>NC_088655.1:7749832-7914832 GCF_964019385.1 Sycon ciliatum | reverse complement strand
GTTCGCCATTCTTATCGATAAACATGACTTGATTTAATTTCTTACGATGGTCCTTGAGAATGGATCAATGATGTCTTGAATAGATGTCTTCCTGAACGACTTCAACTGAGAGGCAGTTTCAGTTTCAACAAGCTGGACATTGTTTTTCTGTGGAGTCTTCCACAAGAAAGACAGAGCCACACACACGAAGGTGCTTGATGTACTCAGTACCTTCTTGGAAATGAACATATTTTCATTTCCATCTTCATTATATTTTCGTCTCTGCATCGTCGACGATGTCCACTTCTGACTCCGTAATCTTGTCACCCATCCTCTCCAAAAACACAAATCGAGTGCTGCTTGCATGCTGGATCAGTTGAAGTCAGTCTTTGCTCTAGCAAGATCGGCATGCAAATATTACATGACTGAAAATATTCCGAAATAGCTTTTCTGAACGACGAAGTTTGTTCTTCAAATATGATGAATAGCACAACCTACTAGCCAGAACGTCCTCTCAAAAGAGATTCTATCTGAAGCCTGCAAGATTTTCGACCACCCTTCGTTTTGGAGAGGAGCCCACACACACCAGACTCGAGCTACAAGTAAACTACGCGGAGATCGAGAGCTGATCGAAATCTTTCTTGCTCACTTCTGAAACCTGTGAAGGAAAAAAGTATGCTGAACGCGTGAATGCCTACAGTTGAGTCGTAATATTTTGACGTGGATCCTGTGACCGTTCACAGAGAAAGTCGCGGCTGTTTCTGACTGGTCATCGGGATTCAAACTGGTGTGTGATTTTATGACTGCTCTTCGGGGATTTGTGACTGTTTGATTGGTCACGGGGATCGTGATCGGTCATCGAGACGTGACTGCTCACTGAGTCCTACATATATTCACCACTTTTCGATACGTACTGTAAAGAGAGCAGTACTCGGTGCTGAGCTTAATTTCTTTTCCCTCAGTATACAAGAGCTGGCGAGTGTCGTAGAAAGGTTCTACGCTAACTTCCGTAAACAGGACTTTTCTGAGTACAAACGAAATTCCTTGCTTGCCACTTGGCGCTGAATCCACATGTGACCATGTGCTGACAAGTTACTAGTATCAGCCAACAGTGAGCATCTTCACAGACGGAGCGTTCAAGCAAGCAAACAAGGTTTCGGACGCTCGATATGTCGATGGATTTCGTATCGAGCGGCAAACAAGGACTTTCGTTAGTACTCACGAATATCATGTTTATGGACGTTGGCGTAGAACCTTTCTAGGGCATACAACAGCTCCGGAGCGTTGCCTGAAAAGAAAACAAGGGAGGGCAGAATCGCTTGGTTCGCTGTCTATGAACCGACTCCCGAATTGGCGTGATGCTCACGGATTCGTCAAATCTTCGCATCGAAACGGACGACGATTGGCTCTCGTAAAGCACAAGCGTGTTCTCCAAGGTGATTGGCTCGAGCATGTCCTCCAAGGTGATTGGCTTGAGCGTATTCTCCAAGGTGAATGGCTCAAGCGTGTTCTCCAAGGTGATTGGCTCGAGCGTGTTCTCCAAGGTGATTGGCTCGAGCATGTTCTCCAAGGTGATTGGCTCGAGCGTGTTCTCCAAGGTGATTGGCTCGAGCGTGTTCTCCAAGGTGATTGGCTCGAGCGTGTTCTCCAAGGTGATTGGCTCGAGCATGTTCTCCAAGGTGATTGGCTCGAGCGTGTTCTCCAAGGTGATTGGCTCGAGCGTGTTCTCCAAGGTCGTCGCCTCTCGTGCCACATGCACCAGTCCGTGTACACGATCGACTCTAAAAAAAGTTGAATAATACTCTGTCAGGAACACGTCACTCTCCGATTCATGCAAGAACATGCCAGTCGGTAGTGAAGTAACAACGACTTACGTTCGTTCTGCGTACATGTACATGTATGATCAACGTGACTCGTTTGTTGGGCTGTAGGGATGATAGGGTGAATATGTAGAGGCATAAGTCTATTAAACAAACGGCGAGGAGACAATAATTTGATAACCGCAATCAATAAGACAAGCTGAATCAACATTGGTGTACACTTTATTCATACAATTTGAAAAAGCGGAGACAATGTACAATAAAACGATGAAAATATGAAGAAATTGTGTAGAGAAAACAAGGATTCAAACAAGTTTTCGTGAAACACTCATCAGGAATCGTCGTTGTACTAAAGGACACTGAAACAAAATGGAGCTATCATAGAAAATCTAAATCGTCGTTGTACTAAAGGACACTGAAACAAAAAGGAGCTATCATAGAAAATCTAAGTTAGAGAAATAACACTAAGAACAGCAGCAGTGAAATTTACAAGTGTGAATTTTAACAATGAAAGCGAGAGCAAAAACAAGCAAGAGCAAAACTGTATCATCTTGTCTTGAAATGTGCTGGAAAAAAGAAAAGCATTGCAAGCACCGTGAATGCTAATTCCGAGCCAGGTACCTAGGTGTAGAAGTATTGAAGCAATCTCGTTATTGTCAGATGTGAAAACTGTGCAAACATTCATAGCAAAGTCAACCAGAGTGTTCTGGCAGCATGCATTATGAGGCGAATGCACTACTTAAAAACTTGATGTCGATAAGGACATGTTTAACCGATAAAACAAGTCAAGAATAGTATAAGTGAGGCAGAGGTTACGAAACAAAAAGAAGAGAAGAATATAATGAATCTAAATGCAAAATTTCCTAATCAATTTTCATGACACACTCATCAGGGAAAGCTATTATCTCCTCGTCGCTTATTTAATAAAATTGACGAGCTGGCAGAGCTTCTAAGGGTATTTGATCATTTGACGTAACAGGCACTTTGTCTGCAGAACATTTATACTGCCTTTGCTGATTTGGTAGAAACAGTACCGGATCAGATTGTACATTGGCCTCAACAATATTATGATCACGTTCTTTTCTGCTTTTCAGAGACGTTCTTGGATAACCCATTCAAGCATGCCACCTTTATTGATGATATCCACATCTGGCTGCAATCACTAGGTGCTGCTGGCCTACGTAGCAAAGCACAGGGATACGGCTTCTTTACGGATTTTCCTCAGATGAAAAGGCTTATGATCACTGAGAAGTACGATGGTAACGAAGCCCACAACTGTGAGCTGCTGGATATCATCATGGCACAGGAACGTGTTGGCTACATCAAGCTGTGCAAGATCGTCAAGGGTTATGGACAGTACACAACACGGCTTCAGCAGATGAACAGTTTGCTGACGGAGAGTGATCGAGTCTAATCAGGTCAGTGATCAGCACACTCCTATCTGATTACATCACCACTGCCGGTTGCCATGACAACTGCTTGAAAATTGTTTGGCCGCAGTGATAGCTTCCGCCTGATTGATGTAACACCTATGTGCAGATCGACTGCACCTCACTTCCTAAGTCACAACGACTTGCACCAGTCTTTTCGGCTAGTTTCCTGAAAGTCCTTTGCACGAGCGTTTCCCTCAGGACTTGGTGTTTATTTTGATTATCCCCTTTGCCCAGTCCTCTGTGAGCTTCAAAGTGTGTCCGCTGGATTGGTCTCATGTTCTGGAGATGTCGACATGAGCTGCAGTTTCTTCGTCAGCGATTTGCTGGTGATAACTCTTCACTAGGCGCTGTACTGTGCGAGAAATGAAATTCAAGCTTGCGAAGCACTTTTCCAGCTTTTCTATAACTCCCCGCGGTCAACCATTCTCGCACCAGACAGCTGGAAGTAAGCAGAAACTGTATTCTCCTTCGCTCTGAAATGCGAACATCCCGACCTTTTTTACGGACTGGAACAGAGTTTGCAGTGTTCGTTGGCGCCAGCTCCAGTGAAAAAGACTCAAACGAACCGATCGCAACTTCTGTGATGATTTGTGCTGCCATGTCGTCGGAAGCAATGCTCAATGGTTATGTTAGGATGGTGAATGGGTGCTTCCATGCCATATAACACGGGCAGAACACCGAAAAATCATCATATTAAGTGCGAAGATATGCGCCAATTTTAACTAGACGGACCAAGTATGCACTGAAGTGTGTTTAGTGCATGTGCGCGCGTGCGTGCGTGCGTGGTGTGGGTTATGTATGTGTGTGTATGAGTGTGTATGTGTGGGTGTGTATGTACGTGTGCGTGTGTGTGCATGTGTGTGTGCACGTGTGTGCGCGTGTGTTTTGTTTTTATTGTCCTTGTCGTTGGTGTTGGTGATTGTGTCACTGCCACCATCACCAACCGTTTACTGAAGTACACCTCATATTCGGGAGCAGTGTGGCCATTTCTGGCGGCTGTGAATAAATATAGTAGTGTGTGTGTGTGTGTGTGTGTGTGTGTGTGTGTGTGTGTGTGTGCGTGTGTGTGTGTGTGTGTGTTTGTGTGTGTAAGTATTTGGAAGTTGGACTAGTTTCGGCTCCACAATCCAGTGTGTCCTTACTATAATATCTTTCATGGCTGAGGTTGTTGGTATGTCTGTTGGCTCTGGGTTCCCAGTACTCAGCAGCCGAGGCTGGTTGGTAAAGTAACTCCAATTTCACTTCAAGGTACCAGTGCATCTAGTGTCTGCTTCTATCAAAGTAGCGTGCTGTATATACTGGTTACCCCAGCAAGTGTAGGGTGTGCATAGGTAACTGTCTTTGTCGTTTTATGCCGATGTACTCTGTGTGGTTTAGACCAGGTGTGTATTGGTGGTCAATTCACATGGCTTCGCCAGTTTTGTGGATTAGACAGTTATCTGGCGCAAGTCTTGATCTGTCTCATTCAGATCTTGTTCGCTATCGTTGCTATAAGAGAAAATCTGTGGGTGCACATCCAGTACATTTGCAGATTTTCGTGCTTCTCTTCTGATGGGCGTATACATGGTACATGGTACATGGTGTGTGTGCGTGCGCGTGTGCGTGTGTGTGTGTATAAATGGTGTGTACATGTATTTGTGTACACGTGTGTATAAATGATGTGTACATGTATTTGTGTACACGTGTGTATAAATGGTGTATACATGTATTTGTGTACACGTGTGTATAAATGATGTGTACATCATGTATTTGTGTACGTGTGTGTGTATAAATGATGTGTACATCATGTATTTGTGTACGTGTGTGTGTATAAATGATGTGTACATCATGTATTTGTGTACGTGTGTGTGTATAAATGATGTGTACATCATGTATTTGTGTACGTGTGTGTGTATAAATGATGTGTACATCATGTATTTGTGTACGTGTGTGTGTATAAATGATGTGTACATCATGTATTTGTGTACGTGTGTGTGTATAAATGATGTGTACATCATGTATTTGTGTACGTGTGTGTGTATAAATGATGTGTACATCATGTATTTGTGTACGTGTGTGTGTATAAATGATGTGTACATCATGTATTTGTGTGTGTGTGTGTATAAATGGTGTGTACATGTATGTATTTGTGTACGTGTGTGTGTATAAATGATGTGTACATCATGTATTTGTGTACGTGTGTGTGTATAAATGATGTGTACATCATGTATTTGTGTACGTGTGTGTGTATAAATGATGTGTACATCATGTATTTGTGTACGTGTGTGTGTATAAATGATGTGTACATCATGTATTTGTGTACGTGTGTGTGTATAAATGATGTGTACATCATGTATTTGTGTACGTGTGTGTGTATAAATGATGTGTACATCATGTATTTGTGTACGTGTGTGTGTATAAATGATGTGTACATCATGTATTTGTGTACGTGTGTGTGTATAAATGGTGTGTACATCATGTATTTGTGTACGTGTGTGTGTATAAATGATGTGTACATCATGTATTTGTGTACGTGTGTGTGTATAAATGATGTGTACATCATGTATTTGTGTACATGTGTGTGTATAAATGATGTGTACATCATGTATTTGTGTACGTGTGTGTGTATAAATGATGTGTACATCATGTATTTGTGTACGTGTGTGTGTATAAATGATGTGTACATCATGTATTTGTGTACGTGTGTGTGTATAAATGGTGTGTACATCATGTATTTGTGTACGTGTGTGTGTATAAATGATGTGTACATCATGTATTTGTGTACGTGTGTGTGTATAAATGATGTGTACATCATGTATTTGTGTACGTGTGTGTGTATAAATGATGTGTACATCATGTATTTGTGTACGTGTGTGTGTATAAATGATGTGTACATGTATGTATTTGTGTACGTGTGTGTGTATAAATGATGTGTACATCATGTATTTGTGTGTGTGTGTGTATAAATGATGTGTACATCATGTATTTGTGTGTGTGTGTGTGTGTATAAATGATGTGTACATCATGTATTTGTGTACGTGTGTGTGTATAAATGATGTGTACATCATGTATTTGTGTACGTGTGTGTGTATAAATGATGTGTACATCATGTATTTGTGTATGTGTGTGTGTATAAATGATGTGTACATCATGTATTTGTGTGTGTGTGTGTATAAATGATGTGTACATCATGTATTTGTGTGTGTGTGTGTGTGTATAAATGATGTGTACATCATGTATTTGTGTACGTGTGTGTGTATAAATGATGTGTACATCATGTATTTGTGTACCCGTGTGTATAAATGATGTGTACATCATGTATTTGTTTGTTTGTCACATACAGGTTACAGGTGACTACACTCTCTAACCAGGTCATCGTTGTCATGGTCACTGAGGCCAGAGTCGGAACAGTGTCTGATGTTTTCCATTATCAATCAGTAGTCATGCTGGCTAGAAATTTGCCATTGTGGCAATTTGTTGTTTACTACTTCACTTGCATATTCCATGCATGTATGTATACCAATCCTTCACTTGTTTGCCTCAGTATTGAAGAGCACTATGGATTTGTGGTTGTGTTCACTACGGCCTTCACTCGTCTTTTTTTAGTTTTTTTAATGAATGTGTGTGTGTGTATGTGTGTGTGTGTGTGTATTCGTATGTGCATGTGCACTTCTTGCCGCCTTCGGGATTTGCCTAGCTATTTTTGTAGCACAAAGTGCTTGTGTGTAATGCCATTTCGCTTGCTCTTCTTCGTCATCAATGATGTCCATGTGTGTGTTTTCCCTGAAGTTCCCGTTTGGCTTGCTTTTAGTACTACAACGTAACAGAATACACTGTCATGGTTGTTTGCATGTTGCACAGTTCGACTTGTTTTTATCCATCATTTCTGATCACAACATGCTTTGTGCATTTCACTGCAGCTTCACTTGCTAGTCTTCATCATTACATCATGGAAATGTATGTGTGCGTGTGTGCATTGCGATGTCACTTGTTTTTTTACTTTAATTTTTTACAACCCACAGTTTCCCTCTTTTTTACCCATCATTCCAGACCCCAGTGAGCTTTTTGTCATTGTTATTCCCTTGCCAGCCTACATCACTACCGACCTGCAATATGATTGCGTGGGTGTGTGTGCAGTGATGTTTTCATTTGTTTTCTGTGACAGCTACAGAACATGATGTGTGTTTGTGTACACTGCTGTTTCGCTTGTATCATTTCTTTAATATCACTACAGCACAGAATAGGTGTGTGGGTGGGTGTGTGGACCGATCATGCACTTCATTACTTTTATCCATGATGTGAGATCACAGTGTGGTCTTTGGGCAGCTCATCACTGTTTTCGTTGCTTTTCACTGACAGCTGTTTTCGTTGCTTTTTCTCTGCCAGCTGTTTTCGTTGCTTTTTCATTGCCAGCTGTTTTCGTTGCTTTTCAGTGCCAGCTGTTTTCGTTGCCGTTTTTTGTTGCTTTTCGCTTCTAGTATTCTACATGGTGGAGTCGGCAATGTATTTTTCATGCTCTGCTGTTTTCTGACTTTGTTTTCTGTATCAGTATGGAACACACTTTGTCGGAACTGCACTTTGCTTTGTATGCCTTCTTTTTTAATTACAGCACAGAATGTGTGTGTGTGTGTCTGCACTGATCTTGCACTTGTTTTCCTTATCATTGCACAACATGATGCGTTTACACTTTACCAAGGTTTACACCATGTACCACTGCTGTAATTGCCTTGCCGGATCATTACGTCATTACGTCATTACGTCATTACGGTACACAGCTTGTTAGTGTACTGTGCACTGTACTTTCGCTATTTTCATCATCATTATTCGGAAGTCTTGTTTTTGTTATCCATACGGAGACCCGACCTTCACAGTGTGCCAGTGTGCTGTGTGCTGTGTGCTGCTCAATGTGTTGTGCTGGATGCAATGTATGAGTGTAGTGAAGTATGTTACTGAGCTGTTTTCACCTGTGTGTGCACTGGTGGTGACTATAGTTCAGCTAATTCTTATGTAAATCCCCTTTTCCATCGCTCTCAAATACAGCAGAGATATGCTGAAGGCTGACATTTGATGATGACAAAATTGGTCAGTGGAGAAACGACGTGGGGACAGAGAGATGGCTGACTATGTACTTCATGATAACAGCAATCAGAAATAGAGCTTAATTGTTTAAAGATGACTGCATGTGTGAGAGAGTAGTTATGTATCTAAGTGCCTGTTTTCCTGGTAACTAATCTCAGGTAACAAGGACTTATCTTTAAGGCCGTACTAACTATATGATGATTGTATTACATGTGTACTTAGGTGTTGCACTGCACCATGCATTTTACACACTACACAGTACAGTACATGTGTACTTAGGTGTTGCACTGCACCATGCATTTTACACACTACACAGTACAGTACATGTGTACTTAGGTGTTGCACTGCACCATGCATTTTACATACTACACAGTACAGTACATGTGTACTTAGGTGTTGCACTGCACCATGCATTTTACATACTACACAGTACAGTACATGTGTACTTAGGTGTTGCACTGCACCATGCATTTTACACACTACACACTACAGTACATGTGTACTTAGGTGTTGCACTGCACCATGCATTTTACATACTACACAGTACAGTACATGTGTACTTAGGTGTTGCACTGCACCATGCATTTTACACACTACACAGTACAGTACATGTGTACTTAGGTGTTGCACTGCACCATGCATTTTACACACTACACAGTACAGTACATGTGTACTTAGGTGTTGCACTGCACCATGCATTTTACATACTACACAGTACAGTACATGTGTACTTAGGTGTTGCACTGCACCATGCATTTTACACACTACACAGTAGAGTACATGTGTACTTAGGTGTTGCACTGCACCATGCATTTTACACACTACACAGTAGAGTACATGTGTACTTAGGTGTTGCACTGCACCATGCATTTTACACACTACACAGTACAGTACATGTGTACTTAGGTGTTGCACTGCACCATGCATTTTACACACTACACAGTACAGTACATGTGTACTTAGGTGTTGCACTGCACCATGCATTTTACATACTACACAGTACAGTACATGTGTACTTAGGTGTTGCACTGCACCATGCATTTTACACACTACACAGTACAGTACATGTGTACTTAGGTGTTGCACTGCACCATGCATTTTACACACTACACACTACAGTACATGTGTACTTAGGTGTTGCACTGCACCATGCATTTTACACACTACACAGTACAGTACATGTGTACTTAGGTGTTGCACTGCACCATGCATTTTACACACTACACAGTACAGTACATGTGTACTTAGGTGTTGCACTGCACCATACATTTTACACACTACACAGTACAGTTTGGCACAGAAATAACTACTTGCCGTCATTCCATATTATACAATACAATACATGATGACTGAATAGTCGTGGCCAAAGAAATCCAATTGGCCAACCCACGTGCCGACAGCAGTGCCAAATCTCATGCGGCCGCTGCGGCCCTCAGATCAGTTTTAGGAACGTGCATGAAGTCACTGGAGAGCAAACGCGGCGCTACTTTTGACTTGCGGGTGTGATTTCTTTGGCCACGACTGAAGTACATGGTACACTGGTGCATAGACCGATTCCGACAATGTAGGAAAGGAAGTGGCTTTCTTTTACATCACACCAAACCCTAGCAATGATGTATTAAAGATTTCAAAGGTTAGCACGAGAGAGAGTGCCGGGAAATAGCTTATGGGACGGGTCCAGATAAGTTGGCTGTTCCCGTAGGGTGGAGACCAAGAGAGTAGCCAACAGATCGTCTCTATGTATGACTGAATGACACGATGTGTGTGACTAGGACCAGTTCCAGTACAGTAGGGTGCGCAACAGCAAGGAGCAGCACACTTGCACTGACACTCGCTGGTGCAATGATGAGAGATTCTTAGATTCAATTTATTGCATTCCCAACTCATCACAACCACCCGCTCTCAGCCGAACCATACACACCAGCAAGGACACTTCCGTTGAGAGATAATATTGTTCCACGCCTCTAGACTGCTGTTTCGCTCCCTGTTGGAGCTCATCAGTAGAGGATGATAGTGATGATAATGGAGGAATGATCATTCTTATACACCAGAAATGGCGCAAGTGCGCGTTTTCCACATAATTATAACAATGACATATAGTGATTGCCAACCACGTCGATAAATAAAAGCCAGGGTAGGGAAAAAGAAAGAGTAGCAAAATGAACAGCAACAACAACTCCGTAAAGAAAGATAATGTCAAATAAAAACAGTGAAAACACAGAGACGCAAAGGACATGTGGATAATGAGCTACTTATGTCGCAGTTAATAAGGGGCGGCACGGATCTTAAGCAGGCGGAGTGAAGTCAGATCCTTAAAGGGGAAGTATACCCTAAAATCAAGTTTTCACCAGTTGTAGTCTTCTGGGTGCTGAGTCGAATGGTCTTGGTCCGAGGAAGCTGCGACGCTCCCTTCCTACTTGAATCCCAATCGAACTCGCGCACTTCCACCGAAACTGGGTGACTGCGCCCTACTAGATGGGGATTTGTATGCAAAATGTCACTAAAAGCGCCATTTCGTTCTTATAAAAGCACAGATGACCGCGATTGGCCCATATGTTGTAGTCTTTTGGACGCTGAGTCGACTGGTTTTGGTCCGAAAAGGCTGCGATGCAGCGTTCCTCCTTTATTCCCAATCGAACATGGTTGAACAAGCGGTCACGTGCTCCTGGGTGCCCAAATCACCTGGTCACCGCGCCAGCAGGCGACAACTTTCACACCAAGGTTCAACTCGAGTTCAACTCGAGTGACGGGACTGCACCCAAAAAAGGTCAAACAGGCTAGTATGTTGTACCCTGCAGGCACGGTGACCAGGTGACTGGTGTACGCAGGAGCACGTGACCGCTTGTTCAACCATGTTCGATTGGGAATAAAGGAGGAACGCTGCATCGCAGCCTTTTCGGACCAAAACCAGTCGACTCAGCGTCCAAAAGACTACAACATATGGGCCAATCGCGGTCATCCGTGCTTTTATAAGAACGAAATGGCGCTTTTAGTGACATTTTGCATACAAATCCCCATCTAGTAGGGCGCAGTCACCCAGTTTCGGTGGAAGTGCGCGAGTTCGATTGGGATTCAAGTAGGAAGGGAGCGTCTCAGCTTCCTCGGACCAAGACCATTCGACTCAGCACCCCGAAGACTACAACTGGTGAAAATTTGATTTTAGGGTATACTTCCCCTTTAACTTATGTGGGTAGAGTGAGCCAAACAGAATAAGCAATAAAGAGAAGGGAGCGCAACAGTGTGGATGATTTACACTTAGGGAGTAAGAGCGAGTTTCTAGTTCTTAGAGAAGAGAACCAATTTAAACACATGAGATGAGGTGGGCACAACTCAAGCTTAATAGAATGAACAAAAAAAAGCCAGGTGTGCACTGCGTCCATATTATGACCACAATGTATATTGATGTGCTATCATTATCAAAATAGGAAAAATTAAGATATTTCTCCTACACCCTAACAAAACGTCTGCTACAGGCCATCACAGAGTATACAGTACTGAAAGACGGAGACAGAAAAAAAGTGCCGGCACCGCATCGTCATAGCAATAGACATGGACACCACAATAAAACACAGCAGAATCATATTTTTAGTTGAAAATTAAGAGTACATGTACTACCACGAAGAGTTTTTTCATGTTTACATGTGTATCAGGAAGTTGTCAAATACAGTACTGCAAGTATTTGACGACTCCCTGGTGTGTAATTCTGAGGACAATTTTTCTTCTTTTTTTCAGCTCCAGATAGCTGTATTTTTCATTGCAAATTCCTGAATTGTTGTATTTGTTGTTCAAGCAAAGGTGAAGGCAGAGGACTCAGGACAGATGAGCCTGGTAAGAGTTTTGCGTGGCACAGGAAGACCACACACAGGCAGTGACTTTGCGAAGATCTGAAACTGACCGCACGATGCTGAGTTGAACTGGTGTTATTCCCGTTGCTGAGTTGAACTGGTGTTATTCCCGTAGCTATGCAGAACATGTTCACTGTACTTCAGTAAAATAATCCTACACAGTTGCGAGGGCATGACGCTCTGATCAGGCACGTGGTCTGCGAGTGATCTTGCCCGAGGTCGCGACGCCCAGGGGCATAAGCTGTGTTCACAACTGGCGCGTGGACGCGGTACGCTTGCGGTTCATTTCTTGTCCAAACGCGCGCTCAGCCTTTCACAAAAAACACCAACCGAGTCGTATCTAGCGCGTGCGACACCTTCGAGTGAAAGTGACTGGCATGTGCGCTGGTACGCGCCTGATACGCGCTGAAACTTCCAACATGTTGGAATTTCCATTTTTTTAAGGTAGGCCCGCACCGTTTTTTTGTGTGTGTGTGTAGACATGGCATTTTACAGTTCACGCGCTAGATCCAACGGTACTCGTACCCCAAACCCAAAATACCGTCGTCGGTTTGGTACCGTTTCGCGCTATTTCTCGAAAACACATCAAAAACAGTAGACTCGCCCTCTACACGCCGACCGTCGAAATAGCGTGAACGGTAAAATGCTAACCATGTCTATTATAATCACTTAGCACGTAAGGCCGCGGTCACACATGAGAAGTGTCCACCGCTTTTGTGGCGGCGAAAAGTGTAAGTAATTAGCTCAGCTGCCGCTTTTGCGGAACGCATGATGCAGCGGTCACACATGCGGTTATCCTCTCAAGACTCGCCAAAGCCGTGGCTCGTCGCCCGCTTCGCCACGGGATACCTGTGAAGAATAAAACCATGCAAATTTGCAGTATCATTAATTTTTGTGGCCAGACCTCTGCGCTAGCCTCTCTACTCGGGTGAAACGATCACTGAAAATTGGCTATCGGTTACCTATAATTATTTGTTCGACCGAGTTGTTGGTTATAGCGAATATCTTCACCTGAATGGCTGCTACTTCCCTCTCTTTTGTGAGAAGTAATACAATGAAGCACATCAGAATAATGAGGCCACAGATACCAAAGCACTTGGAATCTCAATTGCCGATTCTCCATCGTAGATATCATGATTAGGGTTGCGAGCGAATTGGAGTGCCTGTTATCCAGCATTTGCACTGCCTGAAAAGCTTTCCCAGCACTTGATAAGCACGGCTTGCAAGTATCGAGTGCGACCATAACGTCAGTATCGGCATGATTATTTCACCCCTAATCTCTGCTGCTCACGTATTAATTTTTGACGACAATGATGACATTAATTTTGTTTGCACGTACACATCATGCTATCACACCTTGATGCGTAACAAACACTATTTTGACTTACTTGCATGCACCTACTATCACTAGCTTCTTCTAGGGGCAAAATACAATGCATTCACGTACTTCATACTGTTACTAGTCACTAGTACCTATCGTCACCTACACCTACACCTAGGTGTTTCCAAAAACAAACTAGCAAGATGTGTAGTATTTGCCTACAAGATGACATTGTGTAGTATTTGACTACAAGATGACATTGTGTAGTATTTGCCTACAAGATGACATTGTGTAGTATTTGACTACAAGATGACATTGTGTAGTATTTGCCTACAAGATGACATTGTGTAGTATTTGACTACAAGATGACATTGTGTAGTATTTGCCTACAAGATGACATTGTGTAGTATTTGCCTACCCACACCTGCATGTAGGCCTGGTCACGGTTTGCCAACGCAAACTAGGAGGGAGACGGCAAGGGGGGGGGGGGGGTGATGTGTACTGTACAGTGTTTGCCTATTGACGATAGGCAAACACCACACATCAACCTACAAGTAGCCAAGTAGCCAAGTTTGTTTGGGAAGCACCTAGGTGAGGCAGGTAGTTTAGTTCAATACGCATCATTACCGTGACGTTTTAATGTTAGATATTCCTCACACAATGGTCACCTCGTAGCCTTTACTCATCCTTCCTTAGTTCTGTTTGCATCCAAACACTCCTGGCAAACAACAAACGTCAGATAACCAAGAGCCTAACACAACACTGCCTTGCATACTCTTCTATTATTCCAGTCTCCAACCTATAGCCTATATAAACCAACACTTGTTCCCGATTGTCTTCAGATATGTAGTATTCACCAATCTTGAAAAGGACTTTGAATTGACACTTGGATAGCCCGGAGTAAACTAGTTTCACCATTGAAAAGAAGCGAAGTTTGTGTAGAAGTTATCATGTATCGTGAGCGCTGAAGACAGGTTAGAATTGTTACTGCCTTTATGGCACTGAATGTCCTGTCAAACAGCCTCGTGGATGTGTGCGACATGGGCACTTCCACTACGACCGTCCAGCGAGGTAGTGGTTCACTGCATATTCCATCATCTATTCCAGCATGGATACCCATAGTTGCCATCCTCGGAGTTCGTACGTATGCAGACGCACTTCTGGGAAGAAAGAAACGCCGTCCCTTCTGGTCAGCGCTGAGGGGCCGAGGAGTCTGGGAGACTGATTTCCTCCGTAACCACCCACTCATGACTATGCAGTATCGTGTTCTGGATTTCGAAAACGCGCAGTATATTAATCATTTGCGCATGGGCAAGGAGGAATTTTGGCGATTTCACGAGGAGTTCGGACGACTGCTGGCAAGAAAGGACACACAATGGAGAGCGTCTATTCCTAGCCACAAGCGACTGGCCATCATGTTGCACTGGCTGGCACATTGGCCTACCTTCCGGGAACTGGCGAGACAGTACGCAATCCGCAAGTCCACCGCCGTCCACATCGTTCATTCAACCGTAGATATCTTGTTTGACATGGCGCCACGGTCAATCCGCTTCCCAGAAGGGAAAGAGCTGAAGAAAACCATGCAAGAATTTTTGATTATTTTAAAGATTTAGCAAAGCTTGAGAGATGCAGAGGAGCTGTGGACGGAACGTTTATGAAAATCAAAAAGCCACAGATGCAATTCGCAGACTGCTACTCTGCCATCATCACCCTAGGCACAGTTGATGTATGCGGCTTGTTCCTGAATGTGAATGCTGAGCATGCTGGATCGGCCGGTGACGCTAGTGTTTACGCTTCATCTCGGCTGGCACGCAAGATTGGTGAGCGGAAGTGGCTAAGGCTGCATTCACACACGGTACAAAAATTCGCGTTTACATAACGGTACAAGCCACTTGCAACGCCTGTGCATTCACACAGTCAAATGCAGTGCATGCCAAACACGTAAAAAGTGACCCGCGTGACCCATACTCCCATAGCGAAGAGCCGGAATTTTGATTTCTGCATGAGCTGAGCGCACCGTACCGCTACCGGTACGGCTAAACATTTCACAAATACTATTTCTTGGTCCGCTAGTATGATCTTGGTGGAACGCCTCCACAACTGGTGTATTCCTCTGAGTGTGCTGGAGTTGTGAACGATAGCGGAATTAAAATATTTTGATTTCTGCATGAGCTGAGCGCACCGTACCGCTACCGGTACGGCTAAACATTTCAAAAATACTATTTCTTGGTCCGCCAGTATGATCTCGGTGGAACGCCTCCATAACTGGTGTATTCCTCTGAGTGTGCTGGAGTTGTGAACGATAGCGGCCGTGGGTAGGCCGTGTATATCATTTCCTGATCACTCCGGTAGCTGCTTTGCGCACAGATTCAGCTCATCTGCAATCCTCTTCTCGGCAACAGCTGTTTTCATCATAGTTTCACTTTTCTCGCTTGTATTTTCCCCATAGTTCTATCAGCCGTAGCTCCGCCTCAGCAGAAAGGACAACTCGAGGCATGGTACTACCGGACTCTCCAAAAACTAACAAAAACTCTGCGCACTCGACACACCAAACCACTTGTTTCGACTTGCCTGAAAACTAAAAGCCGAAATCCGCTTTCAAAGCCGCCTTCAAAGCCACTCCGGGATGGCTTTGAACGTTGATGTGATTTTTCACTTTTCGCGCATGTTTCCATGCCCACAACATGATGCTTGTATGCGGTTTTGTACCGTGTGTGAATGGGGGCTTACGATCAAGGAGACTGGAACTGAAAAGTTCACGATCCAAGGCTCGTACATTCGCCCAAATCTTGTTGGCGATTCTGCGTTTCCTTTGTCTGCCACGCTCATGAAGTGCCATGATGACAATGCGGCCCTGCTTCCCTGGCAACAGACGTTCAACTATCGACTAATCCGTACCAGGCGAGTGGTAGAACAGGCGTTTGGGAGGCTGAAAGGGAGATTTAGGGTCCTGGTGCACAATAACTTGAATGACCCAGAGTTTACCATTCGTGTAGCTATGCCATTCATAATGTATGCGAGTGCTGGAGATGTCCAGCGGAAGCAACATGACTCATCGACGATGCAACATACAACAAGTACCATGCTGGGCCGAACGATCAGCCCAATGCGGAGTTAGATCAGGCTGGTTTGAGCATTCGCAACAAGCTAGCTCAGTACACCCATCAGCAGGATCCCATCGAATGAGCAAACTAGGCTTTGTGTAAGTCAACAGCATGGAAGAGTGCTATTACAGTGATCCAAAGCTTCCATTTATGAGCGAGCCGTACTCCATCATTGGTACTCATTGTGATGATGTCAATAATACCTACAATGTACATGCTAGTTGATACTTATAAAATAGAGGAGTTTTGTCTTTAGTGCACACATCATGACGTACATGCCATTGTAAACCCTAGCTCATCCATGCACTCCCTGCATAATGCTACTACAATGTTATCACTGCATGTTCGCAGGAGTTAAACCAGCTAACGCATATAGAAATCCACGACGAATACCTCCTTTTGAGACAATAATTTTGCTTTCTTAGTTCATGTTTCTTTACACCATTACCACAGGCAGCTACCAGTACAGACGGGCTAGACAGCAACAAGCTCTCTCGGAACGCTTTCCCCACTCGGCATGCAAATTCATTTTCTGTATTAAGCTAAAACTTGCTCCTCCGCAAGCACTTGCACATTTAAAAAGCTGGTTCAATAATAGCTCGCCTACTAGATGTTCTCTCCAGTTCCCATTTGCCAGATCACCAATCCTTTTATGATCCCCTATCTTCAAGTCCTATTTTCATTGGCCTCGGCTTCCGCAGGAGGCAGTCTTGCGACACCTATGCTGCATTTTGTTCCATTCTGCACACGCCTACCTAAGTTGAATTGACAAGAGTTTCGTTGTTTTTCATTGCTAGCCTAATCTTCATACTGATTTCTCCAGGTTCCTTTAGTATTCCTTTTGTTTTGTTTTCAGTGTTATTTTTTCTCCTGTTTATTCTCAGTTTTCCCCACCATGGCTGGTTAAAATCGCCTGCATCACATGTTTATTGGCACTATGTCATCGTGATTGTGGAATTATTATTATTACTATTATACGCATTCCCGCGGCAACGTCAACCAAGCAGTTATGCTTGATCCACACGTTCGCTTATGCTGGACATTGAAACAAAGAAGATGTAGACAGATCCTAGAGAATGGGGCTCTACAATCCCAATGATCGAAGTTAGTCCTTCAGTAACATGGAGCGTCATAAAATTGGGCTCATTGGAAAAATGTCATTACTATTGTCTCCTCATGTAGCATAAAAGATTCAAATGGTATAAATTTCTATATCATTGTGGAATAATAATAATATAACAAACAGCTTGAGCTTTGGAATTAGAAAGAATCATATGCGTGCCGAAGATGTTGAGGGTCCACTGCATAGGCATTGAAAGAGCTGCATTCGGACATTGTATGTACAATCAGCTAGTCGTACATCCCATCGTGTATATTGTATAGGCATGTCAGCAAGAATGTCATTAACGCAGAGAGATTATTCGGAAATCAGTCACTGATTTGACCAATACATTAATCAGAGTCGCCACTGAGAAACGCAATTAGCACACCATTACCACCGGCAGCTACTAGTAGAGACAGGCATGGCAGCAACAACAAACAGCTGGAGCTTAGGAATTAGAAAGAATCATATGCGTGCCTAAGATGTTGAGTGTTCACAGCATAGGCATTGAAAGAGCTGCATTCGGACATATTATGTACAATCAGCTAGTCGTACATTCCATCGTGTATAATTATTGTATAGCCATGTCAGCAAGAATGTTATGAACGCAGAGAGATTATTCTGAAATAAGCCACTGATTTGACCAACACATTTAATCAGAGTCGCTGTTGCTGGCGTGTCGTCTCCTCCTTCCAAAGTGGTTCTGCATCAGCGTACCTTGGAATGTCATCATGGATTGCTGCATAGTCATAACAAACTGCTGATGGCGCTCCTGTGCCCTGGCATCCTTGTCTTCATGCTGTTGCCTCATCCGCTCCTCAAACTGATGTTGCTGTTGCTGGAGCTGGGCCTGCAGTCATTCAAAAAAAGATGAAGAAAGTAAACTGTCGTGTCCGTTCCCCAGGGACCTCATGACGCCCGCTAACACCCAATAATACAGCTGCAGATGCAGCGCCTAACAGTGACGAAGAACGTTACAAGAACGGAGCTACATTAATATCAGTCGTTAATGACTGATGCACCCCAAAGGGTTAAATTAAGTACCCTATTTCCAGAGTAAAAGCCGGGCTTAAACACTGGACATCAACCAAAAAAGGTTGGAGCGGCTTTATGGTGAAATGAACCGTGAAATGTATGGAAGTCGTTTATATTTCGTTATAAAAATCTTGTTGGGGTTTATGCTCCAGTGTGGTCTATACGCCGTAAAATACGGTACACAGAAATTCAGGCCACTGGGGAGTAGAGAACTGTGCGGTTTTCAATGAAACATTCCAAACATTTACATACCTGTAGTTACTGCAGTGGATTAAAAAAAAGATATATTCGTGGGCACATTTTCAAAATTTAAACTCACCTGGATGGCTAAAGTTTGCTGCGCTTGACCGTCTAGAATTGAACCCATTCCATCAAGGAACTGCCGCTGTTGCTCCTGCTGGGGTGGTGTTACTGTTTGGGTACGTGCACGCACAATTCTTGTAGGTGGTGTGTTGGGTGTTGGGTGTTGCTGTGCGTCGCTCACTGCTACCTGTGCTTGAGCACCCCTTGCTGGTTGTTCAGACACGGCCTGTTCGTTATCTTCGTTGTCGCTGCTACTGGGTGGCACATCGCGCTCGCTTCCAGGTCCATCATCACCTACCCCGTAGTCTTCATCCAGTAGAACGGGAAGTGCTTCATCTACTTCATCGTCTTCCACTTGAACTTGGAGCAATAAACCAGCTGCACCAGCATTCGCATCAGCAGCAACAGCACTCCTATCAGCACCGGTGTCACAATCCTCCTCCTCGCTACTTTTAGCGGTGTCCGTGCCCAGGGCTATTCCCATGGTGGGGTGAGCATTCAACAGCTCATAATAGCGCTTGAGAAGAGGCCACTTGGCACGCTTTACAATATCCTCCCAGTCAAGATCGTTGTCGTCGTCGTCGTCGTCGTCCACAGCTGCTCCTGTCCGCTCCTTTTCTCTATCTCGGACAAGAGGCAGGACAAAGGTCTTCGTCTTCTGTGCAATCCACTTGAACTTATCAATATCCCTCTTCATCTTTTTATCAAACCGGGTTTTACTTCGAAATACAGTAACAGCAATAGTTCTTTCAGCTCTAGAGTCTACAAACACTTCATGACCCCAGTACATGCAGGGAAGATACCCAGGCAGTCTACACGCAAAGACAGTACCAAACGACAACCAAACAACAACAGTAGTGACACACAAACACAGAATCAGTGACAGTAGCCTTCACTTTGCATAATATTATGCAGGTTCCGCCAAAGCTGATCCGCGAACGCGGAGGTTCCGCTCGCATTTTTCTGGCGTAGCGAAATCCAAGCTTTTCGCCCAAAGCGTAAGTACGCCTCCGCCGTAAGTTACGGTTTGGCGGCGCAGCCAAAAAAAGTGCATGTGTGACCGCGGCCTTAGTAGAGTGTTTGTGGCACTTTACCCAGTTTATCTGGTGATAGTCGCTGGAAAAATGGCCTCTGCGTACTGCCTTTGTTTCGTTTTGATTCTCCTGGGCACGTCTAACTCACAGTTGGGAGCAGAGCCACACTAAAATGCCCACCCAGAGTCCATGGTGTTCGTCGGCATAGCGGTAGCTGCGGCGTTGTCGTCAGTTCCGCTTCGCAACGCTGCAGTCCCCGGGCTACGTATGCCTGTAGTGGGAATCGACACGGGTGGCTACGCCTTTTCTCCGGCGCAGCACGGAGAGATATGGAATGACAGCACGGAGAGATATGGAATGACAGCACGGAGAGATATGGAATGACAGCACGGAGAGATATGGAATGACAGCACTGAGAGATATGGAATGACAGCACTGGCCAAAAGGTACATTATAACAGTTTATAGGCCACACTGTCACAATAGTTATCCTATGTTTTTAGCCAGCAAATTACACACTAAAGTACACTAGAGGGCGATAAAAAAAACAAAAAAAGGAATCTGAAAAGTCAGGAAAGGAAAAATGTAAATCACCGAAAAAAAGGTTGTAGTCTTTCATACAGTCGTCACCAAAACAATCCGGCTAATGCCATGGATACAGTGCACTAGTGTCACTGGTAAGGGAAATGGTACGTGTTCACGGGCACACCGACAGTTCTTCATACAGTCAGCAGGTGACATGGTACCTTGGTGGCATGCATGCATTTACAGACTACCAGCACAGGACTGAGCAGTCTGCGCTGCGTGACTCTGCCCAGCCTGCTGCTGCAGTCGAGTCGAGCTCAGCCCATACACCATACAGCTGCTGATAGCTTAGCATAGCATTGGCCAGATTTTGTTTGGCGACGACTGTACGTTGTGCCTTTCCTAACTTGTGTACTAGTCTGACAGAGTTGGTATACAGTCAGACCTCGCCTAACCGCACACATCTGTTTTCCACAAAAATATCCGGATAGGCGAGGGAATCGGATAACTGAACACACATACTGTATATGCATGTGGCATGTCATAAGCAGTGACATTGTACATACATGTAGATGGGTTCTATGCAGTACAACTATCGTGCACAGTATGTAAAACAAGCGAGAAAAATGACAAGTGCATGCAACTGAGTGCTGTCCACATGCACCCAGCAGGTCATGGACCTCATTTGCCTGTACAACTCCCTGATTCTAGCTTCTGGAAGCCACATGCAACAGGATACAACGAAGCTTTTTGTACACATTTTAACCAGTTTGTACACAAAATCCCGCACCGGTATGCGGATCGCGAGGTCCGGTTATGTTGTATGCATAACATATGCTGCACATCGGTAACCAGCGATTTTCTTCCGCATGGCGAGGGACCCGGATAAACGAGGTCTGACTGTATAATAACCTCCTCAGCAGTGCACATGCGTTGTTGGCCAACACTACTGAGTTGATCCAGGTAATGACCTGAGCAAGTGGGTCAGTGACTGCAGACGTGTGCATCAGTAGACATACAAATATACTTACAAACTGATACGGTCACATATGTACTTTCTCACATCTGAGAAAACAAACACCTTTCACACACCTGAGAAAACAAACACCTTTCCCACCTGAGAAAACAAACACCTTTCACACACCTGAGAAAACAAACACCTTTCACACACATGAGAAAACAAACACCTTTCACATACTTGAGAAAACAAACACCTTTCACTCACCTGAGAAAACAAACACCTTTCACATACCTGAGAAAACAAACACCTTTCACACACCTGGGAAAACAAACACCTTTCAAACACCTGAGAAAACAAACACCGTTCACACACCTGAGAAAACAAACACCTTTCACACACCTGAGAAAACAAACACCTTTCACACCTGAGAAAACAAACACCTTTCACACATCTGAGAAAACAAACACCTTTCACACACCTGAGAAAACAAACCCCTTTCACACACCTGAGAAAACAAACACCTTTCACAAACTTGAGAAAACAAACACTTTTCACACACCTGAGAAAACAAACACCTTTCACACACCTGAGAAAACAAACACCTTTCACACACCTGAGAAAACAAACACCTTTCACACACCTGAGAAACAAACACATTTCACACACCTGAGAAAACAAACACCTGAGAAAACAAACACCTTTCACACACCTGAGAAAACAAACATCTTTCACACCTGAGAAAACAAACACCTTTCACACACCTGAGAAAAAAAACACCTTTCACAAACCTGAGAAAACAAACACCTTTCACACCTGAGAAATCAACCACCTTTCACACACCTGAGAAAACAAACACCTTTCACCCACCTGAGAAAACAAACACCTTTCACACACCTGAGAAAGCAAACACTTTTCACACACCTGAGAAAACAAACACATTTCACACCTGAGAAAACAAACACCTTTCACACACCTGAGAAAACAAACACCTTTCACACACCTGAGAAAACAAACACCTTTCACACACCTGAGAAAACAAACACCTTTCACACACCTGAGAAAACAAACACCTTTCACACATCTGAGAAAACAAACACCTACTGTAGAGGCAGAAAATTTCGTCGGTCAATAATTTCGTCCAACTCCAAAGAAAGGGAGTTCGTCCGGTTGAAAATTTCGTCCATGGATCATTAGAGTGTATAAAAATTTGACAAATCGACATTAGTCCGGCATTAATTTTAGTCCAAAAGCTCCTTGGACGAAAAGTGTTATTTTTCGTTGGCTGAGCGTAGTGAATGGAACGAAAAATATATTTTTTGCCAGCAATTTCACCATAGTTACTGCACTGGGATTGTGGCAGCTAGTTTTTTTGTCAGTGTTCTCAAACTTTTTCTCTTCATCATGGTCTTTCTCTTTTCGTTGTAGTTTCCACCAGCCCTCCCCTTTATTCTCACTTCTGGGTAGGTCCTGTAGGCTACGTTTTGTTACTCTATGTTATGGGGTTATTCTAACCGGTTTTTCCTCAGGGTTGTGCCTCCGCCGAAGTCCTGAGGTTTTTTCCGCCTGCGTCGGGCTGGTTAATTATCTGGCGGCCCCATTCACCACATTGGTCGTACGGCGGCGGTTTTATACTTATTATACATGTAGCTAGCCAGGCCATCGCTTTCATTCGTGTAACGTTGCACCATCGCTTTCATTCGTGTAATGTTACACCATCGCTTTCATTTGTGTAACGTTGCACCATCGCTTTCATTCGTGTAACGTTGCACCATCGCTTTCATTCGTGTAACGTTGCACCATCGCTTTCATTCGTGTAACGTTGAACCATCACTTTCATTCGTGTAACGTTGCACCATCGCTTTCATTCGTTTAACGTTGAACCATTGCTTTCATTCGTGTAACGTTGCACCATCGCTTTCATTCGTGTAACGTTGCACCATCGCTTTCATTCGTGTAACGTTGCACCATCGCTTTCATTCGTGTAACGTTGAACCATCGCTTTCATTCGTATAACGTTGCACCATCGCTTTCCTTCGTGTAACGTTGAACCATCGCTTTCATTCGTGTAACGTTGCACCATCGCTTTCATTCGTGTAACGTTGCACAATCGCTTTCATTCGTGTAACGTTGCACCATCCCTTTCATTCGTGTAACGTTGCACCATCGCTTTCATTCGTGTAACGTTGCACCATCGCTTTCATTCGTGTAACGTTGGACCATCGCTTTCATTCGTGTAACGTTGCACCATCGCTTTCATTCGTGTAACGTTGCACCATCGCTTTCATTCGTGTAGCGTTGCACCATCGCTTTTATTCGTGTAACGTTGCACAATTGCTTTCATTCGTGTAACGTTGCACCATCACTTTCATTCGTGTAACGTTGCACCATCGCTTTCATTCGTGTAACGTTGCACCATCGCTTTCATTCGTGTAACGTTGCACCATCGCTTTCATTCGTGTAACGTTGCACCATCGCTTTCATTCGTGTAAGGTTGAACCATTGCTTTCATTCGTGTAACGTTGCACCATCCCTTTCATTCGTGTAACTGTGTGGACCCTGGCTAGCGCCAGACGTTACTGAAGTAACGTCTTCTGCATAGCTACGGGAATTAAAAAGCATTATGTACCGGGTACTGTAGCCATATACGGGGCACTGTACCCAGTTTTGAGGCATTTCCACTAGTAGATCTACGTAGTAGTAGTATGGGTAGAATGACGAGTCTTCTGCACTGCATTGTCGGAAGTACAGTCGACATGATCAGAGAACAGTACATTTTGTTTTCAATTCAAATCAGGGTCGGCCTCATGTTCTCCTTGCTGCGCTGATGAGTCCACGAAGGACCAGTCAAGGATCACGAGAATTAGGGGAGGTCGATATAGAGGAGTGATAATGGATAAAGGCCTCTTTTACGGGCAAACAAAATACAATTGACAGTGGCATGGCGAATGATTAGAACACAACACCAAAAAATGAACGTTGCAAAAAAAAAACGTTGCAAAAAAAACAAAACAAAAAAAACACCAAAAAAACAGGAAATATAAGCGCACTGTCCTGCCCACCATCGTCTCCAAAACCTCACAGCCGGCCCTCCGAGATTGCCAACTCTCGCAATGCATTCACAGGACGGTGATATGACGATTGGGCACCGCTGATGCACATGATCGCCGACCGCAACAATGCAAACGCCAGTCGACACCGGACATATGTCATTGTCTCGGCATACAACTTCGTGTCCCCACTCGAAATGAGACCACACAGGCGCTTGACAAATCTGGAGAAATCAGAGAACAGCGAACACTAGTCACTACGTATGACGTGACACTGGTACATGGTGTTGCTACGTAGAGATGTACATGTATCCGGGAGGACGTGAAACATGTTACTGTAATTATTTTGATGCTGGCCGAGCACCTGGCATATGCAGCTTATGCAGCTATAGCTCATGACTCAAGCTCAGTGCTGCGCTAGCACAGAAACCATGTAATGTGCTTTCGGGACATAAGTCCACGACTCCTGCGAGAGGATGTGAAACATGTTAAAACTATAATTATGTTGATGCTGGCCTAGCGCAAGGCATGTGCAGCTCGGTGCATGCTGCGCTAGCACAAAAACCATGTGCTTTCGGGACATATCCTCCACTCCACGAGGTAGCTCACCCGCGCAGGCCGGATTGTCTTCCTCCGAGAGTGAAAGTACATGTAGGACGAGATGGTGGGACCGGGATAAGGCCCGTCTCGATGAAGATATTCTTAGTGATACAGATGAGAGCGATGCTTTGGAAGCTCTCGCTTGTGCCGATGGAGCGCAAGTATCCAGGAAGAGATCGCTTCAACGGACCAGTTTAGAAAAGTCGGAGGCGTTCGCGTCGTCAAAACGAAGCAGAATTGCTCACGGGAAGAGCACTGTGGTGGATGTCAGTCCCGCCAAGAGAATAGAGGAATTGCCGTATGTCGACAGGGATTGGTGCATCCAGCAGCGGCTCGTTCGATTTCATGTTCTTTCTAAGAGCATGTCCGGCCAGCAACTTGAGCTGGTAACATGCTTGTCGGTGAAGTTCGGCCTGCCGTCACACAAGATAGTAGCTGCTATGCGTGACGGAGCTGCAGTTTATGGTGCAGCACTACGTTCCGTGAAGAAGATCATGTAACCGGAACTCATGGAAATCATCTGCTCTTCCCATTCCCTGGACAACGTCGGCAAGCGCTTCCAGACGCCCATCCTAACTGACTTCAGCAAGTGGTGGATGAACCTATTCGCCAGAAGCTCAGCTGCTCGGATTGCCTGGAGAGAGCGGACCAGCATAGACATCAGATCATGCAGCAACAAACGCTGGTGGAGGTGTAGAACCAGCTGTTAACCTACTTCGGTGATCTGCTGCCATTCGTCCAAGATCTTCAGTCATCCCCCCTGCCCGACAGCATCTCTTAGACATTCTTCTCAATCCTGAGCAGAACCAACAACTGTGCATGGAACTCGCAGTGACCGTTGAAGCCGGCCTACCATTCGTAACGAAGACGTACCTTATGGAGGGTGACGGTGACATCGTTGTGGATGCTTATGACAACCTGCAGGAGGTTGCAACAGCGGCGGAATTGCAGAACTACCCCAATACCCGAGCATTGGCGAAGAAATATGCTGCTGCTGATGAAAAGGAGCGGGCTGAAGAGACCTACTAAGAAGCACGGCGATGCGTGTGGCCTGCTATCACCTACTTCCTGCAGAAATTCAACCACCAAGATAGCCCTCTCTTCGGCATTGTGCGCCTGTTCAAAGCACTGAGGCTATTCTGCCCACTTCGCGTACGCAAGCTACAACCTGGCTTCAACCATGTCGATGAGCTGAGGTTGCTTCTAGCTCTAGATAGTGACGACACCATCCAGCACATGAAGAATGAGCTCCCATCACTGCTGGTTGCGGTGGAGGACATCGAGGAATGTCCGCCCAATTGCCTGCAGTGGTGTTGCGAGCAGGAGAAGCTTCCGGATTGGAAACAGGCTGCCAGAGGTGTGTTCTGCCTTGCGCCATCATCAGCTGCTGCAGAAAGAGTGTTCTCGCTGCTGAAAACGTCTAAAGCTGATTCTCAAGCATCCCTTCTGGAAGACCACCTGGAAATCATGCTCCAGCTACAGTACAACTGGAGATCCTAAATGCTGAAGCTCCCATCTTTTACCATATAACCGTCCCTCTGTTCCTTCTAGCATTGTTCGCTCCCCATGGACAATACTGATATCTCGCATATGGACCCTTTGAAGTAGTTGTTCCTTGTTCGCGACCGGCTCCAATGGTTTGTGTGAATATCCATATTATATGCATATTTTATGGTTTATTGTGGCATTGCCCCGAGGATTATAATTATGCCCAATTTGATGCCTGTTTCGAGCATTATAGGTACATTTTGAAAGCATTGCAAAAAGCATTAAAGCGTGATTTTCCGGTCATTATCCGCCAAGGCCTAACCAACATTGGCATACTTCGGTCATAATGTAGCATAATCACTGGCAAAATTTGGGCATAATGGAAAGCATAAGTCAGCATTTTACCGAGCATAATCCTCCAAGGGATATTTCTCTCCCTTCTCATCAAGGATAATACAGGGAATGGCTCAATCATTATTTGTAAAGACTAACACTGATTGCAATTTCAAATTTGGACTTCACGGAGAATTTTCAAAGTGTTACTTGAAGTAGGAAATTGAGGCCACATGCTACGTACTGCTCTTTCTCTCCGAAACTCAACACTTGCAAGCCAGATACGAAAGAAAGAAAAAATCATCAGTCACACCACCGGGACTCGAACCAGGGACCTTGCTATTCGCGAGCACTGCTCTAACCAACTGAGTTACAGTATGACTTTTATCCATAGTGATGGTAAATCTATCCTTCCTCGATCAGTCAATATCTGGCGTGCATCATACTGGCAATTGCTAGTGAATAGCAAGGTCCCTGGTTCGAGTCCCGGTGGTGTGACTGATGATTTTTTCTTTCTTTCATATCTGGCTTGCAAGTGTTGAGTTTCGGAGAGAAATGAGCAGTACGTGGCATGTGGCCTCAAATTGACTAACACTGAAATAGGGTAAAGATCAAGAAAACAACATTCGTGACAAGGTGCTAATTTATCAAGTTTAGAATAACACAATATTTTGTCTAAATAGAAATGAAAACAAAAATGACACCAACAAAGTGAGCAAACTATGACGTGTCATCGTTTACACCTCTGAAGGGGTAACAACAACTCATTTTCATTTTTGCACACAGAGCTCACATTCTTTACGTACTAACATGATGTCTTACACAACAGAACAACAAGGGCAATCAAGGCTTGTTTGCTGCTACTTTAAGTTTCATGCTCACGCAATCATCAGGCAACATCCAACAAGCCTTGATTGCCCTTGTTGTTCTGTTGTGTATTACGCTCTGCCTTTGTGGTGTTGAGCACTGTCAGCACTCTGGGTACATCCTTCGGTACATGATGTCTTACACAAAAGCTTTTAACACAGCCAAATGCAACGCACCTCTGTCACGTGACAATACAGAGAAACCATCATCATTCTGATCCTCACTGTACAACACACGATTTGGGAAATGGCTGAACCCGCCCCTAATCGTTTTGCTTCCGTGACCGATGCCGATGTAGACTCCACGCGTGGTAACGGGTCGTACGCTGAAGAGTACAAAGGACAGTACGAAAATCTGGGTGTCTGTTTTAGAAACATTCATGAAGAAATCTAGTTTGACGTTGGACCTAAAAACATGCGCCAAAGATGACCTCTGCCATGTTCTTTGTAAGTGTTACGTCATGCGGTAACGAGGACGCACAAGGGTGACACGTACCAGTACAACTCCTACAAGGGCTGTTGTTCGTCGGGTGTGCCGTAGGTGACTTGCCGAGTGAAGTTAATTGTTCCGGAGGTGGGCCATGTATGAACCACGATCCTAAACAGTTGCATCGGGCAAGCCTGCGAGGCATCTTGCCCTCGGGCGTCTCGACCTCGCGCAAGATCACTCACAGACCTCGGTCAAGATCAGAGCCGCTTGCCGTCGCAACTGTGTAGGATTGTGTATTTCTTGGCTCATTTGGCTCAGGCTTTGTTTGTCTTCACCTCCGATGTCCCCTCACTTCGCCTCTTCTCCTCAGCTTTTCGTGGCCAGTCCGTGTTGTCAGTGATAATTAATTTTGTGATGACATTGTGTTGTCGGGCTGATTTTGTCGCCTATGTCGACCTCGAGTCTTCAAAGACTTCATGTTCATCATTGCCTCTCTACTGACTACAAAAACATGACAAGTAGTCTCCCTGCGTGCCGCTCAGCCCATGGTTCTAGCACGTGACTTCATTACTTCCAAGAGCTACAGTGCTGGCAAGTGAAATCCGACCCCATAGCGGTGCGTCCACGTTCTATCGGTTTCTGTTTCGTAGTTTTACCATCCCGCGTTAGATCTTGGCGATGTGAGCGCACCACCCAGGCGTCGGATTTCAGTTGCCAGCACTGACTACAATATATATGAGTAGAGCGGCAATATTATGAGTAGAGCGGCAAAAAAATGTTGCACGAGTCAAGCCAAAAGCCACACCACGCTAGCGCTGTCATGATCAGAAAAGCGGAAAAGAAGAAAAAAGCGTCACACCAAAGAAAAAAGCAGAAAAAAGCGTCACAAAAATCGTCTCAGATTCACCTAACGTCGTTGTAACCCGACCTGGTCATCAAGCAGCTGAAAATGAAAATACTAAAAGAAAATTCTCTGCTGACATTTCGTACTACTAGTACTAGTACATACATATCACATAATCGTTGGTAGAGTGTTTGTGGCACTTTATCCAATTTATCTGGTGATAGTCGCTGGCAACATGGCCTCTGCGTACTGCCTTTGTCTCGTTTTGATTCTCCTGGGTACGTCAAACTCACAGTTGGGAGGAGAGCCACACGATAATTCCCACCCAGAGTCAATGATGTCCGTCGGCAGAGCGGTAGCTGCGGAGGTGTCGTCAGTTCCGCTCCGCAACGCTGCAGTCCCCGGGCTGCGTATGCCGGTAGTGGTAATGTGGTATGGGTGGCTACGCCTTTTCTCCGTCGCAGCACAGAGAGATATGGAATGACACCACTGCCCAAAAGGTACATTATGTATCTAATATTGGCTGAGTACGAGGTCAATATAGGAAATAAAAGCCGAGTAAAAGACTGAGGCGAAGCCGAGGTCTTTTACGAGGTCTTTTATTAACCTCCCCTAACTTCCTATACTGACCAAGTACGAAGTCAATATTAGATTTATCACGACTGACCAAAGCATGTGTTCAATCGCTAAAAAGGAGTCAAATATAAGCAGTCAATATAGCCCGAAGGAGTGAAATAATAATAATAATAAACACAGCTCGCATCTTCCCTGAACCTGTTAGACAGGAGCAGAGTCGACGCATCTGTCAACAGTGTCAAGCCAAGTTAGTCTATCTCCTGCAGCTTGGAGAGCGCTCTCCACGGAGAGATCCGCTGCCTTCAGGTCGTGCCGAATCGTATCTATCCACCGCAATGGCGGACGGCCACGGGGTTTTTTTATGTCGTTTGTGTTGATTGATAGCTCCAGTGCTTTGAACGAGGCGGATTCCGGACCCTCTCGCACCACATGGCCAAACCACAGCAGCCTGCGTCGCCGACATGTGGCACTAACTGGAGATTGTTTTGTTTCTGTGTATAAGTTGTTATTGGTGATGCGTTGCGGGTAGACAATCTGCAGCAGTACGCGTAGCTTCCTCCGTTGCCATTTGTCCAGTTTGTCGTTCAGCAATTTGGACAGAGTCCACAATCCGCAATTGTATAGAAGGATCGGCATTATGAGGCAGTTAAACATACACAGTCGGGATTGAAAGGAATGCCGTCTCCAAGAAATCGAACCAAACGCCCTGTTTGCTTTTGAGATTCTCATGTCCACGTCTTCTGCAGAGCCCAATAGAGAACCCAGGAGTTTGATTGATCTCCATTCGTTGCTGTTTCTTGTAACATCAACATATTCAGTTTTCTGTGTATTGAGCTTGAGGTTGTCTTCGTTAAAATAATATAGGTTCACACTCAGCAACAAGAGCCTTCGCCTCATCGTCATTTCGGTTATGCAGAGTAGTATCGTCAGCGTACTGCGTTGTTGGAGCAGGCATTGGTGAGCGAATTGTGCATCTTTCCCTGATCTTGCGCATTGTGCCTTCTGCATATGTTATGAACATAATAGGGGACATCGGGTCTCCCTGGACCACTCCGATGTTAGTTGGGAAAGGGGGACTCAGGGAGCCACTCAGCTTGATCCTGGCTGTCGTGTTGGAAAGTAGAGACTTGATGGTTGTTGTGCTGATATCTGCCTCCTCTAACCTGTCAAGTGCTGTGGTGCGAATTATAGTGTAAAAAGCACCAGAGAAATCTAGAAGGGTGACGGAATATGTCCAGTTGCCAAGCAAGGCCCGCTCACACAGCGACCTTGTGTAAAATACACCATCAGCGGTTTAGCGACCTGGACGAAATCCAGCCTGGGTTTCAGAGACATAAACGGTGATGTCATCCGTGCTACGTTTAGTAATAACTGACGTCAGCACCTTTCTCACTACAGAGAGTAACATGATGGGGCAATAACTTTTCGGTTTTCCGAGTGGCTTGCCTGGTTTGTATACAGGTACTACCAATCCGCTGCGCATATCGTCAGGGCAATAACCAACACTCTGTATTGCATTGAAGAAAGAGGCTAGCCAAGGACTAAGGAGGTCCTTAGCAGCTCGTAGCATTTCCGCACTGACTCCATCGGGTCCCACGGCGCCTCCTTTTTTTTGTTTACTGATTGCTGAAGTGACTTCTTGGGTGGTAAACGGCAATTCCTCATCATTGATATCTTGCGAGCCACGGAAATCACAGGGTAGGTCAGGGCGATGAAATATTGACTGGAAGTATTTACTAAATGTATCGAGATTCCATTGAATGCTTGTCATGATATTGCCATCATCGTCTGCCAGCCGAACAGGAGGAGTGTTGGTGTTCGACTTCATTTGGCGCAGATTCCGGATTGCATTGTAATAGGAGCGTGGGTCAGGTCGTAAAGCATCAGTAGCTTCTGCCTGCCTTTGCCAGAAGTCGTCTCCATCCTGCCTCAGTATTTTTCTGATTTTGTGCTGAATACTGTTGCGCTCTTCTTTTAGAACTTTTCTTCTGGCAGGATCTGGCTCAGCATGGATGCGTATGTGGAGATCTTTTTGGTCTTGGGATAATTGTTTTATAGTTGGATTTGTGCTCCGAGTTGGCTTAGCACGCCGAGGTTGAATACCAAAAGACGTACATGCGGCACCATGTACAGTCGACACAAAACTGTTCCATAGAGTATCAATTTCTCCCTGCGATGACGGTGGTGGTGACGCTACGACGGGTAGTGACTCAGACAGAATACGTTGATATTGTTTCTGCGTGTCGGCAGAAGGCGGGTTATATGTTACAAAGCATCGGTGGTTGGCTTTTGGAGCATTGTTCGACTTCTTGAAAGAAAGTCGAACATCCGCGATTACTGGATGATGATCCGATCGGGTTATGAAGCCTCCGTATGACCGCGCGTTAGTGACAATTGACACGTCCGATTTCCGTACCATGATAAAATCTATCATGTTCCTGACTTGATTCCCATCGTTATGACACAAGCCATCAGCAAACCACGTTGCACGATGCTGCATGCGGTGCTTGAACATTGTGTTAGCTAGTAGCAGGTGGTGTATCTCACAAAATTCAATTAGACGGCTTCCATTGTCATTACTCATTCTGTGTTTTGAGTACATTCCTACTGGGTTCGAGGAGCCAGCTGGCGAACTGCCTACCTTGGCATTCATGTCACCCAGTACCCACAAGACGTCACGACGATTAACATTTCCAACAGCTTTGCTCAGCAAAGAATAAAATTCATCAGCCTCAACAGGGTTAGCTGTGGAACGTTGTAGGGTAGGAGCGTAGCAGCAGATGATTGATACCCCTCTACTGTTACGACTTCCAGTTAGCAGTATCCGCAGCGAAACTACTCGGTTCGAATAGAATTGGTACGAATCGATATTTCTTACAATATTTTTATTGACGAGAATTCCTACTCCAGCTCTGGACGAAGTGCCTCCAGAACGATACAATGTGTGGCCATTGTCCAACACATCGATACCGTTGCCTTCCATCCATGTCTCAGTCAGGCCGAGGACGTCCAGGCGGTAGGTATCAAAGTCCTGAATAATCTGTTGTTTTTGATTTTAGTCCGCAGCGAACGAACGTTGAACGTGCCAACACGGCACGACGGCGCTCCAGCACTTTCATGTCTCCGGTGAAAAACAAGCCCAGGCTTCAGGCTATCACTACTCATTTGTCAAAAAAACTTGGCTTAGACATAGTCCGAGGAACAGAAATACCCTCCAGAAGGAGAGCTGACGGGAGTTCAACCCGCCATCCAAACAAGTGAAATATGCAGGAATATTTGACTGCTTAGGTACGGCAAAAATCTATGTGAGTCAATACTAAGGGAGTGATAATACAGTTTATAGGCCACACGGTCATAATAGTTTCCCTATGTTTTTAGCAAGCAAATTCCACAGTATGTATCTAATATTGACAGAGTACGAGGTCAATATAGGAAATGAAAGCCGAGTAAAAGACCGAGGCGAAGCGGAGGTCTTTTACGAGGTTTTATTTCCTATACTGACCAAGTACGAAGTCAATATTAGATGTATCACGACAAACAGTCCGTATTTACAGAACGATAACCTCATGAATCCCGGTTTTATGATTGCACAACCATTGCACCACCACCTACTCGTGCAGTGACAATGCTGCACTAGGCACCGTTCAACTGCGCAACCCCTAAGCAGTCAAATATAAGCAGTCAATATAGCCCTAAGGAGTGAAATATGCAGGAATATTTGACTGCTTAGGTATAGCGACAATCAATGGGAGTCAATACTAAGGGAGTGATAAGGTACACCAGAGGGCGATAAAAACAAAACAAAAAGTAGTCTGAAAAGTCAGGAAAGGAAAGTATAAATCACCGAAAAAAAGGTTGGCCTTTCATACTTTGATTAGTCTTGCATACAGTCGTCACCAAAAGCAATCCGGCCAATGCCATGGATACAGTGCACTGCAGTCCATTCATCGGAAACTGGCCCGCTCGCTTTTGAAAGTCAGATTTGGGCCGAATTGAGGATCAAAAACCCACTTTAAATCTCAAAAATCTGGGTTTGGGATCTGCTTCTCCATACATTTTGTCATGGCATACCTGCCCTAATTTTGTAAAACCTGGCTGAATTTCTATTGCCCTGTTCTTGGACTTTTCTGGCCTCAAATGTGGCAAGGAAGAATGATAACCTGCCAGCAAGAGGCTATGGCGGTGTTGCTACTCTTGTAGCTGACAGATCGTTCATGTCCATCAAGCGCCGCTTCGACCTTGAGCGCTGTGGACTGGAGGCGGTTTGGCTCGAATTGCAGCCAGTGATCCTTCCCTCACTCCCCCTCATCATCTGCTCTGGTTACAGACTCCCTGGAGACAGCATCTCCCAAGTCCAGGCATTTAGTGACCTCCCCCTAGTGACACCACGAATCGTGCTGGAAGGGAGTTCCGTAACCTCTTCTCTTGTTTTGGCCTTGAGCAAATGGTGACATTCCCCACACACTTTACCCCCCCCCCACGGCTCAACATAGTGTATTGACGTTGTACTCACGGATCATCCTCACCTACTACTCTCTGTTACATCTGTTGCTCCTCTTGGAGCATCTGACCACGCACAGATCCTCAGTCATTTCCTACTGCCTACTGATGCTGTTTACCGTGAGGAACCTGCTGCAAGCGGACATCTCGCTGCTGTACCCCGAAGCCACTTCAGCAATGTTCCTGCAAAGCCGGAATATCCACCTCCCTTCAACTGACCCGCATCGTGCAGCAGGTGTGCCAGCATAGGGATAACAGAGCGCTTGCTGGCATTTGCCTCTTTGACTTGGCCAAGGCTTTTGATACCGTCTGGCATCGAGGACTTTTGGCAAAGCTCGAGCATGCATTCAGGGTACGCAAACAACCACTCTCCTGGCTGACATCTTATCTCTCTGGGCGTTATCAGTACGTAACTGTGCTTGGCACATCCTCGGCTGCAGAGCCAGTATTGTCAGGCGTTCCTCAAGGATCAATTCTTGGTTCCCTACTATTCATAATTTACGTAAACGACTTACCTGCAGTCTTCCCTGGAACGTCTCTGTTTGCTGACGACACGACCCTTCTCACCGCATCAGCTTCCCTCACTGGCCTGAAAAACAACTTGCGTGCTGGCATTCAGGAAGTTCTTTCCTGGATGTCGTCCTGGAGGGTGTCCCCAAATCTATCAAAAACAAAGATCATGCTCTTCCCGCCCCAGCCGGAGTTCACAACCCTCATCCATGCCAACCTTCCAAATCCAATTGACATAGTGTCTTCTCACAAACACCTTGGCATTGTGATTGACTCTGCACTCTCCTGGGTACATCACATCGAATATATCTGTAAAAAACCAAGTAAATCCTTAGGAATTCTCTCCCCCCACTGCTCCTACCTCCCACTTTCTTGCAAGCTTCTTTTTTATTTAGCCTACCTTCGCCCAATATTTGAATATGCAGATACGTCTTGGGTTGGGTTAACCTCTTCCGCTGCTGCAAAGCTTGAAATACATCACAAGAAAATCCTTAAAATTCTCCTCCGTCAACCCCGCATGCTCTCATCATCCGCCCTTTATAAAATCGCTCACACAACCCCGTTATCACTTGGACGCAGTGCACACCTGGCTTCTCTTGTCCATTCTATTAAGCTTGAGTTGTGCCCACCTCATCTCATGTGTTTTAATTGGTTCTCTTCTCTAAGAACTAGAAACTCGCTCTTACTCCCTAAGTGTAACTCATCCACTCTTTTGCGCTCCCCTCTCTTTATTGCTTATTCTGTTTGGCTCACTCTACCCAGAGAAGTTAATGACCTGACCTCACTCCGCCTGTTTAAGATCTGTGCCGCCCCTTATTTACTACGACATACATAGCTCATTATCCGCATGTCCTTTGCGTCTCTGTGTTTTTCACTTTGACATTATCTTTCTTTACGGAGTTGTTGTTGCTGTTCGTTTTGCTACTCTTTCTTTTTCCCTCCCCTTATTTCTATTTATCGCCGTGGTTGGCAATCACCCACTCTCGTAACATTGGCCGGTGTTTCCGCTGAGTCTTGAGATGTTGTAATAAATAAATAAATAAATAAAAGGAGTAATTGCACTGGTCACAAAATGCAGGTACTGTTGTTTTCACGATATCTACAACTATGTGAGAGAGACACCAAAAAATAGGTTGCCAGTGTCCAATGAATGGACTGTAGTGGCACTGGTAAGTGGTATGGTACGTGTTCACCGGCACACCGACAGTTCTTCATACAGTCAGTGGATGACATGGTACCTTGGTGGCATGCATGCATATACAGACAACCAGCACAAGACTGAGCAGTCTGCGCTGTGTGACTCTGCCCAGCCTGCTGCTGCAGTCGAGTCGAGCTCAGCCCATGCACCATACAGCTGCCTGTAGTTTAGCATGGCATTGGCCGGATTTTGTTTTGGCGATGACTGAAGGTCTACATTGTGCCTTTCCTAACTTGTGTACTAATATGACACCTGAGTAGATATATAATAACCTCCTCAGCAGTGCACATGCGTTGTTGGCCAACACTACTGAGTTGATCCTGGTAATGACCTGAGCAAGTTGATCAGTGACTGCAGACGTGTGTAGCAGTAGACATACACATACACTTACAAACTAATACGGTCACATCTGTACTTTCTCACACCTAAGAAAACAAACACCTTTCACACACCTGAGAAAACAAACACCTTTCACACACCTGAGAAAACAAACACCTTTCACACACTTGAGAAAACAAACAACTTTCACACACCTGAGAAAACAAACACCTTTCACACACCTGAGAAAACAAACACCTTTCACACACCTGAGAAAACAAACACCTTTCACACAGCTGAGAAAACAAACACCTTTCACACACCTGACAAAACAAACACCTTTCACACACCTGAGAAAGCAAACACCTTTCACACACCTGAGAAAACAAACACCTTTCACACACCTGAGAAAACAAACACCTTTCACACACCTGAGAAAGCAAACACCTTTCACACACCTGAGAAAACAAACACCTTTCACACACCTGAGAAAACAAACACCTTTCACACACCTGAGAAAACAAACACCTTTCACACACCTGAGAAAACAAACACCTTTCACACACCTGAGAAAACAAACCCCTTTCATACACCTGACAAAACAAACACCTTTCACACACCTGAGAAAGCAAACACCTTTCACACACCTGAGAAAACAAACACCTTTCACACACCTGAGAAAACAAACCCCTTTCATACACCTGAGAAAGCAAACACCTACATGGATTTGAACGTTAGGACAGCCCATTACAGTCCTATTGATTGTGGGTACATTTTAGTATGCGCGAACACTTGAAAATGCGGTCACGTGTGAAATGCGAAATGCGGGCCGTGACTCTCTCCTGTGCCCCACAGAACTGTGTTGCATTGATCTCAGCCTGACAAATGCAGACCCACAGACTGGGATACATGGGTTCCTGCACTGATCTCAGCCTGACCAATGCAGACATACTGACTGGGATATATGGGGTCCTGCACTCTGATGTAATTGTATAATATTTGGACTGCAGGATCGTACATACATGTACATATCATACAGTTGTAAAGCGTAACCCCCTCCCCCCCCCCCCCTCCCCTCTCGAGACATTTAAAAGCATAATCGTGTGGTGACGAGAAGTATAAAAACAATTACGTGTGGCCAAAGTTGAAAAGAAACTTTTGTTGTTCAGTGCACAGTGGACATTATTTTGGTGGTGAGGTCAATCGGACTGAGCTCTGTCACTGGATGGTAAGGTCAGTGTGACTGAGATCCATCATCGGATGGTTAGATCAGTGTCACTGAGATCCGTCACTGGATGGTTAGGTCAGTGCCACTGAGATCCGTAACTGGATGGTAAGGTCAGTGTGACTGAGATCCGTTACTGATTGGTTAGGTCAGTGTCACTGAGATCCGTTATTGGATGGTTAGGTCAGTGTGACTGAGATCCGTTACTGGATGGTTAGGTCAGTGTGACTGAGATCCGTTATTGGATGGTTAGGTCAGTGTGACTGAGATCCGTTATTGGATAGTTAGGTCAGTGTGACTGAGATCCGTTACTGGATGGTTAGGTCAGTGTGACTGAGATCCGTTACTGGATGGTTTGGTCAGTGGGATTGAGATCCGTTACTAGATGGTTAGGTCAGTGTCACTGAGATCCGTTATTGGATGGTTAGGTCAGTGTCACTGAGATCCGTTACTGTGACAGAGGACAAACCAGTCACAGCACTGTTGGGCGGAGATGAAATGGATAGTGCCAGCCAGAAATAATTTGTTGTTTCGGGTCACCCGACCAACTGTTTTTTTCACCCGACCGCAAAATGTTTTTTGTTTGTTGTTGTTGTGCATGCAAATGTACATGCTCTGAAAGCGGTGCCGCGTGCATGTGTGCTTTCGTGTTGGACGGAACATGACGGGAGGGCCTCTAGCTTTCGAGTCGAAAACTTTCAGACCGAAGCGATTTTAGTGGACATCATTCCTGATCCGGGGATCTCGATCGATTTTCAGCAGTTCAGACATCGACCTCGGAAGCAGCCAAATGCAGCCAAAGATGTAGCGCTTGGTGATGACGTCGTCTTCGCGTCGCTCCTTGACAGAGGTTTTGGTGTGAGCTGCTCGTCAGATTTATTTGTCAGCGAGGCCAAGATCTGGTCCTGGAGGAGACCTGGACCTAATGGGACTGGGCTGGATCGTCTACAGTCAGATTTGATTAACTGACTTGATGGACTAAACCTTGGATATTCGATATGTACAGTTGTGTCATGTACAAAATTATACTGGAAGTACATGTAAGCACATGGCAGTAACCACAAAAAATAAATAAATAATAAATAAACCCGACCGACCGACCCTGGTACGGATGAGTGAAGTGACCCGAAACAACTAATTAATTCTAGGTGGCCTAGTCAGAATCATAGTCTTGGCCGTTCCTAATTTTCAATTACAAGTCTATGCACAGTTGGGTTACAGTCGTATATCAGTATGCTGTGCTTGGTGAAATCCTAGCCAGCTCGTTCTTCAGCGCTACTTTCTCCGGCGCTACGTTCTCCGGCGCTACTTTCTCCGGCGCTACTTTCTCCAGCTCTACTTTCTCCAGCGCTACTTTCTCCGGCGCTACTTTCTCCGGCGCTATTTTTTCCGGCGCTACTTTCTCCGGTGCTACTTTCTCCGGTGCTACTTTCTCCGGTTCTACTTTCTCCAGCACTACGTTCTTCGACACTACGTTCTCCGGCGCTACTTTCTCCGGCGCTACGCGCATGCGTGCCTGGGAGACTGCATAGTCTCATTGGGCAGCTAGTTCATGTGTGCGTACACGCGCGCGCACAAGCGTGTTTGTGCGCGCATGCCTGGAAGACTGCATAGTCGGATTCGGCAGCTGGTTCATGTGTGTTTGTGCGCGTGTTTGTGCGCGAGTGCCTGGGAGACTGCATAGTCGGATTCGCAAGCTGGTTCATGTGTGTGTGTGCGCACGCGCGCGCGTGTTTGTGTGGATTCGGCAACTGGTTCATGTGTGTGTGTGTGTGCGAGTGTGCCTGGGAGACTGTATAGTTGGATTCGGCAGCTGGTTCGTGTGTGTGCGCGTGCACGCATGCCTGGGAGACTGCATGGTCGGATTCGGCAGCTACTTCATGTGTGTGTGTGTGTGTGTGTGTGCGTGTGTGTGTGTGTGCGCACGCGTGTGGGTGTGGGTACGCGCACATGTATGTATGTGACATCATCTTATATCTTATACCTTATATTATCATTTCCACCAAGACTGGAAAGTGAGTAGCACAAATAGGGAGTGGCTCATAGTTGTGTCCTTTGCCCTATGACATGAATGTAACGAAGATGAAGTCATGGTGCAAGTTCGGTCTTCCATCTCCTTTCCCCGTTGTGCTTGCAAGTCTTCATCATAATTATGACATGATTGTGTCATGGTGTTGTGGATTCGGTGTGCGGTATGTACGGCGAACCAGCAGGTCACGGCCACTGTTATGCGTTTCAAGTCATCACCGGCGAACGAGCATTTGTGCTGGAAGCTGCCAACGTCAAGGATTATAACATGTTACAAGTGCTTGGCGCGTGCATGCGTACGCCGAGGAAATCTGTCACCAATTGAGTGCCATGCAACTACTAGTAACTGTTATTGTAATTCTGCAGGGTATGTACTAGCAACTGTTATTGTAATTCTGCAGGGTATGTACTAGTAACTGTTATTGTAATTCTGCAGGGTATATACTAGTAACTGTTATTGTAATTCTGCAGGGTATGTACTAGTACCTGTTATTGTAATTCTGCAGGGTATGTACTAGCAACTGTTATTGTAATTCTGCAGGGTATGTACTAGTAACTGTTATTGTAATTCTGCAGGGTATGTACTAGCAACTGTTATTGTAATTCTGCAGGGTATGTACTAGTAACTGTTATTGTAATTCTGCAGGGTATGTACTAGTAACTGTTATTGTAATTCTGCAGGGTATGTACTAGTAACTGTTATTGTAATTCTGCAGGGTATGTACTAGTAACTGTTATTGTAATTCTGCAGGGTATGTACTAGTAACTGTTATTGTAATTCTGCAGGGTATGTACTAGTAACTGTTATTGTAATTCTGCAGGGTATGTACTAGCAACTGTTATTGTAATTCTGCAGGGTATGTACTAGTAACTGTTATTGTAATTCTGCAGGGTATGTACTAGTAACTGTTATTGTAATTCTGCAGGGTATGTACTAGTAACTGTTATTGTAATTCTGCAGGGTATGTACTAGCAACTGTTATTGTAATTCTGCAGGGTATGTACTAGTAACTGTTATTGTAATTCTGCAGGGTATGTACTAGTAACTGTTATTGTAATTCTGCAGGGTATGTACTAGTAACTGTTATTGTAATTCTGCAGGGTATGTACTAGCAACTGTTATTGTAATTCTGCAGGGTATGTACTAGTAACTGTTATTGTAATTCTGCAGGGTATGTACTAGTAACTGTTATTGTAATTCTGCAGGGTATGTACTAGTAACTGTAATTGTAATTCTGCAGGGTATGTACTAGTAACTGTTATTGTAATTCTGCAGGGTATGTACTAGTAACTGTTATTGTAATTCTGCAGGGTATGTACTAGTAACTGTTATTGTAATTCTGCAGGGTATGTACTAGTAACTGTTATTGTAATTCTGCAGGGTATGCACTAGTAACTGTTATTGTAATTCTGCAGGGTATATACTAGTAACTGTTATTGTAATTCTGCAGGGTATGTACTAGTAACTGTTATTGTAATTCTGCAGGGTATGTACCAGTAACTGTTATTGTAATTCTGCAGGGTATATACTAGTACCTGTTATTGTAATTCTGCAGGGTATGTACTAGTAACTGTTATTGTAATTCTGCAGGGTATGTACTAGTAACTGTTATTGTAATTCTGCAGGGTATGTACTAGCAACTGTTATTGTAATTCTGCAGGGTATGTACTAGTAACTGTTATTGTAATTCTGCAGGGTATGTACTAGTAACTGTTATTGTAATTCTGCAGGGTATGTACTAGTACCTGTTATTGTAATTCTGCAGGGTATGTACTAGCAACTGTTATTGTAATTCTGCAGGGTATGTACTAGTAACTGTTATTGTAATTCTGCAGGGTATGTACTAGTAACTGTTATTGTAATTCTGCAGGGTATGTACTAGTAACTGTTATTGTAATTCTGCAGGGTATGTACTAGTAACTGTTATTGTAATTCTGCAGGGTATGTACTAGCAACTGTTATTGTAATTCTGCAGGGTATGTACTAGTACCTGTTATTGTAATTCTGCAGGGTATGTACTAGTAACTGTTATTGTAATTCTGCAGGGTATGTACTAGTTACTGTTATTGTAATTCTGCAGGGTATGTACTAGCAACTGTTATTGTAATTCTGCAGGGTATATACTAGTAACTGTTATTGTAATTCTGCAGGGTATGTACTAGTAACTGTTATTGTAATTCTGCAGGGTATGTACTAGCAACTGTTATTGTAATTCTGCAGGGTATGTACTAGTAACTGTTATTGTAATTCTGCAGGGTATGTACTAGTAACTGTTATTGTAATTCTGCAGGGTATGTACTAGTAACTGTTATTGTAATTCTGCAGGGTATATACTAGTAACTGTTATTGTAATTCTGCAGGGTATGTACCAGCAACTGTTATTGTAATTCTGCAGGGTATGTACTAGTAACTGTTATTGTAATTCTGCAGGGTATGTACTAGTAACTGTTATTGTAATTCTGCAGGGTATGTACTAGCAACTGTTATTGTAATTCTGCAGGGTATGTACTAGTAACTGTTATTGTAATTCTGCAGGGTATGTACTAGTAACTGTTATTGTAATTCTGCAGGGTATGCACTAGTAACTGTTATTGTAATTCTGCAGGGTATATACTAGTAACTGTTATTGTAATTCTGCAGGGTATGTACTAGTAACTGTTATTGTAATTCTGCAGGGTATGTACCAGTAACTGTTATTGTAATTCTGCAGGGTATATACTAGTACCTGTTATTGTAATTCTGCAGGGTATGTACTAGTAACTGTTATTGTAATTCTGCAGGGTATGTACTAGTAACTGTTATTGTAATTCTGCAGGGTATGTACTAGCAACTGTTATTGTAATTCTGCAGGGTATGTACTAGTAACTGTTATTGTAATTCTGCAGGGTATGTACTAGTAACTGTTATTGTAATTCTGCAGGGTATGTACTAGTACCTGTTATTGTAATTCTGCAGGGTATGTACTAGCAACTGTTATTGTAATTCTGCAGGGTATGTACTAGTAACTGTTATTGTAATTCTGCAGGGTATGTACTAGTAACTGTTATTGTAATTCTGCAGGGTATGTACTAGTAACTGTTATTGTAATTCTGCAGGGTATGTACTAGTAACTGTTATTGTAATTCTGCAGGGTATGTACTAGTAACTGTTATTGTAATTCTGCAGGGTATGTACTAGTAACTGTTATTGTAATTCTGCAGGGTATGTACTAGCAACTGTTATTGTAATTCTGCAGGGTATGTACTAGTAACTGTTATTGTAATTCTGCAGGGTATGTACTAGTAACTGTTATTGTAATTCTGCAGGGTATGTACCAGTAACTGTTATTGTAATTCTGCAGGGTATATACTAGTACCTGTTATTGTAATTCTGCAGGGTATGTACTAGTAACTGTTATTGTAATTCTGCAGGGTATGTACTAGTAACTGTTATTGTAATTCTGCAGGGTATGTACTAGTACCTGTTATTGTAATTCTGCAGGGTATGTACTAGCAACTGTTATTGTAATTCTGCAGGGTATGTACTAGTAACTGTTATTGTAATTCTGCAGGGTATGTACTAGTAACTGTTATTGTAATTCTGCAGGGTATGTACTAGTAACTGTTATTGTAATTCTGCAGGGTATGTACTAGTAACTGTTATTGTAATTCTGCAGGGTATGTACTAGTAACTGTTATTGTAATTCTGCAGGGTATGTACTAGTAACTGTTATTGTAATTCTGCAGGGTATGTACTAGTAACTGTTATTGTAATTCTGCAGGGTATGTACTAGTAACTGTTATAGTAATTCTGCAGGGTATGTACTAGTAACTGTTATTGTAATTCTGCAGGGTATGTACTAGTACCTGTTATTGTAATTCTGCAGGGTATGTACTAGTAACTGTTATTGTAATTCTGCAGGGTATGTACTAGTAACTGTTATTGTAATTCTGCAGGGTATGTACTAGTAACTGTTATTGTAATTCTGCAGGGTATGTACTAGTAACTGTTATTGTAATTCTGCAGGGTATGTACTAGCAACTGTTATTGTAATTCTGCAGGGTATGTACTAGTAACTGTTATTGTAATTCTGCAGGGTATGTACTAGTAACTGTTATTGTAATTCTGCAGGGTATGTACTAGTAACTGTTATTGTAATTCTGCAGGGTATGTACTAGTAACTGTTATTGTAATTCTGCAGGGTATGTACTAGTAACTGTTATTGTAATTCTGCAGGGTATGTACTAGTACCTGTTATTGTAATTCTGCAGGGTATGTACTAGTAACTGTTATAGTAATTCTGCAGGGTATGTACTAGTAACTGTTATTGTAATTCTGCAGGGTATGTACTAGTACCTGTTATTGTAATTCTGCAGGGTATGTACTAGTAACTGTTATTGTAATTCTGCAGGGTATGTACTAGTAACTGTTATTGTAATTCTGCAGGGTATGTACTAGTAACTGTTATTGTAATTCTGCAGGGTATGTACTAGTAACTGTTATTGTAATTCTGCAGGGTATGTACTAGCAACTGTTATTGTAATTCTGCAGGGTATGTACTAGTAACTGTTATTGTAATTCTGCAGGGTATGTACTAGTAACTGTTATTGTAATTCTGCAGGGTATGTACTAGCAACTGTTATTGTAATTCTGCAGGGTATGTACTAGTAACTGTTATTGTAATTCTGCAGGGTATGTACTAGTAACTGTTATTGTAATTCTGCAGGGTATATACTAGTAACTGTTATTGTAATTCTGCAGGGTATGTACTAGTAACTGTTATTGTAATTCTGCAGGGTATGTACTAGTAACTGTTATTGTAATTCTGCAGGGTATGTACTAGTACCTGTTATTGTAATTCTGCAGGGTATGTACTAGTAACTGTTATTGTAATTCTGCAGGGTATGTACTAGCAACTGTTATTGTAATTCTGCAGGGTATGTACTAGTACCTGTTATTGTAATTCTGCAGGGTATGTACTAGTAACTGTTATTGTAATTCTGCAGGGTATGTACTAGTAACTGTTATTGTAATTCTGCAGGGTATGTACTAGTAACTGTTATTGTAATTCTGTAGGGTATGTACTAGTACCTGTTATTGTAATTCTGCAGGGTATATACTAGTACCTGTTATTGTAATTCTGCAGGGTATGTACTAGTAACTGTTATTGTAATTCTGCAGGGTATGTACCAGTAACTGTTATTGTAATTCTGCAGGGTATATACTAGTACCTGTTATTGTAATTCTGCAGGGTATGTACTAGTAACTGTTATTGTAATTCTGCAGGGTATGTACTAGTAACTGTTATTGTAATTCTGCAGGGTATGTACTAGTACCTGTTATTGTAATTCTGCAGGGTATGTACTAGCAACTGTTATTGTAATTCTGCAGGGTATGTACTAGCAACTGTTATTGTAATTCTGCAGGGTATGTACTAGTAACTGTTATTGTAATTCTGCAGGGTATGTACTAGTAACTGTTATTGTAATTCTGCAGGGTATGTACTAGTAACTGTTATTGTAATTCTGCAGGGTATGTACTAGTAACTGTTATTGTAATTCTGCAGGGTATGTACTAGTAACTGTTTTTGTAATTCTGCAGGGTATGTACTAGCAACTGTTATTGTAATTCTGCAGGGTATGTACTAGTAACTGTTATTGTAATTCTGCAGGGTATGTACTAGTAACTGTTATTGTAATTCTGCAGGGTATATACTAGTAACTGTTATTGTAATTCTGCAGGGTATGTACTAGTAACTGTTATTGTAATTCTGCAGGGTATGTACTAGTAACTGTTATTGTAATTCTGCAGGGTATGTACTAGTAACTGTTATTGTAATTCTGCAGGGTATGTACTAGTAACTGTTATTGTAATTCTGCAGGGTATGTACAAGTAACAGTTATTGTAATTCAGCAGGGTATGTACTAGTAACTGTTATTGTAATTCTGCAGGGTATGTACTAGTAACTGTTATTGTAATTCTGCAGGGTATGTACTAGTAACTGTTATTGTAATTCTGCAGGGTATGTACTAGTAACTGTTATTGTAATTCTGCAGGGTATGTACTAGTAACTGTTATTGTAATTCTGCAGGGTATGTACTAGTAACAGTTATTGTAATTCTGCAGGGTATGTACTAGTAACTGTTATTGTAATTCTGTAGGGTATGTACTAGTAACTGTTATTGTAATTCTGCAGGGTATGTACTAGTAACTGTAATTGTAATTCTGCAGGGTATGTAACAGCCTCCAATGGATGGCTGTGCCTCCCTGGTTGTCGTGGAGGCTAGGGTGTCCCGTTGAGCCTTGCCCCGTGATTGTGCGAACTATGCTATGCTTCTCTTGCTGTCTGATCACATGCGACGTCATCATTATGATTGTGATTTGTTTTCAATCCTCCGCCATGGCAAATTGTGTTTTGTTCGCCCGTAAAAGAGGCTTTTACTACAAAAAAAAAAAAAAAAAAAAAAAAAAAAAAAAAAAAAAAAAAAAAAGGGTATGTACTAGTAACTGTTATTGTAATTCTGCAGGGTATGTACTAGTAACTGTTATTGTAATTCTGCAGGGTATGTACTAGTAACTGTTATTGTAATTCTGCAGGGTATGTACTAGCAACTGTTATTGTAATTCTGCAGGGTATGTACTAGTAACTGTTATTGTAATTCTGCAGGGTATGTACTAGTAACTGTTATTGTAATTCTGCAGGGTATGTACAAGTAACAGTTATTGTAATTCTGCAGGGTATGTACTAGTAACTGTTATTGTAATTCTGCAGGGTATGTACTAGTAACTGTTATTGTAATTCTGCAGGGTATGTACTAGCAACTGTTATTGTAATTCTGCAGGGTATGTACTAGTAACTGTTATTGTAATTCTGCAGGGTATGTACTAGTAACTGTTATTGTAATTCTGCAGGGTATATACTAGTAACTGTTATTGTAATTCTGCAGGGTATGTACTAGTAACAGTTATTGTAATTCTGCAGGGTATGTACTAGTAACTGTTATTGTAATTCTGCAGGGTATGTACTAGTACCTGTTATTGTAATTCTGCAGGGTATGTACTAGCAACTGTTATTGTAATTCTGCAGGGTATGTACTAGTAACTGTTATTGTAATTCTGCAGGGTATGTACTAGTAACTGTTATTGTAATTCTGCAGGGTATGTACTAGTAACTGTTATTGTAATTCTGCAGGGTATGTACTAGTAACTGTTATTGTAATTCTGCAGGGTATGTACTAGTAACTGTTATTGTAATTCTGCAGGGTATGTACTAGTAACTGTTATTGTAATTCTGCAGGGTATGTACTAGTAACTGTAATTGTAATTCTGCAGGGTATGTACTAGTAACTGTTATTGTAATTCTGCAGGGTATGTACTAGTAACTGTTATTGTAATTCTGCAGGGTATGTACTAGTACCTGTTATTGTAATTCTGCAGGGTATGTACTAGCAACTGTTATTGTAATTCTGCAGGGTATGTACTAGTAACTGTTATTGTAATTCTGCAGGGTATGTACTAGTAACTGTTATTGTAATTCTGCAGGGTATGTACTAGTAACTGTTATTGTAATTCTGCAGGGTATGTACTAGTAACTGTTATTGTAATTCTGCAGGGTATGTACCAGTAACTGTTATTGTAATTCTGCAGGGTATATACTAGTAACTGTTATTGTAATGGGTATGTACTAGTAACTGTTATTGTAATTCTACAGCGTCCACAAGACTACAACATATGGGCCAATCGCGGTCATCCGTGCTTTTATAAGAACGAAATGGCGCTTTTAGTGACATTTTCCATACAAATCCCCATCTCGTAGGGCGCAGTCACCCAGTTTCGGTGGAAGTGCGCGAGTTCGATTGGGATTCAAGTAGGAAGGGAGCGTCTCAGCTTTCTCGGACCAAGACCATTCGACTCAGTACCCCGAAGACTACAACTGGTGAAATTTTAATTTTTGGCTTAACTTCCCCTTTAATGCCTACCAGTAGTACCTGTTGTACTAGAATTGTATAGTACTGCGAGAGCGGCCCCCCCCCCCCCCCCCCGCCTTCATTTTATATTTATTTATAACCAAGGAAAACCAAGGAAAAGAAAATCGTATGGCAGAGTGCAACTGAAGTTAGTACGGTGGGAAATATGTAGTGGTAAAGGTCAGCATGTCCTTGTGTGGAGTTCCAAGGTAGACTGCGTGCGAATTGACTTCAAAGTGTGCAATGTGTGTACAAGGTATGTGTTGCATGCCCTACAGACCACCTCTATAGCACGACCACGAAAGGAAGAGTTGGTGGGGCGCTCACGCGGTACTTTACGGTACCTACCCCCCGCCGCCTCATTCACACCCACACAACAACCCCCTCTGCTTCCCTCACATCCACACAACAAAACAAATTGCCATGATAGGAACAGTTGTGCACCAGTATGTAGGTAGCAAGTTCCAGTCCTAGATTTTGACACAGGCAAACACGACTGGGTGCGCAACCACTCACCCAAGATGGCAATGGTGGAGAGATGCTCATACCGTTGCTCCGATTTGCTAACTTCTGAGATGAAGCTGACATAGCGGTTGTGGAATGCTGATAGTCGAAGGGTACCAGTTGCCTTGACTGGCCATGACTGTATCAACGTTGACAGAACTGCAAAACAAACGTGTGCTGGGTTTGAACGGATATGTGGCTGTTCCCAAACATAGAAGAATGCAAGGCACCAAATACCAGAGAAGCCTTGGCCAGACATGAAGACACCTCAACCGACAACAGACCGTCGACAGCAATACAGCTATCTAGGTAAGTGAGTTCTTTCACAATTTAGATGTCGGCATCTGAAAACACCAAGCACTCAGAAGAAAAAGTTTATCAGCATTGACGACCATGCACTTTGTTTTATCAAAGCTGACAGTGAGGCTGGACGTGGTAGCAATGCTCACGAAACTTTGATCACACATGTAGTCTCATCATTGCTAGATGCTTCCTACTGCATATCTGTCAGAATAATTATGTCTAACGGCGCAGTCACATCCAATAACATGGTATGATAGCATGGTATGATAGCATGGTATGATAGCATGGTATGATAGCATGCATGATTCACTGTCTGCATACTGTATCCAGACAGTGAGTCATGCATTCACTTGGACCGCATCGCCATCTACTGCAGCGACCGCCTTGCAGCCCAGCTCGCACACCTTGAGCACAACGGTACGATCCCATATCTTGCCACGGCTTGTGACAGAATTGGTAGTGTTCTGCTCCACTGTTCACTAACAGGCAAAGTAGGCTAATTTAGGAATAGGTCATACCACCATCAGGTGCTGACACAATTCAGTATCAATTTTACCTGGGGTCACTGGCCTTGGAAAGGCACTGATGTACGTATGTGCTGCTCCTTGAGTGAACTTCTCCAGACCCAGTTTTCAGTTCCCCTTCGTTTTGACAGTAGAGATAGAAAAATTCTGCCGCTCGACGTGCATCCATACACTGCACCCGAGGCTTGTGGCGCTTCTTACCCTTGCATGCAGAGGTCTTCAAAATGCAAGGCCACAGCCCAGAAGTCGCAAAAAAAAACAAGAAACCAAGCTGCTCTTCAACAGGAATTCATGATTAGCGTGGCTAGTTCAAAGCCTTGAATGACAATGTTCTCACGATACAGTCAAGAAATGCAGCTCGTAGATCGGGTAAGGCCTAGTCGCTCTGCAACAACCTTTCTCCCTGAACCCTTCATAATCGACTTCGACCAAAAAGCTCCTTGACTGACAAAAATTGAAGTCGAAACTGCTCTGTCATCAGTCTGTGCCTGTGGACTGGTCAGGTTATCTGGTTATGTTGTCGACATGTCTGTCAAAGTTGATTATAGCAATAAAAACTGCTTTATGGCAGTTTTCTAAAAAACGTTATTGTGTTCTAGTCCATGGACCCCGTCTAAAAAGTAAGAAATTAACGAAATGTGAAATCCAAAAATTATAATTTCATACAAAACCTCACAATAATCACACACAGGATGAAAAGCGAGAAGACCTTTTCCCCTCCTGGTCCTCTTTCCTATTCATGCATGTTGGCGCAGTAATCGTAAGAGTCACCCGTGAAGTGTCAGACCAAGATGGACTCTTATTATTATTATTATTATTATTATTATGGAGTTGGCTTTCATGACATGAGGTAAGAACCCCATCACCGGGCCAAAAGAGACCAAGGGTGATGAGAGAAAAAAATAGATAAATGGCCAACGCAATGGAGACCGAAGCAAAAAGGATTGTAAAAACCAAAGCAAAAATATTGAAAGCCGACGCAGAAACTGAGAGACGGACAGAAATAAGCAGAACGATGGAGGAGGACAGGACATATTCGAATACAAAAAGAGTAATCACAAAAATGGACTACCAGTACAGGAATAGACCTGTAGAAATAGCGGAAGAGATGAATGCGGACATACTCAAATGGCAAGAGAAAAATCAGGCTGTGAGGACCGTCATACTGCACATTCATGGATGTCAAAGCAAATGCAGTATTGGAGGTTTATACGGACTAGCTCTACCCGTAACATGAGGAGCCTAATGCCGAATGCCAAGAACCGACTTGACGATGTTCAGCGTGCCCAGGATAGCACATTGCTGAGCCCTTTCAATGCGCAGAGTGCCTGCCAATGCCAACGCAAAGTGTGAGAGGGACACACCAGTCAGTCCACCAAGCGCCCCAACAACCAGGGGCACAACGCGGACATCATCCACATGCCAGATGCGCCGCAGCTCTTGGCAAAGGGGAGCGTACTTTGTTATTTTTTCGGCGATTTTTGTGGGCACATTCTGGTCCAATGGAACACTAACATCCATCAGCAGCACCTGTGTGCTGGACCGCAACACCAGGTCTGGACGGTTGTGGCGCACTTGCGTATCCGTTGGGATATTGAACTCCCACAGGAGCTTCATGTCAGGATTTTCCGTGACAGGCACAAGATGATGCTTCAGCGGGTTGCTTCCCGGCCGACCCAGACCATGCCGCTTGCATAGTGCCCAATGCACCAACTTGACGAGCGTGTCATGCCGTTCGATATACAGTGTTTTGGCTAGAGCTGGGCAACAGGCCACAATGTGATCAACTGTTTCTCCGCGAGTGCCGCAAACTCGACAAATGTCCACAACGTCTCCCCGTCCAATGACCGTGACCTGATAGTGCCTGGTCGCAATGGCCTGATCCTGTACAGCCAGCAAGAGTCCCTCTGTCGCAGACCTGATCGTTGGCGATTTCAGCCAGCGAAAACTCAAGCCCAGGTCCAAGCCAGCATCAGCAGCTCGTCTCCAGAACTGGCCATGGAGAGGCTTACCTTGGATAACGGCCAGGCACCGGAGAGCAACGGCCTTCTTGACAATGACTTTTGTGGCAGTCTCCAAGTCGGGTAGGTCAAGTTCACCCAGAAGTCTGGAGGCTTGACGTGTAACTGATTTTGACGGTGCCACATCATTGTCATGATGGCGCTTAACAGCAGCCAACAGTGGCACGTTTGGGTGGGCTTGTAGGTACCGCGCCACCCGGACACGGGTTCTATCCAGGAGATCCCGGAATGATAGAATTCCTCGACCACCCATGTCACGAGGCAGGTGGACCCTGGCGGCAGAGTCCTTGGGGTGGCGGGCGTGTGCTTTAAACAGTGCTTGGCGGGTCTGTCGGTCGAGTTCCTCTATCTCTGCCTTTGTCCACTCAACGATGCCCAGAGAGTAGAGGATGACTGGAATGGCAAAGGTGTTGATGGCTTTGACCAAGTTCCTGGCGTTCAATTGAGACGAGCATATGAATTGAAGGCGGCGGCCGAACTCAGACTTTGCTGTGGTCTTCAATTCGGTGGCGTGAAAATGTGCTGATTCTGGGACACCAAGGTACCTGTAGGACTCCTCCGCCTGCAGCTTAGCAATAGCGTGACCCTGGAGTGTCTGGAGAGCAGACTGCTGATCGCTCTGGGCTCTCCCCCGTTTCAAAGTGAGCCAGCTAGACTTTGACGGGTTGAAACGCATACCAATGCAGTCGCCCATTGACTCCACAACATTGGTCATGGAGAGCAGATAATTGTCATTTCGGGCGAAGAGCTTCATGTCGTCCATGTACCACAGGTGCGATACAGGGCACACCTGGGCCGGTGGGCCACAGCGGTAGCCAAGACCCGTCCTGGTCAACTCGCCACTGATCGGATTTAGAGACAGGCAAAATAGCAGTGGAGAAAGGGAATCGCCCTGGAGAATGCCACGGTGGATAGATATTGGGCGACTGAATGCACGGGGTGTTTGACCAGGCAGTACCATTTGCGTTCTCCTATGATCCATCATGCTTGAGATGCATGAGACAAGATTGTCTGCAAAGCGGTAGATCAACAGGCATCTCCGGATCCACTGGTGAGACAGGCTATCGAAGGCTTTGCGGAAGTCCACCCAGCACGTCGAAAGATTCCGACAACGGGATGCTGCATCCTCTAGAACCATCTTGTCGATCATTAGTTGGTCAAGGCATCCACCACGCCCTGGAGTGCAGCCAACTTGCTCATCTGCAAAGATATCCTCTGAAGATAAATGGCGCCACATGGCAGCAGCGAGTAAGGATGTGAATATCTTGCTAATCGTTGGCAGGCATGTTATTGGGCGATAATTCTCGGGCCTAGAAAGGTCTCCTTTTTTAGGCAGTAGAGTGGTGATACCAAACGAGAACCAGGCCGGCGACTCTGTCTCTGCATCCAGGATTGATTGAAAGGAGACCACAAGCCGCTCGTGGATAGACGAAAACTTCTTCCACCAAAATGCATGGATCTTGTCTCGTCCTGGGGCTTTCCAGTTGTTTGATTTCTTCAAGATGTCCCTGAGGTCCTCCAGTTGAAGAATGACACGGTCTTGTTGTTGAATCTCCTCACAGTCCCTCTCCAACTTATCAAGCCAAGCACCGCCACGCAGCCCCACGGGTTGTTCCAGTATAGATGACCAGAACTCAGTAACAGCCTCAGCCGATGGATGCGCAGCAGCCTGGTCGCTGCCCAGGCATTTCCGTAGACTTGGTCATATTGCGGTAGAACTGACGCTCATTCGTGACGAAAACACGATTCTCCGACCTGCGTGTTGCCTCTAGCTTATAGCGCCGGATCCGTGCGGCTGTTGCTTCTAGCTGCATTTTCGTATGCTCCAGTAGCTGGCGGGCCTGATCCAAAGTCTGGACTTTATATTGCCGGTGGATCCTGTGCTGCTTGATGTTGGTGTCAGAGAGGGATCCATCACGCAGGAAGCTGGTCAGCCGGGAGACGTCAGCCCTCAGTGCACAAACACGTTTTTCAAGGCGTTGTCGCCAGGCAGGCAAGGAGCGTTCTCCTCTAGTTGTGTCAGGGGTACCATCTGTATTGATATCCAGCAGTGAGAGTACAAGCTTGGCCCCAGCATAGACCATGTCACTGATCTGGCCAAGCGAGGTGGTGTCATTTCGCACCTCACGGTCACACTCCAGGAGTCTAGGGAGTATCTTGTTCACACGGGCAGTGGCAGAGGCCAGAGACTTCCTGGCCACGTGCCTAGGTACAGGTAGGCTCGACCTGGACTCTGGAGTAGTTGCACCGCACTGTTCGTAGATTGCAACAAGTTTGGCGTAGAGTGGTGTACTATCTGGCTCGAACGCACCCAGGGTGTCACTAGCGTTGGTGCCAGTTTGCATTGCTGCGCCAGTGCCATCACCCGAACCACCTGATGTAACTGAGGTGTCAGGACTAGCTCCACGCAAACCATCAACAGAAGCGTCCAGCAACTCACTGTGGGTGGCCTCAGCAACGTCTGGGCTAGTCACCATGCCGTCACACGAACCAGGCACCAGGATCGACGCACCAAACTCACCCAAAGCATTCGCCTCCGGCAGCTCCGCAGGCACAGCGTTGTCAGTGCCAGCCGTCACGAGCAATCCGTCCCTTCCGAGCCGAGCCTTTATCTCATCAAATTCGATGTCGGTAATCTTTTTTGTTCTTTTCACAAACCTTAGCTGGTCCATGAGGTGCTGCTTAGACAACGGTCGGTCGGGGCGCAGCTGAGTCCATTCCATCAGCATCCGGTCTCCGTACACACGTAACGTACCGCCGACTGAGGCTATAAGATAACATCTTTATTATTATTATTATTATTATTATTATTACAAAAAATGTATTATCTACGCATGCATCTACGCAAGAGTCACCACCAGCCAATTAGGACATGTGTCAAAGTATTGAACGTTTTTGTTCCCTTCTTGTCAAAATACTACAGGGAATGATGGAAATAAGCTAAAAGACTACAACTATAAGGAAAAGAAGTTCAGAAACATATCACTCCAATTATGTGTAGAAGTGACACGAAAAAATAGATGTGAAGAATCAAAAAAAACAGCATGCAAATCCAATAAGTGACAAAAACGTAGTAACAAGAAAAAGAGAGAAATATCAAGAGATCTATTTCGCACCTTCACGACGAACAGTGCCAAACAACTGCAAAGACAACACATTCTCCTTCTGAACACAAAGCTCAGGGTCTAACTTACGTATGTACAAAGCTTCCAACACGGCAAGATGTAACAAAGACCTACCACGCGACAAAACAGAGAATACATCATCGGAATACCACTCACGACAACTAGCACTGCCCGACAGGTGACACTTGATTGCCGAGGTACCGTTTCCCTGACCCGACGACTTGGCCGTTGTCACCTCCGATATCGCCGCTTGCGAATCTCTCCCATTTCGCCCTGCGTCCCTGCAATTCCGATTGCCTCGGTCGAGATCAGTGTGCTGCTCCACGTCCAGTCTGTCCTGCTTCCGTGGTCTACCTCGTTTCTTCACATTAACCGTTGTTGTCACTTCCAGTATTGATTCTTTTGATTCGTCATCAATTCGTCTCCTCAATTGACTTCTGGTGACTCGTCCGGGGCTCGATTGTCCAGATGTCAGTTTCGGTGGTTTCCGTATCGGTCTCTTCTTCTTGTTGACTGTTGTTTGGGTTGGCTCCAGTCAACATGTACCGTTGAATCTTGTCCCTGTAGCTGCACGTGGTTCTCGACCTCGGCGTGGTCGTCCACCGAAGTGTCCAGTGCAGTCTGTGTCTGAGGTGGACTTGTCCAAGTCCGCAGTGGATACGCTTGCCGACGCCTCCTCCTTTTCGTCGGGCGGAGGGCTGGAGCGACTGCCTCTCGTGTGCTCTGGATGGCAGTCGTGAGTCCGTCAAGTGTCAAGTAAAGTCGGCGGAATAGCGCGAGCTCCGGTGTGGGGAGCAAACCCTTTCTTACAAGTCATCGCCGAAGTCGCAACCACTACTTCGTACTGTTGTGCCCAGCGCGGGCTTGCGACTAGTTGGTTTGGAGGTGACAGCGTTGCGAATGACCGAGGGTCCTCGACGTCTGTCTCACCATCCAGGAGCGACACTGACTCACGCTGCTATCTGGTGTTCACGAGGTGTTTGTCGCGCTGGAAACGGACCGTCTCTGTAAGTTTGTATCCCTGGTGATGTTTGTGCCTGGAGAGCACTATATAAGTGGTGCTCTTCAGGCACAGTATTCCTCAGCCTACTCAAGCTCAACTGATGAGGGGTGAATTCCCCGAAACACTGTGTATTGAGCAGGGAGTGGTGCTTTCTTGCAGGTTTGCCGAGTCGAAGGTTCGATGCACTTCTCGTGTGCTCTGGATGGCAGTCGTGAGTCAGTCAAGTGTCAAGTGAAGTCGGCGGAATAGCGCGAGCTCCGGTGTGGGGAGCAAACCCTTTATTATTATTATTATTAAAATTGCTTTCCCCACGCCGACTCTTTATTATTATTATTATTTTATTTGAAAAGGCGACGAGGAGACACTAGGGTGTTTCTTGGTCGGACTAAACAAGTGTTGAAAGCAGTATTTTTTTAAAACTAAGATCCTCAAGTGTTGTGATTATTGTGAGGTTTTGTGTGAAATTTTAATTTTCGGCTATCACATTTCGTTAATTTCTTACTTTTTAGACGGGGTCCATGGACTAGAACACAATAACTTTTTTTAGAAAACTGCCATAAAGCAGTTTTTATTGCTATAATTTCTTTTTTTTTGGCTAAGGATGATTATTATAATACCAAGGTTTATGTACTGTTGATAATACATGTAGTTGTGTCACCAATGGAATGCTCTAAATGATGGCCTACATGTAGCGCCTCCACATGTGCATCATATCAAATTCAATACCGTATTATACGCATTGATGCGCAAGCCTTTTCTTGCAGAAATGGCACTAGTCTTGCATATTCATGTTCTTCTGCAGAGGAATCATATGGGTAGTGATACTTTTTTTATACGCAGGTCATTCTGTGGATGTGGCTGTTGCAGAATTTCATGACTCTGTCATAAAATTGTCTTGTCTTTCAGAAAATTCAGATGTCCACACTCTAAATCACATTTACTTGAGAATTGTAAGCAGGTGCGTGCCGCAGATGTTTTTGCTGATTCTGTGTTTATAATTGTAGTCATGGGTTGTCGTGATAAGGTCATCCGGCATCATAATATTATTGTACTGAAATCGTAATCCTGTTGTTGTCGATACAACTTTTGGAAGTAGTTCAATGACTTCAAAGTATTACAAGTCCACGATTGTCTAAAACAACACAGCAAAGTAGGAACAATAAGCATGTATTAAAATGTAAACAAATACATTGTTGAGCCCGATACTTCGTTCCAACAACTACACTGATCCTGAGGATATAAGGGGCAAGGATATGGTTGGAGGTACTGAGAGATAAACAAGGCGCTCCATAATAATAAAATGTCACACGGCTTTGGGGGAGTATGAATGATATCCAGTCAAACCTCTTTAGGACGAACATCAAGGGACCGATGGTATTTGTTCTGTGAGTTTGTCTTAACCCTATTTTATAACGAGTGAATACAATTATTTCTCCAATAGAGACACGAAAAGATTTCTTCTACAGCGAAAGATTCTAAGCCAGACCAAACCATTGACTCGTATTGTATGAAACAAATGAGTCACTGAACCTTTCTTTAGCAACACGACGGCAACTGAAACAACAACAGAGAAAATACGATACATGTACACCCTAGTAAAATCAAAGTTAATAATAATACTGAAGTAAATAATAATAATACAGCACATTCTCGCAGGTACATGTACTACAAACAGATTGCAGATCGTAATTCTTGCTCTGCCGGCACGCAACTTTATTTCGGGCAGTGCAATCTCGGCGGTACTCACAAATCAAACAGCCCAGACTTGAGTAAACAAATCCAATCGTACGAGATTTTCACGAGACGAGACTTTACCCATTGGCTTGTTTCGTATACTAGTGTATGAAGCAAACAAGTCACTGAATGCATGAACCTCTCCATAATGGAGATTTTCCCTGATATGCGAATTTACAGTATTTTGCATACTCGGCCAATGCGTCCTTGAACCTTTCCCTCCAGATTGGGAACTGCCAACGATGCTATGCCACTGCAAAATTCAGATTCTACCCTATGATCGGAGCACGGAATTCCGGAAGCAATCATTACCAGTGCCGTACTTGTAACGTACCAATGTACAATGAACATGAGTATTTCGACAACACATCTAAGCCTCAGCAGCATTATTATATTACATAAGCCTTACCGTCAAGAAGGTGAACTCGCGTTCTTCGCACACTGTTGGCAAGGGCAAAGAGATACGAATGGATCTAAATCCGAATAAAATCTGCACACGTTTCCGTAAATGAAAGGGTGAGCATAAGCAAATGAATCGAAGAAAACTGGTCAACTCAGAGATCACCTGTCATTGAGTATTCCGTAAAAGGAGGCCTCGACAGCAGAAAAGCTAAATTTAGAAAAGAGATCCTGTCAGCTTTTCCATTATTTATTGTATTCCATAATTCCACCTAAAATCAGCACACTTTTCGTAAATGAAAGAGTCAACACAAGCAATTGAATCAAAGGGAACAGGTCAAGTTACCTGTCATTGAGTAATATTCCGTGAAACTGAAAGGAGGTCTCAGCAGAGCCGAAGCGAAATAAGTCAGGACACGAAATATCCGAAACAGCTCATGCAAGAAGCAGTTCCAAAGAAGGAAGTTCCTCGCGCATGCACATCCGAAAACGGACTGCACTGCAACACAATGTCTGCCGTGCACGTGCACAGCACATGGCTACCACGCGTTGGTAGATCTAATTAATACCGAGCACCTTTCGTAGAAACTTACGTAGCCTAAGCGAAATACCGAGCACCTTACGTAGAAACTTACGTAGCATATCGATGTCGTTTTTTCTGCCATGTGAACCCAAGAATAGAAAAGCTGACAGGATCGCTTTTCTAAATGTTACAAACCACCTGTACACCAGTTCTCTTTTGGGAAAGGCCTTCGCGCTTATGGCATTGTATTCGTTGCAATGTTACATTTCGACTCCACCGTACCGCTGATGTTGCTGCATGGCATACGCTATATACGCTGTGTGCGTTTTGCTGTATACGCTGTTATGTCCCGTTTTATATGCGTATGTTTTGCACGTGCGCTGTTTTTTGAATGCTATAAATAGCTGGTGTTATTAGTGTTAGAAAAGGGTTTGCTCCCCACACCGGAGCTCGCGCTATTCCGCCGACTTTACTTGACACTTGACTGACTCACGACTGCCATCCAGAGCACACGAGAAGTCCATCGAACCTTCGACTCGGCAAACCTGCAAGAAAGCACCACTCCCTGCTCAATACACAGTGTTTCGGGGAATTCACCCCTCATCAGTTGAGCTTGAGTAGGCTGAGGAAGATTGTGCCTGAAGAGCACCACTTATATAGTGCTCTCCAGGCACGACCATCACCAGGGATACAAACTTACAGAGACGCTCCGTTTTCAGCGCGACAAACACCTCGTGAGCACCAGATAGCAGCGTGAGTCAGTGTCGCTCCTGGACGCTCCTGTGTATTGAGCAGGGAGTGGTGCTTTCTTGCAGGTTTGCCGAGTCGAAGGTTCGATGGACTTCTCGTGTGCTCTGGATGGCAGTCGTGAGTCAGTCAAGTGTCAAGTAAAGTCGGCGGAATAGCGCGAGCTCCGGTGTGGGGAGCAAACCCTTTTCTTACAAATCATCGCCGAGGTCGCAACCACTACTTCGTACTGTTGTGCCCAGCGCGGGCTTGCGACTAGTTGGTTTGGAGGTGACAGCGTTGCGAATGACCGAGGGTCCTCGACGTCTGTCTCACCGTCCAGGAGCGACACTGACTCACGCTGCTATCTGGTGCTCACGAGGTGTTTGTCGCGCTGAAAACGGAGCGTCTCTGTAAGTTTGTATCCCTGGTGATGGTCGTGCCTGGAGAGCACTATATAAGTGGTGCTCTTCAGGCACAATCTTCCTCAGCCTACTCAAGCTCAACTGATGAGGGGTGAATTCCCCGAAACACTGTGTATTGAGCAGGGAGTGGTGCTTTCTTGCAGGTTTGCCGAGTCGAAGGTTCGATGGACTTCTCGTGTGCTCTGGATGGCAGTCGTGAGTCAGTCAAGTGTCAAGTAAAGTCGGCGGAATAGCGCGAGCTCCGGTGTGGGGAGCAAACCCTTTTCTTACAAATCATCGCCGAGGTCGCAACCACTACTTCGTACTGTTGTGCCCAGCGCGGGCTTGCGACTAGTTGGTTTGGAGGTGACAGCGTTGCGAATGACCGAGGGTCCTGGACGTCTGTCTCACCGTCCAGGAGCGACACTGACTCACGCTGCTATCTGGTGCTCACGAGGTGTTTGTCGCGCTGAAAACGGAGCGTCTCTGTAAGTTTGTATCCCTGGTGATGGTCGTGCCTGGAGAGCACTATATAAGTGGTGCTCTTCAGGCACAATCTTCCTCAGCCTACTCAAGCTCAACTGATGAGGGGTGAATTCCCCGAAACACTGTGTATTGAGCAGGGAGTGGTGCTTTCTTGCAGGTTTGCCGAGTCGAAGGTTCGATGGACTTCTCGTGTGCTCTGGATGGCAGTCGTGAGTCAGTCAAGTGTCAAGTAAAGTCGGCGGAATAGCGCGAGCTCCGGTGTGGGGAGCAAACCCTTTTCTTACAAATCATCGCCGAGGTCGCAACCACTACTTCGTGTTATTAGTGTTCATTGTTAAGAGAGCATGTCTGGGAATACCAAAGTATGTGTGCAAGTGGATCTCTCCGATTTCGCTCAAAATTTGAAGGTAGGTTCCCTTTGGGGTGTGGATCGATCGTGCAAAGCCCTTGAAAAAGTTTCTGAAGGGAACCTTGAAATTTGGATACCCCTCAGAAATGGCCGAAATATCACATTAATTTTATGGGTCTAGAAACGAGTCACGCCACAGCGTATACGAACAAGCTATGAACAAAACTCCATCAAGCCAACATTGCCTCACCTTAGAAGAGTTCCTGGAGCGGTACCGCTTAGCCACGCCAGGATCCCAGAAGACGAGGTCCATCACCCCCTGACGCCACAAATGATCGTCTTGAAAATAGCCAATTTACAAGCGCTGGCAAAACAGCCAGCTACGTCCTCAATTGGCCAGAACTATACACCGGCAGATAGTAGAACACCTTTTCTAGCGCTGAGGACATGTCCCCCATCTTCCTTTTGGGGTTTTCTTGAAATAAACTTTTTTGAATTTTTCCACTCGACCATGCTGAAATACGGCCAAAGTCATACCTGCGCAGGAAAGCTCGCCCCTCCGCGACGTCTCCTCAGCAATTTCTACTCCAACACTACTCCCAAGGCCGCAGAACAAAGTGTATTGTTGGCTCTGACAAGGAAAAGCAGCGGTGATCACTTGTCACTCCAAACGACAAGCTTCTCCTTGCGCCACCAATAATTTTTTGTGCGACTGTTGATGCAAAAGTGACTGAAAGCATGAGCGCAATTCAAAGAATTTCACTACAAGAGGCACGGTGAAATCACGTGCCTTGTGACGCAAGAATTCCAAGTCCCGTGGATCATGTCTCACGAGATTTCAGAGTCACCTTCGTCATGTGCGCTTGTTACTCGCCTTGAACGCCCGTTGGTCTGGAAGTGATCACACTTGTGAAGTTGTGTTGTTACTGCGCTCAAGAACACGATGACCGTGTTGTAGGCCTACGAATCGGGACTTTCCCTGACCATGTAAGTCGAAGACCAGTGAAATGATGATGAAATCATATTCTTTATGACGTAAGAAATCTCTCATGCAGTTCACGCGACACGTTCGTGCAGCCAGTGCTGCTCGCGTGACAGTCAACACAAAGCGACCGAGCTTGCAGCTTTTGTCGAGCATCGACATGAAAACAAGGGACTTTTACAGTTGGACTATGTTCGGATTTCAGGAGGTAAGTGTGAAAGATGAATAACTCTCCATGCTGTAAGTGGGGCATATTTCAACGGCTTGCTGCCATTGCAACACTCCTAGGACAGTTTGTGAGGGTTCTCAGTAGATCAAGCAGGAAATACAGTTCATCTTACCTCGCGGCCATCATGGTCTGTTCCGAGTAGCGTTCCAGTCACGTTCGCGATCGATGGCCGCGTGTCGTGATATGAAAGCGTCATCCTACGTCACAGAGCACGCGATCTCATCGTGCATCTTGCAATAAAATTCAAAAACTGCGCTCAGGCCTTCAGTCACTTTTGCATCAACAGTCGCACAAAAAATTATCGGTGGCGCAAGGAGAAGCTTGTCGTTTGGAGTGACAAGTGATCACCGCTGCTTTTCCTTGTCAGAGCCAACAATACACTTTGTTCTGCGGCCTTGGGAGTAGTGTTGGAGTAGAAATTGCTGAGGAGACGTCGCGGAGGGGCGAGCTTTCCTGCGCAGGTATGACTTTGGCCGTATTTCAGCATGGTCGAGTGGAAAAATTCAAAAAAGTTTATTTCAAGAAAACCCCAAAAGGAAGATGGGGGACATGTCCTCATCGCTAGAAGAGGTGTTCTACTATATGCCGGTGTATAGTTCTGGCCAATTGAGGACGTAGCTGGCTGTTTTGCCAGCGCTTGTAAATTGGCTATTTTCAAGACGATCATTTGTGGCGTCAGGGGGTGATGGACCTCGTCTTCTGGGATCCTGGCGTGGCTAAGCGGTACCGCTCCAGGAACTCTTCTAAGGTGAGGCAATGTTGGCTTGATGGAGTTTTGTTCATAGCTTGTTCGTATACGCTGTGGCGTGACTCGTTTCTAGACCCATAAATAATGTGATATTTCGGCCTTTTCTGAGGGGTATCCAAATTTCAAGGTTCCCTTCAGAAACTTTTTCAAGGGCTTTGCACGATCGATCCACACCCCAAAGGGAACATACCTGCAAATTTTGAGCGAAATCGGAGAGATCCACTTGCACACATACTTTGGTATTCTCAGACATGCTCTCTTAATTATTTGATGAAGTGAAATATACTGTGTTAGATATTGCATGCGTCTTCACTCTGTACATTGTCTCTGATTTTGACAGCTGCACTTTCGATGCATTTCTAGTATTTATTGCTACTGTGTGTTACCGTTGGACAACACTACGATTTATTGTTACATGTACGTTCTATGTCAAGTCAACCCTGTTCCCATTCGTTTTCTAGTTCTATACTTACTGCCATGACTTGTCCCGTTTATGGTTATACAGTCTTCTTCTTTTCCCGTCGTATTGCTTTCGTTTACCGGAGACTTCTACGGTATGTCTCTATTCGCCTCCACGATGTCCTTATCCTGACACTAGCATTTTCTGCGTCGCGTACGGCTGGTGGGAATATCTACCCCAGCCGTCGTGCTTCCTCATCATTACTACTTGGAGGACAGTCACGAGTTTGAGTATCTCTGATACTAATGATAATGATTCTTACTGAAGTATGAGGAGAATTGTTTCCGAGTGGAAAGACACTGAGTGTCTATGTGTAATGACTCCAAATGAGCTCAACGAAGAGCCAAAACGTCCTTTAGGATTCTACTACTACTAGTACGGGCAGAACCAGAGTAGGATCTCTAAAATTGGTCCTTCGAGCCGGATTCAATGGATGCGAGGTCGAGAAAGGCTGACCAGAGTGTCGCCTTCGCCAGAGCAAGAATCGCGGTTCTGAACGAAATCGAAAATGGATCACCTGTAAGTGCTGTCAAACTGTCACTCGTGGAGCTGGACCTAAAAGTACATTGCTTGCTTAGTACATTGCGGGAGGATCCAGAGTTGTTTGAGGAGTATGTAGCAACACAAGAAATGTATGCAAACACAGTGGCTATGGTTAGTGAGTACATGTACGGAATTTGTTCAAACTACAACAGTTCACGTGCGAGCTCTGTAAGCGGTGTACAGTACACCCGGAATGCCGATAAGGTGAAAGCGTACCTAGCGAGTCTAGATAAGGACACGGATCACGCACCAGGAGCTGCAGGCCTTGTCCTGAGCGGCCATATGCAGCAAACAGACAGCACGAGTCGTGCACAGGCAGACGCACAGGTTCCCGAAACGGGCGAGAGTGCGCCGTTGTGCGAACCCGCTGGTGATCAGACAACTTTACAAGGCTATGGTCATCATCAAAAGGCAGATACGAAGGATTGGCAAGAGTATCCAAACGACGTAGAAGGTGCAACTGCAAATAGTGATACAACGTGGGCGAACGCTTTCGTGCCAGACATTGCTACGCCAGTGATTGTTTCTGAAAGCACCGAGTATATGATTGAGAATGCACAGCAGTTCAACACTGGGACAGCACCATTGGCTCACACCAACAACTCCATGGACACATTGTGGCAACCTGGCAAACAGACCCCAGAGACTGCGTCGCAACCTGTGTCTAGGATGCAATCACAGCGCACACGCATGCAGTACACACACACACAGCCTGTGTATGTGTCGCAGTCTTTGTCGCAGCCCTTGCCTTCATGTATGTCACAACCGTTGTCTGCGTATCAGTACTTGTCGCAGCAGTCGCTGCCCGTGTCGATGCAGTCGTTGCCGCCGTTGTCTGCGTCTCAGTCTTTGCCGCTGCCCGTGTCGCAGCAGTCGTTGCCGCCATTGTCGGCAGATCAGTCTTTGCCGTTGCCTGTGTCGCAGCACTCGTTGCCTGTGTCGCAGCACTCGTTGCCGCCGTTGTACGCGTCCCAGTCGGTCTATGTGCCGAAGTCGTCGCAGCCTTTGTCTACATTGCAGCCGTCGTCTATGCCGCAGCCGTTATCACGCATGCTACCGCCGCAGCGGTTTTCCACGCCGCTACCGAGGCTCAGGCCACAGCCGTTGTCTGGGCTGCAACAACAGCAGCAGCAGCGGCAACAGCAGCAGCAGCAGCAGCAGCATCAACAGCAACAATACCAGCAGCAGCAACCCGTGCAGACCAGTTGGTCTGGAATGACAGCCAGCTTAACATCGTCAACAGCAGCACCAACAGACGTGTACCGACACCTGAAGAAAGTGAAGATACCTACGTTTAGTGGCGATAAAACAGCATACAGAACATGGAAAGCAGCATTCTCGGTTTGCGTAGAGCAGCAAGATTTATCGCCAGAGCTGAAATTATTGCAACTACGTCAGTTTTTGACGGGCTCAGCATTGAAAGCGATAGAATCTTATGGATACTCAGCAGCAGCGTACACCGCAGCAATCAGGCGTCTAGAACAGAAGTTTGGTGGCGATAGAAGACAGACAGCAGTGCATACAGAGGCGCTGGCGAGGCTACCAGTGATACGAATGGAACGAGCTGCCCAGGATCTGGAGAAGTTCGCTGATCTTCTCCAAGTAGCTGTCATTCACCTAGAAGACGCCGGACGCAGCCAGGAACTTCAGGCTGGTGCATTCTATCAGCAGCTCCTGAAGAAACTGCCACAGTCTCTCTTGACGCAGTACTACCGCCAGATGACAGAAAGAGGTGAAGCGGAGACGGTATGCACTCTGCTGGCCTGGGCATTAAGAGAAGCGGACTACAGAACAACAGCACAGGAGACACTCACTGGCATCACCACACAGCCTGAGGGGACCGGTACACGCAACAAACAGACCTACAGAGAACAGCCAACAGCAGCAGCATTAGCAGCTTTTACGTCCCCGGCAAGTGCCAGTTGCGTGTTCTGTGGACAGAGTCATGAGACGGCCAGGTGCTCTGTCGTTACAAACACCGAGAAGCGGAAGGACATAGTTAAGAGCAACGGAAGGTGCTTTTTGTGTCTGAAACCGAACCACATAATCCGTCACTGTCAGTCGAAGTTGAAATGCGCCAAGTGCCAACGTCGACACCACACTACCCTGTGTGACTCAACATCTGACAGGCCATCACCTGTGACACCACCCACGTCGCGCTATGAAAAGAAGCCGGCCGCTAACAACCAGTCTAGGGCAGCATCGGCTCCAAGCAAGAAGGGACCGACCAATCCATCCGCCAGCAGCGTTACACTGTCGTCTGTCAGTGCTCTGACGTCATCTAGCAAGGACAACAATATGGTTTTGCTGCAGACCGCTAAAGCTATGGTTGCACCAGGCATACCTGTCCGAGACACCGGGATCCCTGTGAGGGTGTTGTTCGACGGAGGGAGCCAGCGCTCATTCGTGACACGTGATGTGCAAAGGCGGCTGGACCTAAAGACAGACAGGCAGGAAGGCTTGAATGTCAATGCCTTCGGTGATTGCTCTGTTGGGGACAGCGGTTTAAGAGACGTGGTGAATCTGACCGTACAGAGTACGGAGGGAGACCCCCTGCAGCTGGAGTGTATTGTGATTGAATCAATTTGTGCACCAGTCCAGAACCAGCACCCTGCACAAGCAGTCCAGTGCTGCGGTGCGCTACAAGGCCTCACACTGGCAGACGACTGCGACGGCACAGCCACAATCGATCTATTGATTGGAGCCGACCAGTACTGGCAATTTATGATGGGCAAGGTGATCACGACGGCCTCTGGTCCGACAGCCATCCGTACGCGTCTTGGCTGGGTCTTGTCCGGTCCTGCATCAGGCCCAACAACTAGTACGACAGGTACATGCCTCGCTACTGAGGTGCACAGCTTAACGACGACAGCGCAGGTCCTTGATCAGCAGCCTCAACAATCCTGGGAGCTGGAGTCTCTTGGGATACATCCAATAACGGAGAATCAAGTCCGCCATGCAACGCTACCCGACAACTTCCGAATCAGCAATATCGAGGAAGTCAAGAACCCGGAATTTGGTGATGTGAGAGATATACACTATGCGCCACATCAAGCCGTTGGTGGAGAAGATAGGACCACGACAAGAGTGCGTGTTGTGTACGATGCGTCATTCTGCTCAGGCAAGGGCCCGTCGATCAACGTCTGCCTCAACGCGGGACCCCATCTGCTGGAGAAGCCCCATCTACTTGAGAAGCCCCCCTGGTGGGGCGGGTTCTTTGAGAGAATGGTGAGATGCGTCAAGCGTTGTCTCAAGAAGATCCTACACCTTTGATTGCAATATCATAAGTATTCGTTGTTGAGCTACAATACATGCATTCGTTCAGCCTTATGTACCTCAACGGAGGGAGTGTTAGATATTGTACCTCAACGGAGGGAGTGTTAGATATTGCATGCGTCTTCACTCTGTACATTGTCTCTGATTTTGACAGCTGCACTTTCGATGCATTTCTAGTATTTATTGCTACTGTGTGTTACCGTTGGACAACACTACGATTTATTGTTACATGTACGTTCTATGTCAAGTCAACCCTGTTCCCATTCGTTTTCTAGTTCTATACTTACTGCCATGACTTGTCCCGTTTATGGTTATACAGTCTTCTTCTTTTCCCGTCGTATTGCTTTCGTTTACCGGAGACTTCTACGGTATGTCTCTATTCGCCTCCACGATGTCCTTATCCTGACACTAGCATTTTCTGCGTCGCGTACGGCTGGTGGGAATATCTACCCCAGCCGTCGTGCTTCCTCATCATTACTACTTGGAGGACAGTCACGAGTTTGAGTATCTCTGATACTAATGATAATGATTCTTACTGAAGTATGAGGAGAATTGTTTCCGAGTGGAAAGACACTGAGTGTCTATGTGTAATGACTCCAAATGAGCTCAACGAAGAGCCAAAACGTCCTTTAGGATTCTACTACTACTAGTACGGGCAGAACCAGAGTAGGATCTCTAAAATACTGTGTAAAGGAAAAGAGTTGTCCTCGTGCCGTGTGGTCGTACGATCCTGACAATTTAGAGAATCTTAGAGGGTTCACAACAGTTGATGACACAGACTGCATGCAGAACAAAGACCACGGCCAAGTGTCTCATGGTCCCGAGCTTCGCGGATCGGAGCACACGCGGAGCACATCCAAATATGGATGTTTCGCCCTGTACGACTAAATGTCTTGGGCTGCATTGAGTCATGAGCGTAGTTATACTGGTTAGCTGGGTAGTCATACTGGTTAGCTGGGTAAGTATACTGGTTAGCTGGGTAGTTATACTGGTTAGCTGGGTAAGTATACTGGTTAGCTGGGTAGTTATACTGGTTAGCTGGGTAGTTATACTGGTTAGCTGGGTAGTCATACTGGTTAGCTGGGTAGGCATACTGGTTAGCTGGGTAGTTATACTGGTTAGCTGGGTAGGCATACTGGTTAGCTGGGTAGTCATACTGGTTAGCTGGGTAGTCATACTGGTTAGCTGGGTAGGCATACTGGTTAGCTGGGTAGTTATACTGGTTAGCTGGGTAAGTATACTGGTTAGCTGGGTAGTTATACTGGTTAGTTGGGTAGTTATACTGGTTAGCTGGGTAGTTATACTGGTTAGCTGGGTAGGCATACTGGTTAGCTGGGTAGTCAAAACTGGCGTTTTAATTTACATGTATGTACTGTCGTAATATAGACATCTCAAAGTGGCTTTCCTAACATATTTTGACACTGATCTTTGCACTCCGTGGCAACATTTTTCATGCTGATTCTCCCAGATTCAGAATGCAAGTAACTCAACATTGTGTCCTATCTTTCCAAAGCAGAGACCAGTTGGTCCATACTTCACTGCCCCCAGACTAGGCACGATATTTGCCTACCTTTGTCCTTTCTCAATTGTTGAGAGGCAGATGGCGTTCAGTGCAGATAGGAACAGAAAAAAATGCGCTCATTTGTGGACGTGCTCACATACATCTGTATGTGTGTGTTAGGAAAGGGGTGTTTGTGCGTCCGTGAAGGGATGTGTGCGTGTGTATGCATGAGCGTGTGTGTATGTTCAAATGCATCCGTAAGTGGATATGTTTTGCTGTATCAATTGGAAGTATCCATAGCTCCATGCTCTCAGTTCCCCAAGCCAGTATTTCATCACAAGGTTTTCTATGTCTGAGGTTTTTGGTATGTTCTATGGCACTATGGCAGGCACAGTGGGATGGTCTAAGGTCATGGTTGCGAACCAGGTTCAAGTCCTGCTTGGAAGCGGAAGGAATTTTTCCCAGCCGTGCTGGGAACCACAGTTAATTGAGAACTCGTGGCCTGGCACGAGGGTAAAATGGATGCAGTTTATGGGATTTCGGTCTTTGACCACTTTGTGGTGGGTCTCATCAACTTACCTCCCGCCGTTTAGGTTTTGCATATGTGCCTTGATCCTAGATTGTGGTGGCGTTCCTACGGATGCGAAAACTCGGCTTCCATCCGAGTGTCATGCGCACCGTGATTTGTTTTGTTATGGCACTGCGTTCCTAGTACATATATCTACTCATACCCAGCGGAACCAGTCCGGTTGGTCAGGCCATGGGCAGACCGACCTTTTGGCCAGCAACGTGTGTTTACTGCTGAGGAGGTTATGTGTCTACCATCCATAATCCATATCATACACAAACTGTATGAAAGCCATGTGTCTTTCCAAAGCAGAGACCAGTTGGTCCATACTTCACTGCCCCCAGACTAGGCACGATATTTGCCTACCTTTGTCCTTTCTCAATTGTTGAGAGGCAGATGGCGTTCAGTGCAGATAGGAACAGAAAAAAATGCGCTCATTTGTGGACGTGCTCACATACATCTGTATGTGTGTGTTAGGAAAGGGGTGTTTGTGCGTCCGTGAAGGGATGTGTGCGTGTGTATGCATGAGCGTGTGTGTATGTTCAAATGCATCCGTAAGTGGATATGTTTTGCTGTATCAATTGGAAGTATCCATAGCTCCATGCTCTCAGTTCCCCAAGCCAGTATTTCATCACAAGGTTTTCTATGTCTGAGGTTTTTGGTATGTTCTATGGCACTATGGCAGGCACAGTGGGATGGTCTAAGGTCATGGTTGCGAACCAGGTTCAAGTCCTGCTTGGAAGCGGAAGGAATTTTTCCCAGCCATGCTGGGAACCACAGTTAATTGAGAACTCGTGGCCTGGCACGAGGGTAAAATGGATGCAGTTTATGGGATTTCGGTCTTTGACCACTTTGTGGTGGGTCTCATCAACTTACCTCCCGCCGTTTAGGTTTTGCATATGTGCCTTGATCCTAGATTGTGGTGGCGTTCCTACGGATGCGAAAACTCGGCTTCCATCCGAGTGTCATGCGCACCGTGATTTGTTTTGTTATGGCACTGCGTTCCTAGTACATATATCTACTCATACCCAGCGGAACCAGTCCGGTTGGTCAGGCCATGGGCAGACCGACCTTTTGGCCAGCAACGTGTGTTTACTGCTGAGGAGGTTATGTGTCTACCATCCATAATCCATATCATACACAAACTGTATGAAAGTCATGTGACTACCATGCCTTGACCCGACAAGGAGTCCCGAGACATCAATGTTGTGCCGGAACTACCGAAGGATAAATCATGAAAGCTTCAAAGCTGACTTGATTCAGTAGAATTTTTGCAGCATCGAAGGCAGCCCAACAGACATGTGGACGGAGTGGAATAATCGCTTCCTGCAGGTTCTTGACACTCATGCCCCTCGTAGATCTTGTAAGCAGCACAAGCGACAATCGGTACCGTGGATGGACAGCCAGCTCTTGCACCTTTTGAGTAAGCGCAACCGGCTTCATAGAAAGTGGCTGTCAGACAGATCTGAGCAAAGGTATGCTACATTCAAAGCGGCGAGAAGGGAGGCCACTACCTGTAACCGGAAGCTGAAAGAAGCGTACTACAGTACAAAATTTCAGCTTGCGACTTGTGATGTAAAACAAACCTGGCGAATCATCAACCAGTTGACGGGGAAACAAAGAAAATCGGCACCACTTCAGTGCTCAGCTGAGGCATTTCGAAGTGCTTTCGCCAAGATCGTGGAAGACTCCAGCCGCCCAGTTCATCTTCACCTACCCCAAGGGCCACGGACGGCAACTAGTTTTGTGGAATTTGTTCCTGTATCTATTGCAAAAGTCCGGAAGCTTCTAGAGCAACAGAATCCAACGAAGGCAACTGGCAGTTACGGCATCCCTGCAGCCCTTCTTCGAGCTCATGCAGATGTTCTTGCGCCGTCATTGGCCTTACTGTTCAACAAATCCATGAGGGAGGGACATTTCCCAGCTCCTATGAAGGTGGCCAGCATTTCACCTCTGTTTAAAGGTGGTGATCCCAGCATAGCAAAGAATCACAGACCCGTGTCTCTAATGTCGATAGTTTCAAAGCTTTTGGAACGAGTCATCCATGATCAGCTCACTCAGTACTTGTGCCGACATGATCTATTTCCACCAACTCAGTTCGGCTATCGTTCACATCATTCCACATGTGATGCCCTCGTATTAGCCGTTGAGGGCATATGCCAAGCCCAGACAAAAAAGTACTTCACGGGGATTGCTTTCGTAGATATGTCAAAAGCATTTGATAAGGTGAAGCACCAAACCCTTATCCAGGACCTATTCGAGGTCGGAATTGGTGGAACGGTGCTGCAATGGCTTGCAGACTACCTCTCAGATCGGACACAGTATGTCAAAGTCGGTCAGGTACAGAGCTCACCATACACCAGCTTCTCCGGAGTACCACAGGGGTCAGTTCTCGGGCCCCTGTTGTTTGTTCTCTACGTCCGTGACATTGCGAAAGAGCTGTCCCCTTACAACGTTGCGACCCTGCAATTTGCGGACGATATCTCAATTAGATCCAGCAGCATGAGCACGGATGAGGTGTCCCAAAATCTCTCAAGTGCTGTCCAGCACCTCGCCGATTGGCTTAGGAACCGCGGTCTCATCTTGAATGAAACGAAGACACAGATCATGTCGATATCGCCAGTACGATCTCAAACATTTGACTTGCAAGTGCAATGTAATGGACTGCCTCTGCCAACTGTTCGCTCTGCGAAATATTTAGGTCTCCACTTTGATGCGGACATGAGCTGGAACACCATGGTCGACCACGTCGCACGGGGCGTCGCGTCGAAAGTTGGCGTGCTCAGACGATACGCTACGTTCCTGCCCTTTCAATGTCGCATAGCCTATTTTCGTTCTTTCATTTTATCACACTTTATGTATGCCGCTTCTGCTTACTTACCATTTCTCACAGCGTATCAAAGTCGACGGCTTAATGGGCTCTTCAAGCGTGCTGTACGCACAGTCTGTCGGGTACCTCCCGGGACACCCACAAGCAATATTCTTACACGCATGAACATCCAAACATTGACCACATACACCAACATGCACCTTCTGGTTTTTATCTGGCGTTGTCTTCATGACTTCTCTAACATCAGCATGTTGTTCGCTAACTTTTTCAGCTGCAGTAATTCCACTCAAACTCGCTGTGGGCACGACAATTTACTGATTGTCCCAGCTAGCCCAACTGCATATCTTGCCAAACGTGTTACCTATGCTGGGACCATCTTATGGAACCAGCTCCCCGCTGCGGTCAGGCAAGAAAGAAAACGCAATCGCTTTAAGTCAATGGCTCTTGCCTTTTTGCTTACCAGATAAATAAGCCTTTTTAAAAATACTGTATGCACTGCTCTTTACGTTATTTTCTCCCTATGCAAGTCGCAACTCCTGTTTTGAGTTGTTTTTCTTCTCTCCTTTTCTTTCCCTACTAGTTGCTGTTACACTCACTGATCCGCTAGGCTTATGCACAGATATACAGCATTCCCTCACTAGTGGGACCATTGTTATTAGGCTAGGGCGTGTTTTGGACTTCCCACTCTAAATAAAGAATACAAACAACAAACAAACCATCCATAATCCATATCATACACAAACTGTATGAAAGTCATGTGACTACCATCCATAATCCATATCATACACAAACTGTATGAAAGTCATGTGTATACCATCCATACATAATCCATATTATCATACACAAACTGTATGAAAGTCGTGTGTATACCATCCATAATCCATATCATACACAAACTGTATGAAAGTCATGTGACTACCATCCATAATCCATATCATACACAAACTGTATGAAAGTCGTGTGTATACCATCCATAATCCATATCATACACAAACTGTATGAAAGTCATGTGACTACCATCCATAATCCATATCATACACAAACTGTATGAAAAGAAGAAAAGTAATGGTCAAGACGGAGAAGCATGGGAGGGACAGGTGATGGTGAATCTAGTGAGCAGATTTAAATGCGTCCAGGGTACTGGCATTGCGCGTAGTAGCGGGCAGCGCAAGCCAAGCAGAGTAAGCAACAAAGAGTGGAGAGCGTACAAGGGAGGACGTTTTAGCCAATGGGAGGGCAACAAAGCATCTTGTCTGGGAGCCATCTGTGATTCGGAACCAGTTATCCACGTTAAGATGAGGAGGATGTAGAGCTAGTATAAATTTGTGAGCAAAAGTGCAAATTAATTTTTGACGGTGGGTCGACAGTGGGCAAGCATTTGCAAGGACATACAGGGAAGCAGAAGGGTAGAGAGGGGTAGACTAAACAGGATACGAAGAAGTTTTCTATGGTGGATTTCGAGATGCTCAGCGAGAACCGAGGACAAGCCACACCAGCTAACAGCAGCGTACATGAAAAGAGGCAGGATGTACAGTTTGTAAAACAAAATTTTACATTTGAAAGGAAGATGGAAACAATGGGGACGTATAACACCTAGGGCAGAGCTTGAACGGCTGCAAAGAGCATCAATATGGAAAGACCAAGAGAGACGATCATCAAGCATTATTCCCAGGTGTTTATGGTTGGAAACAACCTTTATGGGTTCTGGGAAATCAGGATGGTGTAAAAGTGACATGGATGAGATTGGGGGAAGGAACATTATTTCGGTTTTAGTCAGGTTGGGTCTAAGTCGCCATGTTTGCATCCAGCGTAGGACACTGCATATCTGAGCCGACACTCGAGGTACAAGAGCCGCTGAGGACGAGGATGCTGACAGTAGGGTTGTATCATCAGCAAATAACGAGACACCTCGGTCTATAGAGGGTAAATCATTTACGTATGCTACGAACAAAAGAGGTCCAAGTATGGAGCCTTGGGGACCTCCAGAAGACAATGGTAGAGGATCAGAGTTGATGGAGAGGGCAGAAACAAACTGTGATCGGCTACTCAGATAGGACTCCAGCCAGGACAGAGCAGGGCCAGACACACCAAAGACAATATGTAGCTTGGCAAGGAGGCCACGATGCCAGACAGTATCAAAGGCCTTTGCCAAGTCAAAGAAACAGAGAGCAATATGGTGTCGAGCATCACGAAGGGTGGCAATGTCTTGTACTAGACGAGCTAGTTGGTCAAAGGTTGAGTCGTTGCGCCGAAAGCCAGATTGGGAAGGGCTAAGGCATGGTGACATGTGGCAATACAACTGGTCGTAAAATACCTTTTCACATACTTTTGAAAGGGAGCAGAGAAGAGATATTGGACGATAGTTTGAGGCTTGTGATCGGGAGCCTTTACACTTGTAGATGGGCGTGACCTTAGCGATCTTCCAACGATCAGGAAATACGCCGGAGGAGTAGGAAAGGTTGAATATAAGGCGCAGTGGGTACGCCAGAGATGGAGCCAGAACTTTGAGAACTTCATTTGGTAGGGCATCAGGACCAGGGCTTTTGTTGCTTTTTAGTCTTTTTAGGTAGCTGCGAACAGATGATGTGGTGGTATGTATAGAGCGCAGATCAGAAGACACAGTCGCAGAACGTTGCAGAGGTGGTATTGGAGAGGAATGGTCGTCTGGAATACCAGCTGATGTGAATTGCGTATTGAGAGTATTAGCTATAGACTTGGGGTCAGTCACCATCGAACCATTGGAAGCTAATAACGGTGGTACGTCTTGACGTGTACTAGTTGTCCTTTGAGTGCGAACAAAGGTATACAGGTTAGGCCTGGAAGAGGGGTGAGATAGGGTGGTAGTGAGCGAACGTAAATATGCTCGATACTTAGAACGTGACAATGACTTCACCAGATTGCGCTGTTTTTTGTATAAAGAAATATTAGCATAGGTGGAGTACTTCTTACTTAAGCTATAGTAGTCGTATTTGAGTTTAATTGCACCTTGGAGATCTTTGTCGAGCCAAGGGATCTTGGGGTTACGGCTGGACTGACGAGGGTGGTGGCTGCCATGTTTGGGTGTAGCGGGTCTTGCTCCGTATTGTGGCACTTAGAAGGAGAGCACGTCATCAAGAACTGTGGTGAACTTCTCCACAGCTTCATCAACAGTAGTGGAGGTGAATAAAAGATGCCAGTCACAGGCAAAAAGTGCAGAGTTGATGATTGACCAAGTGGAGGGTGTAACCTTGCGGAAGGCATGTCGCGGAGGGGTAGGAGTCTGAGAGCAGTTGTAAGAGGTGTCAGCAGTGGCAATGTTGTAGGCTAGCGTTGTAATGACTTGCAAATAATCCGATGCAGGAAGCGGGGCAGCATCGTCAACAGAGCGTACAGTGAGGGGGCGGTTCGTAGCAAGCAAGTCCAGACAGGACAGTCTTCCATTCGGAGCGACACGGGTGGGGAAATTGACAAGCTGCTGGAGGCCAAAGCTAGAGAACACGTGTGATAGCTCCGTACCAGCACGCGATGTGGTGTCACCACTCCACCAGTCAGAATTGTGGGCATTGTAGTCACCTTTCTTACAAATCATCGCCGAAGTCGCAACCACTACTTCGTACTATTGTAGTCACCGGTAAGAAAAACATCAAATAAAGAGAGGTCCAAGGAACACAGCGTGTCGGTAAGTATGTCGCAAAAGGAGGTGATATCAAGAAGGGATTGTGAAGGGGGGGCGGTAATGACAGGGAATGAGTAGCGGATTGGCCCGGAGACCTGCCGGTGCACCAAGCTCAAGCCATAAGGCCTCGCTTTGGGGAGAATCAAGGTCATGGCGACGGGTGCAATGTGGAAATGTCCCATCACGTATGAGAATGGCCACGCCACCATATCCACGTAGGTTTGATCTCAGGTTCTTATGTGTAGATCTGTCTTTACGGAAGCATGTGTAGCCTGGAACACTGAATGAAAGTGATGGGCTTAGCCAGGTTTCTGTTAAACATATTATGGTGGGCTTGTTGGCCTGACATATTGCGTACAATTCCGGAAGTTTGTTTGTTACAGAGCGACAGTTGATAGTTACAATGTTAATAGAATGTGCGTGGTCCGGGAAAAACGGGAAAGCATGAGCGCTCAACGGGGTGAAGACCGACATTAGTTTGTCGTAGGGGGCGTCGTGGAGCTGCTGTTGATTAGGAGTTTTAGTAGTTTGTTGTCCAGAATCAGGAAGGAATGGTGGTGCAAGTGGAATATGACCACTAGACATAGAAGAATATGTAACGCAATGAGGGGAAGGGTGTGATGAACTTGCTTGGGGCACAAAGGGTTGGGCAGGAGGATTTAGCTGTTGGCTAGGTGACCGAGGACCCATCACTTGCTAGCGGAGTCGGCATAGCGCCATTTGCGGACGGTGTGCGCAATGGTGTCGGGCCAGAATTCCTTGTCAAGCAGCGTTTGCTCAAACTCTTCCGCGACAGAAACGCGTGCATAGCAGGTACCAAAGTATTGGGTTTCGGCAATTGTGCATGCGTATACATCAACGCCCCTATCAGCGCACCAGGTGACAATGGACTGTGCCTTACTTCCAGGGCTAACATTCCCGACAAAGAAGGCACATCGCTTGGGAAGATGTGTGCCAGTGAGTGTGTTGGGGTTGGGGTTTTCTGTGGCCATTTTTCTGTAGACAGACACAACTTTGGATTTTGTTGCCCGGGCAATGGGATCGCTGTGGGCCGCTGATTTATTGCTCCTTCGCCGCTGTTCTTGCCAGTTGTTCTGATGGGGATCGCCTTTCCATTGATTGATGACAGAAAAAAACAAAAGAAATTATAGCAATAAAAACTGCTTTATGGCAGCTTTCTAAAAAAAGTTATTGTGTTCTAGTCCTGGGTCCGGCATAGGCTATAGAAAATTTATAAAATTGCTTATCAACTGGCTTGGACTCCGTCTAAAAAGTAAGAAATTAACGAAATGTGATTGCCGAAAAATAAAATTTCACGCAAAACCTCACAATAATCACAGACAGGATGAAAAGCTAGAAGACGTTTTCCCTTCGTGATCCTCTTTCCCATGCATGCATGTTGGTGCAGTACAAGTACAGTGTCAGACTAAACAAGTGTTGAAAGCAGTATTATAATTTTGATTGTCAAGTGTTGTGATTATTGTGAGGTTTTGTGTGAAATTTTAATTTTCGGCAATCACATTTCGTTAATTTCTTACTTTTTAGACGGAGTCCAAGCCAGTTGATAAGCAATTTTATAAATTTTCTATAGCCTATGTCGGACCCAGGACTAGAACACAATAACTTTTTTTAGAAAGCTGCCATAAAGCAGTTTTTATTGCTATATTGTATTTTAAGCGCACACTTAGCAAAATGCCGAAGACGTCGAAGGGCAGTCAGGCCGCGGTCACATATGCACTTTTTTGGCGGTTCCTCGAAAGCGTAACTTACCTTTCCGCCGTTACAAAGTTTGGATTTCGCTATGCCAAAACAATGCGAGCGGAACCTCCGCTTTGGCGGAACCTGTATGGTGATTGCTTTGGAGTTTGGTGTGCTACTTCTGCACTGAGTTCTGGTGTTGTTTGGTTGCCGTTTGGTATTCAATTTTCATATTGTTCTTCTTTGCCAATGAACTGTACGTTCTGGAGATCTCGCAAACGATACTGCATCGTTATGAGTGGATAGTTGGTGCAGGGAGTCCGTCTCCCAACTAGGCCCAGACAGATCCCGCCGGCAATTCTTTCGGCAAAATAATCGAAGAATTGAAAGAGCGGAAATGGCCGCCAAAATCGGAGCAAAATATCGAGATGTTGGGTAAAATCGATGCCTGATACTTGGATTTCCTTGTTTCTTACCCGTTCAGCAGGATACACTGCCCAGGACGAGAACATGTCACCGAAATGTCACTGGGATTAACTGTGGATCGACATGATTTTGGAAGAACTTAGGGACACGTGCGTGGAAACCCGTGTTGAGAAACCGACCCTGCGATTTTTATGAAACGTTGTACAGGATTGTACGGGAAGTGGATAAAATACACGTTTTTCGTGAGCAAAATATCGAGTTTATTGTGCCAGGCTCGGCAAAATACCGAAGATTTTGCAGCAACATTTCTGGGCAAAATATCGAGGCGAGCCAGGCAGAATCCGTCTGGACCTACTCCCAACTCATTGGCCCCGATCGCGGACGATCTCCAACTCTCTCCCTCTCGCTGCAAGCAATGCGTCCACAACACTTGTACTGTCACCAGTGAGTAGTAGAGTCTGCTCTCTGCCACACCCTCACACACTCACACCCTCACACCCTCACACCCTCACACCCTCACTGCAACTGCACGCATACACGCAGTCGTTCGGGTCGATGATGGATCATTGAGGAGGCAACGACACCCTACAACTATTTGAATTTGATATTGATGTAAACTAAACTAATTTTCAAAATATTAATACAATTACACGTGTACTGGGCCGCAGTGAATGAGCCCCAAACCCACTAGTGTACTTTATTATTATTTCACCGTCCAAGGGCAGAAGCCAATGCAAAGGAGGGGGAGTTAGCCAGCCATGGCAAGAGAAGAAGGAAAAAGAAAGAATGAAGGAAAGAAGATGATAATCGGAAGAAAATAATGCATCAGCGGGATGAAATGTATCACTATGTTGACCATGGTGGAGAGCGGCGAGATAAGCTAGCAAAAGAGGCGAGCGAGCCTACAACGTGGCATGCCATTTAACATGGTCTATGAACTGTCTAATATTGGATATTGTCTTCATTTCCATGGGCAGCTTGAGCCAATACGAGTATGCAGAGAAGATAGGAGATTTGGTAAACATAGTTGACAAAGCTCTGGGAAGTACTATGCCATTGCGAGTGTCCCGTGCGAAAGTAAACCAATTATACTTGGTGAGATGTTCAGGGACAATGTTCAGTTACTTGACAGGAGGCATTCAGCAGCCTGTCAGCAATCCATGATAGCTCTACTTGTACAAGAGAAGGTCGCTTCAACTCGGACAAGAACATTAAAATTTCATAGGACGTGCTGCATTTGCATTCCTTCCGCCAAAGCGGAGCGTTGCGTTGGGGAGCACAGTAGTCTATGGGCGCTTTCGATTACACGCATTTTGGTCAATTCTAGAATTAGTTAGTGTCGATGCACAGTTCGATTACACAAAAGTGACAAATTCCGTCGTTAGAATTGATTTTATCCAATTCCGTCAAATCCGTCAATTCTGAAGAGAGGGCGGAATTCCTCTATTTCTGGCGCCAGAATTGCACACTCGGTGAGTGCGTTCGATTACACACTTGAATCGATTCATGAATCGATTCAAGTGCATTCAAGTCGTTCGATTTTCATGTCATGAGCCCTGGAATCGATTCGGAATCCATTCACTCTATTCACATGGGGTGATGTGAATAGCGCGAATCGATTCATGAATCGATTCGTGAATCGATTCGCGTGCATAATCGAACGCACTCACTGTGTTACTGGTGCATGAGTCAAGTCAAGGAAGAGCTTCCCTAGCCGGTGTGGCACGAACGCAGGGCTAAAACTGCACGTAGTTGCTACTTTTGTCTTCCCGAAAAGCTGTTGAGTTTCCGCTGGGAGCTGATTATCATTTTGGGTGGTCCTTTCGCACACGCGTTCAGCTTTATCGAAGCCCAATATTGTGGCCGACATGGAGCCTTCGCCGAGATGGACCGGTACGCGAAGCTGGGTCGACGCGCGCGCGCGAGGGTGTACGTGATAATTTTTTACAACCAATTTTGTTTGTGATATGCCATGAATAAAATGCGTTGTGAATTCCAGTCGTTCGTTTACATGGCCGGGAATAGGCGGGATGCTTACATTTTGGTCATTCGAGAATTACAAAACCCAGTTCCAGAATTGACCGAAATGCGTGTAATCGAACGCGTCCTATATGCATGTGTGACCGCTGCATCGTGTGTTCCGCGAAAGCGGCTGCGGTACGCTTTTTGCCTCCGCAAAAGCGGTGCAAACTTTTCATGTGTGACCGCGGCCTTAGTGGAGGCCGAATTGTGAAAAGGAGTAGCCTCAGTCAGCATGATCGAAACGCGACGCAGCTCACCAGATCAAGGTGTGGGTCCTCTTCCGGTGCCGAAAGGCGGGCTCACGCCCCTACATGACTACTGCCCATTGTCTAACCCCCAAGGCGATTATTTAGAAAAGCGATCCTGTCAGCTTTTCTATTATTGTGTTCACATGGCAGAAAAAACGACATCGCTATGCTACGTAAGTTTCTACGTAAGGTGCTCGGTATTTCACTTAGGCTACGTAAGTCTCTACGTAAGGTGCTCGGTATTAGATCTACCAACGCGTGGTAGCCGTGTGCTGTGCACGTGCACGGCAGACATTGTGTTCAGTGCATGCAGTCCGCGGATCCGTGTTCGGATGTGCATGCGCGAGGAACTAATTTTTTTCCTTGAAATTAATCCTTGCTGGGTTTTTTTCATCTAAATGTCCCGCTTTTATCTGCAGAGGTGATTTCTTCCCTCGTCTATTTCTTTCCTGCTTTTATACCTCGATATTTAGGTACTTGTTTCCCTTCTTCCCATGCTTCATCTTCCACTCTCCTCTCCCCATTTCCCCATTTTTCTTGCGATATTTATGTGGGAGACTTCCGTGATAAGCATCCATTTGCTTTTGGAGAATCCTTTTAAATAAATACAATACAAATACAAATACTTCCTTCTTTGGAACTGCTTCTTGCATGAGCTGTTTCGGATATTTCGTCTCATGGCCTGGCTTATTTCGTTTCGGCGCTGCTGAGACCTCCTTTCGCGGAATATTACTCAATGACAGGTGAGTTGACCAGTTGCCTTTGATTCATTTGCTTGTGTTGACTCTTTCATTCAGGAAAAGTGTGCTGATTTTGGGGCGGAATGCAATAAATAATGGACAAGTTCACAGGATCTCTTTTTTAAATTTTGCTTTTCTGCTGCCGAGCTGCGAGGCCTCCTTTTACGGAATACTCGATGACAGGTGATCTCTATAGTTGACCGGTTTCCTTCGATTCATTTGCTTATGTTCACCTTTCATTTACGGAAACGTGTGCTGATTTTATTCGGATTTAGATCCATTTTTATCTCTTTGCCCTTGTCTACAGTGTGCGAAGAACGCGAGTTCAACTTCTTGACGGTAAGGCTTATGTTAGATGTGTTGTCGAAATACTCATATTCATTGTACATTGGTACGTTACAAGTAAGGCACTGGTCAGTGGCATACTATCGTTGGCAGTTCCCAATCTGGAGGGAAAGGTTCAAGTACCAATTGACCGAGTTTGCAAAATAAATTCGCATATCAGGGGAAATCTCTATTGTGGAGAGGTTCAGTAACTTGTTTGTTTCAAACGAAACAAGCCAATGGGTGCAGTCTCGTCTCGTGAAAATCTCGTACTTGTATGATTGGATTTGTTTACTCAAGTCTGGACTGTTTGATTTGTGAGTACCGCCGAGATTGCACTGCCTATAAAGTTTCGTGCCGCCAAAGCAAGACTTACGATCTGCAATCTGTTTGTAGTACCCGTAAGAATGTGGAGTACATGTATCGTACTTTCTCTGTTGCTGTTTCAGTTGCCGTCATGTTGCTAAAGAAAGGTTCAGTAGAGAGGTTCTGCAAAACGAAAATTCGAACGAAGTTTCGCGACAGTCCTTGCGAAAGTGTGTGCGAATTTTTGCACGAACTTTGCGTTCTGCACATTTTCGTAGTTTGCGCGGGCCAAGTGCACTTACGCCATGACCCGATCTCACGAAATTTCCTACGACAGTTCATTTCGCGTTCCCTGCAAGTTTCGCGTCCAAAGGTGCGAAGTTTCGCACTTCATGATGTAGAGCAAAAGTTTGTACGCATTTTCGTTTTGCAGAATCTCTCTAGTGACTCAATTGTTTCATACGAGACGAGTCAATGAGTCGGTGTGGCTTAGAATCTTTCGCTGTAGAAGAAATCTATTCGTATGTCTATTGGAGATATAATTGTATTCTCTGGTTATAAAAATAGGTTAAGCTCACAGAATAAATACCATCGGTCCCTTGGTGTTCGTCCTAAAGAGGTTCGACTGGATATCATTCATACTCACCAAAAGATGTGTAAGATTTTATTATTGTGGAGTGCCTTGTTTATCTCTCAGTACCTCCAACCATAGCCTTGTCCCTTTTCTCCTCAGGATCAGTGTAGTTGTTGGAACGAGGTGTCGGACTCAGCAATGTTTTCGTTTACATTTTAATACATGTTTATTGTTCCTCCTTTGCTGTGTTGTTTTAGACCATCGCGGACTAACAGTTTTAAGTCATTGAACTACTTCCAAAAGTTGTATCGACATCAACAAGATTACGATTTCAGTTTCAATATGATGCTGGATGACCTTATCACGATAACCCATGACTATAAACCATTATAAACACAGAATCAACAAAAACATCTGCGACACGCACCTGCCGCATGGCTACATTTCTCAAATAAATCTGATTAAGGGTGGAGAAATCTGAAATATCTGAAAGGCAAGACAATGTTATGACAGAGTCATGAAATTCTGCAACAGCAACATGCACAGAATGACCTCCGTATAAAAAAGTATCACCACCACTGCTCACATGTTTCCCCGCAGAAGAACATGCATTATACTAGTGCCATTTTCTGCAAGAAAAGGCTTGCACATCAATGCGTATAATATGGTATTGATATGATGTGAAGGCCATCATTTACATATAGATATACCGTAAAGTACCGCCAGAGCGCCCTGTCTCGCGAGAGCGCCCCACCTAGATTTTACAGGCAAGGGAAGAAAATCGTATGGCAGAATGCTATTAAGTTTGTACGATGCGAGAACCTTCGTGTACTATGGTCACACTTGGTATGCTTTTATGTGGAGCTCGAAGGTAAACTGGGTACGGATTGACTGCACAATGTGCAATGTTTGTACAAGGTCCGTGTCGTATGACCTATAGACAGGAATCCACCTCCACAAGGCGGCCACGAAAGGACGAGATGGTGGGGCGCTCTGGCGGTACTTTACGGTACATGTAGGCAAGAGTCCATATGGACTTTTGATGTAGGGCATTCCATTGATTGGTGACAGAAAAAACAAAAGAAATTATAGCAATAAAAACTGCTTTATGGCAGTTTTCTAAAAAAGGTTATTGTGTTCTAGTCCATGGACCCCGTCTAAAAAGTAAGAAATTAACGAAATGTGATAGCTGAAAATTAAAATTTCACACAAAACCTCACAATTATCGCACACAGAATGAAAAGCTAAATGCAGAAGACCTTTTCCCCTCGCGATCCTCTTTCCTATGCATGCATGTTGCCAATTGTTGGTGCAGTACAAGTTTAGTGTTGAAAGCAGGGAGTAGTATTGTACTACTCCCTGGTTGAAAGCAGCATTTCAAGTGTTGTGATTATTGTGAGGTTTTGTGTGAAATTTTAATTTTCAGCTATCACATTTCGTTAATTTCTTACTTTTTAGACGGGGTCCATGGACTAGAACACAATAACTTTTTTTAGAAAACTGCCATAAAGCAGTTTTTATTGCTATAATGATACATGTAGTAGCCGACTGACGGAAAAAAACGCGAGCGGCTCAGGATGAATGACTACAATCAGGGCTTTTACGACTCCCTGACTACAATGTACTGTCGCGGACATGGAAATCCAGTCGATTGACCAGGGCCGGCGCCCTCAGTTCGTAGATCTACAGAACGTCGTCGTTGCATGCAGCGCACATGTTATTGTTGATACGATGCGGCCAGCAGCAGCGCGAAATAAAGCATGCCATGGCTGCATGGCCAGCGCCCTGGGGCCGCTAGACGTGCATCCATGTCCACGACAGTACATGCCTGATGATGATGTTGTGTTGTGTAGCGTGCTGCTGTGGATGCCGCCAGCCTTTTTACACCTTTGCGGCCTTTGACCTTTAACTGGCTGTAGCTACTGCATGTAAAAAAAAGGATCTCATTTCCTCTGCCCTGCCTTGCGTCTACTACGATCTAACCCGGCTGTGTACCACGTGACGTGATGTCTTCGAAAAGACAAGCCCAGCGTCTACATAATCATAGTGCACTGTACAGGCGACATCGCTCACTGATGACACTTGAACAGCTTTGATTCCCACCTTCCAACCCGGCAAATATTTAGATTTTGATAAAAACGATTCAAAGCCTCTCAAATATTTTGTAATACTTGAAGTACAGATATAATAATAATAATAATAAAAGTTTTACTTTCACACAAAACAAGCTCGGTGCAGCGTCAATCACGGCAGGGGAACCCGACCCTCCACCATCGCCAACTCACGAAGCATGTAAACTGGACGATGACGGGCCGACCGAGCACCCCTGACAGAGGCTGACACACAACACAGCGGAACGTAGCAGCGCGAAAGACACCCGACAGCGATAGTAATCCATCAACGTTGAACAGCTACTGTTGATGACACTTGAACAGCTACTGTAGTCCGCCTCTGGCGACACAGTTGACAGTCGGCTTCATTTCGGAGTTGGCGTGGTATCAGCGGAAAGATGGGCCCGCAATGATTTTAGACCTACTCGTAGATCTACTACAAGTGTTGATCTACACGAGCAGCACTGTACTTTTGTAGTGTGGAGCATGCAGTAGAATCTGATGTCATGTTGTACAGTCATGTACATAATCTACGCGTAAATCTACAACTTCTGCCAGATCAGACAGATGAATGAAGCCACAGAGCTCTGGCCGCTGATGAGTGCATGCAGCGAACGTGTAGACAGGATCTTGGACTGCTGCACCGTCCATGCTTCAGTTCAATGCGGAATCTGTTTTTTTCTTGCTCGTTGCCGTCTGTGGGTGTTCTGGGCGGATGCGTGTTCTGCTTGCGGCCCTTCATAATTTTAGTTATTTTCTGGGAGTTTGAGTGACGCTCCGTTGCAATCTGGTTGCGGAAGTGAAGCGCTTTCGTTCGTTACCTGCCCATCGGCAGGTGGCGTTTAGATTTGTGGGACTTCCAATCGTCCGGGTCAACGCTACGAGAATAGCGGAGGCCGGACAGGAACCACCCGGCCCTTATCGGGAGCAGGTGATTCTCCCTGGCTTGAAGTCAGGTAAGCATCTCCCATTCAGTCCCCAACATTTCACTGAAGGTGTGCCCTGAGTTCTAGTAGTGCAGCAGCCCTAACCCGTAACGATTCATTAGAAAAGGCTTCTGCTGATGTACAGTACTCCGTGTCGTGTGCTCACATCTTTCCGCATGGTACTGTATTGTTCGTAGTGAAGCGCTGCAACGGCAATTCAAACGCGAAGGTATTTCTGCTGCTGCAATATCCACTCACTCTCATTCCGTGTGTTTTACAAGCAGAGAAAATTAGTCGTTGAATAATTTCGTCAAATTCCAAAGAAAGGACTTCTTCCAATCGGAAACGGTGACCATTCACGAGAAAAACAGAATTAAAGGGGAAGTTAAGGCAAAAATTAAAATTTCACCAGTTGTAGTCTTCGGGGTGCTGAGTCGAATGGTCTTGGCCCGAGAAAGCTGAGACGCTCCCTTCCTACTTGAATCCCAATCGAACTCGCGCAGTTCCACCGAAACTGGGTGACTGCGCCCTACTAGATGGGGACTTGTATGCAAAATGTCACTAAAAGCGCCATTTCGTTCTTATAAAAGCACGGATGACCGCGATTGGCCCATATGTTGTAGTCTTTTGGACGTTGAGTCGACTGGTTTTGGTCCGAAAAGACTGCGATGCAGCGTTCCTCCTTTATTCCCAATCGAACATGGTTGAACAAGCGGTCACGTGCTCCTGGGTGCCCAAATCACCTGGTCACCACGCCAGCAGGCGACGAATTTCACACCAAGGTTCAACTCGAGTGACAGGAGTGCACCCAAAAAAGGTCAAACAGGCTAGTAAGTTAGCCTGCAGGCACGGTGACCAGGTGACTGGTGTACGCAGGAGCACGTGACCGCTTGTTCAACCATGTTCGATTGGGAATATAGGAGGAACGCTGCATCACAGCCTTTTCGGACCAAAACCAGTCGACTCAGCGTCCAAAAGACTACAACATATGGGCCAATCGCGGTCATCCGTGCTTATATAAGAACGAAATGGCGCTTTCAGTGACATTTTGCATACAAATCCCCATCTCGTAGGGCGCAGTCACCCAGTTTCAGTGGAAGTGCGCGAGTTCGATTGGGATTCAAGTAGGAAGGGAGCGTCTCAGCTTTCTCGGACCAAGACCATTCGACTCAGCACCCCCAAGACTTCAACTGGTGAAATTGTAATTTTTAACTTCCCCTTTAATTGGAAAGTTTTTTTGAGCTGAAATTTTAGTGAAAAAGTTGTCAGCGCTTTCTAGGTTGTGCACAGTGCCATAGGTTAGATAGTTAGAGCTATGCTCATGACAAGCAAGGTCGCAGGTTCCAGTCCTGTTGGGGTTTACATTTTGTTCTCTTTTCAGGGCAGTCCTAATCCCTGACAGATTACTTTGCTGGGGCGCTACCAGGTTCTAAAAAGTTGTATGACCGAAAGGAGGCGAAGAGAAAGAGGGGGTCTGGGGGACATGTCCCCCTTAAAAAATCTTATTATCGGGAGCGGGTTTTGTATTGCAAAGACGTTTCTATCAGTTTGAATAACAAAAATATAGGTACTTCCGACTTGTCATTACAATTGTCGCTTCGCACATCGCAATGTTTGTGACTTGATTGTCTTAGTCAGGCTGTCGAAATCACTGATTTCTGTGTTCCAACATTGGTATCACCCTTCCCACGTAATTTTTACGAAAGCCGTTGTGGTCTTGGAGCTCTCTTCTGCATCAAACAAATTCTTCTCGTTCCGCAATATTTCGCCCAGAGTGCGAATCTGTTTTCTGTAGGTCATACCAACCCACATTCCCTCCCGCCGCTTTAGGAGCTGCATCTGGGCCTTGATCCTTGAAGGGTTGGTGGCGTTCATGCGGATGCGGAAAACTCGGCCTCTAGCCGAGTCTGACGCAAACCGTGATTTTTTTGCAAACAAAGGGATACGAATCCTGGTATATCTCTTGAATTTGGCATGCTGAAGTTGAGTTTTGCAAGAACAAAGTGTTCTCAAATTCCTGAAATGCGCTACCTGTGGCGCATGTTGCTGCGAAGGTAGCAGGCCTGAAAACAGCAACAACATGAGCGCAGTGCTTGTCAAGGAAAGAAGGTGCTGAACTGCTTACCCTATCTCTCTGCTGCTGCTGCTGCTGGTCATTATAATCTAGTGTAAAAATGCTAGTATGACGTCATCGCCTGACACCTGCAGGCATCCATTGCTTGAAAACAAAGTTTCATGCCCTGAATTTGAACACGCTTTTTGTTCAGCGTTTTGTTGAGTACTGAAGGGTCCGCCTCAAATCCTGCTGAAGACGTCGACCCCAGCCGCAATTGCAGCAAAGCAGGAGGCCACAAATTGAAGCTTAAGCTGTGTTCACAACTGGCGCGTGGACGCGGTCAACTTGCGGTTCATGCATGCCCAGATGCGCACTCAGCCTTTCACAAAAAAACAGCAATCCGAGTCTTATTTAGCGTGTTCAGCGACACCTTCGAGTAACAATTTTTTGACCCCGCCAGTCAAAGTGACTGCTGGCATGTACGCTGGTACCCCGCCAGTCAGAGTGACTGCTGGCATGTACGCTGGTACCCCGCCAGTCAGAGTGACTGGCATGTAAGCTGGTACCCCGCCAGTCAGAGTGACTGCTGGCATGTACGCTGATACCCCGCCAGTCAGAGTGACTGCTGGCATGTACGCTGGTACCCCACCAGTCTGAGTGACTGCTGGCATGTACGCTGGTACCCCGCCAGTCAAAGTGACTGCTGGCATGTACGCTGGTACCCCGTCAGTCAAAGTGACTGCTGGCATGTACGCTGGTATCCCGCCAGTCAGAGTGACTGCTGGCATGTACACTGGTACCCCGCCAGTCACAGTGACTGCTGGCATGTACGCTGGTACCCCGCCAGTCAAAGTGACTGCTGGCATGTACGCTGGTACCCCGCCAGTCAAAGTGACTGCTGGCATGTACGCTGGTACCCCGTCAGTCAAAGTGACTGCTGGCATGTACGCTGGTACCCCGCCAGTCAGAGTGACTGCTTGCATGTACGCTGGTACCCCGCCGGTCAAAGGGACTGCTGGCATGTACGCTGGTACCCCGCCAGTCAGAGTGACTGCTGGCATGTACGCTGGTACCTCGCCGGTCAAAGTGACTGCTGGCATTTACGCTGGTACACCGCCAGTCAGAGTGACTGCTGGCATGAACGCTGGTACCCCGCCAGTCAGAGTGACTGCTGGCATGTACGCTGGTAACCCGCCAGTCAGAGTGACTGCTGGCATGTACGCTGGTACCCCGCCAGTCAGAGTGACTGCTGGCATGTACGCTGGTACCCCGTCAGTCAGAGTCACTGCTGGCATGTATGCTGGTACCCCGCCAGTCAGAGTAACTGCTGGCATGTACGCTGGTACCCCACCAGTCAGAGTGACTGCTGGCATGTACGCTGGTAACCCGCCAGTCAAAGTGACTGCTGGCATGTACGCTGGTACCTCGCCAGTCAGAGTAACTGCTGGCATGTACGCTGGTACCCCGCCAGTCAGAGTGACTGCTGGCATGTACGCTGGTACCCCGCCAGTCAAAGTGACTGCTGGCATGTACGCTGGTACCTCGCCAGTCAGAGTAACTGCTGGCATGTACGCTGGTACCCCCCAGTCAGAGTGACTGCTGGCATGTACGCTGGTACCCCGCCAGTCGGATTGACTGCAGGCATGTACGCTGGTACCCCACCAGTCAGAGTGACTGCTGGCATGTACGCTGGTAACCCGCCAGTCAGAGTGACTGCTGGCATGTACGCTGGTACCCCACCAGTCAGAGTGACTGCTGGCATGTACGCTGGTAACCCGCCAGTCAAAGTGACTGCTGGCATGTACGCTGGTACCTCGCCAGTCAGAGTAACTGCTGGCATGTACGCTGGTACCCCGCCAGTCAGAGTGACTGCTGGCTTGTACGCTGGTACCCCACCAGTCAGAGTGACTGCTGGCATGTACGCTGGTAACCCACCAGTCAAAGTGACTGCTGGCATGTACGCTGGTACCTCGCCAGTCAGAGTAACTGCTGGCATGTACGCTGTTACCCCGCCAGTCAGAGTGACTGCTGGCATGTACGCTGGTACCCCGCCAGTCAAAGTGACTGCTGGCATGTACGCTGGTACCCCGCCAGTCAAAGTGACTGCTGGCATGTACGCTGGTACCCCGCCAGTCAAAGTGACTGCTGGCATGTACGGTTGTACCCCGCCAGTCAGAGTGACTGCTGGTATGTACGCTGGTACCACGCCAGTCAGAATGGCTGGCATGTACGCTGGTACCCCGTCAGTCAGAGTGACTGGCACGTACGCTGGTACCCCGTCAGTCAGAGTGACTGCTGGCATGTACGCTGGTACCACGCCAGTCATAGTGACTGCTGGCATGTACGCTGGTAACCCGCCAGTCAGAGTGACTGCTGGCATGTACGCTGGTACCCCGCCATTCAAAGTGACTGCTGGCATGTACGCTGGTACCCCGCCAGTCAAAGTGACTGCTGGCATGTACGCTGGTACCCCGCCAGTCAAAGTGACTGCTGGCATGTACGCTTGTAGCATGCCAGTCACGGTGACTGCTGGTATGTACGCTGGTACCCCGCCAGTCAAAGTGACTGCTGGCATGTACGCTGGTACCCCGCCAGTCCGAGTGACTGCTGGCATGTACGCTGGTACCCCGCCAGTCAGAGTGACTGCTGGCATGTACGCTGGTACCCCGCCAGTCAGAGTGACTGCTGGCATGTACGCTGGTACCCCGCCAGTCCGAGTGACTGCTGGCATGTACGCTGGTACCCCGCCAGTCAGAGTGACTGCTGGCATGTACGCTGGTACCCCGCCAGTCAGAGTGACTGCTGGCATGTACGCTGGTACCCCGCCAGTCAAAGTGACTGAGTTACTGCTGGCATGTACGCTGGTACACGCCTGATACACGCTGAAAATTACAACTTCAGATAATTAATAATTGGTTTCCAAATCAATTGGCTGGAAAGCCCAGTGCCCTCCCTATGCTTTACTTTCACCTAGGTCATCATGCTTATTACTTCAGTTTCCTAATCATCAATTTCTATAAAACTGATAGAAACGTCTTTTCAATATGATTATCAAGTACATCTTTATGTATGTTTTTTTGCAAAGACGTTTCTATTAGTTGAATAGAAATAGAGGATTTCTTATGGTACGCAAGCTCCACTGCAGCCACTTCATTACATGGAGATCCCTGCACACACCATTCTCAAATCAAATAGTCTCTTCGCTGAAAATTACTTATGTCTCAATCAAATTTTCCTACAAGAAAATTATGAATTAGCCTCTGGGATATAGCTGATGATATTACCGCTCTTTAGAGATCGGATAGCTCTCATTCTGCGATGCCCATGCCCGGAATTTACCGGAAGCCTGATTGATTATCTTCCAAGCTCTGGGCGTCGAGACCCCCAACATAATGGTTAAAAACACAATGATCCCGAGGGACCCATTGGAACTTTATGAGCTGGAGGAGTATGCCCCATTTCCTGGGAAATTGTCAGAGAAACCACCCAGGGGATTCACAGCAGAGCAGAAGAGTACGGTTTTTACCGCTCTTTAACGACGAAATGGCTCTAGTCTAGTGCCCTTTTCTGCGGATTCTCAGTCTGTCGGAGTACTTCCTCCGAGAGTTGTCATTATTAACGAAGAGCACAGCTTCAAGGCTGTGCTGTAAATGACGGGAGGTCGTTTGCATCTGCTTTTGTAGATTTTCCCGGGAACTTTAACCCTGGGGTTGGAGTCAGTATCTGCAAAACTTAGACTGCGACAGAAAACAATAGCCTGATCTATGTGTTCGGTCTTCTTTGAACATGCGAGTGAGCGTGCGGACATGTTGGTGCCTGGAGTGGTGAATGAATGTCCAGTAAACGCTGTGATTGACACAGGATCCGCCGCTACATTGTCAGAGGATTTTGCCGACCGCCTATATAAGGAGCTGGAAAAGGAAACCTCTGACCAAGGCCCGAAGTCAATTGGTGCCAACGGACAACCACAGCCGCCAGAGACGAGGAGGACACAGTTCGGGTATTTGACAGTGCTCCGCCAGTTGGCGTGATGGAAAGGCGAACCCTGCGTTCCCGCCATCCGCCCCAGCTGTTTGGGAGTCCTGTGTGGCACGAGTAAGTGACTTCAGTGGTACTGACTGGATTGGTTGTGTTCGATATTACAGTTAGTATTTGGAAAAAGTTTGGTGGAGACTCCAATTTGACCTGCACTCGTTTAGTCTAAATTGTTACCTATACTCTTAGTCTAATTTATTAAGTTACTTATAACACGAGGACGTGTTCTTTTTTCCGTGTAAGCGGGGGATATGTCGTATCCATACTATTGACACGTGCCTTTTAGGCCTCTACGTGACAAGTCTGCCTTATTTAGGTGTCTAATTATTTATTCATCTCCCGTAAACGGATTCCTAATCGCCTTTTTTTATGTCTTCACACAGAGTCTGGCACCTTCCTTATTTGTTATACCCTGTTTTTCCTTAGCTGGCTTCCGCTCTTCGTGATAAAGTTTATACACATTATTGCTAAGTTTTGCTACACTGCGGCATTGGGTGTACTATGGTTCATTATTTGTCCTATAGTTCGTACGGGGGGATCAGCCTCCTGCCCGTAGTTAGATATTATGGCAATCGCCTTTCTCTCTCTCTCTCTCTCTCTCTCTCTCTCTCTCTCTCTCTCTCTCTCTCTCTCTCTCTCTCTCTCTCCTTTCCCTTCCGCCTTCAGGCGGCAGCTTCGGCTTTCATCTCTCTTGCCTTGTGCTCTCATATCATCTCTTGAACTTAGTTACCTTCGTTGAAGATGTGAGTAAACCTGAACGCTGTTGTGAGTGTACGTGTCTGTATAATTATGCCTGAGTGTGTGTGTGAGAGTATGTCTAGGAATATGTGCGTGCGTGCGTAAGAGTAATTATGTTGGTGGACTTTCTCTCCAAGTGGTCACCACTGCACGGCCTTGTAAGAAGAAGGTTTAGTAAGTTAGTTATGTCAACGACCGCAGCCTTGGGGTCTAACCCCGGGCCGACCGGATACGACACATGACCAGACCGGTAACACACCGAGTGTGCAATTCTGGCGCCTGAATTAGAGAAATTCCGCCCTCTCTTCAGAATTGACGGAATTGGATAAAATCTATTTTAACGACGGAATTTGTCACTTTTTGTGTAATCGAACTGTGCATCAACAATAACTAATTCTAGAATTGACGGAAATGCGTGTAATCGAAAGCGCCTTTTATGTATGTGTGACCGCTGCATCGTGTGTTCCGCGAAAGCGGCTGCGGTAGTTACGCTTTTTGCCGCTGTACATACGGTACAAAACCGCATACAAGCATCATGTCCTTTCAAGTGGGCATGGAAACATGCGCGAAAAGTGAAAAATCACATCAGCGTTCAAAGCCATCCCGGAGCGGCTTTGAAAGCGGATATTGGCTTTTAGTTTTCAGGCAAGTCGAAACGAGTGGTTTGGTGTGTCCTGTGCGCAGAGATTTTGTTAGTTTTTGGAGAGTCCGGTACCATGCCTCGAGTTGTCTATTCTGCCAAGGTGGAGCTACGGCAGCTATCCGGAGGTGATCAGGAAATGATATACACGGCCGCTATGGTTCACAACTCCAGCACACTCGGAGGAATACACCAGTTGTGGAGGCGTTCCACCGAGATCATACTAGCGGCCCAAGAAATATTATTTTTGAAATATTGAGCCAAGTGCCCCATGGCACCGTTGCGCTCAGCTCATGCAGAAATCAATATTCCCGCTCTTCGCCATGGGTCACTCGGGTCACTTTTTACGTGTTTGGTATGCACTCCATTTGACTGTGTGAATGCACAGGCGTTGCGAAAGGTTTGTACAGTCATGTAAATGCGAATTTTTGTACCGGGTGTGAATGCAGCCTTAAAGGGGAAGTATACCCTAAAATCAAAATTTTCACCAGTCGGAGTCTTCGGGGTGCTGAGTCGAATGGTCTTGGTCCGAGGAAGCTGAGACGCTCCCTTCCTCCTTTATTCCCAATCGAACTGGCGCACTTCCACCGAAACTGGGTGACTGCGCCCTACGGGATTTGTATGCAAAATGTCACTAAAAGCGCCATTTCGTTCTTATAAAAGCACGGATGATCGCCATTGGCCCATATGTTGTAGTCTTTTGGACGCTGAGTCGACTGGCTTTGGTCCGAAAAGGCTGCGATGCAGCGCTCCTCCTTTATTCCCAATCGAACATGGTTGAACAAGCTGTCACGTGCTCCTGCGTATCCCAGTCACCTGGTCACCGTGCCTGCAGGGTACAACTTACTAGCCTGTTTGACCTTTTTTGGGTGCAGTCCTGTCACTCGAGTTGAACTCGAGTTGAACCTTGGTGTGAACGTTGTCGCCTGCTGGCGCGGTGACCAGGTGATTTGGGCACCCAGGAGCACGTGACCGCTTGTTCAACCATGTTCGATTGGGAATAAAGGAGGAACGCTGCATCGCAGCCTTTTCTGACCAAAACCAGTCGACTCAGCGTCCAAAAGACTACAACATATGGGCCAATCGCTGTCATCCGTGCTTTTATAAGAACGACATAGCACTTTCAGTAAGATTTTGCATACAAATCCCCATCTAGTAGGGCGCAGTCGCCCAGTTTCGGTGGAAGTGCGCGGGTTCGATTGGGAAAAAAGAAGGAAGGGAGCGTCGCAGCATCCTCGGACCAAGACCACTCGACTCAGCACCCAGAAGACTACAACCGGTGAAAATTTGATATTAGTGTATACTTCCCCTTTAAAAGCTATGCAAACTATTCATGTGTGACCGCGGCCCTAGTGGAGGCCGAACTGTGAAAAGGAGTAGCCAAGTCAGCATGATCAAAACGCGACGCAGCTCACCAGATCAAGGTGTGGGTCCTCTTCAGGTGCCGAAAGGCGGGCTCACGCCCCTACATGGCTACTTCCCATTGTCTAACCCCCAAGACAATTATGTAGCCGACTGACCAAAATGGCGAGCGGCTCAGGATGAATGACTACAATGTACTGTCGCGGACATGGAAATCCAGTCGATTGACCAGGGCCGGCGCCCTCAGCGCGTACAGAACGTCGTCGTTGCATGCAGCGCACTTGTTGATACGATGCGACCAGCAGCAGCGCGTAATAATGCATGCAATGGCTGCATGGCCAGCGCCCTGGGGCCGCTAGACGTGCGACCGGATTTCCATGTCCACGACAGTACATGCATGATGATGATGTGTTCTGTAGAGTGCTGCTGTGGATGCCAGCCTTTTCATGCCTTTGCCTTTGCCTTGGCTGTAGCTACCACTACCAGGGAGTAGTAAAATACATGTACGTATTTTACTACTCACTGGTAGCTACTGCCTGTAAAAAAAGGATCTCATTTCCTCTGCCCTGCCTTGCATAACGATCTAGCCCGGCTGTGTACCACGTGACGTGTACGTGGGTGAACAAACAGGCCTATTGTATGGTCTACATAATCTTTAGTACAGGCTACATCGCTCACTAGCACTGTTCTGTCCCCGGGGAAAATTGCAATTCCGCGGCCGCGTTTTTTTCCGCGTTTTTTGCGATTTTTAAAAGACGGCGTTTTCCGCGATTTTCCCGCGTTTTTTGAACTTTTTTGTTGCACTACACGTACACACAGTGCACTGTTCGGTCAGCAACGTCTCATCGTGGCGGCTTTTTACTCAAATATGACGAGTGTTTACACCAGAGACTTGTAACTGATTGATTTCACTACAATCATACTCACTGAAAATTGCCGCACATCAATATTATTTACCGCATATTTACCGCATATTTACCGCAAATTCACCGCAAATTATGCCATATTATGCCGCGTTTTTCCCCGCGTTTTTTGCGATTTTTTTCCGCAATTTTCCACGGGGACAGACTGTTGCATATGATGACACTTGAACAGCTAGTCCGCCTCTGCTCTTGCAACACAGACTGTCGGCTTCATTTCGGAGTGGACCGTATGCGTGTTAAAACAAAATGGCGTCACGATTTATTGAAAGTGGTATAGTTGGTGGTACGAGTGTTCAAAATCATTTGAACTTCATACTGTTCGTCTTCTTTTTGACATGCTCTCTTTCCATCGTCCTTAGCTTTTGTTTGTTGAGAGCTGTTTTGGCTTTCTCCTATACCTCTGGGGGATGCCAAGTGATGGTTTTGAGAGGCTGGTGATGGCTGTGAGCTAGAGTTTGCCGATCGGCGTCGTCCTCGCTATAGCGATGAAAATACTAGTTCCTGCGCACCTGGCAGATATCACAACACGTCGGAGCGTCCAGGAGCAAAGGAATCTTGGGTTTTCACTGGAATCTAGTTCCTCCAGCATCGTGTAGCCCACCGTCGGTGAATGGCGGTCCAGAAAGGTCGAACCTGGTCTTCTGCAGCATCTCGCAGCCCTGCGAGGCACACTGAATACGCCTGTCATGTATTCTACAAATAAAAATCACGAAGTAGTGGACTTTACAGTGATGAGTCTATCCTGTATGCTGCAAAAGACGCAGGAAATGTGACTGGTGTCCGTACACTGGACGCCAATAACATCCCAGTCTTCTCCTGCAGGGTCTGTTTGACATTGACATACCGGTATGCAGTGGGTCGACATTGGCCTGGTTTGGCAGCTATCTGCCTGGTTGGATGTAGCAGCTTTGCATTGGCGCGTCGTCCAGTCCGACATTTTCTTGTAACTGTGGAGTACCCGCAGGGTTTGAGAGGTTGCTCGTGCTGTGAACACATCTCTACTGCCTGTCTCGTCCTGGAAGTGCCGTCTCGCCGCTTCCATGCTCTACAGTCACGCCGTTATTTCGCTTTGTTTCGTGGTGCAGCTCAAAACCTGCCCAAACAACTGTGAGCTCGCAACATGGTATGGACAAATTGCACCACTCATGCTGGTTAACTTAAACCGAGATAGTCGAGTAAGCGAGTCACTCCCTGGGCCATGGCAAGATCTGTTCAGCGCGGGCTATTCCAACCTCCAAGTGCATAGTCACCGATCGATCCATGCGATGGTGGTTGACCTACAAAGAGCCAAGGTCTACGAGTACTACTATTGGATGCTGTCTGCATGCAGTCAACAAAATCAAAGTACCTCAGTATGCCCCAGAATAGGGCATGTGCATCTATAGCATGACACAACAGGGATTCTGGCGGCACCTGTCAAACAAGCAGTAGCGACTAGTGCCAGCTACCTATTGGAGGCTAGGCGCTACAGTCTGTCACTGGAGATAATTATTATGTTCACTGTTTAGACTGAGCACAATCAATGATGCCCAATCAATCTGCCCAATGTGTGTTCTGTTCCACCTAATTATAACGTCCCATTGCATCAACCCTACTACACGCACATGTCGTCACTCTAGCACGACTTGTGTTATTATTGTTTATTTTGATTCGCACGATAAATAGAGCACAATAAACGTTAACTTGACCGAAGGTTAAAGGTGACTGCAGATAGAGGAACACATCGAGGTACAGGTACCGGCATCAATACAGTATCAGAGAGAAACAAACAAAAATGAGAGGTACGCAGAAAAAACTCTCGTAAGCCCAAGGGGAAGTGGTTGATGAGGGATGAATGCACTCTCCACGCTCATCTACACTGTTCGTGGAAATGCACACATACATACAATAATATACAACATAGCAATAGCATGCACAGAACCGAACAATTTCATGTTCACACATGCAAGCACAGACCTGAACATTAGTACCAAAAGCCGATACAGACAATATCCCCATACACACAGACGCACACACACACACACACACACACACAATGTCCCATGTATGCGCCCGTGGCAAGAAAAGCACGCAAATCTACAAATGCACTGGATGTGAACCTACAGATGTTCTCTTATAGCAACGATAGCGGATCTGATTCTGAATGAAACACACACACAATACAATCATTGAATGCCCATCCGCAGATGATGGCAGGTCCTGAAAGAACAGGCAGTGTTCCAGTGGTGGGGAACAGAACTTCGAGTGGCGAGTGAGGTATACACACACACACACACGTGCGTGCGCGGGGCACACACTAAAGTATTCAGAAATAGAATCGACATCGTAGTATTCATTGGTTGAGGAATGGAAAGGAAAATAAAACATTGCTGTAGGTTATTGTTGTAAGGACACTGGGAGCACAACAGAAAGGTAAGCAACTTGCTTTGAAGCAAAGAAAGTTATTATTCCACGGATCTCAGAAGGAAGGAACGTTCCAGAATGCTGCACTGGCAACAGGCGGCCTGCATGTGCGCGGCCCCTGCAGTCGGTCCAGCTGCCGGCCTTGCAGTGCTGAAAAGAATGTGCAGTACAGCATGTCACATAGTATCGCAGCCTGAACAAATAGGCGCTGGGAAGTCCTAGTTATGTGCTCACCTACACCACGATGCACCAATCTTCTGAGCTACTTTGGCAACAACGTTGTCCACTTGAGACTCCCATGGGCTGAGCCAGTTGTTGAGGGCTGCACCAAGGTGGACGGCAATGACCGCTGATCGCAAGGCATTCCATGACACACAGTCACTAGGGCATCGTCAACATGGCACTGAGGCTGGATCGATAAAATCAACCTTTAGGCTACCGCGGGGTTGACAACGAGGCCGCTGTCTCGAAGCTAGTCGGTCAGCCTGGTCACCGCCATTGACGAACCAGTCGCCACCGCCAGCAGTGGCGGTAGGTTGTGACCAGTGTGGTGCAATATTGTCAGCAAATTCAGTACTCAGGATAAGATGAGTGACAAAGGGAACGTTGTGTTTGATAATATTGAAGTGAACAGGGATGATCACAAAAAGGCCTGCGCGTACTCCACCGTGAGTTACAAGAAAATTCCGGACTGGACGACGAGCAAACACCAACCTGCTACATCCAACCAGGCAGATACTATTACGATAGCTGCCAAACAAGGTCAATGCCGACCTACTGCATAATGTCAATGTCAAACAGATCCTGCAGGAGAAGACTGGGGTGTTGGCGTCCAGTCACTGAGTGTACAGACACCAGTCACATTTCCTGCGTCTTTTGCAGCATACAGGATAGACTCATCACTGTAAAGTCCACTACTTCGTGATTTTTATTTGTAGAATACATGACAGGCGTATTCAGTGTGCCTCGCAGGACTGCGAGATGCTGCAGAAGACCAGGTTCGACCTTTTCGGACCGCCATTCACCGACGGTGGGCTACACGATGCTGGAGGAACTAGATTCCAGTGAAAACCCAAGATTCCTTTGCTCCTGGACGCTCCGACGTGTTGTGATATCTGCCAGGTGCGCAGGAACTAGTATTTTCATCGCTATAGCGAGGACGACGCCGATCGGCAAACTCTCGCTCACAGCCATCACCAGCCTCTCAAAACCATCACTTGGCATCCCCCAGAGGTATAGGAGAAAGCCAAAACAGCTCTCAACAAACAAAAGCTAAGGACGATGGAAAGAGAGCATGTCAAAAAGAAGACGAACAGTATGAAGTTCAAATGATTTTGAACACTCGTACCACCAACTATACCACTTTCAATAAATCGTGACGCCATTTTGTTTTAACATGAATATCGCGGGTTGGTGTGGGAGCATCAGCAGAAAGATCGGCCCGCAATGATTATGTAGACCTACATATGGATGTACACGAGTAGCACTGTACTTTTGTAGTGTGGAGCAGGCAGTAGAATCTGATGTCATGTTGTACAGTCATGTACATAATCTACGCGTAAATCTACAACTTTGGCCAGATCAGACAGATGAATGAAGCCACAGAGCTCTGGCCGCTGGATCGTGCAGCGAACGTGTAGAGAGGATCTTGGACTGCTGCACCGTCCGTGCATCAGTTGAATGCGGAATCGTTTTTTTGTTGCTCGTTGCCGTCTGTGGGTGTTCTGGGCGGATGCGTGTTCTGCTTGCGGCCCTTCATATTGTTATTTTCTGGAAGTTTGAGTGACGCTCCGTCGCAATCTGGTTGCGGAAGTGAAGCGCTTTCGTTCGTCAGGTGGCGTTTAGATTTGTGGGACTACCAATCGTCCGGGTCAACGTTACCAGAATAGCAGACGCCGGACAGGAACCACCCGGCCGTTATCGGGAGCAGGTGCTTCTCCCTGGCTTGAAGTCAGGTAAGGTTCTCCCATTCAGTCCCCAACATTTCACTGAATGTCTGCGCTGAGTTCTAGCAGTACAGCAGCCCTAACCCATAACCATGGTAACGATTCATTGGAAAAGGTTTCTGCTGATGTACAGTAGTACAGTACTCCGTGTCGTGTGCTCACATTTGTCCGCATGCTATTGTATTGTTCGTAGTGAAGCGCAGCAACGGCAACTCAAACGCGAAGGTATTTCGGCTGCTGCAATATCCCCTCACTCTCAATCCGTGTGCTTTACAAGCAGAGAAAATTAGTCGATGAATAATTTCGTCAAATTCCAAAGAAAGGACTTCTTCCAATCGGAAACGGTGACCATTCAGCAGAAAAACAAAATTTCACATGTACATGGTTATGGCTCATGAGTGCACAATCAGTTACAGGGCTGCCACACTTGGAGGGAAAAAAATCTGACGGGGTGCCGGGGTGTCCCCCGCTTGGGGGCAGGGGGCACGGCCCCCTTGGTGAAAATATTTAGGAAAATGGCTTGCTGTTGGGGCCCCAGAACACATTTGTAACTGTGCAGCACACGTGCTACAACCATGTCAATTATGAATAAATGGCCAACTGGACTAAAAAGCGCTCAAAATATAATAATCGGTTGTCCCTCTTTGCGGAACAAAATCGGTCGCTTTGTCGGACAGGCGATCAAAAATCGGAGTAAGTGGCAGCCCTAAGTTATATTCATTGCCATTTTACGACTATTGTCTCCTCGTAGGTTATTGAAATACTTTGATCCGATCTCTTTGTCATTTTAGGGGGAAATCCCTATCTGTGTGCTCTTTGACCAACTGAGCACATGATAATGACGTTGTTGGCTGAGGTTTGAATCGCCTCGAAAAGAGGTTTCTGTGATAGAGGAGAGTGGAATGGCATTGATGGTGGAATTTACTCGCATATTTGGCTTGGGGTGGACTTTGCTGTAATCCCGCGCCTGATTTGTGGCAGCTAGTTGATGGAGTCTGGTATGCTGGCGTTGCTCTCGCCCGGAGCTTTCCAAAGAGCCTAAGATTGTGGAAATGCAGTGAAGGAGGTCAAAGTTGTAGCCTGTTGAAGGTGTAAATTGTGCAGAAAATATAAATTCTGTTTCATTCTGTACTGGAAATCAGTACATAAAGGGATATTTATTTATTTTTGCTTCGTTTTTGTTTCCCTGCCATGGCTGGCTGCCGCCCCTCCCTCCATATTGGCCTATATTCTCTGGCCACGGGAAGGTGAATAAATAACTGATGCAGCATGCATGGTGTGCGACAATACCATACCAGTAAAGAAGCTGGTCAAATAGTGAAATAGGGCTTTCAACGCAAGGATCATAACGTGAAGCAAATTGGTAGGATGAGTATGTATGCGAAGTGTATGGAAGGAATGCATGCAAGGAGAGAGTGCATGTTCCAATACCACGTTATGTGTGCGAACAATTGGAAAAATGAAGAAAAAAAACCGATAAGCTAGCACCACAGCATAATAATAATTACTCCGTAAAATGTACCTGACCTGTCAGTGTGTGTTCAGGATCAAACCCCGTGTTATGTATGAAAAAATGACAAAAATGAAAATCTAGCACCATACACCCTAACTACTCGATTCAGCCTCTGGGAAATCCAGATAAATAATAATTGGTTTACAAATCAATTGGCTGGAAAGCCCAGTGCCCTCCCTATGCTTTGCTTTCACGTAGGTCATCATGCTTGTTACTTCAGTTTCCTAATCATCAATTTCTATAAAACTGATAGAAACGTCTTTTCAATATGATTATCAAGTACATCTTTATGTATGTTTTTTGCGAAGACGTTTCTATTAGTTGCATAGAAAAAGAGGATTTCTTATGGTATGCAAGCTCCACTGCACAGCACAGCACTCCACAGCAAACGCGACGCAGCTCACCAGATCAAGGTGTGGGTCCTCTTCCGGTGCCGAAAGGCGGGCTCACACCCCTACATAGCTACTTCCCATTGTCTAACCCCCACCAAAAAAACATTGTTGGGCTTGGTGTGGGCTGTGCAGTATTTCCGTTGGTACCTGCTTGGTAGAAAATTTGAATTTGTTATATGCACAGCGACCATTCTCTGGAACATTTGGCTAACTTTCAACATCCACCGGCGATTGTGGCTCGCTGGCTGGAATTTTTGTCTGAATGTGAGTTCACCATATTGTACAGGGCAGGTCGATCACACGCTAACGCTGGCAACATCCCCACACCCCTTATCCGCCGATTCAACTGGCCGTGGTCAAGATTGGAAACGGAACAGGAGAAGGACCGAGATCTCGCCCAAGTAGTGTCCTGGCTAGGTATGGACTCTCCGCCTTGCCCGCAGGACATGATGGGTAGCAGTCCCGAGGTATGTATTTTGTGGAAAAATCATGAAATGCTGGTTCATTATGAGGGGGTGTTGTGCCGTCGTTGGGAGGACCCCGTCCCGGTAAGCCATCTATCATGCAAGTCGTAGTTCCCCGACATTTACGTTCTTTGGTTTTGCAAGAGTATCGTGACCAGGGAGGGGGGGGGGGGAGACATACGGGTTCTACATGCCTGCAGAAGAAACTGACGCAACAATTCCACTGGGTGGGCATGAAGAAAGATGTCTTAGATTGGGTTGCAAGTTGTTATTCCTGTAGCCAGTCGAAACGTCCCGTAGGCAGAGGGTCTGGCGCTCCACCACAGTCTTCCTGGACGGGGTATCCTTTTGAGCGAGTAGCAATGGATTTGATCCCCAATTTACCGGAGACAGCGGAAGGGAACCGCCATATTTTGGTTGTAGTGGACTATTGCTCCTGATCGGTTGCATACCGATCAGGGCAAAAACTTTGATGGCTCTTTGTTTCGCAGTGTTTGCTTTCTGCTTGGCATAGATAAGACCAGGACAACTGCGTACCATCCACAGAGTGACGATCTGCTTGAAAGATTCAACCAGACGCTTGAGCGTGGCCTGGCGCACTATGTCTGCAGGAATCATCGAGATTGGGACATCAAGTTGCCAGCCTTCTTGATGGGATACCGCTCGACGCCGCACACTAGTACCGTCTACAGTCCAAGCTATCTACTCTTTGGTCGGGAGTTATGCCTACCTCAAGACTTGGCATTTGGATTATCGCCAGGAGAAGCATCCGCAGTATCGTCACAGCCGGAATTTGTGGGTGCTCTCCGCCGACACCTGGAGGACGCTCATGCGCAGGTCCAGGAACACCTGGGCAACGTGCATCGTTATCAAGCGCATATCCGTGATCGCAACGCTAAGGCCGTGACGTTTGCAGCAGGTGGCGCAGTGTGGCTTCTGGTGCCAGCTATACCGACGGGTACAACCGCCAAGTTTGCTAGACTTTGGCACGGACCCTACCTAGTCGAAGAGAAGCTCTCAGCCGTCACCTACCGCATCAAACTGTCTGAGCCCACGGCACATCGGCTGATCGTGCACGCCAACCGGCTGAAAAGTTGCCATCATCGACCGAGTCGGCTGCAGGAGGTTCACGAGCAAGATGAGTCGGACCCACCGCAGCCCATGGCATCCACCCTGACTCCGTCCTACCAGCCTAATGCCACTGATACCGCCGCCCGAGACGAGGAGGACACCGTTCGGGTATTTGGCAGTGCTCCGCCAGTTGGCGTGATGGAAAGGCGAACTCCGCATTCCCGCCATCCGCCCCAGCTGTTTGGGAGTCCTGTGTGGCACGAGTAAGTGACTTCAGTGGTATTGACTGGATTAGTGGTGTTCGATATTACAGTTAGTCTTTGAACAGATTTTGATAAGAACTCCAATTTGACCTGCACTCGTTTAGTTTAATTGTTAGCCATAATCTTAGTCTAATTTATAACGTTACTTATAACACGAGGACGTGTTCTTTTCCGTGTAAGCGAGGGGATATGTCGTATCCATACTATTGACACGTGCCTTTTAGGCCTCTACGTGACAAGTATGGCTTATTTACTTAGGTGTCTAATTATTTATCTATCTCCTATAAACGGGTTCATAATCGTCTTTATTGTATGTCTTCACGCAAGGCCTTGTGCCTTCCTTATTTGGTATACACTGTTATTTCCCCACCTAGCTCCCGCTCTTTATGCAACAGTTTGTACACATATTTACTACGGTTTGATACGCTATTGCATGCGGGACCAGCAATCTGGTGGCCATGGACTTCCATGGCCGCAGTTGGATAGTATTGCCATCACCTTCCTTTTCTCTCTATCTCTCTTGCCTTGTGCTCTTCATTATCTTCTCTTGTACTAAGTTACATGTACCCTCCTGTGAAGATGTGGGTAAACCTGAACGCTGCTCTGACTGTACGTGTCTGTATATGCCTGAGTGTGTGTGTGTGAGAGTATGTCTAGGTATATGTGTGCATGCGTGCGTAAGAGTAGTTCTGTTGGTGGGACTATCTCCAAGTGGCCACCACTGCACGGCCTTGAAATGTGAAGGTTTATTAGTAAGTAGTTCATGTCGAACCGCAGCCGTGGGGGCCAACCGGTTGGCCGAAATTTAAAAAAAACGTGGCGAGCGTCTCAGGATGAATGAGTAAAATGTACTAGTACTTGCGTGATGATGATGTGTTGTGTAGAGTGCTGCTGTGGATGACAGCCTTTTTACGCCTTTGCCTTTGGCCTTGAACTGGCTGTAGCTACTGCCGGTAAAAAAAAGGATCTCATTTCCTCTGCCCTGCATTGCGTCTACTACGATCTAGCCCGGCTGTGTACCACATGACGTGTAAGTGTGTGAACAGACAAGCCTAGCGTCTACATAATCATAATAATATAGTGCACTGTACAGGCGACATCGATCACTGTTGCATGTGATGACACTTGAACAGCTAGTCCGCCTCTGGCGACACAGTCGACAGTCGGCTTCATTTCGGAGTTGGCGTGGTATCAGCGGAAAGATGTGCCCGCAATGATTTTAGACCTACTCGTAGATCTACTAGTAGACCCAGGTGCTCGAAGTCCGTACATGGTATCCTAAGTTCGTACGCCCATAATTTCATGTTCTCTTATTGTATTCGACTCAAATATTTTATGGAGGGGACAGTGTGGTATGCTCTCCACGCGTAGCAATTTTCAGGGATCTACGATAAGCAGAAGTCCCATACCACGCGAGTTGGTTTTCGAGTGTCCATACGAAATACAAATTGGGTTACATTTCATGCAAAAATCAACTTTGCCAAGACCGATTTCGAACGGACACAGCGTCAAACAGGCCTTCACTCAATCATCAAGAGCCAGCTTAGAGCTGACAATGACCAGAGGAGAAGAATTTACAGAGAACCACCAATCCTTGCAGAAACGTTGACACTCCTGGCATCTCCACCACTGTTTTCCCGCGGTTTTCACAGCGCAGCGGCTTCTTCTCTGAGCTGACTAAAAACAGCTTGCATTTCGGCAACAAACTACGCTTTTGCAAGAAATACTGGTGGAGGCACATGCCAAACATATCCCTTCGGTGCTTTCGTCGTAACCGAGGGATTGCAAGTTAGCAACTAGCAGAAATACGTGTGTATTTCGAGTCACCTCTGATCAGTACGGACTTAGAGTACCCTCTGCGACACCAAAATTTGATATGAAAAAGAAGCGAACTCCAGAGAAACAGATCGGATCGAAAGATGGCCTGTTTCAATCCAGCCCGGCCTCAGAACAAACTTGGACAAGATACCTTCCATCCACGAGCAGGATTCTGGCAAGTGATCATTGCTAGTGTGAGTTTCAGCTCGGCAAACACACACTGTAAAAGTGTACGGACTTCGAGCACCTGGGTCTACGTGTTGATGTACACGAGTAGCACTGTACTTTTGTAGTGTGGAGCAGGCAGTAGTGATGTCATGTTGTACAGTCATGTACATAATCTACGCGTAAATCTACAACTTTTGCCAGATCAGACAGATGAATGAAGCCACAGAGCTCTGGCCGCTGGAGCGTGCAGCGAACGTGTAGAGAGGATCTTGGACTGCTGCACCGTCCGCGCTTCAGTTCAATGCGGAATCGTTTTTTTCTTGCTCGTTGCCGTCTGTAGGTGTTCTGGGCGGATGCGTGTTCTGCTTGCGGCCCTTCATTATTGTTATTTTCTGGGAGTTTGAGTGACGCTCCGTCGCAATCCGGTTGCGGAAGTTCAGCGCTTTCGTTCGTTACCTGCCAATCGGCAGGTGGCGTTTAGATTTGTGGGACTACCTATCGTCCGGGTCAACGTTACCAGAATAGCAGACGCCGGACAAGAACCATCCGGCCGCTTTCGGGAGCAGGTGCTTCTCCCTGGCTTGAAGTCAGGTAAGATTCTCCCATTCAGTCCCCAACATTTCACTGAAGGTGTGCGCGGAGTTCTAGTAGTACAGCAGCCAGCCCTAACCCGTAACGATTTATTAGAAAAGGCTTCTGCTGATGTACAGTACTCCGTGTCGTGTGCTCACATTTGTCCGCATGGTATTGTATTGTTCGTAGTGAAGCGCAGCGACGGCAATTCAAACGCGAAGGTATTTCTGCTGCTGCAATATCCACTCACTCTCAATCCTTGTGTTTTACAAACAGAGAAAATTAGTCGATGAATAATTTCGTCAAATTCCAAAGAAAGGACTTCTTTCAACCGGAAACGGTGACCATTCACGAGAAAAACAAAATTGATAGGAAAGTTTTTTTGAGCTGAAATTTTAGTGGAAAAGTTGTCAGCGCTTTCTAGGTTGTGCAAAGTGCCATAGCTTAGATTGTTAGAGCTATGTTCATGACAATCAAAGTCGCAGGTTCCAGTCCTGTTGGGGTTTACATTTTGTTCTCTTTTCAGGGCAGTCCTAATCCCTGACAGATCACTTTGCTGGGGCGCTACCAGGTTCTAAAAAGTTGTATGACCGAAAGGAGGCGAAGAGGAAGAGGGGGTCTGGGGGACATGTCCCTCTTAAAAAATCTTATTATCGGGAGCGGGTTTTGTATTGCAAAGACGTTTCTATCAGTTTGAATAAAAAAATATAGGTACTTCCGACTTGTCATTACAATTGTCGCTTCGCACATCGCAATGTTTGTGACTTGATTGTCTTAGTCAGGCTATCGAAATCACTGATTTCTGGGTTCGAACATTGGTATGACCCTTGCCACGCAATTGTTACGAAAGCCGTTGTGGTCTTGGAGCTCTCTTCCGCATCAAACAAATTCTTCGCGTTCCGCAATATTTCGCCCAGAGTGCGAATCTTTTTTCTGTAGTTCATATCGGCCCACATTCCCTCCCACCGCTTTAGGAGCTGCATATGCGCCTTGATCCTTGAAGGGTTGGTGGCGTACATGCGGATGCGGAAAACTCTTCCTCTAGCCGAGTCTGACGCAAACCGTGATTTTTTTGCAAACAAAGGAATACGAATCCTGGTATATCTCTTGAATTTGGCATGCTGAAGTTGAGTTTTGCAAGAACAAAGTGTTCTCAAATTCCTGAAATGCGCTACCTGTGGCGCATGTTGCTGCGAAGGTAGCAGGCCTGAAAACAGCAACAACATGAGCGCAGTGCTTGTCAAGGAAAGAAGGTGCTGAACTGCTTACCCTATCTCTCTGCTGCTGCTACTGCTACTGCTCATTATGATCTAATGTAAAAATGCTAGTATGACGTCATCACCTGACACCTGCAGGCATCCATTGCTTGAAAAGAAAGTTTCATCACCTGAATTTGAACACGCTTCTTGTTCAGCGTTTTGTTGAGTACTGAAGGGTCCGCGTCAAATCCTGGTGAAGACGTCGACCCCAGCCGCAATTGCAGCAAAGCAGGAGGCCATAAACTAAATCTTAAGCTGTATTCACAACTGGCGCGTGGACGCGGTACGCTTGCGGTTCATGCGTGCCCAGATGCGCACTAAGCCTTTCACATAAAAACAGCAATCCGAGTCGTATTTAGCGTTTTTAGCGACACCTTCGAGTACCAATTTTTGGACCCCGCCAGTCAAAGTGACTGCTGGCATGTACGCTGGTACCCCGCCAGTCAGAGTGACTGCTGGCATGTACGCTGGTACCCCGCCAGTCAGAGTGACTGCTGACATGTACGCTGACACCCCGCCAGTCAAAGTGACTGCTGGCATGTACGCTGGTACCCCGCCAGTCAAAGTGACTGCTGGCATGTACGCCGGTACCCCGCCAGTCAGAGTGACTGCTGGCATGTACGCTGATACCCCGCCAGTCAGAGTGACTGCTGGCATGTACGCTGATACCCCGCCAGTCAGATTGACTGCTGGCATGTACGCTGATACCCCGCCAGTCAGAGTGACTGCTGGCATGTACGCTGGTACCCCGCCAGTCAAAGTGACTGCTGGCATGTACGCTGGTACCCCGCCAGTCAGAGTGACTGCTGGCATGTACGCTGGTACCCCGCCAGTCAGAGTGACTGCTGGCATGTACGCTGGTACCCCGCCAGTCAGAGGGACTGCAGGCATGTACGCTGATACCCCGCCAGTCAGAGTGACTGCTGGCATGTACACTGGTACCCCGCCAGTCAGAGTGGCTGCTGGCATGTACGCTGGTACCCTGCCAGTCAAAGTGACTGCTGGCATGTGCGCTGGTACCCCGCCAGTCAGAGTGACTGAGTGACTGCTGGCATGTACGCTGGTACACGCCTGATACACGCTGAAAATTACAACTACAGATAATTAATAATTGGTTTACAAATCAATTGGCTGGAAAGCCCAGTGCCCTCCCTATGCTTTGCTTTCACCTAGGTAATCATGCTTGTTACTTCAGTTTCCTAATCATCAATTTCTATAAAACTGATAGAAACGTCTTTTCAATATGATTATCATGTACATCTTTATGTATGTTTGTGCAAAGACGTTTCTATTGGTTTGATAGAAATAGAGGAATTCTTATGGAATGCATACTCCACTGCAGCCACTTCATTACATGGAGATCCCTGCACACACCATTCTCAAATCAAATAGTCTCTTCGCTGCAAATTACATATGTCTCAATCATATTTTCTTACAACAAAACTATGAATTAGCCTCTGGGATATAGCTGATGCTATTACCGCTCTTTAGAGATCGGATAGCTCTAATTCTGCGATAACCATGCCCGGAATTTACCGGAAGCCTGATTGATTATCTTCCAAGCTCTGGGCGTCGAGACCCCCAATATAATGGTCAAAACACAATGATCCCAAGGGACCCATTGGAACTTAATGAGCTGGAGGAGTATGCCCCATGTCCTGGGAAATTGTCAGAGAAACAGCCCAGGGGATTAAGAGCAGAGCAGAAGAGTGCGATTTTTACCGCTCTTTAGCGACGAAATGGCTCTAGTCTAGTGCCATTTTCTGCGGATTCTCAGCCTGTCGGAGTACTTACTCCAAGAGTTGTCATTATTAACGAAGAGCACAGCTTCAAGGGTGTGCTGTAAAAGACGGAAGGTCGTTTGCATCCGCTTTTGTAGATTTTCCCGGGAACTGGAACTGTGGGGTTGAAGTCAGTATCTGCAAAACTTAGACTGTGACAGAAAACAATAGCCTGATCTATGTGTTCGGTCTTCTTTGAACATGCGAGTGAGCGTGCGGACATGTTGGTGCCTGGAGTGGTGAATGGATGTCCAGTAAACTCTGTGATTGATACAGGATCCGCCGCTACATTGTTGTCAGAGGATTTTACTGACCGCCTACCTAAGGAGCTGGAAAAGAAAACCTCTGGCCAAGGCCCGAAGTAAATTGGTGCCAACAGACAACCACCGCCGCCCGAGACGAGGAGGACACCGCTCGGGTATTTGACAGTGCTCCGCCAGTTGGCGTGATGGAAAGGCGAACCACGCGTTCCCGCCATCCGCCCCAGCTGTTTGGGAGTCCTGTGTGGCACTAATGAGTGACTTCAGGTACTGACTGGATTGGTTCTGTTCGATATTAAAGTTAGTTTTTGGAACAATTTTGGTAGGGACTCCAATTTCACCTGCACTCGTGAAGTTAAAATTGTTAGCCATAATCTTAGCTTAATTTATTAAGTTACGTATAACACAAGGACGTGTTCTTTTCCGTGTAAGCGGGGGGATATGTCGTATCCATACTATTGACACGTGCCTTTCAGGCCTCTACGTGACAATTCTGCCTTATTTAGGTGTCTAATTATTTATTTATCTCCCGTAAACGGATTCATAATCGCCTTTATTTTATGTCTTCACACAAAGCCTGCCGCCTTCCTTATTTGGTATACCCTGTTATTCCTTAGCTGGCTCCTGCTCTTTGTGATACAGTTTATACATATTATTGCTAAGTTTTGGTACACTGCGGCATGCGGGTGTACTATGGTTCATTATTTGTCCTATAGTTCGTATGGGGGGGGGGGGGGATCAGCCTCCTGCCCGTAGTTAGATATTATAGCAATCGCCTTTCTCTCTCTCTCTCTTTCTCTCTCTCTCTCTTTCTCTCTCTCTCTCTCCCTCTTGCCTTCCGCCTTCAGGCGGAAGCTTCGGCTTTCGTCTCTCTTGCCTTGTGCTCTCATATCATCTCTTGAACTAAGTTACCTTCGTTGAAGATGTGAGTAAACCTGAACGCTGGTGTGAGTGTACGTGTCTGTATAATTATGCCTGAGTGTGTGTGTGAGAGTATGTCTAGGTATATGTGCGTGCGTGCGTAAGAGTAATTTTGTTGGTGGACTCTCTCTCCAAGTGGCCACCACTCCACGACCTTGTAAGAAGATTTAGTAAGTTAGTTATGTCGACGACCGAAGCCTCTAGTCTAACCCCAGGCCGACCGGATACAATACATGACCAGACCGGTAACATACCGAGTGTGCAATTCTGGCGCCAGAATTAGAGAAATTCCGCCCTTTCTTCAGAATTGACGGATTTGACGGAATTGGATAAAATCAATTCTAACGACGGAGTTTGTCACTTTTTGTGTAATCGAACTGTGCATCAACAATAACTAATTCTAGAATTGACGGAAATGCGTGTAATCGAAAGCGCCCTATATGTATGTGTGACCGCTGCATCGTTTGTTCCGCGAAAGCGGCTGCCGTAGTTACGCTTTTTGCCTCCGCTAAGGCCCCGGTCACACATGCACTTTTTTTGGCGGTTCCGCTAAAGCGTAACTTACGCTTCCACCGTTGCCTCGGCAACGGCGGAGACTTAAGTTACGCTCTGGCGGAAAGTTTGGATTTCGCTACGCCAAAAAATGCGAGCGGAAGCTCCGCTTTCGCAGATCCGCTTTGGCGGAACCTGCATGGTGATTAGGCCCCGGCGGATAATGCTCGGGAATTAGGCCCATTCTGCTTTTCATTATGCTCGCATTCTGCTCGCAAAACACCCACATTCTGCTCAATTCTGCTCCATGTCAGTGATAGGCCTCGGCGGGTAATGCTAGTTATTTCAGCTCAAAATGCTTTTAGCATTGCTAGTTATTCGGTCATATAATGCTCGTTAGAATGCTAATTTGGACTTGTAATGCTAGTTGAAAAGGCAATGTGAACCACTGAGATGGCATTATGTCATAATGTAAGTCACACGGCACGGAATACTGCTATTGGAAGTACCTAGTACTTTGAAAGTAGATTATAATTATGGTGATGCTATTTCAAAATGATGTGGAACTGAAGTTGCTATCATGAACTAGCAGTGAATAACAGTAAATCAGAACCCTGCGTCGACAGTCTTCAAAGTACTTTGAGGGTGCATACGGAATGCTATTTTGGAAATTTAGTATATTGTGTGGTATGAAAAAGTACAATATAAGTGATCTAACCCTCGATATGCTTGCTCCTTTGGCTTTGGGCAGTCGTGCGCATGCCTCACCGGGCTCATCCTCCACCTCTGCCTCTTTCTCGTCTTCCTTATTATCCCCCTCTGTCTCGTACTCATCTTCCTCACTCTCTTCCTCCGAAGAATCAGAGACTTCCAACACATTTCCATTTGATGTACTCATGGTGCAAGCAAGCCAGCACTGCACGACTCTGTGAATAAGGAAAGACAATGTTTCTTTCCGTTTCCCATGATGGCATCAACGTGGTACGTCTATACCTAGCAACTGCTACTAAGATTCGCAACAAGAGACGCATGTTGCGAAGTCGCAGGCTAACGTTTAAGCAAAACTTCCAAAAGCCGCTGGTACAAAGTACAGGGTGTACGTTACATTGTAGAGCTCCTGTTTTATTCAGTAATGCACACTCATGAAGTGAGAAAATGACACTTTTGGGCGCTAATGCTTGTTTTGGCTCCAAATCCGGGTACAATGCTGGAGCATTGCTAGTTCTCTAAATGATGCTCGTAATGCCAGTTACAATGCTAGCATTACCCGCCGAGGCCTAGTCAGTGATGACAAGTACATTAGAGTATTACTTGAACTTCATTATAGATCAATATAATACAATAGACAAGTTCCTCTTTTCTTGTACAAGTGGTGCGGAAAGAATTTTAAAGCAGAGGAATGCCTTTGGTGTTATACAGATCTAGAGGTCAGCAAAGTAGGAAATAGACCTGCGAGGTGTGTGACTCCATACACTTGCTGTAGCACAGGTGGTCATTATGCAAAATCATGAGACAGAAAAGGTTACAGTCACCTTAGAATGAAATTGCTTCGCAGTATAATCTACCGGATGAGACGACGAGCATCTCGTCTGGGAATCATCCTCCACTCGCTGGTGTGGGCTAACATTCACTTTTGTGCTGCCGCCTAGCGACACCCGGGTTCTCTTTGCCCCTGAGGCAACCACATCCTTTTTTGCGGACGTCCGTTTCATAGACCTTACATGGGGGATTTCAGCTTCCTCCGCTATGTCCAGGCTTTGCCACTCTTCGCCAGACTGGCCTTCCGTGTCCACTGGTGTATCATCTTCGTCGTCAAGAATATCAACAATTATAAGATCTTCTTCGGCGGAATCGAAGTCGGCTGATCTGTCACGTACATCACCGAATTCCGCCATTGCCGCACACAGAGCATATCAGGGTCGCAGGTCAAGACACTAAATTACCAGCCCACAATTCAACATCCAGGCAATGGTAATGAACTAAAGTACAACAAAAAGTAAAACATTAATATCCCTTTACGGTAGAACATCGATTATCCCGCGATCCGGCCTTTCCATTTCTGAAGGCACCAGCCCAAATTTGGGCTAAAATGGCATGTAACGATTCACAAGGTGTTGCAAAACTCCTCTATAGAGCTTATGCATACCCGTCACGTGGTCACGAACAACGACCAAAAATGTCCAAGTACAGTGAGTCTGAGCTGAGGCGAATCTTCGAACGTCCAGGGAGCCATACACGAGACCGTCCTGATTACCAATGACTCCCAAATAGGCACCAAAACTGCAAAAGGTCCGTTACGGATACCGAAGCTGAGTGGCATGACGTCACGTCGACGTTCATAAGCTCTGCGTACTGAGAACTACAGTGCTCCGTTCTGCTCGTCTAGTGCTCGGTTCTGCTCGTCCACCGCTCTGCTCGTTTAGTGCTCGGTTCTCAGCTCGTCTACATTTGTAGTGCTCGGTTCTGCTCGTTTCATGCTCCGTTCTGCTCGTCTGGTGCTCCGTCTGCTCGTCTGGTGCTCCGTTCTGCCCGCCAATTGCCTCATTCTGCTCCGATTTGGAAACCCCTGATTCTGCTCGAAATTCTGCCGGCATTATCCGCCGGGGCCTAATGGTGATGGCTTTGGAGTTTGGTGTCCTACTTCTGCACTGAGTTCTGGTGTTGTTCGGTCGCCGTTTGGTATTCAGTTTTCATATTGTTCTTCTTTGCCAATGAACTGTACGTTCTGGAGATCCGGCAAACAATACTGCATCGTTATGAGTGGATTGTTGGTGAGGGAATCCGTCTCCCAACTCATTGGCCCCGATCGCGGACGATCTCCAACTCTCTCCTTCTCTCTCCAAGCAATACGCCCACCAGAGTATGCAACATTAGGACTGCAACCAGGGAGTAGTAGAGTACTCTGCCACACCCTCACTGCAACTGCCGGCATCCACGCAGTCGCTGGGTCGATGATGGATCATGGAGGAGGCAACGACACCCTGCTATACAACTATAATAAATTTTGATATTGATGTAAACTAAACTAATTTTCAAATACACCCGTACTGGGCCGCAGTGAATGTGCCCCAAATCCACGAGTGTACTTGACAGGAGACATTCAGCAGGCTGTCAGCGATCCACGATAGCTCTACTTGTACAAGCAAAGGTCGCTTAAACTCGGACAAGAACATCTAAAATTTCATAGGACATGCTACATTTGCATTCCCTCCTCCAAAGCGGAGCGTTGAGCTATAAATTATAATTGAGGAGCACAGTAGTTTACCATGTATGTGTGGCCGCTGCATCGTGTGTTCCGCCAAAGCGGCTGCCGTAGTTACGATTTTCATGTGTGACCGCTGCATCGTGTGTTCCGCCAAAGCGGCTGCGGTAGTTACGATTTTCATGTGTGACCGCTGCATCGTGTGTTCCGCCAAAGCGGCTGCGGTAGTTACGATTTTCATGTGTGACCGCTGCATCGTGTGTTCCGCCAAAGCGGCTGCCGTAGTTACGATTTTCATGTGTGACCGCTGTATCGTGTGTTCCGCCAAAGCGGCTGCCGTAGTTACGATTTTCATGTGTGACCGCTGCATCGTGTGTTCCGCCAAAGCGGCTGCCGTAGTTACGCATTTCATGTGTGACCGCTGCATCGTGTGTTCCGCCAAAGCGGCTGCGGTAGTTACGCATTTCATGTGTGACCGCTGCATCGTGTGTTCCGCCAAAGCGGCTGCGGTAGTTACGATTTTCATGTGTGACCGCTGCATCGTGTGTTCCGCCAAAGCGGCTGCCGTAGTTACGATTTTCATGTGTGACCGCGGCCTACACACGGTACAAAACCGCATACAACTTAAAAGCATCATGGTCTTTGAAGTGGGCATGGAAACATGCGCGAAAAGTGAAATATCACATCAACGTTCGAAGCCATCCCGGAGCGACTTTGAAGGCGGCTTTGAAAGCGGATTTCGGCTTTTAGTTTTCACGCAAGACGAACCGAGTGGTTTGGTGTGTCGAATGCGCAGAGTTTTTGTTAGTTTTTGGAGAATCCGGTACCATCCCTCGAGTGGTCTTTTCTGCCAAGGTGAAGCTATGGCTGATAGAACTATGGGGAAAATACCAGCGAGAAAATGGAACTATGATTAAAAGAGCTGTTGCCGAGAAGAGGATTGCAGATGAGCTGAATCTGTGCGCAAAGCAGCTATCCGGAGGTGATCAGGAAACAGGAAATGATATACACGGCCGCTAGGGTTCACAACTCCAGCACACTCAGAGGAATACACAAGTTGTGAAGGCGTTCCACCGAGATCATACTAGCGGACCAAGAAATAGGATTTTTGAAATATTGAGCCAAGTGCCGCACGGAACAAGTGCGCTCAGCTCATGCAGAAATCAAAATTCCCGCTCTTCGCCATGGGTCACGCGGGTCACTTTTTACGCGTTTGGCATGCACTGCATTTGACTGTGTGAATGCACAGGCGTTGCAAGTGGTTTGTACAGTCATGTAAACGCGAATTTTTGTACCGGGTGTGAATGCAGACTTAAAAGTGGTGCAAACTTTTCATGTGTGACCGCGGCCTTAGTGGAGGCCCAACTGTGGAAAGGAGTAGCCTCAGTCAGCATGATCAAAACGCGACGCAGCTCACCAGATCAAGGTGTGGGTCCTCTTCCGGTGCCGAAAGGCAGGCTCACGCCCCTAAATGGCTACTTCCCATTGTCTAACCCCCAATACAATTATGTAGCCGACTGGCCGAAATTAAAAAAAGAAAGCGAGCGGCTCAGGATGAATGACTGCAATGTACTGTCGCGGACATGGAAATCCAGTCGATTGACCAGGGCCGGAGCCCTCAGCGCGTATAGAACGTCGTCGTTGCATGCAGCGCACATGTTATTGCTGAAACGATGCGACCAGCAGCAGCGCGTAATAAAGCATGCCATGGCTGCATGGCCAGCGCCCTGGGGCCGCTAGACGTACGTGCGACCTGATTACCGTATTATCTCTAATATAAGCACAGTCTCCAATAATGGCACGTCTCCAATAATAGAACACTTTGGGGCGGCATTCAAAAAATAAAGTGCTCAGTCTCCATTATAAGCACACTGTGTAAATTCATTATCTGTACCGGCGAAAAAAACTCTGAAATGTGTGTGTCATACATGAATTTGGCATGGCAATATGCCTCTGAAATGAGGTTGAAATAATAATGGAACAGTCTCCAATAAAGGAACGTCTCCATTAATAGCACGGGTCGGAGGTAGAATGAAATTGAAGACACCACTGCAGCTGTACTTATGGTCGATAAATATGGGTTGATTAATATGGGTCGGAGGTACATTGAAAAAATAAAGGACCGTGCTTATATTAGAAATAATACGGTACCATGTCCACGACAGTACATGCATGATGATGATGTGTTGTGTAGAGTGCTGCTGTGGATGCCAGCCTTTTTACACCTTTGCCTTTGGCATGGGCTGTAGCTACCATGGAGTAGTAAAATTCATACGTATTTTACTGCTCCATGGTAGCTACTGCCTGTAAAAAAAGGATCTCATTTCCTCTGCCCTGCCTTGCTTCTACTAGTATCTAGCCCGGCTCTGTACCACGTGACGTGTAAGTGGGTGAACAGACAGGCCTATTGTAGGGTCTACAGGCGACATCGCTCACTAGCACTGTTGCATGTGATGACACTTGATCAGCTAGTCCGCCTCTGCTCTGGCGACACAGACAGTCGGCTTCATTTCGGAGTTGGTGTGAGAGCGTCAGCAGAAAGATCGGCCCGCAATGATTATGTAGACCTACATACCGGTATGGATGTACACGAGTAGCACTGTACTTTTGTAGTGTGGAGCAGGCAGTAGAATCTGATGTCATGTTGTACAGTCATGTACATAATCTACGCGTAAATCTACAACTTTTGCCAGATCAGACAGATGAATGAAGCCACAGAGCTCTGGCCGCTGGAGCGGCTTGGAGCGTGCAGCGAACGTGTAGAGAGGATCTTGGACTGCTGCACCGTCCGCGCTTCAGTTGAATGCGGAATCTTTTTTTTCTTGCTCGTTGCCGTCTGTGGGTGTTCTGGGCGGATGCGTGTTCTGCTTGCGGCCCTTCATATTGTTATTTTCTGGGAGTTCGAGTGACGCTCTGTCGCAATCTGGTTGCGGAAGTGAAGCGCCTTCGTTCGTTACCTGCCCATCGGCAGGTGGCGTTTAGATTTGTGGGACTACCAATCGTCCGAGTCAACGTTACCAGAATAGCAGACGCCGGACAGGAACCACCCGGCCGTTATCGGGAGCAGGTGCTTCTCCCTGGCTTGAAGTCAGGTAAGCATCTTCCATTCAGTGTCCCCAACATTTCACTGAGGGCCTGCGCTGAGTTCTAGCAGTACAGCAGCCCTAACCCGTAACGATTTATTAGAAAGGTTTCTGCTGATGTACAGTACTCCTTGTCGTGTGCTCACATTTGTCCGCTTGGTGTTGTATTGTTCGTAGTGAAGCGCAGCAACGGCAATTCAAACGCGAAGGTATTTCGGCTGCTGCAATATCCACTCACTCTCAATCCGTGTGTTTTACAAGCAGAGAAAATTAGTCGATGAATAATTTTGTCAAATTCCAAAGAAAGGACTCCTTCCAATCGGAAACGGTGACCATTGACCAGAAAAACAAAATAATCAATACATGTACAGTCGACTGTCACTTATCCGACCACTTCGGAAATCAGGCATGTTGGATAACTGAATATTAAGGATAACTGATATCATTTTTTATGTACATAATATGGCTGGATTTCACTGATTTATGTACACAATACCCAAATATATTCATGCATATTCCATGTACACATACATGTTAGCATATTTGACCACATCTGCTTCAAGTAAATGCATATTACACCGTATAATATACAAAAAAACTAAAAAAAAGTTTCTTTTTATTTATTGTTTAGAATTTTACTGTTGAGAGTCATAAAATGACCACTCCCGGGCTTGTCGGATAACCGACGTGCTCGGATAACTGGCGACCAAATGAGTGACATTCGACTGTACATGGTTATGGCTCATGAGTAGGGGTGCGCGGATTATTCCCGGAATAATTTGGGAATACTATTGTCGAGAAAATGTTGGGAATTTTAGGGGAATTCTATCGATCTTTTGCCAGATCCATTGACCTTCAGAAGAGTTTTGGGGGAATTCTGTCAATTTTGAACTGCGAGAGAACAAGCGCGCATCCATGGACGCACGTGCATGTACATGCAGCAATCCCCGGACACGACATACTGTAAAAGCCATATATATAACGAAGTGCTAACTCTAACGAGTTAACGAGGAGAAATCTGTCGTCAAAATAGAAATCGTTATACAGAAATTGATACATGTACTGTCCTAATGAGCGTTGAGAATGAATGAAAATCGTTACCTTTGGTATAAGTAAACTAGTCAATTTTGGGAAATCGTTATATATGCGCCTCGTTAGAATAATGGCTTTTACAGTAGTAGCTGTGTACAGTCAGATGTAGATCTAGTACATGTAGTGTAGATCCTGCATGCAGTGATCACGTGCCTGATCGTCTATTTTGCATACTAAAGAGCATGCGCAAGGCACGGTTCGTGCTGGGGTTCTTTTTTTGGGGGGGAATTCTGGAGAATTTTTTCGATGTTTTGGGAGAATACTTTCGAAGTTCCGCGGGAAATGCCCGAAAGCGTATCGGTTGCGTGCGAGCATAATCCGCGCACCCCTACTCATGAGTGCACAATTAGTTTTATTCATTACCATTTTACGACTATTGTCTCCTCGTATGTTATTGAAATACTTTGATCGATCTCTTCGTCATTTTAGGGGAAAATCCCTATTCGAGTGCTCTTTGACCAACTGAGCACATGATAATGACGTAGTTGGCTGACGCCTCGAAAAGACATTTCTGTGATAGATGAGAGTGGAATGGCATTGATGGTGGAGTTTACTCGCATATTGGGCTTGGGGTGGACTTTGCTGTAATCCCGCGCCTGATTTGTGACAGCTAGTTAATACATTGACCTACCGAGCCAATGAGGTAAAATATATTCCATACAATACGATACAACACAATAATACAATAATGTCCTTGCCTTGATAGTGTTCTTGTGCTTAACTGTTGCTGACGGCCGAATGAATGGTTACCTGTGGAGCCCATTACATAACTTTATAGTCTCCTATGTTACGCATCCTTTCCGACGGCAAAAGAGGCTACGGATTTAGTTATTCTTCACGTTGTCAGCAAATGACTACTGGTCTTTAGCAACTTGGGTCTCCTGTAGTACGCATCCTGTCTATGCTTTCATAGTGCTGACATAAAGCTCGGGATAGCACTCTGCTGATGTTCAGAAACTTGGCCTGACTATCACTAACAATAACACTGTTGTAATGTTCATCGTTCCCAAGCGGTCGCTGGTTTCTCTCACAATTTCATCGTACTGTTGTAGGACATGCGTTATAATAGACCAATCCTTTTGTCTGGGTTCGTGAAAAGGGCCACGCGTGCAAGTCAGCTCGCGTGAAGTGCATGGTATTGTATTTAGTTGGTATGTGGCAGCTTATTGGACAGAGAGACGTTTGCTCCCAGAGCTTGTGAATATAAATAGTGTTTTACATCGACCATGACGGCTCGAATTGAATTGGAGAACGGCTGCTCCGATTCAAACTCTAAAACCAGAAACATATTAAGGGCTACAATTCCCAACCATACCATAACGAACTGATCGGCTACATCATTGTATTGCAAAAAGTTCCCATCTGTTCGAATAACATTCATGATGAGCTAGGCAAAAAAGCATAGCGCAGGGCCCTGAGCGAAAGAAATAAACTTTCTCTTTGCATTCGAGGGTAATAAAAAAAAAAAAAATACCATGGGCGTAGGAAGCAGTTTAATATTGGTGCGGCTAAATTGTGAGAGGGGGGTGGGGGGTCCTCCCCGGGATTTTTTTTGAAAATTGGGCCTAGAAGGCCATATTTTAATGCTACAGAATAATATGAGAATAATAATCGACGTGGAGACAACAATTTTATAATAGCAATAAAAAGAACAAATTCTGCAGTCATCGCCACACTACAACGAAGTCATGAAAGTTTACCAGAATTAATTTTCTTGTCACATTCATCAGTGGAAAGTCGTGACTGAAGAGTAACCATGCTGAACAATGATTAAATATACATTCAATGATGTGTTACGAGAACAAAATGTAGTGTGGCGATGACTGCAGAATTTGTTCTTTTTATTGCTATTATAAAATAATATGAGCCGCGCCAAGCTAAAAAGTGGCTTAGCGTTTTGCCAACAAATCAAGAAAATCACCAAAACGTCACAGTCGGCAAAATTCAACTCGAGCGCAGTCGCGAAAATATTCACTTTCGAGCATCCTTTCAAGTAAATAGTTTGCAAGTGGAGAAGAAGGAAGAGGCCTTTTATTTTTGGGCAACACTTCTTCAGTGTTCCCTCTCTCATCGTTGTGGGGGATTTCTCGGCGCTGCCAGAGATCGTAACGGAGCGTTCTGGAGAATGTGGAGGCGAGCAGGATGACACTCCGTCTCCGTGTGCGCCCAACCCTAGTTGACGAGGAAAACTCGCTCATTCATAGTGGCTGTTGTTCTCATCGTGACCATGACTAGTCTAGAGCGGTTGGTATACGTATGTGGAGACGTCTACAAGCCGTCCGGCCATCACTCTGGCAAGTTCCCTAGTGAGTTGGATCTTGCTGCGATGTTTCACTTTGTTTCGGGTACCTTCAAATGTTCATCACATGGGGCACTGTCCTCCAAAATTTCCTCATTTCAAGGCAATAGTGCGACACGCCGAAGCGATGCATTGACTCTACCTGCTAGCATATCGTCCCGTGGTGCTTCTACCACTACCTACACCAGGGAAGGAGAATGACATGGACCGGGACGGACAAAGAATCAGTGCCGCCCTTTAGCGATGTGCAGTCTGTTGGACCTACGTGCAAGGGACCAATGGAGCTCGATCTCTGGCACAACACTACGAGCTACAGGGAAGGATAAATTCGTGTTGGCGTAGGTGATTGGAGAGAGGATGACGGACTGTCTTGGTAAGATGCGACGTTTCCCAGCCCAGCAAAAAAATATAGTCCAAGACTCATAAAATCATTGAAGAATATGAAAATTCGTGTTGCGTGATGAAATGACATGAGATGCATAGATCAATTATTTTCGCTTCTTTCTTGGATCTTCTGATCAGAACACAAGTGCTCTGTCTTCTTGTATTGCTTCCACACCTGCTAAGCTTTGTCTCCACTTGGTGTCCCATGATTTCTGGAGTAGGTCTTCATAATTATTATCTTAGTTCCATTGATACCAGGCATGCGGTGACATGTGCGCAATGTATGCTTATTTATGGCACATATACATTTCAGATGGGCACCAAAATTTCCTTGATGGAAGTTGGATAGGTAGACATCACTTTGGCATGAAAAAAGAAATTTCCAAAAATTATGGCTAAGCCACCTTTTTGCTTGGCTCGGCTCATATGAGAAATAAGAATAATGCATGCTGATGATACACCGCATTGTCGATGTAAAATATGGTACCTGTAGAAGAGTCGACAAGCCATCAACAAGGTTGAAATGTAAAAAAAAATCGAAAATGATTGGTACGGGCCTGCCGGACCGGTTCCTTTGCCCATGAATACGACACCGTCTACCACCTTGATGACCTAGGCAAAAAAGCATAGGGATGTTAAAAAAATTCATTTCTCCTATTTCTTCTTTAAAGACATAACCTCGGATTCGAAACTGCACTATCGCCCTGTATGCATTCCCCTTATACACTTCGCATACATACTCATTCTTCTAAGTTGCTTCACGTTATGATCTTGCATTTGAAAGCCCTGTTTGAATGTTGTGGCCAGCTGTCTTTGATGTTACGGTACGGGACAGGTACGGGATAGCGCCAATACAAACAAACAAACACACACCTTGATGGTACGGTACGGGACAGGTACGGGATAGCACCAGGCATGCCGATGGCACAAACAAACAAATACACACGGAGTTAGAGCTGTGGGGACCCTGGCCAGCGCCATACGTTACTCAAGTAACGTCTTTTGCATAGCTACGGGAATAAAAGGGGTTTTGCTGAAAGAGTGGGTATGCATGCAAAAGCTGCGCACTTCTTCTTGTCGGTTGTACATGCAAATTCTGACACTCAATTGCATACGGGTATTGTGTGTGTTTTACGTACGCTCTCGCTTGATTTTGTTATAAAAGGCCAGGTTTGCTCCTTGTACATTGTTCTGATGATGGGTGACTGGCCCGAAACGTCAATTATTTTTAGACATCATTAATAAAAGAATTTTCATCTAAAGATTGAGTAGCAACTAAATAGAGCGGTTGTCAGTTGATAAATCCTCTTTTATTCCCGTATCTATGCAAAAGACGTTACTTCAGTGACGTCTGGGGCTAGCCAGGGTCCACATCGCTCTAATTCCCGTAGCTATGCAGAAGACGTTACTTCAGTAACGTCTGGCGCTAGCCAGGGTCCACACAGCTTTAATTTGGTATTTGTTTGTTTGTTTGTTTGTGTGCTTGTGTGTTTGTGTCACGCCTGGAGCTATCCCGTATCTGTCCCGTATCTGTCCTGTATCTGTGACTACAACGGCTCTACGCTCGTATAGGATTGTACATAACAGCTGGCAACAATATTTGCTGGCTCCCGTATCTGTCCCGTACTGTCCCGTACCGTCCCGTACAAACAGCGGGCCACAATATTCGTCGTAGTATGTATACGACTCCCTGATGTACAGGGAGATTTGGAAAGAAATAGGAAGACGAGGAGAAAATGAAATTAGAATTGACGTTAGTTGCCGAATAGGTGATAGGATGCATCAGCAACAACATACTTTGGAAGAGAGATCCCGTCGTCTCCAAAATAAGCGCCGGTCACAGGAAACGTCGGAAGAGAGATCCCGTCGACTCCAGAACGCCCCTGATCGGCAGAGTCAGCGCCGGTCCCAGGAAACGTCAGGACAGCCATCCCGTCGAGCCCAGAACGCCCGTGATCGGCAGAGTCAGCGCCGGTCCCAGGAAACGTCAGGACAGACATCTCGCCGACTCCAGAACGCCCGTGATCGGCAGAGTCAGCGCCTGTCCCAGGAAACGTCAGGACAGACATCCCGTCGATGCGCAGAAAAACGAAACCTGCAGCCTCTTATGTGGTCGCACAGGACACGTATTTTTGTATTATTGTATTATATCGTAATGTATGGAATATAATTTTACCTCATTGGCTCAATAGTTCAATGTATTCAATGTATTACTACAAAAGGCCAGAAAATCCAATTTCTGTATTAAAATCAACTAATTTTCGCTGGCGATTTAATTTCGCTGATTTCGCCGCTTGGTACCAACCGGCCAAAGTAAATCGCAGGCCAAAGTTTGTCATAGAGGCAAATGATGCATGATTGAGCAATGGATGCATGTTAGAGCAAAAAATACCGATCGATTTCTTTTTGAAAACTCCAATCGGCCAAAGTTTAATGACAGCGAAAAGTTTGGTTTCTCATCGGCCAAAGTTTCTCATTGGCCAAAATTTGAAAGAGATAAAAAGAAAAGAAGGAGCAAGCCAATAGTGGATTAAATTAGAGAAATATAACAACTATGTGTCTTTACCACCATATTTATCAATCAAATATGAGTCGTCAGATGCGAAAAGGGTGCTTATGGCATATTTTGGTCAAATTGAGATAAGGACTCAAGCAAAATCTATAGGCTTTTATGCTTCACCTCCAAAAAACCAGACTCAAAAATCCAAACCCATCATGAAGATATCGTCAACAACGCTGGTAGAAACAAAAAGTTGGTCGTATGATATTGCGTCCTCCGGGTTGTCCCTTGACTCGTCTTGTCCCTCTGTAAAAATATGATACGTGCGCCGTTAGTGTCAGAGGAAGAAGAGGGGCAAGACGAGTGAAGGGACAATCCGGAGGACGCAATACCATACGACCAACTGTTTGTTTCTACCAGCGTTGTGGTACCGTCGACACAGCTCTGACGACGATATACTGGGCGAATGCCGCGGGGCCTCCCAGCGTGTCAGCGGCAGTGGGTGATGGGCAAATAACAAGGTGGCTTGCGGACAACATCGGTGGCATGAAGCTTAGTGACTGCCAAGCGTCTTGGCGCGACGGGCGAGAAGTACAGTGTTATGCCCCAGGGGCTGCTGTGGCTGTCGACGTCGGCGGGTCGTGAGGTGCGTTCGCAGGCCTTCATGGCGCTCAGACAACTGCAATACTACTACACAGACTCTCACTAGCTACATAGTACTCTGATTCTGGCACGTTATTTCTGCATTGAATAGAGATTGATTTTCCTCGCCGAATTTCCGACGCTGCATGCATGTCCAATGCGCGTCAACAGTACTTCACACTTTCCTTTTCCCCGTTATCACCTCAGCTAAGCCAGCTTTGTATGTGGAAACCCCCTATATAATAGCAGTTTGGTCTATATTTTCTAATCATTCAACATCTACCTTCACTGATGAGCTATGTATTAGCGAAACAGCTGTCTGAAGGATTTTATCAATATCGTCTACGGAAGTGTCCTCGCAATGGTGATGGTTGTGTGCAGGAGGGTCTAGTCGGCTAAAGAGCGCAGTGTAATGATGGAGGTGACTCAACATTTTCTACAATGGCCGAGAGCTCTGTGGCACCCTGTAATAATAACTCATATTCAAACTGATTGAAACGTTTTTGCAATACAATGATGTGGCCAATCAACGGAAAAAAACATTTCCATCAGTTCCAATAACATGTACAATGAGCTAGGCAAAAAAGCATAAAAGCATAACGTAGGGCCCTGAGCTTCCAAGCTCTCTCGTTCCGTGTTTGTTTGTTTGCTTGTTTGTGCCGTCGGCATGCCTGGCGCTATCCCGTACCTGTCCTGTACCATACCATCAAAGACAGCTGGCCATGGCAACAACATTCAAATAGGGCTTTGAAATGTAAGATCATAACGTGAAGCAACTTGGAAGAATGAGTATGTATGCGAATTGTATCGGGGAATGCATGCAGGGCGATAGTGCGTGTTCGAATCCTAGGTTATGTCTTGAAAATACAATAGGAGAAATGAAAAATTTATAACATTTTGCCTAGGTCATCAAGGTGGCAGACGGTGTAGTATTACCCTCGACTGCAAAAAGAAAGTTTGATGTAGCCAATCAATGGATAAAAACATTTACATCAGTTCTAATAACATGCATGGTGAGCTAACCAAAAAAGCATAGCGTAGGGCTTTGATCTTCCAAGTTCTCTCGATGGGACCGTTGAATATGTAAAAGCGTGTAGAGGTGTTGGTAGTTGGCAATGTGTGGGTGTGGCTATAGATGGTAGTTGGTAATGTGTGGGTGTGGCTATAGATGGTAGTTGGTAATGTGTGGGTGTGGCTATACATGGTAGTTGGTAATGTGTGGGTGTGGCTATACATGGTAGTTGGTAATGTGTGGGTGTGGCTATACATGGTAGTTGGTAATGTGTGGGTGTGGCTATACATGGTAGTTGGTAATGTGTGGGTGTGGCTATACATGGTAGTTGGTAATGTGTGGGTGTGGCTATACATGGTAGTTGGTAATGTGTGGGTGTGGCTATACATGGTAGTTGGTAATGTGTGGGTGTGGCTATACATGGTAGTTGGTAATGTGTGGGTGTGGCTATACATGGTAGTTGGTAATGTGTGGGTGTGGCTATACATGGTAGTTGGCAATGTGTGGGTGTGGCTATACATGGTAGTTGGCAATGTGTGGGTGTGGCTATACATGGTAGTAGGCAATGTGTGGGTGTGGCTATACATGGTAGTTGGTAATGTGTGGGTGTGGCTATACATGGTAGTTGGTAATGTGTGGGTGTGGCTATACATGGTAGTTGGTAATGTGTGGGTGTGGCTATACATGGTAGTTGGTAATGTGTGGGTGTGGCTATACATGGTAGTTGGCAATGTGTGGGTGTGGCTATACATGGTAGTAGGCAATGTGTGGGTGTGGCTATACATGGTAGTTGGTAATGTGTGGGTGTGGCTATACATGGTAGTTGGTAATGTGTGGGTGTGGCTATACATGGTAGTTGGCAATGTGTGGGTGTGGCTATACATGGTAGTTGGTAATGTGTGGGTGTGGCTATACATGGTAGTTGGTAATGTGTGGGTGTGGCTATACATGGTAGTTGGTAATGTGTGGGTGTGGCTATACATGGTAGTTGGTAATGTGTGGGTGTGGCTATACATGGTAGTTGGTAATGTGTGGGTGTGGCTATACATGGTAGTTGGTAATGTGTGGGTGTGGCTATACATGGTAGTTGGCAATGTGTGGGTGTGGCTATACATGGTAGTTGGTAATGTGTGGGTGTGGCTATACATGGTAGTTGGCAATGTGTGGGTGTGGCTATACATGGTAGTTGGTAATGTGTGGGTGTGGCTATACATGGTAGTTGGTAATGTGTGGGTGTGGCTATACATGGTAGTTGGTAATGTGTGGGTGTGGCTATACATGGTAGTTGGTAATGTGTGGGTGTGGCTATACATGGTAGTTGGTAATGTGTGGGTGTGGCTATACATGGTAGTTGGTAATGTGTGGGTGTGGCTATACATGGTAGTTGGTAATGTGTGGGTGTGGCTATACATGGTAGTTGGTAATGTGTGGGTGTGGCTATACATGGTAGTTGGTAATGTGTGGGTGTGGCTATACATGGTAGTTGGTAATGTGTGGGTGTGGCTATACATGGTAGTTGGTAATGTGTGGGTGTGGCTATACATGGTAGTTGGTAATGTGTGGTGTGGTGTGGCTATACATGGTAGTTGGTAATGTGTGGGTGTGGCTATACATGGTAGTTGGTAATGTGTGGGTGTGGCTATACATGGTAGTTGGTAATGTGTGGGTGTGGCTATACATGGTAGTTGGTAATGTGTGGGTGTGGCTATACATGGTAGTTGGCAATGTGTGGGTGTGGCTATACATGGTAGTTGGTAATATGTGGGTGTGGCTATACATGGTAGTTGGTAATGTGTGGGTGTGGCTATACATGGTAGTTGGTAATGTGTGGGTGTGGCTATACATGGTAGTTTGTAATATGTGGGTGTGGCTATACATGGTAGTTGGCAATGTGTGGGTGTGGCTATACATGGTAGTTGGTAATATGTGGGTGTGGCTATACATGGTAGTTGGTAATGTGTGGGTGTGGCTATACATGGTAGTTGGTAATGTGTGGGTGTGGCTATACATGGTAGTTGGTAATGTGTGGGTGTGGCTATACATGGTAGTTGGTAATGTGTGGGTGTGGCTATACATGGTAGTTGGCAATGTGTGGGTGTGGCTATACATGGTAGTTGGTAATGTGTGGGTGTGGCTATACATGGTAGTTGGTAATGTGTGGGTGTGGCTATACATGGTAGTTGGTAATGTGTGGGTGTGGCTATACATGGTAGTTGGTAATGTGTGGGTGTGGCTATACATGGTAGTTGGTAATGTGTGGGTGTGGCTATACATGGTAGTTGGTAATGTGTGGGTGTGGCTATACATGGTAGTTGGTAATGTGTGGGTGTGGCTATACATGGTAGTTGGTAATGTGTGGGTGTGGCTATACATGGTAGTTGGTAATGTGTGGGTGTGGCTATACATGGTAGTTGGTAATGTGTGGGTGTGGCTATACATGGTAGTTGGTAATGTGTGGGTGTGGCTATACATGGTAGTTGGTAATGTGTGGGTGTGGCTATACATGGTAGTTGGCAATGTGTGGGTGTGGCTATACATGGTAGTTGGCAATGTGTGGGTGTGGCTATACATGGTAGTTGGTAATGTGTGGGTGTGGCTATACATGGTAGTTGGTAATGTGTGGGTGTGGCTATACATGGTAGTTGGCAATGTGTGGGTGTGGCTATACATGGTAGTTGGTAATGTGTGGGTGTGGCTATACATGGTAATTTACCACAGTGTAAACGTGATTGTATTGATATTAAATAATCTAAAATGGCAATAAATAAGATAAATTGTGCACTCATAACAACAGCAAAAATGAAGAAAGTCAAGTTCCATAACGTTTTCTTGTGACTGTCATCAGTGGAACGCCGTCACATAAAAATGTAATAACTAAAACACACACTTATATACATGTAGCTAATATGGTTTCAGGTAGAAATACAGCAGCTAACAAGTACAAAAAAGTCCCAGGCTGCCAGGTTAAGCAGGCCGAAGCGTGGGAGACCACGAAAACATCCGCTGCCTATTTCTACACCTAGCACGGCTCACAATTCGGAAACAGAAACACCGACTACTTCCATGGAGAACGAGCAGACTAATCTGGTTCCCCCCTCGGAAACCGGACCACGGCAAGGGAGGCCGCCGTACGGTCGCTCCTCAACAAACCATGTTGCTGCAACGGTAAGAGCGGAAGGGGAACAACTTGAAAACAGAACAGAACCGAGGAGAAGCAAGAGACTAGCAGAGGCACGACTGAGACAAGTGGAGAACACAAGGCAAGGAGACGCAGGAGGAAGCACAGGCATGGCACAGAACGAATCAAGGAGAGGGAAGCGGTGTCGCGAGGAGATGGAGACTGATGACGACGAATACGAGTGCGTTGGGATGGACGGCGGCATTGGAATGGAGGTGGAGGATGAGAGTAGTGATGAGGAGGAGTTTGATGTTGACAAGAGGAAGTCTGCAGTGTACAAGCATTTGGTGTCCAGTCCAGAATGTCGTAAGGTGTTTGACGATTCCTGGTTTAGTGTTATTCGTTGCGCACGTTTCTTCAAGCAACTGCAGGTGTTGGAAGCTGTGTATATTCGTACTCGTGACCCTGTGCTATGTAAACAGAAAGAAAACGTTGTATCACTCACACTCTTCAAATAATACACACGCACCATTACATTCATTCACACAGTATCACATTCATCTGCCACTACCTTTCTCACATACACTATATTCACACATTGCAAAGGTGCAAACTTCGCTTTTTGTACTTGTTAGCTGCTGTATTTCTACCTGAAACCATATTAGCTACATGTATATAAGTGTGTGTTTTAGTTATTACATTTTTATGTGACGGCGTTCCACTGATGACAGTCACAAGAAAACGTTATGGAACTTGACTTTCTTCATTTTTGCTGTTGTTATGAGTGCACAATTTATCTTATTTATTGCCATTTTACGACTATTGTCTCCTCGTCGATTGATTAAATAATCTACGTGGAGTTAAAAGTTTAATAATTGCTATGAAACGTATGAATGCCGCAGACATCACCACGCAACATGACAATTTGTTCAAGGTTTGGTTTTGTGTGTTTCCAAAATCGATTTTCAAGCTCCGATCATCAGTGGAAATACGGAACTAAAGTGATCAAGGGAAAAACAAAGGTTAAAAATCCAAAGAAGTGTGACACATGACGGGTAACTTGTGGTAAGTATTACAAAAAGTGAGAACTAAGATAAAGAGTAAGTGTGACAAATGGGCATGAACAATGCAGAAACAACTCATGAACACGAGGTGCAAACTCATGAAAATAACCTAAGTGCTAAAACATGTTCTTTTTTTGGATTTTTAACCTTTGTTTTTCCCTTGATCACTTTAGTTCCGTATTTCCACTGATGATCGGAGCTTGAAAATCGATTTTGGAAACACACAAAACCAAACCTTGAACAAATTGTCATGTTGCGTGGTGATGTCTGCGGCATTCATACTTTTCGTATTGATATTACATAATATATTTGAACTCGGATACTGAGCCAATAATAAAATGTAAAAAACAGAAGAAACACATGAGAACGAGTTACACATAACTCGTTCTCATGCGTTTCTTCTCTTTTTTACATTTTATTACTGGCTCAGTATCCGAGTTCAAATTTTGCACACCTGATGAGCCGTCACTAACAACACAGCGAAACGTACGTCGTGTGGAACTACTTGTTATTGTAGTCAACTCGTCCACAATAGTGTCATGCATGAGGAGTACCGTTAGATATTGGCGTCCGGTTTTGTACAATTCGTTTTCGCAAAGCTTCTCCTTTCCTTTATCTTCGATATTGCTGGCCCATCCAAGTTGGGTGGTGTGTTGCTTTGCTGCTTAAAATTGTAGTCAGACCGCTTTGTCATGTTATAAACTGGTCTCATCATCGTCCTGTAACAGTCGGCATTCTTTGTTGCCGCGGGACGTAGCTTGTGCACATTTTCGCTGCGCTCACCTTCCCCTCTTTGGTCCCACGTAACTATGAACCTTCCAAGTTGGAAGGATGTTGGTTTGCGCACTGGACATGTGTTAGAGCTAGGTCTCGGGTCGCTGAATGTCTCAGTGGCCTGTCAGTTTTGTGCCCTATTATCCAACTTTCTGACCGTTTTATCATCTCGTTACAGTCGTGGATAGTTGCTGCATAACTCGTTCTCATGTGTTCTCTTTCTTTACATAATATATTGATTATTATTTTTCAAGGATTCTCCAGAACCAAATGGATTCCTATCAAGGGGAGGCTCCTGGGGAAAGAAAGTGAAGGTGGCTGATATGAAAGAGGGAGGGCGGGACATGATAAAGTGAAAAATAGAAATAATGCAAACAGGAACAGTAGAAGCTAGTTGCAAAAGTTCGGTATACCTTGCACCGAATACTTGTGATTCAGATTGTGTCTACACACAGCAACAGTAAATCGGCCAGCAGATGTCAGACAGCGGATTTCTTCTGGCAGCTTATTCCAGTGTGTGTTGCTGTGTTTCAGGTATCCGTTCGGTGACAACATTGGTGAAGGATATTGTTACCAATGGAGCAAGAGTCCAGCAAGGATGAGAGCTCCAGCCGCCAATCACAACAACCTGCTGGTGGCACTGGTGAGCGAAATGATTGCTTTAGCTTATGGAGGAACAAAACTGTGGGACTTGATTTCAAGGGTCATTGCAGAGTCCACTGCTTTTATTGGCGTTCGGTTAGAGCAAGTCGGACATATTCATTCGTACGGCTCCATATGAGAGGCAGTGGAACTCGGATAAGAGGTACTGCCTCGGGAGTGGAAAAAAAACTTAGTAGAGAGATTCTGTAGAGCAAACGTTCGCATGGATTTTCGCGTCTAGGCTTGCGAATATTTCTGCGAATGTTCACGCAAAGTTTGTGTTTTCCATGATTTTCGCTCCAAACAAATACGAGTGCACTCATGCTTATTTGAGAAGCCGTCTTCGGTAGATCTACCGAGCTTCATCCGACTGAGAATTTATTTGCTACGAGTGGCTGCACCCTGAGACAAGAGCTTTTTGACTATGTTGTCGATAGCCGAAGACCCACAGACACACAGGTTGGCCTGTGCCGCAATCCGCCGCATCAATATCTGCAAATCCAGAAAAAGCATCACCGACTCTGAGAAAATGAGCAGATCGGATATCGGAGATGGTTACGGAGATGAAGCAGTGTTGGCTGCCATAATTATTGGAAAACCAGTACCAGCGACCAAGCCAAGAGTAGATCTTCTGGATTGTGAAAGATTAAGCACATACCATTGCATGAGAGTGGTTCGCCATTGCACTGCACTAGTCTGCAACCGTTTCGCCTTGTTGCTAGAGCCCTAGCAGCAGTACCCTGCCAAAGAGATAAAATAGACGCCTGGCAAAATGACTCCTGACTACAACATCATACATCCACATGCACACTTGCCTAGACAAAGACAGTTTGGGGAATGTCATTACAACTAACATCACTAGGTAGTTCTAGAACAGCCTGCGTGTCTGCAAGTGCCAAGGTGTGTGGGTATGTGTGATGCACTAAGTATGCATGTGCATGACAACACAATGCTTGCAATCCACTGCTCACTATTTTGCTTTCATATAGTGGTATTATGTTGTGCAGTTCACATGACAGACTTACTAAAACCTACCCCTAGTCAAGTTTGTGTACCAGACAGCAGTTATCTAGGTCTGCCAGTGCTGAACACACTTTACATATCGTCACTGCTATAACACTATTAGAGGCTGGCTGGCTTTGATGTAGATCAGTCCAACCTTTCGACCTAGGTCCAACAGATGGTGACTTTGCCAACAAGTGATTCATTAGTTTTCAAAGATGTCTTGTTGACAGATACATGTTTAGCAGAAGAAGATGCTGCGTTCCCTGTCCCAGTATTTACCTATACACCATGCAATCCCAGTATTTACCTACACACCATGCAATCCCAGTATTTACCTACACACCATGCAATCCCAGTATTTACCTACACACCATGCAATCCCAGTATCTACCTACACACCATGCAATCCCAGTATTTACCTACACACCATGCATTCCCAGTATTTACCAATACACCATGCAATCCCAGTATTTACCTATACACCATGCAATCCTAGTATTTACCTACACATCATGCAATCCCAGTATTTACCTATACACCATGCAATCCCAGTATTTACCTACACACCATGCAATCCCAGTATTTACCTACACCCATGCATTCCCAGTATTAACCAATACACCATGCAATCCCAGTATTTACCTACACACCATGCAATCCAAGTATTTACCTACACACCATGCAATCCCAGTATTTACCTACACATCATGAAATCCCAGTATTTACCTACACACCATGCAATCCCAGTATTTACCAATACACCATGCAATCCCAGTATTTACCTATACACCATGCAATCCCAGTATTTACCTACACACCATGCAATCCCAGTATTTACCTACACATCATGAAATCCCAGTATTTACCTACACACCATGCAATCCCAGTATTTACCTACACACCATGCAATCCCAGTATTTACCTACACACCATGCAATCCCAGTATTTACCTACACATCATGTAATCCCAGTAATTACCTACACACCATGCAATCCAAGTATTTACCTATACACCATGCAATCCCAGTATTTACCTACACACCATGCAATCCCAGTATTTACCTACACACCATGCAATCCCAGTATTTACCTACACACCATGCAATCTTACCATGTACAAGGAGACATTGCTTTTCCATGTGCTTATATTTGTACTGTAGCAATGGAAGCAGGATCTGAAGAGGAGAGTGAGGACAAGTATCAACCACCAGATCTGGCGGAGTACGGTGATCACTACTACTCAACCGATGCACCTCATCCAGACCTGGTGAGAGCATGTGAAGATGACGATGTGGAACAAGTCCGACAAACCGTGAATATCGGCACTCCAACTGAACCTGTGACTAGACCGGATCTCTTGGAACAAGTGCCGGAGTCATTTTTTGGAGACAATGATGATGACGAGGATGATGACGAGGATTGCAGAATTCCCATGACAATCATGGTAAGTCGGAAGTATCTCCTCCCTCCCCCCCCCCCCTCCCCAAATGAATGATGCTTTGCCAGTGTCGCACCAAAGCAATTTTCAACTCTCAAACTATGTTCAACTTGCAATGAATTTCAGCGACTTTTAGCGGTGCATTAGTTTAGGGCTGCAACGGGTAGGGGTTTTGTCGGGTAACGGGTCCAGGTATAATATCCGGGTAGCGCGGGTACTCTATCGGGTATTTTTGACACAGTTTGCAGTTTTTGACACAGTTTGCAGTTTGCAGTTTGCAGTTTTTGACACAGTTTACATAGAAATTGTACAGTAGCATGTACAGTCATGTTGCCATGCTGTTTACATGCACCGTTGCAAAAACACTGTACTCCAACCACCCGATCGGGTTCTCAGGAGAAAAAATGGATACCCTACTACTTCCTCTGGAAACAAAAACGTAGTGACATTTTGACATTACTTTTCAAGGAGTTACTGAACTCAACAAAAGTTTTCTTTTGGAAGAGAAACACTTCAACACATTCAATCGACATATCTACAATATCTACAGGATCGATTAGTGGGAGTAGAGTCTCAGTCTGGGTCACCATCGCTCAAATCATCACCGCTGAAACCGTTCCAAGTGGCAGGTCGATTAACGCGATGTCGTATGTCACGAAGCTTCTCCGCGTCTCTGATCGTCTTCGCTGTTACCTGGATGCCTTCTCCAACATCTCGGCAGAGACCACGGTAGCGCTGTAGCGCTGGTACTCATTACCACCTCCGCTCTCGCTCGAGGATGCCCCGGAACAACAAACACAGGCACGCCAAACATTTCAAATTTCCTCCGAGGGATATAATAGTCGTACCGGCACTTCCTGGCTGCCACGATCAGATCTAACCTTCTCAACGATGTGTCGACCAGAACACGTTGTTGAGGCTGCTAGAAAAGGCGAGATCATCCAAGTTGAGGTCTGGGCTCTGCAGTGGCTGAACGGCTTCTATTTTGAAATTGTTCATATTGCTTTGCTGCGCGAAGTGACGATTGTCACATCTCTGCGTTTTGGAGTTTTGACATCTTACCGACCTGTTCGCATGCAGACAGGCGTTTCGGGGATTTCAAAGCTATTCATTTTCTACTCTTCTTGCTCGTTAGTGCCATTGTCCTGCTATGTCAAGTTTTGAACTAAAAAATAGCTACGACGAGCAATGAGCGCAGTGCTTTTCTTCCCGTTGCGCCTGATGGATGAACATGAAAAAACACGTTTGCTTAGCTTTGTTTGCAGCGTCAACACCCTTGTTCTGCGACGACTGTCGGCTCTCCAAAATATGAATCATGCTTTCCTACAATAACAAGGTAACTACAGCGACATTTAGTTAATAAGAGTCACGAAGATTTTGCTTCAGGAGGAAATACCGATCAAATTACGGGTAGCATGGGTACCCTACTACTCGTTGACACCCCTACATTAGTTACATTCAGAGTACATAGCCACTAAACCAACGGTTCTGTCCTGAGAGAGTTCAAAGTTGACATCATCTTTATGATACAAAGCGTGTAGTACATGTCTCGTCCTGTACCTGTGGAGGACATAATAACATTATGATCCCATGTAATGCGTTAACAGACGGTGAATACGTTGTAAATCACTCGCTAGAGAACTATTGCATCATACAATATTGTTGGCACAGCAATGTATCTGGAAGGTGCACACCGTTTTAACGGATGTTATGCTTTTCGTTACAGTCCTTATTTTTCTGAGAAACAGAAATCAGATAGAAAAAAATACATAGAAAGATCAGAAGTGTATTCGCAATCACTTGAAGCGTCCTAGTCAAACAAACATTGGCACACAGCACTGTGTTGCTAAACTCAAACTCTTTCCTGTGGGAAGAATAATGTGACCCTGGACTTCTAAATTCATTTCCTTCTAGTCACTTGCCATGATGGCTAACTTTTTCAACACACCGAGTTACCAACGAATGTCTGATGTTCCACCGACCGGGATAGTGAGACAATGAATTTTCAAGCTTTGAAAACTCACACGGCATGACCATGACTACCATCTTGAGCACACAAGGGGCATATCCTTCGTAAGCTGAGCTTGAGGAGGCTTATGGACTATTTGCTTTCACTCACATAGCAACCGGTTTGTACATGGGGTAGTGGTCTACCCGAGAATGTACTCACGAGTAGTACTAGTGGTCTACCAGAGAATGTATGTGGGTAGTGGTCTACCAGAGAATATACGTGGGTAGTGGTCTACCAGAGAATGTACATGAGTAGTGGTCTACCAGAGAATGTACGTGGGTAGTGGTCTACCAGAGAATGTAAGTGGGTAGAGGTCTACCAGAGAATGTACTTGGGTAGTGGTCTACCAGAGAATGTACGTGGGCAGTGGTCTACCAGAGAATTCACTCCGTGTACCGTATTCCACACTCGCAGCCACACGCTAGCGAAAAACAAGGCAAGAAAGTAATAAAGAGCAAGCCGGCCAGCAAGAGAGATGTCAGTGCAAGACACGGGCAGAGCAATGGCACGGTGTGGGTGCCTGGGCAGCAGGGTAGCACTTGAAAATCCGTCTCCCTAAATTTCCACCCATGACCGCTAAACCGGGTTGGCGGAAAACTTGCCTTGCCGCCAAAAAACTCTTCTACTAATATGGGACCTGCCCCACTGCCAGTCACAACCAAAAAGCAGAAGATAAGCAAGTGGAAGAAAGCAATCATACAAAAAATGCTGAGCCCCTCGGGACAGAAACACAGCATGCGACATGCCATGGAAAACAAGAAAACAGCGGACAAAACAAGCAAAAACGCACAGGACCCAAGGGTGGGTGGGTGGTAAAACTCAAAGGTAACATGAGGAACACAGGACCATGTCATAACATGTGGCAACTGAGCACTACTAGCAAGGCTCGAGCTTCGTGATTCGCAGGCTCACACGTTCATCCCCATCCACTGGGGGGGGGGGGGGGGGTCCCTCTGCCACTCTCCTCGCCGGCGCATATTCCTCATCCTCAGTCTGTGGCCACCCAATTTGCCGGAGTTACAACTGGACCAGATGCCAAGGGGAGTGTGGGAGAGCTCATAGTAATGTCAAGGCCGCCACCCAAAAATTGGCATGCATGACCAGCTCCTCCAGCAACTGGCCTAGCACATCAGCTCCACCCGCCTAACTAACGGTCAGGAAGATTCCGACCCAAGCATGGCGGGGCACCACGCCACTAGCTCGGCTTTGAAGCAGGCATGTGAAGACAGTAGTACCACGCAGTTTCTCTCACTCATCATACCAGCCAGCCCTGTTTTTGATTCCAATATGCCATTTATTCACACGCCCATCGATGTTGTCAGCTTAACTAGACTGCTCACTGATCATTTAGGCAAGGCATTCTCTTCCTGCATTAGCAGGGGCTTACAATCTGGATTCAACATAGCCTTAGGCTTCATGGGTCGCCGTCAGACTGTGACGGACTCAAATCTTCCCTCATGTACTGAACATTCCGTGTACATAGCAGAGTATCTGGCAACATCCTGTGCACAAGGAGAGACCCTTATTCCATCCCTCCATTTCCATCATTCCAGTACTCAGGCATTGGCATGGTGCCCAAGAAGAATGGTAAACTACGCATTTCCCACCATTTATCAGCTCCCATTTGCAAAAGCGTTAACGATGGCATCGACCCGTCCACGTTTAGCCTGTCTTATATCCAGATTGAAGACGCAGTGCAAACAATCATGGCCTACGGGCAGGGTGCATTGCTGACACAGCTGGACATCCGCAATGCATTCCGCATTCTGCTCATCCCTGTGCACCCGCCGAACTGGTCTCTACGTGGTATTCAGTGGCAAAGAAAATTTTACTTTGATCGAGCGCTGCCTACGCTTCAGCCCACACAACGCAAACTCGACCACTTTTGGGAAACCCTCCTTTGCGTCAAGCATCGTCGCACTAGGGAGAACATTTACACGGCGCTTACGGCATATCCATAAGAGTTTAGCATATCCCCGAAGCGCTGTCTAGTTTCAACCTGCAATCATTCCTTCGGCTGGCGCCATCAGCACGGCAAGCCCCAGACACTGCGATCTGCTTCCCACTCCTGGACTGATGCGGAAGGTTGCGGACCTGGCAGCCATGGCAATCGGTCTGACAGCACTGCGCACATACACCGCTTGCAAAAGGAAATTTACGCAAATATGTGCGTAGGGGAGAAGGATGCCCATGCCGGCTACGGACATAATGCTCAGCTGCTTCGCAGCACACTTCCCACAACCGGTGAAACAACGGACAATTCATGTCTACATGGCCGTAGTGCGCAACACGCATCTCGAAGCCACACCACAACCTTGCCTGGTTGCGCCATGCTGACATATCTGACTGCCTATCCACATTATACCAATGACACCCTCTTCCTCTACCACTATGGGAGACTCCTGACTAGGCAGGAGCTGACAGAAGAGGTACGACAGCTTCTTCCACTCATGGGTCATCCCATACTCGTGATTACGCTGGTCATTCGTTCCGCATCGGTACCGCCACTACTGCAGTCATGGCGAGTACCCCTGACTGGTTAATCAGGTCAATGGGCCGATGGAGGAGCAAAAGTGTCCTGTGCTACATCAGGACGACCGACACAGACATGGCGCAGCTGACCCAACAGCTGTTCGAGGTACAGGCACATCGCAGAACACAATGAGGTATGTAAGAACCCGCCACGTGAGCACACAACTCACACTGATGTATGTACCCACACACTTACTTAGACCAACTGCCGATTGTTTGGAACAGCACAGCAATTTGCTCTGCCAAGATTGTGCTGATAGCAACAACAGCGTCATTCACGTGCATTGCAATATGTCACAACTTAGCATGGAGGCTGGGCAAACATCAGCAAGCTACCTCCTCTCATCTGGCAATCTACCACGACCTTCGGCGATCACACTCATACGCCCACACTCCTGCCCTCTAACGGGCATCACACTTTGTGCGTGGGCCGTCTACACTCTGTCCATTTCATGGGCGCCCAGTTCATGGGCTGCACCTCGTGTGTGGACTATCATACGTACCATCATATGAGCCGTCTGCACTCCGCTCATTTCATGGGTGCGCATGTCTTGGGCTGCACTTCATGCGTGGAATATCATACATATTACATACCATCATATGAGCCGTCCACACTCTGCCCATTTCATGGGTGCCTACTTCATGGGCTGCATCTCGTGCGCGGATGATCTTACATAATGATTATCACATGCCAGATTCTGTTGCCCTGCACTCCATGAATCCTCCATACGTTGTGTGTTCTCCACTGGTCTGCAATAGCGAGTGCATGCTTGATAACAGGGGACAAAACAAGCAAAACGTACAGGACCCAAGTGAAGGAGGGTGGGTGGGAACATTCCAGGCTAAAACGTGGAACACAGGACCATGATGGCAGATGAGAGAAAGAGAGAGAGAGAGAGAGAGAGAGAGAGAGAGAGAGAGAGAGAGAGAGAGAGAGAGAGCTGCGCAGTGGGAGAGCAACAGTGCACAACGGAAAATGGTTAGTTAAAAATAAGGTTTTACACTCTTTTGCTATGCTCAGCCCTGAAAGCAACATTTTTTCAACCACACATAGCAACCGGTTTGTCCGTGGGGTAGTGGTCTACCAGAGAAAGTACTCACAAAGAAAATGATAGTCAGACGGAAGCAATGTGTGTGGATACAGAAAGAAAGTTGTGCTGTGAGTCCGCAATATACTTATCCTTGGGGGACGCGGACCTCCAACCGCTGTGCCATTGTAGCAGTCTGTCCACAATGCCCAAGTTAGCTGCGGCTGTCGCACCACCTGATCGGAGGCTGAGGAGACGTATGGTGTCGGGTCAGTCTGGGTGCGGCCCACAGCCAACTTGAGGATTCCCGTGGCTCTGCTGTAGCTCATGGTGCTGCGCACGCCTGACCCAGAGCGGGCGGAGGTTACTTTTCCCAGTAAATGTACATGTTGGCCGGGTGAATGTCCTCCTTGATGGAGAAATCTCTCTGTTATGCGAACCGGATATGGCATTGAGCCGGTGAATTTGCGAGCGACCAGAATCACGTCCCCTGCTTCAGTTAGTCGTTCTTGCGACTTGGCAGGTGCACGGACATATGGGTCGGGGTAGAATTGTAATAGGTGTATGTATGCTTGTATCAATTTTATGCGGAAATATGTCACAATAGCCATAGTCGTCTTCATGCAATATAAATAGGTCGTGATTATCAATGAGGAGTGTAGTGAGCGTGCGAGACTGTTCTGTGGAGAGATGATTTTGTGCGTTGATATATTCATCGATGACTTTCTTGCGTTGCTCAGTTAGCGGGATCGGGTCGGGTGAAACTGAGGAAACCATAGCTTCAGTGTCGTCAATATGTTCACAATCTGTAGGAATTTGATGAAGTTCGGCAACATTGGTATTTTTATGAATGAGTATAGGATGATTTGCATGATTTTCAACAGCCACAACCACACGTGTTTGGTTTGGGCCAACAGTTACAAGACTAGGAGTCACTGCCACATCTGGATGCTTCGCCATCAAGGACTCCAATGGATCTGCCACGCAATCCATCGCAACCGTGCACACATCAACAGCTGCACAAGGCACCAAGACAACATGTCCTGCAGGTACCGACAACTCCATCTCAAACACCACACGAGATGAGTATACCACAGGGTCAGCCACACTCTCGGGCGCACACGCCGGGACAACACCCGGTTGAGCCATGGGTTCAACAACCCGTGCAGACAATGAATCGTCAAGGGCAACACGAGAAGAATACGACGAAACAGGTACATCGTCGGAGCATGCATCAGAATGAGGAGTATGAGTATTACATGAGGGGGAAGTATTACGCGGAACAATACGATCATAGGGCGTACGTGACGGAGGACACCCAGAACCAAAAACATGCAACGGAACAGACACATCGCCAAACATCACAACACCACGAGCAATGTCTAATACACCACCATGCTGCAACAAAAAATCGGAACCAAGAATCATGTCGCAGTGAATACCAGGAGAGACAACAACCGTGTGCTGGAAAGACAGATTTCCTAGCGACATACACAGATCCATGGATCCAACGACAGGAAGTTGTGCGCCATTGACTGCACACAACCGCGGAGCAGACTCTAGAGGAGGTCGCTCTGTCAAATTAGGCAACAATTTAGAATGCACTAACGACACACTTGAACCAGAATCAACAAGAGCAACAACAGGAGACGAAGACGAAGACGAAAGACAAACATCAACGTGCACAATAATGGGTGAGATCGCACCACATACCTCCTCGAGGGGCTCCACTCGGACGACTGACGGCGGCCCCGTGTCACCAGTCCAACCTAGTTTTTTGCGTGCGGGCAAGATGCAATGAAGTGGCCCTCTTCACCACATCCATGGCACACTCCACGGACAGGCCTCGCAAAACTCTGGCCACGACCACGACTAGGCGCACCAGCACCAGCACCACGAGCAACAAAACGTACATGGTCTTGCTGGGGTCGGGTGGGGCGATACAGACTCACGCTCTCCATTTTCGCCTCCAAAGCAGAGAGACGCGAATCAAAACTCGACAAAAGCGAAGCCAACTGGTCTCGCTCAGATTCCGACTTCAGTGGACCGACTGCTGGGTCACGACCATGAGCAGTGCGACGGGGCTTCACTTCCGGAGCAGCAGCAAATACGGGCTGTGCGTACTGGTGAGGTACGGTGCGGGCCTGCTCGCGAGCATAAATAGCACCTACCTCGATGGCCTTTTGGACCGCCGCATCCAAATCAGTGGGCCGAGGTGACGCCAACGCTAAGCGCAAATCCTTCGATGCCTGGCCATCAATAAAAAGTTGCAAAAGCATTGAATCAAGCAGTGCACCTTGTTGTCCTGGGTAGGCTCGACGAGCGAGCCGACGAAGTTCCGTGGCATACCCGTGCTGAGTTTCACTCGCCAGCTTCACTCGCTGGCGAAGACTGGCCTTGTGCATCAATGCTTGCTGGGGCGGCTCAAGACGGACATGCAGAGCCTCGACTGCGTCGGAAAAGTTTATGTCAGGCGTGTGAGTTAGAATTTCGGCGAGCTGTACCAACAAGGCGAGCAGGTAGTAGCCGTAGCTTTTGTTCGTCGTCGTACCCACTCAGCTCGCATGTGTGGACGAAATGCCTCATGTACGTGGTGAAATCTTGGCTTGCTGATTTCCGAATGTCTCAGGAAGCAAAACTGGCTTCGGCAGTGGACGTGCATGTGGTGTGTCTGTGTCCGGCAAACGAAAACGATGGGACAACCCTTGTACCGGCGAACTCTCGCGCTCTTCAGCAATGCTCATGTCACAGCCAGCTTCAGCGAAGCTACGCTCTAGCTTTTCTTGTCTCTTGGATTTCGCTGAACGGCCCATTGTGAAAAAAAATTGTTTTTGTATTTTTGAATTTTCGAAAAAAATTATCTGCAAAAATTTCCCGTGGACTCGATCGACGCCTCGATCAACTATCGATCTAATTCTAAATCTATTACGTAACCTATCGTGCGTAGCGGCAAACAACTACATTTGGCAGAGACAATTCCAAATAGGCAACTACTCTACGGACACAGTGTAGCTAGACTCTACTACCCAGCTAGCAGATATCCTAACAAGACACTAGACAGCAGCCAGTATGCACAAAACACGGACACAGAAAATGTTCCGAAAATGTTTGGCCAGACAGGTTGGCGCCAATGCTTGACCTATGGACTGAGTCTGTAAACAATGCATGCAACAACAAAACGACGAGCAGAAAGAAACACAATGCAGAAAGGAAAGTATCGACGAAGAGAGTGGATGAGGATATGGTTTCACTTGCGTGAGCCTTCGTGGTTCTTCATAGTCGGCGATCTCCGAAGGCGTACATACTCCGCCAGCGATGTAGTGGTGGACATTTTCCGCTGCCACCAGTGTTAGCTGCTCCCGGCTAATGATGCCCCCTCACACCGGAACACAGGGGTTTTATATGATTGGATAATTTATAGAAGTAAGAAAGGGTTTGCTCCCCACACCGGAGCTCGCGCTATTCCGCCGACTTTCCTTGACACTTGACTGACTCACGACTGCCATCCAGAGCACACAAGAAGTCCATCGAACCTTCGACTCGGCAAACCTGCAAGAAAGCACCACTCCCTGCTCAATACACAGTGTTTCGGGGAATTCACCCCTCATCAGTTGAGCTTGAGTAGGCTGAGGAAGATTGTGCCTGAAGAGCACCACTTATATAGTGCTCTCCAGGCACAAACATCACCAGGGATACAAACTTACAGAGACACTCCGCTTCCAGCGCGATAAACACCTCGTGAACACCAGATAGCAGCGTGAGTCAGTGTCGCTCCTGGACGGTGAGACCAGACGTTGAGGACCCTCGGTCATTCGCAACGCTGTCACCTCCAAACCAACTAGTCGCAAGCCCGCGCTGGGCACAACAGTACGAAGTAGTGGTTGCGACTTCGGCGATGATTTGTAAGAAAGGGTTTGCTCCCCACACCGGAGCTCGCGCTATTCCGCCGACTTTACTTGACACTTGACTGACTCACGACTGCCATCCAGAGCACACGAGAAGTCCATCGAACCTTCGACTCGGCAAACCTGCAAGAAAGCACCACTCCCTGCTCAATACACAGTGTTTCGGGGAATTCACCCCTCATCAGTTGAGCTTGAGTAGGCTGAGGAAGATTGTGCCTGAAGAAGAAGGTTCGATGGACTTCTCGTGTGCTCTGGATGGCAGTCGTGAGTCAGTCAAGTGTCAAGTAAAGTCGGCGGAATAGCGCGAGCTCCGGTGTGGGGAGCAAACCCTTTCTTACAAATCATCGCCGAAGTCGCAACCACTACTTCGTACTGTTGTGCCCAGCGCGGGCTTGCGACTAGTTGGTTTGGAGGTGACAGCGTTGCGAATGACCGAGGGTCCTCAACGTCTGGTCTCACCGTCCAGGAGCGACACTGACTCACGCTGCTATCTGGTGTTCACGAGGTGTTTATCGCGCTGGAAGCGGAGCGTCTCTGTAAGTTTGTATCCCTGGTGATGTTTGTGCCTGGAGAGCACTATATAAGTGGTGCTCTTCAGGCACAATCTTCCTCAGCCTACTCAAGCTCAACTGATGAGGGGTGAATTCCCCGAAACACTGTGTATTGAGCAGGGAGTGGTGCTTTCTTGCAGGTTTGCCGAGTCGAAGGTTCGATGGACTTCTCGTGTGCTCTGGATGGCAGTCGTGAGTCAGTCAAGTGTCAAGTAAAGTCGGCGGAATAGCGCGAGCTCCGGTGTGGGGAGCAAACCCTTTCTTACAAATCATCGCCGAAGTCGCAACCACTACTTCGTACAATTTATAGAAGTATTCGATAAGAGTGTAGACAGAAGGAGAACAGGACAACGACAACTCAAGACTAGACTACAACAGAACAGAACTGGAGCATGCGCTCTTCTATGTGAGTGGCTCATTGCCAAGAGGAACGAGCGGGAAATACGAATAGGGAGTATTCAGGTCGTAGCATATATACACATATTACACTGTGCCCCCCTAGCTAGGAACCAACACGATCGGAGACGCCCACGGACTGATGGACTCTTGGATGATACCCTTCTCTAGTAACTCATCCAATAACGTCTGCAGAGCAACGCGACGGTGATACGGAATGCGCCGAGCTGCTTGTTTAATAGTGAGTATTCAGGTCGTAGCATACATACACCTATTACACTGTGCCCCCCTAGCTAAAATTCACGTCCACGGGAATGAACGAAATACCTAGGAAACAAACAAAAGAAAACAAACCAAATAATAAACTCAGGACATAGTCAGCTAGTCGAGCAGGTGCATTGCGAACACGGCCAGAACGACGAGGAACAGGAGAAGAAGTACGGACCGGATCAGACGACGGCGGCTGTAGCGGCGGAACGCAGCGCGGCAAATCATCATCAGGCAGCAGGTCAGGACTAGAAGCAGTAACGGCAGGCGGTTGACAGTCGAGAGGACGGGAAACAGCCTCAGGCGGTCGAACAAACTTGCCAGTGACAGCATCATATCTGGTGAAACACTCAGACAGAGCAGGATCAGCATACAGAGCAAGAAGACTCTGAGGCTTGAAACAATCCGGCGACGGTCCAGCGGCCGAGGCACCAGGAGGACGAACAAAAACGGCCGGAGGAATGATCTCAGCAAGTGGCACTTCAGCAGCAGCTGACAGCGGAACATCACGGGCAAGAGGCGGCGGACTCGGCGGAGGAGACGGCACATCGGTCACCACGCGGGACATAGCATCGGCATTCCTGTGTCGAGAACCAGGGCGGTGCACAACAGCAAATTCGAATTCGGCCAAAGCCTCAATCCATCGAGCTTTGCGAGAACGGGGCTCCTTGGTTGCCCGCAACGCAGTTAACGCGGTATTGTCTGTCTTTGCAGTGAATTCGCGACCAAGCAGATAATGCCGGAAGTGGTTGGCGAAAAAGACAAGGGCCAGGGCTTCGCGGTCACTGGCGTCATAGTTACGCTCCGCTTTCGACATTATGCGCCCACCAAACGCAATGGGGCGTTCCACCTGGTCCTGTACCTGGCTCAGGACACCACCAATGGACACTTTCGAGGCATCTGTGTCCAGAAGGAAGGGACCGGCATCTGGTCCGAAGTCCGGGAATGCCATAACCGGAGCACTCGACAGCGCAGACTTCAGGGCGCGGAAGGAAGCGTCGCAAGCTTTCGACCAAACAAATTGCGCATTCTTGCCAGTGAGAGCCGTCAGCGGGGCTGACCGCTGCGCAAATCCACGGATGAATCGACGGTAATATCCCGCGAAACCAAGGAATGACCTGACCGCAGGGACAGACTTCGGCGTCTTCCACGCAAGTATCGCGGAAACCTTGTCCGGATCCGGGGCAATTCCGTCTGCCGACACGCGGTGCCCGAGGAACGCGACGTCCGACCGGAAAAAGGAACACTTTGCCAAGTTAAAACGCAGGCCTGCTGATTGCACACGCTCAAACACTCGCGACAAAATCAATACCTGGCCAGACAATGTTTCACTCGCATTTAAAACATCGTCAAAGGAGACACAACAAAATGGCTGAGCTGCAGCATTACACAGCCCACGAAGAACAGCTTCCATAACTCTCTGGAAGGTGGGAGGACCATTCCTGCACCCCATCGGCAGCACTGTAAACTCATACAGGCCCAATGGTGTTGTAAATGCGGTCTTCGCTCGGTCGTCAGGATCCATCGCAATCTGCCAATACCCAGACACGAGATCGAGCGACGAAAACCACTTACAACCAGACAGTGAATCAAGCATGTCATCCACCCGTGGAATCGGATAGGCGTCCGGCTTTGTGACACCGTTTAACTTGCGATAGTCAAGGCAAAGTCGTAAGGAACCGTTAATCTTAGGAACCAACACGATCGGAGACGCCCACGGACTGATGGACTCTTGGATGATACCCTTCTCTAGTAACTCATCCAATAACGTCTGCAGAGCAACGCGACGGTGATACGGAATGCGCCGAGCTGCTTGTTTAATAGGAGTATGTATGCTACGACCTGAATACTCACTATTCGTATTTCCCGCTCGTTCCTCTTGGCAATGAGCCACTCACATAGAAGAGCGCATGCTCCAGTTCTGTTCTGTTGTAGTCTAGTCTTGAGTTGTCGTTGTCCTGTTCTCCTTCTGTCTACACTCTTATCGAATACTTCTATAAATTATCCAATCATATAAAACCCCTGTGTTCCGGTGTGAGGGGGCATCATTAGCCGGGAGCAGCTAACAGAATCCACCGAGGACACCACAAGACGATGCAAGTCCCAGGGCAGTAGGGCAAAGAACCTAAGACAAATCATGGTCATACATCGCAGATCCCCCAGTTACGCATCTGGTTGGGCCAGGGTGGACATCAGCTGACGGAACAAGGACTGTGAGATCAGAGTGCAGTGGGAGACGGGATGAGCACAGATACGGCGAGCGGCGACTTGCAGTTACGTGATGACTGGTTCCGCGATCGGATCCGGGTGACCAGTCTTACGGTGCAACCAACATATGGCCACGCAGCCTTGTCAGACAGGGGCAAACATAGCGGCTTGTTGGATGTAACTCGCTAGGTATAACTACACGTGTACTGCGTGAGCTGGGAAAGGGGTGAATCCGGCCCCAGAAGCTCACGTACACCAGCGACCGAATGCTTGCAGATATGCCCTGCCTGTAGATGGTGCCACGTCACTCAGCAGGACGAACGGTCGAACCTCGACCAGGTGCTGAACGACTGGATTCTGTATGGATGCTAGTTCCGTCCAGAAGGGGGAGGACGCTGAACAAGGCATATGCAAAACGCACGCACACACCCACACACCCAGGCACAGGAAAATGACACACGGGGGATCAGGTATATACAGACTTTGTGTCCCCATGAACGTTACTGTCACAAGCACTTGTCTCGTCAGACTCCAGCCAGTCCGGGAACTCATGCTCCGTCCATCCGTGGACGAGCTCCAGCAGTGGTTGGTGGTTGCTGAGTCCAGTGTGGTTGGCGACTACTGCCTCGGCCGAACTGGGAGCAATGCCTACTGACTGGCAGGTCCTGCAATGCGGGCCGCTGCCAGGGGTTCGGCTATCGTTGTCAAACAGTCCGTGGCCTGATGGCCTTCGCTCGAATTGGGCGTTGTCGCCAATGTTGGATGCACGAACATTCCTACCTGGGTGCGGCATCTCAGGTAGGAACCGCTCCCTGGGTTGTAATTGCCTGAGCGGACGACCTGTGGAGGCTGCATTGGTGAGTCTTTCGTCGTCTGCAAGGCTGTCACCTACGCTGCCCTCCTCGTAGACTCTCACTGTTTCCCGGTCAAAGGAAACGGCTATTTCGAGTTGTTTCTGCCTTTACAGATTTATCAGTCCAGGCAGGCTCAGGAGGAGCTAGATGAGCCGCGATTCCATGGTTGCGAGTGGACATTGGCATGTTGAAGTATTGTTATTAGAAGGTTCTTCGCGTCTGCATAAATGCAATGTAAATATTCACAGCATGTACAGCTTTCGCATAAGCCGAAGCGACAACAGCCAAACAGGATATTGATAGCGATATAAAAACATATGCGATATAAATCGCGTGAGGCCACCCAGAATTAATTCGTTGTTTCGGGTCACCCGACCGACCGTCTTTTTTCATCCGACCGCAATTTCTTTAGTGCATGCAAATGGGCATGACTACAAGGTAGACTATGTACACACACGACCCAAAATATGTATAGCAGTCCAGACATCGACTTCAGAGTCAGAAGCTGTCTGCAGCACTTGGTGACGACGTTGTCTTCTACATTGTATCTCCGATTCGCAATCGGTCCTGAAACAGCATCAGCTCCGCCACTGCGTCGCTCATTGACAGAAGTTTTCAAGAACTTCGGTGAGAGCTGCTCGTCAGACTCGTTTGCCAGCGAGGCAAAGATCTGGTCCTGGAGGGGACGTGGCCCCGGACCTTGATCTGTTGGGACAATGGCTACGATGGATCGACTACAGTCAGATTTGATCGACTGGCTTGATCGAGAAAAGCTATTCAATATGCACAATTGTACATGCATACACCCCTGCCCGCAACTAAAATAAAAAATAAAATAAAAAATAAACCCGACCGTCCTACCCTGGTACGGATGAGTGAAGTGACCCGAAACAAGGAATTAATTCTAGGTGCTTGCCTGACGAAAATAGAATACAATTAAAACAAGCAAACAAGCAGCTCAACCGAGTTGAATTTGAATTTGCTGATCATTGCCAGGGACCCTCCGTGAGCAGTAGCATATCTCTCTAGGATACGGCCGCAAAGGTAGCTCCACGCCCCGCGGTTCTGGGCGATGCTCCTCAGCTCCTCAAGATCCGCCGAGGTCTTGAGGGTCCTCCCAACCAGCTCGAGATGGTGTCTGAGCACGACAGCCAGAGTTGTGCCCCGCCTGCCCCTCCAGGTAGGCTCAGTGGATGGCTTGAAGTAGGAGCACATTGACAGGTTCGCCGGTGCACTCTGGTCCAGCCGCAGCACGTGCCCAAAAAGACGCCAGCGGGCTCTCAGGACCGAGATACCAAGTAGTGTTGAGTTTGTCCTCTTGCACAGGGTGCTATTCTTGATTTTAGCTGGGTACCGTATGCCAATAACCTTCGGCAGTTGTTGTCTATGGAATGCATCAACTCTATGCATAGCGGTGCCAGTGAGGCCCCAAGTCCCATTGTTGTAGCACAGGACTGATAAGATGAATGTTTTTGTATAGCCGTACTCTCAGCGATTCGTTTACAACGGAACCACATATCCATTATGCCCAGAGTCGATGCAGGGCAGCTGTGGCGAGTTGCGTTCTCTGCGCAGCATCCTCGTGGTCACCAATGGTGAGGCGCCATTCCCCGCACACTCTGTCATTGAGCCATATGATGTTTGTGAGTTCTGTATTATATTCATTGATGTTGAGGTCCCAGGCTTTGAGGCACTTTGCAATGTCGGGCAGGAGCTCTTGAATACATTTGCAGTCAGACGATCTAGATCGGGTCTTGCGCAGTTAATCTGTCTCACCTCCCAAAGCGTTGCCTCCAGGTAGATAATGAATAGGACAGGTGATAGTGAGTCACCCTGTGGTGTACCTCAGGTGGTCTGGAACTGCTCGCTCTTCCCTCCAGGTAACCGGACCTAAAGGGACGTGTTCCTGAGTAGCTAGGACATAATGGTGACCTCATCATTCTCAAGGAAGCTAGCTAATATAGTGAGCAGACGGTGCCTGGATAGTGTGTTGAACGCTTTCGACATGCTTTTGCCGATCACGCCAAATGATTTTCTCACTCGTTGGCACCGTGCCGCCGTGCCGTGATCACCGTGCCGCGATCCATCTGTAGGACCAAACTACATTATATTTAGCCACCCGCACTAGTACCAAGTGTTACCTTCACTGGGGGCAGAGGTAACTGCAGTTGGATCCCGGGACGGATACCTTGATGCCATCAATCCTTTTCGTCACCTTGTCCTCCCCACTTACTGAGGTGTGGTGAGCCCATAAGTTGGATACTTTCAAGTCCACGCTAGTTTGCGGATTTCAGGGGTGTAGGCCGTTGGGCGGTTCAATAGCTAATTGAGTCATCTTTCCAACATTCCTTTGGAGTTTCTCTCCCCTCTTCGGTGAGACTCACGTGACCAGTTTTGGCAGTGAGCAAGTACAAATGTGTGTGCGTGTGTGTGTGTGTATGTGTGTGTGTGTGTGTGTGTGTGTGTGTGTGTGTGTGTGTGTGTGCGTGCGTGTGCGTGCACATGTGTATGCGGGAGTGTGCGTACATACTTGGGTGGGTATGTGCGTAATTGAGTGTGCTAGCTTGTGTGTGTGTGTTTCTGTGTGTGTGTGTGTGTGTGTGTGTGTCTCTCTGTGTGTAAAAGTAGAGAAAGAAAATGAAAAATAGGGATTCACTGGCCAGAAAAAGCCACTTCAATCAGCTGTGCGGTGGACACCAGGCTAAAATTAGTTGCGGTTAAATCATCATCCTTGCAAGCTGTTGAATGGTGTAATCCTAGCTCAATTTGCTATGTCTAACATAGCTGTTAGCTATCATCGCTTCCGTGATGATCGGCATGTCTGAGTTCTTAGTTCTGAGTGTGTGTGTGTGTGTATGTGTGTGTGTGTGTGTGTGTGTGTGTGTGTGTGTGTGTGTGTGTGTGTGTGTGCGTGCGTGTATGTGCGAGCATGCAAATGTCCGTGTGTTTGTGTTTGTCTGTGCTATTTTGTGTGTTTGGGTGTACGTGTGTTTGAACATGCTAGCAGGTGTGTATCTTCATCTGTTTGTTTTGTTTGTTTGTGTGTTTGGTATGTGTATGTGTGTGTATATGTGTGTATGTATCTGTATGTGTGTTTTTGTGTGTGTGCGGTGTGTGCGCACGCGCCTGTGTGAGTGTTTATGTGCATACGTGCGTGCAAAATATGTGTTTTAATGGTGTGTCTGTGTGGGCGTGTGTGTGTGTGTGTTTGTGTGTGCGTGTGTGTGTGTTTGTGTGTGTGTGTGTGTGTGTGTGTGTGTGTGTGTGTGTGTGTGTGTGCATGTCAGCGTGTGCGTATGTGCATGTATGTACGTACGTATCTGTGTGCTTGTTTGTGCGTGTGTGCACATTTGCTCTTGCATACTCAGGCTCTTCTGATACTGGCAGCATGCTACTATGGCAGCATTCATTGTGTCCAGTTTTTACTGTGGTGTAATCCGTCGCTCTTGCACGGCAAAGTTATGTTCAACGTCTATAATGAGCCACGGCAGGTGAGTACTGGCCAAAGTGCTCGGCGTGAAACTGTTTGTTCGGATCACTGGTTTGTTTATTCTGATAAACTGAGCACGTGCTCATGCAGCGTCACTTTGCTGTCAAAGATGTTCCCAGAAAATTGCATGTTCCTCTCTTTGTAAATGTGGTGAACAATGCGCCTCAAATATGGCCGTCAGATGCGAAAAGGGTGCTTATGGCATCACACAGCAAATCGAGTAAAGTGCGTCAGAGTGACAGGCTGTCATGTACCTGTCACGTGCATGAGTGAATCTTGACGTGACGTCATTTTTCGATCGTTGCAGTGTGAGTGTGCATCCCACAGCGCTGGTATGTTAACTAGCGCACTGCTGAGACTCCCCGCTTTCCGTAGATACTTCAACCAGCCTGGTACGGCAAAGCACGGTGGAGTTCCATACAAAAGAAACTGCCATTTTTTGTTGGCGCGAGCTCCGTTCTGATTTTGAACGAAATAATTCTTTCGTCTCCTGACCTGCTGGACTTCTCTGTTCTATTACAAATTTCAAGATGAGCAGGCAGTCTTACTTTACTGTGGATGAGGCTTTAGCCAAAGTTCTTCAGGACATGGATGTAGAAGGTTTTGGCGACTCACTCAGAGTGCGAGCCAGACGAGGTATTTGACCCGAGCGAAAGTGCAGCACCCGAAAACAGCGATGCAATTTCTGATGAAGAAGAGGACAATGCAGAACCAATCGAAATCAATGTTGCTGAAGTTACGGAGATCTTTTTTGGTGGCTGATCTTCCCAGGAGCAAGCGTGGGCTGGTGCGGCAACAGCAGCAGCAACAGCAGCTCCTGTGCAAGCGATTCCTGCGTGTGGATGTCGAGATGAGTGCCTCAAACAATTTTCGTCAGCTCGAATTGCGGAGAGCAGGTTGAATTTTATGGAGATGGAGAAGGAGAAGGAGCAGAAGGAATGCAATCTTACGGGGACTTATTGAAATTGGAAGATATTCAGCTGAAGTAAACTCCAAGGGCAAAAAAGACAGTGGCAGTCGTTTAGCTATTCATTTGCTGGTGAGGAGGAACAACAATAATTCTTGCTGTAAATAGAGCGTGATATTTAATGCTGATTTTACTTTGCAATTGTAACCCAGCTGGTGTTTCTGGCCCAAGGTAAACTGTGATTAGTCACTTCTGCTGCTTTAATGATGCCAATGTGTTCACCTCAGTTACACTTACTTACCAAGAACTGTGGCCACCAGCTTTATTCCGTGATTTTTCCGGCCAACCAGGAGAGCAATTTTTCTGCAACTTAGGCCGTAAAAGTGGCAAATATTCGCGATACTAAATTGACGATATCTCCATGATGGGTTTGGATTTTTGAGTCCTGTTTTTTGGAGGTGAAGCATAAAATCCTATAGATTTTGCCTGAGTCCTTATCTCAATTTGACCAAAATATGCCATAAGCACCCTTTTTGCATCTGACGGCTCAATTATTATATTTATTATAGAGTAAAACCTGTAACTAAAGACCGGCACCGTAACTACAGTCCATTCATAAAAAGATGGGTCCTGGCTCTGGCGAGCTCCCGTATTTGGCGATTTTTCGTGATTTCATCGTACACAGTGCAGTGCTGCGAACTTTGAAATTTGAAAAAGGGTCCAAAAAGGGTGCCTGAACTGGGGTTCGAACCGCAGAATGCACTGTTGCAGGCGGGGTCAAACGGCCTGGATTTTGATGGTTTTTCCCAATTCAGTGCTTTTGGGGCAAAACCTGGCCGAAATCCTATTCTTGCTATGGCTTGCTTTTTGGACAAAAAAACTTCAGAAACATAATTGGAAGAGGATTCCATATGGGATTGCAGAAAAAATTCTAAAAAAACTCAACGTTTGACCCATTTATGGCCAAAAGCTAGAAGTTCATTTTTTTCTGAATGGACTGTAGCGACCAGCCTGGTACTAAAGACCACCGTGACTAGCGACCAGCCTGGTTCTACACACCACTTCACCAGGCACGGACGGTCTCGTATACAAAAATGCACTGTGACAAGCGACTACCTGCTGAACGCATCCAGCGGCCGCCTTTTCTTGTCCCGAAGTCGATTTTTGACCTGTAACTAGCGACGGCCGTGCAGGAAATCAAAGGTTGTTCGAAGTTCCTTCTTCGAAAATTTTCATGATTTTCTATCCTGAATGGACTCTTTCGATACTACAGCTGCACGAATGAACGCAATCTCATTTTGACAATGGGCTGAACTGCACCTGTCATAGTTTCAAGTGCTCGCATGAGCAAACATGAAAGGAAACGTCTTGGAGAGCACCTGCTCGAACCTGCTCTATGATCGATGCTACTTCTCAAAGGAGAAATGGCATTGCGCAAGTGGTGGGAAATTATATTAGCTACATTTTGACATACATATCAGAGATGGGATCCATATATGGTTGAGCGGTGCAAACCTCTATCTAAAGACCACCTGCCACTAAAGACCATTTCTTCTTGCCCCAAGGGGTGGTCGTTAGTTGAAGGTTATACTGTATACACGGTATACTTTAGTAGAGGTACAACATAACCACTGGCCAGTGGGTATACTTTAGTAGAGCTACAACATAACCACTGGCCAGTGGGTATACTTTAGTAGAGGTACAACATAACCACTGGCCAGTGGGTATACTTTAGTAGAGCTACAACATAACCACTGGCCTGTGGGTATACTTTAGTAGAGGTGAACGATAAGGGAAAAGGTACTGTAGTTCTCCCAAGGGTACAGATCCCCCAAGAGTGTGCTACTGTGCTTTGGTTGTAACACGTTATGAGATGGCAGAATTTCACATCACTTGACGAGCTTGCACACACTATTTTCACACTGTGCATGATAGATAGAGGGTTGAACCCAATCCTGGTTTGGGTTCAACTCTCCTCGGGTCACTTCGCACTGCTTGCTAGCGTAACCTTTTGAACCACGTGTGATGTGAAGTTCTGGCGTAGCAGCAGTGGATAAAGGCTGTGTTGTCAGTTGTACACTCTTGGGGTTATGTACTCTTTGTATCACTAATCTGAGGTTATGAGTTCAGTTCATAGGCACCGCTGATGCAAGTATTATTGTGAATTTTGTGTCAAGTTCCAGCCAGCATTTACTATGTCCCCGTCCTCTACGACACACACACTAAGATGAGATATGCTGTGTTCTTGGAGAAGTCAATTGTACTTCGAGTACATGTGTATGGTACTATGCTGCAATAGAATGGAAAAATCTGGAACTTGTATGCTTTGCAGGTGATTGTAAGAATGTGTATGTGTGTATGTGTGTGTTTGTTGCTATGGTGACCTAATAGGACTGCGAACCAGCATCACTTCTACATGTCTGCGCGTTCCGTGGACATAAAGCACTGTGTGAGCTGCTGATAAAAAAGGGTGTCGACGTTAATGTCCAAGATAAGGTGAGCTTTGGAGGTGGAATGCACCAATCAAATGCACTTTGCAACAAACTCTTGTGACATCAAGTATTTTTCAAGGACACCAAACCATTTGTCCTCATGTGCTGAATATTGATGTGCGCATGTGGACATAGTGCACAGCATCATAATTATATGCCAGGGCTGTAGCTACCACATTTTGACTGGTCCGGTGAGACATTTTTTACCTTATAATGATATGACCGAATCAAGTTACTACAATGTACCAGTACATGTAGTGTACCTATACAGGTTATACAATTACATCATCAGTTGAAATGTTTTTGGCGAAGTCACAGATTCGTGAGTGATAGTGGCACAGCACCATATATAGATGTATACAAATTCTCATAACTTGGAGAAAGATGATTGACACGGTCTTGTGTGGATCGAATAAACGTCTTCAGGCTGCGAAGTGCACTGAATGACTTCTCCGATGTGGGGTTCGTGGCTGGAAGAATAAGCAGTAGGTGAAACAAACAGTAGGCAGGCAATGACTTACACAGCTTGTGCAAAGTGAGCAGCTCAGCTCCTTACAACTTACAGTCTGTTTGGGGGCATTCCTGTCGCTCGAGTTGAACCCCCTTCGAACTGTTGAGTTGAACCTTGGTGTAAAAAAATGCTGTAGCCTGCAGGCACGATAACCAGGTGACTGGTGTACGGACAAGCACGTGATCGCTTACTCACCTGTGTTTTATTTTGGAATAAGGGCCAAACGCTGCATCGCAGCCTTCTTGGAACAATACCAGTCGACTCAGCATCCAAAAGACTACAACATATGGGCCAATCGTGTTCATCCGTGCTCATAAGAACGAAATGGCGCTTTTAGTGACATTTTGCATAGAATTCCCCCTCTATGAAACAGTGGTAGCGACTTCGGCGATGATATTTTTAGGAAAGGGTTTGCTCCCACACCGGAGTCAAGTGTCAAAGCAAGTCGTCGGAATAGCGCGAGCTCTAGTAACCCTTTCCTAAATCCCCCTCTGATAGGGTCAACCAGTTTCGGTGGAAGAGCGTGAGTTCGATTGGGGATAAAGGAGAAAGGGAGCGCCTCAAATTCCTCGGACCAAGATCATTCGACTCAGCATCCTGAAGACAGAAAAATGGTATAATAGACCAATCCCGAAAAGATTGTCTGGGTTCGAAAGGGGGCATGTCAACTGAGAGTACACTGTACAACACATACATAGCACTGTTAGCCACTACCTGATCAGCATGCGGCACAGGACGTGTTTGATAGTTCGAGTGTGAATGCGAGGGTAAGTACACGGTTAGCCCCTGCACCCGTAAATATGCAAGCACCTCCAAGTGAACCCGCACGCCCAGCTTGGGCACTCGTGCACCCACGCAGTCAGACACAAGCGCACACATGCATGCACACGCCACTGGCGTACCCATGCTCTGACTCGCAGACACCCGCACAACGTACCGCTCACTATGGCGTGCACAAACATACAATAGACACATTGGGTTGGGGGTTTCCAGGATTTCTTTTGGATAATTTAAATTTTCAAGAAAATGCTCTTTGATAATAATTGATTAACACAAGCATCTGCATGCCGCACTCACACAACGAGCAACCAGTTTGGGGAATAGGAGGGTTTGTCAATTGCTTTGCCAGGCTCCGAGTGAGTGACAGCTTAGAGCTGTGTGAATGTGTGTGTATGGCAGCTGGGCAGGGCCCTGCTGCGGAGGCTGAGTGAGCCGTATGGAGGCAGCCGGGCAGGGCCCGGCTGCGGAGTCTGAGTGAGCCGTATTGAGAGGCTGAGTGAGCCGAGGCTGAGTGAGCCGTCTGAATGTGAGAGGCTAAATGAGCCGTATGAGGAGCCTGGTAAGCAAGGTTGACTCCCCTCCATGTATTTACAGAGTTTCGCCGGTAGACGGCATCAGTGTAGTTATTGTAGGCCGGTATGATAATGGATACCGACAGGAGAGAACTAGAATAGGAAACATGATGATGACAATAGTGGAGTGGGTGGGTGGGTTGAGAAAGAAATCCACTGCCAATGCGGACAAAGCAAGAACTGAAGTCAGGAACAGTGGACTTCGGAGAACAATGAGCGCGTGAGTGTTTGTTGGGAACAGAGCATGCACCTTCTGTGTTAACATATTTTGCGCGCGCGCGCAAAAATCATTTAACACAAGCATCTGCATGCTGCACTCACACAACGAGCAACCAGTTTGGGGAATAGGAGGGTTTGTCAATTGCTTTGCCAGGCTCCGAATGAGTGACAGCTTAGAGCTGTGTGAATGTGTGTGTATGGCAGCTGGGCAGGGCCCTGCTGCGGAGGCTGAGTGAGCCGTATGGAGGCAGCCGGGCAGGGCCCGGCTGCGGAGGCTGAGTGAGCCGTATTGAGAGGCTGAGTGAGCCGAGGCTGAGTGAGCCATCTGAGTGTGAGAGGCTGAATGAGGCGTATGAGGAGCCTGGTAAGCAAGGTTGACTCCCCAAATAGAGAACCTCCTATTCACTGTTAACTGTAGAGGGGGTGCCACAGATTGTGGACAATAGTAGAGTGATATTGAGTTACTGAGTGTACAGTCGGTACATAGGTGACATTCGGTTATGCTCTGGCACCCACAATAAGTGGGCTCAGTCTGTCTGATCAGCGCTTACCCAGGACCGGTGCTGCCAGCTTTCATGGCAGTTTGCATGTGGACTTCCGTCACTCGGCAGTGCAAGGCACGGCCGAAGTCTCCCCAGGAATGGACGGAAGGGCACGCACGGGAGTGGGCATGTGAGCGGCGGTAGGGTGGCACGAATGGAATCGCTTGAAACCTTGCCTGGAGAGAGCGTCAGCAAGGATGTTGGTAGTTCAAGGTATGTGACCGGCGGTGACCATAAAGTTACCTCTGGCGGAGATGAAGAAGACCTGCCGTAGGAGTGACATCACATTAGGGCAGCGACTGGTGCCAGACTTGAGAACAGCGGCGACAGCTTCGTTGTCGGTATGGAAGCGGATACGCTTGCGACACCACTGGTGGCCCCACGTAGCACATGCAATGCAGATGGGATACAACTCCTTGAACGTAATGCAGAGCGGAGTGTGTTGTGGTGACCAGGTGTCAGCCAACCAATGCGTGCCGTAAACTGCGCCATGCCCAATGGCGCCAGATGCGTCAGTTTCTATCAGGATGTCGCTGGCCAGCGTCTCCTGGAGATCGAGGAAGAATGACTTGCCATTCCAGCCATCGAGTAGGTGAGACCACCAAAGAAGGTCCAGATGACATTCTGGAGAGAGACGGATGCGGTGGTAGGGCTTGGAAACTTTGCGCGTGGCATCATACAGTCGGCGCATGAATGTACGGCCCGGCGAGATGACGCGGCTGGCAAAGTTCAGCTTGCCCAACAGCTGTTCAAGCTCCCGTAGACGGCAGGATTGGCGTTGGCGAAAAGCCAATAGTCTGGAGCGGATGCCGTCAACCTTGTACTGTGGGAGACGAGCCACTTTCTGGACGGAGTCCAGTTCGATGCCCAGGAAGGTGAGACAGGAGGTTGGGCCGACTGTCTTTTCGTCGGCAATGGGAACTCCCAGGTAGCGGAATACGGAGAGGACTACATTCAGACGCTGCGCACATAGCGTTGAGTGTGCAGGGCCACAGAGCCAGAAGTCGTCCAGAAGGTGCAGGAGGTTGGGAACCTGGAACAGTTCACAGCTTATCTGGCAAAGTGCGTCCGCAATGCAGTTAAACAAGTAGAGTGCGGACCTCAGCCCGAATGGCAGTACTTTTCCATGGTAGAATTGGCCCTGCCACTGGAAACCCAACGAACGGTATGCAGTGGGTGCGACCGGGACCAGTCGAAATGCATTGCGTATGTCGAGCTTCGCCATCAAGGCACCGGTACCTTGACGTTGCAGAAGCTCAATGGCATCGTCCACTGTGACATAATGTAGGGAGAATGAATCCTTGTTCATTCCATCATTGACAGACATACGGTCAGGGTAAGACAGGTGGTGAATGAGGCGGAATTTCCCGTTGGTCTTGGGCACTACGCCGAGCGGAAAGCATACAAATGGGTGGAAAGGCTGGACAGAGAAAGGACCGGCCGATTCGTCACGTCGGACCCGGTCAGCAATTTGTTGTTGTACAAACTGAGCATGTTCAATGGCAGTTGGGAGGTTGCCAGAGATGATAGATACAGAAGCACCAGAGTGGCCAATGGGGAACCCGTGTTGCAAGCCATTAAGGATAAAGTCAGAGAGGACACGATTAGAAATACGAGGCAAAAGAGTCATTAGGCGGGCTATGTACAGAGGCGTGGGGAGACTACTTCGCTGCGACGGGCTTGTCCGTCTGGCGGGGTCCCCGGCGACCGTCGTTGGTGCAGCGAGCGGCGGGATGACCCCGGTCGCCGCAGGTTGAGCAGACGTGCAAGCGTTCACAGGGCTGGTGTTGGCAAGGGCGGCCATGGTTGAAGTTGAGGCAGATCTGGCGGGTGCTGCCCGCCCCGGCCAGAAATGGCTGCGTAGGACGGCTGGTGTTGGTGCCAGCTGGAGCATGTGGCCCTGCCAAATACTGTGGGCAACGGTCACGGCTGTGGTGCGTTGTGCAGCGCGGACATGATGGTCGGGGTGCCCGGATCAGGTGCAGGCTCCAGAGGCTTTGGTCGATTGCGTCCCAACGAGCCGAGGTTGTTGCCACCGCTGCACGGAAGGCACGGTCATACCCCAGTACAGCTGGGGTCGCAAACTGCTGGTTGGCAGTACAGATAATGTGCTGGTACGTCACCAGCTCCAGTGCTCGGAATGTCACATGTTTCAGTGCGCAGGCCATGTAGATTGTGTAGGCTTCCAGCCAGGCAGTGAAGTCGACAATGGAGCGCTTCTTAGTCACACATAAATTGAGGGACACACGCCGGCCATCTCCGTTGGCGGTACTGAGCTCCAAGGGCTCGGACCCTGCGCCCACATTCTCTGGGAGGAGATCCTCCAGCTCAATATATTCACCGCGTGTGATTTTGTCATCAACTTACGCGGGACCGTGGGAACAATAGAGCTGGACTCACGAGTGTTCGCCATGGGCGCTGGGATCGGAGGCAGCGCGGGTTGCATGAGGGAAATGTCCATGGGGCCGGAGTCGACCTGCGGCGGGTGATGGGTGACGGTGTTGGAAGCGGTTTGGACCACATCTGCCACTGAGGGGACCGCCGCCTGAGCATGGCCGTCCGGATCCTGGCGAGCTGAAATTCACTCCTCAAGGCGCTCGACTCGAGCGAGCAGGGGGTGCAGGGCCGTCGACACGGCAGCCGTAACGGAACGTGCATTTAGGCCAGTTGTGAGTAAGCTTGCCGGCTGGGGAACGGCGGACGGGATATCGTCCTGCTCCGCACGGGCATTGCCGGAACGATCCGCACGGGCATTGCCGGAACGATCTGCCGCATGGTCCGCAGGGGCTCGATTTGGAGTGTCGGCATGCGGGGACGACGAGGCGTGCCTGCGACTGGAACGCCTGGGCCCGGGAGCCGACTGCTTACGTGCACGGGGCATCTCCGTGAGCTGTGGTAAACCTTGAGATTGAGGTTGAGAAAGAAATTCACTGCCAATGCGGACAAAGCAAGAACTGAAGTCAGGAACAGTGGACTTCGGAGAACAATGAGCGCATGAGAGTTTGTTGGGAACAGAGCATGCGCCTTCTGTGTTAACATATTTTTGCGCGTGCACAAAAAATCATTTAAGTAAAGATGCATGCCTGAAACTAGCATCCGCCCGCCAAGGGCGCACAAATGGCCACCGCGGCCAGCAGCTGCCCGCCGGGGGCTAAACTAGCATACTGCCCACCGAGGGCGAGCAAATGCCCGCCGAGGCCAGCAAACCGCCCGCCGAGAGCTAAACTAGCATACTGCCCACCGAGGGCGCTTAAACGGCCCCGCGCGGCCAGCAAACCGCCTGTTGAGGGCTAAACCAGCAGACAACCCATCGAGGGTGCGCAAATTGCCACCGAGGCCAGCAAACTGCCCACCGTGGGCCAATATCATCTTGCCCGCCGAGGGCACACAAACGGCCACCGAGGCCAGCCAATCGTCCACCGAGGGCTCACACGACTGCCTGGCATCAGGCGTCACAACATTCAGACACAATAGGAGGCCCTTTTGCCCCAAAAGGATAGTAGTCATAGAAACCATGGCATCCCGTTCCCCGCAATCCACAACGAGCTAGCTTTGTGACCACGGCTGCAATTGCAGCAAATTACTCACAGTAATACCATGCCCGTGCAGGCATACACACACTAGTTATCATGGCAAGAGCCGCTCACTAACTTACAAGCTAGGCATCCCGGCTGCCTGCTGCACGTAATGTTCGCATGCAGAGCTTCTCCAGCGGCCCGCCGGCTTTACTTGTGGCGGGATGACAGGGACGAGGAGAGCACTAGCTGGCCACTGTCCTCTGACACCTTGACTCGCTTCGTGGCTGGCTCGTCCGCAAGGGGAGTGAGGAACAACGCAAGCTCCACATATTTCCCGCGCAGCACCTTGTCGTACGTACTGCGGGGCACGTGGTCAGTCACCCCATTAGGCCTCGGTCACACTACAGCAAAAATGTTGCGTCAGCGTCAGAATCATGAGCTTTTCCATGGCAACTGACTGGCGGAAGAGCGAGGCGTTTTCTGAGAAGAAAATGATGTTGAAAAAGGACAGTAGTATGAGTGGGTCATCGCTCAACTGGAGCCTGCTGACTTGTGAGTGTTGTGTTGTCGTCAAGAGCCCCAAAAAGGAGAACCACTATGACGAAGTCAGGAGAAACACAGCTGCGATGCGGACTTTTCTTGCCTGATCCATGACACTACAACTGAAAAGGGCTTCAAATATTTCGGAAAGAAACAACAACAATCGTGCACATGTGGTGGATCTTTCGTCTTCTTGTAATAATGAAAAATCAATGAAAAATTTGAAAACTTTGTCTGACAATTATTTTGTATAATAAACAAAAGGCCGGTTTTCGTGGGAATCCATGTCGTCATTGAGTTTCCCTGGTGATTTTGTGACGTTGACAAATGCGTCAGGCCGCGGCAGTCACGAGCTGCAAAAAAACAAAACACTGTGTGACCCCGCGACTGCGTCAAGTGCTGCGGCTTGACGCTGCGTCCAGCTTCAAACTTGCCGTAGTGTGACCGAGGCCTTACAGGACCCGACATTGACAGCACTAGGGTTACACACATAATCATTGTATTCAAGACTGCTGGAGATATTAACACCAGGAGTAGGCACACGAGAGCTATGGATAGTCACACCACTACGGGGAGACAGGCCGTCTACAACAGTCGACGCAGCCACAGAGGTAGGGGGGCTAGCACTAGTAGGCACACGTGTGGAACTACTACTTCACACACCCGTACCTGTGGGAAGCGACTCCTCCACCTGCACCCGAGGATCGGCAGTGTTGGCAGGGGCAGCCGGGCAGGACGGACGACGTGTCGACTTCGCCTGACCCAAGGCTGCAGGGGCGACAGCTCTAACAGCCGCCTGGTTCGATGTGGCGATCAAGGCCTGGAGGGTTGCCATTTGGCCAGGAGAAAACCCGGGCGCCAGAGCCAGCGTTGCCCTGGAGCAGGAGGTGCTGCAGCAGCAGGAGGAGCTCGAGCAGCCACGCTGCGGGTCGGGGGAGCAGGGGTGCTGCAGCAAGAGGAGGAGCTCGCGCAGCCATGCTGCGGGTCGCGACTCGTCGGGTGTTCATCTCAGCAGAAAAGGGAAAACTTCGGAAGGAAGATAAAGCTTTGACTGCTAACGCAAAGAACGCTCCTTCGCACAAAGACAGCTCAGCAAAACCCGTCTCCAAATAATTAGACGCCGCCTCCACGACTGTCCATACAATTGTGCCAGGCCACACGCTGCGCACGCGGCTTAGTCACAAGATGGTCACGTGACACTTACTCGCAGCACTCTACCACCAACATGCGTGTGCATGGGCTAACTAGGCTTTGCTGTGCAAAGCCCACCTTTTTCTCGTTAGTTGCATGCAAGAGAGACGATGCAACAGAAAGCAAAGCCTTTTGCAGTTTTCTCTCTCGCACTGGTAATGGTCTGCTGTTGGAGTTGAAATGCGATGACATAATCCTTGTTTCGCTCTTCTGTGTAGTGTGAAGAGGTCAACGCACATGTAGAGCTCACTTTGATGAAGTAGGCAAGGCTGTGAGCGCTGTGGCTCAAAGCGATAGGCCCTAAATCTTACGAGATAGTTCGAGTGCTATTGTTTGTTGCGAGCGCTTTGTCTTCGATGAGCCCTGCCTCTTTCCTGGCAGGTGCCCTCCTATAGGACCAACCACGAAGTGACGGTACTCATCTGCAGCCGATCAACGTTATACTGCACAAGAAGATAGTGTTTTTGCCAAGCCAGTGCCCCGCCAAAGACCATCGCCGTGTCAAACCGTCGGAACGAATTCATGATGAGAAACATCATTCGCGCGATCGTGATGAAGAAGTATTTCGAAAGGCAACATAGTCTTTACCTCCGGGACGACAACTGTGCGCACATCCTGCAAGGGGAGAATGTCACCAGCGACATCAACGAAGACGACGGCAGTATTTCGGAAACCTGGAATCAGCGGAGGTCGTCAAGCTCCTCTGCGACCGGGTACATGTACAGTATAGGTGACATGTCGACACGAGCATGCGGAAACACAGCATTCACTGTTGTAAGGTTGCGAGAGTTTGCGGAAGGAGTCCAAGTCGGGAAATCCATCAGCTCCAAAACCTACTTGTACGTGGGCGATTAGACTACAGCTTCAGCAGTCAGGACTTGTAAATACCGGTAGTCCTCACCGAGGGCTAGCTGGCCTCCAAACTCTGTCAGGGTCTGCCTAAGGTACCGAAAGTCCTTTGACTAGCTGCCGGCAGGACTCCATCAAATCTTTAAGCTTCAGCTCGGCGAGCAAAAGTCTCTCTCTGCTCTGCCATGAGCTGACACACACAAACTGAATACAAAACGATGCACTTCACACAAGCTGGCTTGCACACGTGCCCCCTTTCACGAACCCAGACAATCTTTTCGGGGTTGGTCTATTAGGTAGAAATGGTTCAAGTAACGTGTCATGTCTGGTGTGGCCAAGCTTGGCCGCTAGTGTTTTTTATATTATATATATATGTTGGACTCAGTAGAGCGTCCAGCCCCTATATGATGTCCAACCCCTATATAGAGTCCATTGGTCCAAAATCCACTGTACAGAGTCCAAACTTGGAATCAACTGTGAGCTCAAAGTTTCGATGGACATCACTCCCTGTATAGAGTCCAGCCAATTGGCTTCACCCCTATATAGAGTCCATTGGTCCAAAATCAACTGTACGGAGTCCAAACTTTGAAATCAACTATAAAGAGTCTTTATGTGGACAACACCCCCTGTATAAAGTCCAGCCAATTAGGCATCCCCTATCGAGTTCGAAAATAGACATAGGATCTGCTGTAAGCAGTGAATATTAACCAGAAAACGGCCTCTCCCTTTAATCCTTTACATCATTCACTTCTCAAGATAAAAAAAATATGTATTGAGGCGCCACTGCAGCCACGTCATTACATGAAAAACCCTACAAACACCATCCTCAAATCAAGTGGTCTCTTCGCAGACGCTGCAAATTACAATATCTCAATCATGTAGTGTTGCCAAATTATTGTGCACGCACACAAACATGCACACACCCACACAACGCCAAGAAAATACCTAGAAAAAAACCAAGAATCGAAAGAGAATAATGGAGAGCCCAGGATTAATTATTTGTTTTCAAATTATTGTGCGCGCGCGCGCGCACACACACACACACACACACTTATACAACGCCAAGAAAACACCAAGAAAAGAGTAGAGACACAATACACACGCAACTCCAACAGCCATGCAAACGTCCACCCATTTACATGTAAAGTCAAGAGGGATAACAAATAATTATACGAAACGAATGCGTACGGGGACGGGTACACGCACGTTTACATACACGTAGTAGTGTAAGAGAGTAACATAGTGCAGTGGTCAGCATAATACTGGCACATGCTGAGAGTGCAATAGCAAGCTTCACCATTGCTCATGGCCATGCAAATGTTCAGCAGCACTCAGTTCCGCAAGCTTCTGAAGATCAGCACACCTGCAACAAATAGATAGCACAAGGATACGCTTATTACCGTTATCATGCATGGGAGCACACAACTACCAAGTTCTCAACGAATGTGATGCTCAATGAAAATCAATCCACTCAAAGACCTGTGAACAGGTGATGGTGGGTACAATAATCTATTAGTAATACGAGGAATAAGATCGTTTGTGCACACTCAAAACGCACAGACACACCAACATACATGTAGTGTACACAGTGTTTCACTTCACTGCAACTAAATTGAAATGAGATGATTTGAACAATCTGTACAGCGTTGCTGTCAGTCAGTCTTCCCCAAGATGGAAATGCAATGATTTGTTGTCACGAGGCAGTTTCACTGACACAATGTCATGTTCGTGACATCTATCAACTTGCCCGCTGACGGGACCTTGTGAGATAGCCTACCTAGACATTAGTGACCACTTTGCAGTACTTGGGAATCTCTCTGTGGCAGGGTTTGCACCAGGCCGTACTTCCAGCTACAGACCTACACGCCGCATCCATAAGATAAACTGGGACACCTTCAACAGCGATCTCAGTGTAGAGCAGGCCTCTCTGCTCGCCATAGATGATGTCAACACCCTTGCATCATCTTTCATCGCCTCCATAGTGTCAACATTGGATAAGCATGCACCCGTGCGGATGAGGCGAAATCGGGATAGACGTCCCTGCCCGTGGGTAACAGATGAACTTGTGGCCTGCGTACGGGAGCGAGACAGACTCCATCGACTGCTCATGAAGAACCGCTGCAATGATGATCTCCGCAGTCAACACCGCACTGCTCGTGCCAAGGCCAGGAAGCTGGACAGGAGCCTGAAGAACACGTATTTCATCCAGCAGTGCCAGACGTCTGACCAACGTAAACTTTGGTCAGTTATCAATACTGTGGTTGGCCGGAAGAAACAATCGCACACTGCTCAAGTACCCATATCGGATCTTAGCAAGCTGTTTGGTGACGTTGTCCATGATCCCCAGCGTCCTCCTCAGCTCTGTTCTCCCTCTGGTCCAATGGCGGAAGGGGCCTTTACCGACTTCAGTGTAGTGACAGTCGAGGATGTGGCAAGCAGTTTGAAATCTGTCAACCCTTTCAAGGCAACAGGCAGTGACCAAGTTCCGAGCATCATCCTGCAAAAATGTTATCCAACCATTGCCCCCACACTTACACGCATCATTAATATATCCCTGTCCTCCGGTGAGTTCCCCCTGTCCTTCAAGTTGTCCCACGTCAGTCCGCTCTTCAAGAGTGGAGACCCTACTTTGCCAAAGAACTACCGCCCTGTGTCACTGCTCCCAGTTATCTCCCGCATCACAGAAGCATTTGTAAAAAATCAGATCACACAGTACTTGGACTCCAAGCAACTTCTTCCGCCTACTCAGTTCGCCTACCGAAAGCTTCACTCCACAGAAGATGCCTTAACGTATGCTGTTGATCGATGGCAAATGGCACGGGCAGAGCGCAAGTATACCGGCATCGTGTTTGTCGACATGTCAAAGGCCTTTGACTGCGTCAGGCATGAGCGACTCGTTACTGAACTGTTTAAGCTAGGCATCTCGGGAACTGCACTCAACTGGTTCTGCAGTTACCTGTCTGGCCGGGCACAGCAGATCAAATTGCAGGATCAGTTGTCAGGGACTGTTCCTTGCTCTCGCGGTGTTCCGCAGGGCAGTGTCTTAGGCCCACTCCTGTTCGTAATTTACACTGCTGACGTCAAGTCAACGATGCCTCCGGATGTGGCAGATCAGGAATTCGCTGATGACATCGCTCTCGATTGCTCCAACGCGTGTCCCAAGCAAGTCTGCGAGTCTCTGTCGTCTGCAGTGACCAACCTCGCCAAGTGGCTAGATGACATCGGCCTACTTCTGAATGCCCAGAAAACCCTAGTTCTGTTTGTAAAGCCAAGAGGCGGTGCTGATGTTCAAGAACATGTACGTTGTCGAGGACAACCCCTGGAAGCAACAACATCTGCGAAATACCTGGGTGTTGTAATCGACAATGACCTCTCCTGGCAGCCACATATCAGCCATGTAACACGCAAGATCGGGCCAGTAATTGGACAGCTATGGCGACACGGCAGGTCCCTGAGCCTAAGAGCACGCCAAGTCTGGTATGTCAGCATGATACAGGCTCATCTGTCCTATGGATCCAACTGTTTCTTCTCCAGTCTTTCCAAGCAGCTCCTGGATAAACTCCACCGCCTGTCAAAATCCGGTGTCAGAGCGACCCTGCAGCAAAGGACTCTGGTCCCGACTGCCCCCCTTCTCGAGCTACTGGGTGTACCAAGCTTGCCACAGCTTCTCTTCCAGAAGCTTGCCATCTTCGTTTTCAAATGTTTAAATGACAAGACAAGTCCCCTGTTAAAGAATCTGTTCGTGCCGATCAACGACCCTGCCACACCTCAGCTGAGGACGACACGGGGTCAAGTGTCAAGCCTGCTGAGAGTTCCGTTCCTCCCTGGTCCTGCTGGACGTCGTTCAATTCAGTTTGTTAGCAGCATTCTGTGGAATGCTCTCCCAGTTGCAGTCCGTACGGAAGGTGATTGGCAGACATTTAAAGCTCTAGCCACGGCTCTCGACTTGCCCAGCCTTTACCCATATTAACATTCTGTGTACCTAACTTCATGTCGAAATCCATTTTAACAATCCGCATATCTCTCCTCCCCCCCCCCACCCCCCCCCCACACCCCTCTCTCTCTGTGTCTCTGACACACACACACACACACACACACACACACACACACACACACACACACACACCTGTCCTGTCCTGTAGAGTCACTGCCGCAAAAGGGTCACGTGATCCCATCACTGGGAAACTTGAGAAGAGAGAGAGAGAGGACACGACGCTCGATGACGCTCCAGGTGCACGGGTAGTCGCATCCGCTTGCCGCATATGCACACGTGCTGGAAGGCTGAGCGCTCCTCTGCTGTTGGTCTATGAGCCACCCTTGAACAGCGATGCCTTCCCCGTCCCCGGACACCGCGAAAGCAGCGACCACACCTGTCACAATGCGCGGCACAACATCCCTCCGCCGGTGCCGACGCTCCGGTAGTTCCAGGTGGCACTGCGGCATCCACCGTTGAGGCACACACATGCCGGACCAAGCCACCGCGGCTTCTCAGCCACCGCCCACACCGCCCGCACTGACTGGCGCCCCGCTGCTCAGACACAGGCCGCGCACGCTCCTCCAGACACTTATGCCGAGCCATGTCTCCTTTCCGTGCAAAATCCCGTCCG
>NC_088655.1:7699832-7744832 GCF_964019385.1 Sycon ciliatum | reverse complement strand
TAATAATTTCCAATCAGGCCCGAACGTACCTTGCCAGAGTGCTCAAACTGACAAGTCAGTGAGCTCTGCATAACGCAAACAGCAAAGGCACTACCCCACGCAAGAGTGCTCAACTGCTACAAGAGCAGGAGCGAAATACTCAATCTGCGGACAGAACTGTTTCGTCCTTTGTGGACTCGTCAGCGCAGCACAGAGGAAATGAGGCCGAACCTGATAGCAATGGAAATAAAAATTTCCAATCAGGCCCGAACGTACCTTGCCAGAGTGCTCAAACTGACAAGTCAGTGAGCTCTGCATAACGCAAACAGCAAAGGCACTACCCCACGCAAGAGTGCTCAACTGCTACAAGAGCAGGAGCGAAATACTCAATCTGCGGACAGAACTGTTTCGTTCTTTGTGGACTCGTCAGCGCAGCACAGAGGAAATGAGGCCGAACCTGATAGCAATGGAAATAAAAATTTCCAATCAGGCCCGAACGTACCTTGCCAGAGTGCTCAAACTGACAAGTCAGTGAGCTCTGCATAACGCAAACAGCAAAGGCACTACCCCACGCAAGAGTGCTCAACTGCTACAAGAGCAGGAGCGAAACACTCAATCTGCGGACAGAACTGTTTCGTCCTTTGTGGACTCGTCAGCGCAGCACAGAGGAAATGAGGCCGAACCTGATAGCAATGGAAATAAAAATTTCCAATCAGGCCCGAACGTACCTTGCCAGAGTGCTCAAACTGACAAGTCAGTGAGCTCTGCATAACGCAAACAGCAAAGGCACTACCCCACGCAAGAGTGCTCAACTGCTACAAGAGCAGGAGCGAAATACTCAATCTGCGGACAGAACTGTTTCGTCCTTTGTGGACTCGTCAGCGCAGCACAGAGGAAATGAGGCCGAACCTGATAGCAATGGAAATAAAAATTTCCAATCAGGCCCGAACGTACCTTGCCAGAGTGCTCAAACTGACAAGTCAGTGAGCTCTGCATAACGCAAACAGCAAAGGCACTACCCCACGCAAGAGTGCTCAACTGCTACAAGAGCAGGAGCGAAATACTCAATCTGCGGACAGAACTGTTTCGTCCTTTGTGGACTCGTCAGCGCAGCACAGAGGAAATGAGGCCGAACCTGATAGCAATGGAAATAAAAATTTCCAATCAGGCCCGAACGTACCTTGCCAGAGTGCTCAAACTGACAAGTCAGTGAGCTCTGCATAACGCAAACAGCAAAGGCACTACCCCACGCAAGAGTGCTCAACTGCTACAAGAGCAGGAGCGAAATACTCAATCTGCGGACAGAACTGTTTCGTCCTTTGTGGACTCGTCAGCGCAGCACAGAGGAAATGAGGCCGAACCTGATAGCAATGGAAATAAAAATTTCCAATCAGGCCCGAACGTACCTTGCCAGAGTGCTCAAACTGACAAGTCAGTGAGCTCTGCATAACGCAAACAGCAAAGGCACTACCCCACGCAAGAGTGCTCAACTGCTACAAGAGCAGGAGCGAAATACTCAATCTGCGGACAGCATGCTATATATTATGTATTTATTTATTTTTCATTGCATACCACAGAACCATCAGATGCTGCAAAGCGGGGTGGTGGCATATTGGATGGAAGTGGGGGCGGGGCAATAGTCACTCCTCCGACCAACGGTTTCGGATTCATTGTTACTCATGTGCGCCCATACGTAGGAGAATAGAACATGTGCATCTAAGAGAGAAACTCCTTTGCAAACGATAATGGGGAGAATTTGAGATTGAGATATGACATAACACAATAGTAAAAACAGTGCACCGTGGAAATAGAAAGATGGAGAGAACTGACAGTCGTATAAAGTATGATGACTGGGAGACACAAGGTAGGTTTAAGGCTGAGCGAAGGGGATCAGAGAGGGGTAGAAGGGAGCTGGAGTTCTTGTGAAATGCACCACTGTTTGTGTTATTACTTCGTCTTTCTTTCTTTCTCTTCTTTTTTTCATTAGCACATGCATTTGTGATTTCTCTTCTTTCGTTGTTAAAATTCACACTTGTGTTTATCACTCCTGTTTCAAATCTTTATTCTCACGATATCCAGTGGCCAATAAGAGATCATAGTGTAAGAAGGGAGAAAGAGTGAGGAAGAATTGGGTGGGCAGGGCCAAGAGGTTAATGACTACTTAAGTGTACGGGCAGGGGTGGTCGCCACACGAGCATACAGAGTTGTGTACTTAAGTGTACGGGCAGGGGTGGTCGCTACACGAGCATACAGAGTTGTGCAACAGCAGGGATATTTCGGATTTGAAGGGGGTACGAGAAGGGATTTCGCGAAGCTGGGCGGGCAAGCAATTAAAGTAATGAAGGGCCTTGTACAGGGGAGAATGGAGACAGCGGTCAGTCCACGGAGTTGACAAGTGCCAAGTACGAGAGTGACGTAAATTATACGAAGGTTGCACGTTGCTAGCAGTATGCAGCGAGAGTATATGTGGTGGGGCATAATTGTGGCGCAGAGAATGCGCAAAGAGTATATGTTTAACTTTAAAGCGTGAAAATAAAGTTGACCATTTGATGCGATGCAAAAGGTGGGAGTGTTCTAAGTGTGTGTAAAGGGGAAGGTGGAGACATATTCTGGCGGCTTTCCGCTGGAGTCGTTCGAGCCTGTCAAGGGAAGTGTGTGACAACGGTGTGAGAGCATTGCTCGCATATGAGAATATAGGGAGTATGTATGTCTGATAGATGTGAGATAAAGAATCACTGGTGAGTGTAGACCTTAGTCTAAAAAGAATATTGAAAGACTTGAGTGATTTTTTGACTATGTATTCAACATGCTCCGTCCAACGGAGGTCATGCTGAAAGATTATTCCGAGGTGTTTGTGTTTTTGTGCTACGATAAGTGTTGGTATTGGTGTTGTTTTACGTAAGTTTTCCATAATGTGTAAAATGGGGGTTTGTCAACTGACAACCGCTATATCCATTTCCTATTCACTCGGCGCATGAGCTGGATGAAATTATTTTATTAGTGACGTCGAAAACATTATTGACGATTCAGGCCAGCCACCCATCGTCAGAAAATTGTTCTGATCATGAGTGACGGGCCCGAAACGTCAATAAGTTTTTCGACATCAGGAAAAAAAAGAATTTTCATCCAGCGCATACACCGAGTGAATAGCAAATGAATAGAGCGGTAGTCAGTTGACAAACCCCCTTTTACTGAAAATGCAGTTGCGTGATGTCCACCACTTTTTGAATTTCTATAACATAAAGAAATAATTGGAGGAGTGTCCAATTTCAAAAGAAAAGTTGTCAGCACCGGCGCAATCCACACAGTTAAGTAAAGCAAATTTAGTAACCGAACGTTTTCGTTCCCTTTTCATCATGGCTAAGTACAGGGAATAATGGAAACATGCTTTTTTCTAAGTTTTTAGGAAATTAGAGGACACTTTGAAATTCTCCGTTAAGTCCAAATTTGAAATTATGTTTTTTTCTCTTTCTAATATAGTTCAATTTTGTTTCATTGACAACGACAGTTCCTGATGAGTGTTGTACGAAAATTTGTTTGAATCCCAATTTTTCTCTATACTTTTTCTTCCTACTTCCATCGTTTTATTGGACGTTGTCTCCACTGTGTTACATTGTGTGAATAAAGTGTACAGAAATGTTGATTCAATGTAAAATAGAAGAAAAGAAAACACATGGGAACGAGTTATGAAGCAACTGTCCATAACTGTGACAAGATAATAAGCAGTCAGAAGAGCAACACGATCTCACCATATCGGGTGAGGGCGAGCAAGAGGAAGTCGGACCTGACGCAAATGCGGCGGAAGGTCACAGCGTGGACCAGATCAGAAAAGCCGAGCTGATCCAGTTGAAGGCCGACAAGGTACAACTGAAGTGCATATAAGTTGCAGTTGAGTGTGTTAGAAGCTGTTTGTCAACGTATTCATAAGCCTAATCTGTGTGTCCAGAAGGGTAGCATTATTCGTTTGAAATTGTTTTAGTAGCAGCTTGTTCTGTCTGCTTGGCTCTGGTCGGCCATGGTGTCATATCTTGTATCACAGTGTTAGGACTGGTGCAGTCACACTCAAACGATCGGTGCAAGTCGACACGACAAGGAGTCTCAAAGGTTCGTGTAGAACAATGTCAGGCAAGGAAGACCAAGCAAAGCGAGCACGACAAGGCTAGACAGGGCTAGAAGGGGGAGAGCAAATGCTCCAGCAAGAGCTTATCTAGGGCCTGGGTAGCTATGGAGATAAATGTGCTAAAGCGCGAGTCCAGCTACCCAGGCCAAAGAAAGAAAAGATTAGGAAAAGCAACCAGGGTGAGTACGAGGCCGTGAAGGTGAGTACGTCGAGTGAATGTGAGTGCGCGCCCTAAAAGGTGAGTTCGCGCCTGTAAAGGTGAGTACGAGAGTAAAGGTAAGTCCGCGCCTGAAAAGGTGAGTACGAGAGTGGAAGTGAGTGCGCGCCCGAAAAGGTGAGTTCGAGGGTGCGAGTGCGTACGAGTGTGCGAGTGCGTGCATATGTGAAATCGTGAACCTAACATACCACCCCTGCTTGAAAAAGACTCCGCGTCCACGTGGAGAAAAGGAAGGGGAAAAAATTGCAAATAGCTCGAATATACAGACATTTATGGGACAACAAAAATTTAAATTGACCTGCGAATAATTGCTGAGGGAACAAGAAAAATAGTTAAAACAGTAGTAAACACAATCATGAATGTGATCAATATTTAAGATGCATACAATGTTGTAACTCTTGAGGCGATCTAAGAATAACGATAAGGACGAAGACGAAGAAACGACAGGCACCCCGGAAGACAACTTCCGAAGCGCCTGTCCGCACACGCAACACCAGGGAAAAGGACGACGACAACGAAACGACAGGCACCCCGGAAGAAGACAACTTCCGAAGCGCCTGTCCGCACACGCAACACCAAGGAAAAGGACGAGGACAACGAAACGACAGGCACCCCGGAAGAAGACAACTTCCGAAGCGCCTGCCCGCACACGCAACACCAAGGAAAATACAACGACGAAGAAACGACAGGCACCCCGGAAGACAACTTCCGAAGCGCCTGTCCGCACATTCAACACGTCCACACACATATACGCAAACAAAACACAGGCATAACGGTGGACAACAAAGGTACAGGCGAGCGCATGACGTGGCGAAATCTGTCGAAACGCGGGCTGTATACTAGAAACAAAAACAGGAATGTCAGTAGGCGTTAAACAGTAAGGGAACAAGCTAACGCATGGCGAGGCGAACTCCTTCGATCTGCGAGGAAGCGACAAAGAATTATTCGTACACGAGACAATCCTCAGTTGCACATTCGCTCAGAAAAGAGTAAACGCGCGAGCAACATCATCGGGACAAACGGACTAAGACCCACAAGACCCAAAAACCGCACGCGCAAATGATACAACCCGCAAGAGTTCAAAAATAGAAAAAAAGAAGAAAAAGAAACGCACCCACACAACAACAAAAACAACGCACACACAACACGGCAAGGGAAACACAATGGCTACAAGTCGGCACAAAAAACGATTAGGACAACATTAGACAGACAATCAGGACCAGGACATCACCATACAAACCAACGGGGGGAGTGGTCATACACCGGACCCCGACGAGGAAACACATAACGAGGACGACGATTGGGTGGAGGGCCAGTCCAGTGACGGTACGGTGCGTGGCGGGGCATGGTCGGCATAATAAGGCGGTGCGGTGGCAGAACGTCGGCGTCGAAGTATCGGTGTCTCGTCGGGCGTATCGTCGGGCGTATCGTCGGGCGTATCGTTCGTGGTCGTTGTCGAGGCTGTGGGCGTTGTCGAGGTTGCGGGCGTGGTCGTCGGAGCGGTGGTCGGTAAGTGTGGATATTCAGGCGCTGGCGAATAGCCGTTATCAGTTCCTCCGCCGATGGAGGGCGCGGTGGGATAATAAGGTGGCGACGCGCGGCGCCCAGGCGTGCCGGCCTGATTAGTCCGGGCGTCGGTGGTGGAGATGGAATTACGGGCGTCCGCGGCGACGGCGGTGACGGTGCTTGCCGCACCCAGTCCTCGAATTCCGGCGGCGTCCCCCATGGTTGGATATCCCATGGCTCGAGCATGGCGCAATTCGGATGCGGCGGCGGCGTTTGGGGCGGAGGTGGAGGCGGAGGAGACGAGGGCGGCGAATTCGGCGGGAGCGGGAGCAAGAGGGTTGCTGCCATTTCTTCATCAGGCGAAAGAGACATACTCGCTATCATGGTGATGAGTGAAGCCCCACACCCAGGACGAGAACAACGAAGCAAAACAACCGACCACACACACCAAACAAAACAACACCGAATTAAAGGACACTTATCGGTAAAGAATATTAAATTAAGTCGGAGGGCGAGAACGAGTATTGTACGTGTGTGTAGGTGCAGCAAGTGTAGGTCGCGGAGGCGCAGCAAGAGTTGTTCGTGTAGGCGCAGCAAGCGGTGTTCGTGCAGCAGGTCCCATTTGTGTCAAACATTTCCGAAGTCGATTTCGATGGACTGTGCAAGGCCGATGGCGGATAGGACTCTCAAATCGAGGTGCAATCGCATACGTAACGTCTGTCGGTTTCTTTACAATTTCCCAAGGTCCCGACCAATATTTGAAAAATTTAGGCGAAACTTGAGGCGGCGGATGTCGATGTAACCAAACTCGGTCACCTACATTCAATGGACTAGCGCGAGATTTTCGATCGTGGCGGACTTTAGAACAACGTTGACTAGAATCGAGATGTTTGCGAACCAAATCGTAGGAGGAACGCAACTTTGAAACATGTTCTTTCGCAAAAGATTCGTGCGTTTCAGGAAGTGAGTCGGCAGGCGGAGGACACAAAATATCGAGAGGCATGTGTGCCTCGCGACCAAACATTAAAGAATACGGCGTAAAATTCGTAGACGCGTGAACACTTGTATTGTACGCTAACATCGTCGAAGGAAGTAGCTCGTCCCAATTTGAATTGGCTTCATCAACAAATATCTTCAAAATATTCTGGATCGTTCTATTCGCTCTCTCAACAACACCATCGCCCTGCGGATGATACGGAGTCGTTCGTGATTTATCAATGTCAAGACGTAGGCATAGCTCGCGAAACAATAGTGATTCGAACTGCTTACCCTGGTCAGTGTGAATGCGCTCAGGTAAACCATGGCGAGACACAAACTCTTTTACAAAACATTGAGCGACAGTACATGCACGAATATCTGGCAATGGATAGCATTCAGTCCATTTTGAAAAATGATCAACAACCACGAGAATATATGCATTTTTTGATGATGAAATTGGCAGTGGGCCCATCAGATCCATTGCAACTAGTTCGAGCGGTTTGGAAGAAGCCAAATGTTGCAAAGGTGCACGATCAACTGGATTCTTTGCTTTCGAACGCTGACAGTCGGTACACCTGCGACAAAATTCGTCAATCTCAGCGCGAAACCCAATCCAAAAATACTTTTTCGCGACTAATGCAATCGTGCGTCTTGTGGCGAAATGTCCGGTCACTGCTGTCGAGTGCGCTTCACGAATAATACGACTACGAAATGTGCGAGGAACAATCAATTGGCTAGCATTAATCTGAAGTCTTCGATAAACCAAACCATTGTCGACAAAAAGTTTACCTTTTTCGGTCCATAGAGCGCGTGCGCCTGGACGAGTCGGTTGCTTTTTGCGGTTGTCGCTTTGTAATAGGTTTTTGATTTCTTTTAAAAGATCTTGATCGTTGTCAGTAGCTTCTTGCCATTCCCTACATGCCTCATCACTGCCTAGAAAATGTAGCGAGTTAATCGTGGGCGGCGCGTCATCGACAGGGTATCTTGAAAGACCATCTGCGTTTCCGTGTTGTGCGCCCGGGCGATGTATCCATGCATAATCATATTCCGACAAATGTTCGATCCAACGGGCAACTTGTCCCCTTGGATTTTTGAAAGTACGTAGCCATTTCAACGCTTGGTGATCGCAACGAATCTGAAACTGCGCATGCAAAAGGTAGACTCGAAAATGTTCAGTCGCCCATACTACTGCAAGAAGTTCTTGTCGCGTTGTACTGTAATTTCGTTCCGGGTCCGATAAACTACGACTAGCAAACGCAATTGGTCGTTCTACACCATCGTCATCAAGCTGTGAAAGAACTGCGCCAAGTCCGGAATTCGATGCGTTAGTGTCTAAAATAAACGGACGGTTCCAGTTTGGATACGGCAAAACAGGTGCAGTTGCAAGTTCGGATCTTAGTTTCATAAATGCATCCAACTGTTCTTTACCCCACTGAAAAACTTGACCTTTCCTGGACAATTTCGTCAAAGGTGCAGCAACACGAGCAAAGTTACGAATGAAGCGGCGATAATAGTTTGCAAAACCCACAAACCCCTGTACATGTTTGATTGTCTTCGGAATCGGCCACTCAGAAACTTGATCTACTTTCTTTGCACTTGGTGTAACCCCTTTTTCTGAAATGCAATGTCCCAGAAAAGAAACATCCGTACGCAGCAAATTGCATTTCCTAGGTTTAATCTTAAGACCTGCGCTCTCGAGAGCTTTCAAAACAGCTAAAAGATTTTCCGCATGCTCTTCCCGCGTGCGACCGAAAACAATTATGTCATCGAGATAGATTAAACACTTAACATACAAAAGACCTTTAAGAACCGTATACATTAATCGCTGAAACGTGGCGGGGGCGTTAGTGAGTCCGAAAGGCATTCTGCGAAACTGATAGAGACCGTGGGGCGTGACGAAAGCGGTTTTTTCGCGATCTTCGGGCGCTACCAAAACTTGCCAATAACCCGATTGCAAATCCAAAGTCGAAAAGTATTTTGCGCCGTGCAATGCGTCGAGCGTGTCATCGATGCGCGGTAAAGGGAAAGCGTCTTTTCGCGTGACGTTATTCAAGTTTCGATAATCAACGCAAAATCGTGTCCCACCTCCGTCCTTCTTCGCTAAAACAATTGGGCTTGCCCACGGTGAAGAACTCGGTTCGATTATATCCTGCTCCAACATGTCATCTACTAATTTACGAGTCAGCTTCGCTTTATCCGGTGATAATCGACGGGCGTTGTGGCGGATCGGACGATTGTCGGTAAGTGTGATAGTGTGATGTATTTCGTCTGTCTTTCCAACGTCATTATCATCTACCGCAATTACCGATCGCATGCTTAACAAAAGTCGTTGTAAATGCTTAATCGCAGCGCTATCGCCCACACAACCAGACCAATTAAACTTATTAAGCAAACTCTTATCTTCTATCGGAACATTATCGTCAAGCTTTGGGAATAGAGGTGATGAGGATGAGATGGTGTGTTTTGGAATTACGGAACTCTTCGAACGCAACGGAAACGATTTTCGATACGCGGTAAGTGTGTGGTCGGACTCGAATGAAATGCTCATGCCATGGCCAGTCAACGTGTTTACACCAATAATCACTTCCTCCTGGACCCCTCCACTACCAAAGCTTTAGTCTTTACTACTGTCGAATGGTCGAATGCGATACAAACCTGCGCGACCCCATGTACTTTAATCGAAGACCCCGTCGCGCTTTGGAGTGCATCGATACCAACTGTGGACTGAGGCGCGAGTGTAGACATCGGTGCAAAAGTTTCAAATACATCTTTTCGAATAACTGTGAATGCTGCCCCCGTGTCCACCAGAGCTGCTACCACTGCGCCTTTGCCTTTTTGTCGTCTGGAAATTTTTATTTGCAAATGGCAGCCTTTCGTCCAATATCGACGAACGCAGTGGGCAGTTCGGGTGAACACAGGGGAAACAACCCCCCTCACAATAGAAACCACGAACCCCAGTAAGCGTAACACTAAGGCAATGCACAAGAACGGAAATCTCACTATAATCGACGTAACAAATTTAAGGGCGTGAACAAGCATCTTAAAGAACAGGATCGAGTACGGTAATAACAGAGTGACAGTTGACTTAGCAGAATGAACGGCATGGAGGAACATCGTAAATAACAGGATCGAGTACGGCAGTAACAAAGTAAAAGGTTTAAATGTCGAGGCAAAAGTGTTCGTATCGGTGGTGATTTTCGATATCGGAGTCGAAGTGGTTGGCAGCCTCTCGTCAGCCACTAAAAGCGGTTTAAAGAATTACGTGAGTCCGAGCGGTCGCCAAAATGTTGCGAGTTTTGGGAACGCTTTTTGGTGAAACAGTCACGTTCAATGTGTCCTCGACGCTGACAAAAGAAACAAACAGGCGGTTCGCGGAAACTGATTCTACGATCCGACCTACGATCCCCCATTTGGCTACGCGATTCCGAGCTGTGCGGACGTTTGAAATCTCGGCGCTCAGGCGAAGGTGAGCGAGGTCGACTACTCGCCGGTTTCTGGTGTTCCAACAAAATTTTGCTAACACGCTCAGCTACACGCTCAACAAGTTCGTCTTCGTCAAAAGTTTTCGATGGTGCGCGTACTTGAGAAACAGATGCAAATTCGGCGGCCGCAGCTGCGAGGACCGTACTCGACTTCTGTAAGTTTGTTTCCACTACCAAAGCTCTACGCTGTGCGGCGTCAAGTGTCTGTGGATCGAAATCGATTACTTTATCTTTAATTGGCGGATCTAAAGCATCAATAAACGCTTCTTTTGCGATGTCGTCGATTACTTCCGACGTCGCAGAAGGATATGCACGCGCAGTCATTAGTCTTATATCGGTGGCGAGTTTTACCAAACATTCGTTTGGGGATCGTCTACGATGGCGCAGTTTGACTCGAAACAAAGACGAATTCTCTTTTGGCAAAAAGTGATCGACCAACACAGTTCTCAATTGTACATAATCTTCGACTACCGATTTATCGCAGGCTAACAAAAATCTCGATGCTTCTTTCCTCAAAGATTTGCGCAAGAATCGGTACCGCAGTGCATCGCGATCATTAATCAAAAGTCTCGAGGACGAGGCGACAGGTGAACTACAACTTTGATCAAAATCGGTATCTAACAAATTTTCGGAGCGCTCGACAGGTGGAAAACCATACGCCTCGCAAGCCGAATCAAACTCTAGAAAGAATACCTCGATATCTTCGCCAGGCGCGCCAGAAAACACAGGGAAACTACCAGCAGGTATGCGACACGGATCAACAGTCATTTTCGTTTATAAATTTTGGAACGGTACAGAAGTTTGGAATGATAGAAAAAAAAGAAAGATGGCACCTAACAAAAGTTCGGTACGACACAAAGATTTGTAAGCTAGAATTTCGAGCAAGGTACTACAAGAACTAAGTACTAAAGTAGAGTTGAACCGAAACGAGACACAAGTAAAATGCAAGAAGGGCGCCTACCGAAAGTTTGGAACGATACAAATATTGAAAGCTAACACGACGAGCAAGGTGGTACGAGAACGAAGTCGAGTCGAAACGAAACGAGACACAAGTAAAATGCAATACAGTCGGTAGAGCAGGAGTACTTACGGTTCTCAGGGTCGTGAGGTCGAGCGAAAGATCGGGCGCCAATGTTAGGACTGGTGCAGTCACACTCAAACGATCGGTGCAAGTCGACACGACAAGGAATCTCAAAGGTTCGTGTAGAACAATGTCAGGCAAGGAAGACCAAGCAAAGCGAGCACGACAAGGCTAGACAGGGCTAGAAGGGGGAGAGCAAATGCTCCAGCAAGAGCTTATCTAGGGCCTGGGTAGCTATGGAGATAAATGTGCTAAAGCGCGAGTCCAGCTACCCAGGCCAAAGAAAGAAAAGATTAGGAAAAGCAACCAGGGTGAGTACGAGGCCGTGAAGGTGAGTACGTCGAGTGAATGTGAGTGCGCGCCCTAAAAGGTGAGTTCGCGCCTGTAAAGGTGAGTACGAGAGTAAAGGTAAGTCCGCGCCTGAAAAGGTGAGTACGAGAGTGGAAGTGAGTGCGCGCCCGAAAAGGTGAGTTCGAGGGTGCGAGTGCGTACGAGTGTGCGAGTGCGTGCATATGTGAAATCGTGAACCTAACAACAGTATACTAGTAGTCCTTACAAGTTCGTTAAAGGGGAAGTTAAGGCAAAAATTAAAATTTCACCAGTTGTAGTCTTCGGGGTGCTGATTCGAATGGTCTTGGTCCGAGGAAGCTGACACGGTCCCTTCCTACTTGAATCCCAATCGAACTCGCGCACTTCCACCGAAACTGGGTGACTGCGCCCTACTAGATGGGGATTTGTATGCAAAATATCACTAAAAGCGCCATTTCCTTCTTATAAAAGCACGGATGACCGCGATTGGCCCATATGTTGTAGTCTTCTGGACGCTGAGTCGACTGGTTTTGGTCCGAAAAGGCTGCGATGCAGCGTTCCTCCTTTATTCCCAATCGAACATGGTTGAACAAGCGGTCACGTGCTCCTGCGTACACCAGTCACCTGGTCACCGCGCCTGCAGGGTACAACTTACTAGCCTGTTGGACCTTTTTTGTGTGCAGTCCTGTCACTCGAGTTGAACTCGAGTTGAACCTTGGTGTGAAAGTTGTCACCTGCTGGCGTGGTGACCAGGTGATTTGGGCACCCAGGAGCACGTGACCACTTGTTCAACCATGTTCGATTGGGAATAAAGGAGGAATGCTGCATCGCAGCCTTTTCGGACCAAAACCAGTCGACTCAGCGTCCAGAAGACTACAACATGTGGGCCAATCGCGGTCATCCGTGCTTTTATAGGAACAAAATGGCGCTTTTAGTGACATTGTGCATACAAATCCCCATCTAGTAGGGCGCAGTCACCCAGTTTCGGTGGAAGTGCGCGAGTTCGATTGGGATTCAAGTAGGAAGGGAGCGTCTCAGCTTTCTCGGACCACGACCATTCGACTCAGCACTCCGAAGACTACAACTGGTGAAATTTTAATTTTAGCCTTAACTTCCCCTTTAAGTGCTTTCGCAGTTTTTCCTGTTATTACCTTAGTGCTAGGATTATCATTTTCATAGGTGTTGTTTCTTCTCACTCCATTTGTCTTTATTAGTATCTTTCTGGATTGTTTTTCATTAGTACAACGTAGCTTCCTGAGGAGTGTTGTGCGTAAACTAGTTCGAAGTACAATTTTTTGTTCATGATTTCTTCCATATCACATTTTTTTCTTTCTTCCATGTTCTTCACTGCCTTCGTATCCACTCGTTTTTTGAATACAATAAAAGCCTTTGTGAAAATGTCGGTTCAGCTCGTTCTGTTGATCGCAATTCTAAAACTATTGTCGCCTCGACGCCTATTTACATATTTACTATTTATTTAATATTTCTCTCAGGATGTGAAATATGAAATGTCTCAGAAAGTTCAGTTTATTTTGGAACGCAATTTCGCGTACATGTAGTGATTTAGCCTACAGTTAGTTCACGAGTCATTTCGTGGGTTGTTTGTTTCTTGCGTTGCACAGTGCAAGACAAGAATTTGCACAGCTGCACAAGAGTATTGACGTTGACTCTCAAAATCATTCTTGGTCGCATTTTGTTTGTTTCTTCTAAGTTTTGACAAAGGGACATGTATTTTCGTTTTGACTTTTCTCGCAGTGTTTCCTTTAATTTCTAAGCCGCGACGCCGTCGCGTACTGCGGTACGACGGGTCACGTGCTGCCAAGCTGCTGCATTCTTTATTCACCAGTTTTCACGGCTACACTACATGCATTGTATTATGACTCATAATTATTTTTGCTCTGCGCTGAATCCCGTACTAGTGTAGGGCTTTTTCAGAGTTTGCTTTCGAAGAGGCTCGGCAAGTTCCATTCTTCGAAAGGAAGAGAAAGTCTTTTTGTTGTTTGCGAAATATCCATTTTACTACCACCAAGTCTTCCCGTTGCGTGTGTGACCCTGCATGACAGCCAGTTTATTGGCATTTTTTCAAGGATTGGGATGTTATACCCTCCAATGTTGAATATGATTTGCTGATGTGTTAGTAGCAGGAGGTGGTTAGTAGTGCTTCTTTGGGTGAAAACTTTAAAACGCAGAATTGAGACCTCCGGACACGGGGGTCGACCTATGACCGGGGTCGACTTATAACCGGTAAAATACGGTACGTAGTGATCAACAGTAAATGTGTTCGTTATCAAGAAAGAAATAGAGAGAGAGAGAGAGATGAGATGGCGTCAACAGTTACTTCGTCAATCAATTACCCCTCTCTCTCCAGACGCCACTACTCAGGAACAATATCCCATTGGGCGTCGACGGCTAGCTGGGCCACGGAGATCATAGCATGGGACTGAGTCACTGCCTCCGCCGTCAAATTCCAGGCCGATGGCTCCACTATCACTAGCGTCACTCTCATTGTCACTCTTGGCAGGACTCGGCTAAGCGCTGTGGACATCAGTTGTAATGTAAGGCACTTCAGGTCACCCGTCCATTTACATCCTCAGTGCTCGGTAATACAGGAGATCAGGCTAGCTTCAGCAGTCAATGTTGATCACTTTCTCTGCGTCATTGACATGGCTAATCACAACGGTTGATGTTGACACACTCTTCCCCACTTTCCAGCCAGGCTCAAATGGCGGGAGCAGCTTCTGGTGACACCCAGGGCGTATGAACAGTAGTGCATCACTGGGAACGTAGGGTGATTGTGTGCTGCTGCGTGTTTGTGGAGGGCTCGATGCTTAAAACTCTGTGCGTGTGTGTGTTTGCGTGTGTGTGTGTGACAGTAGTGGTTGTTTGCATTTTTAAGTGCTCTGACCTCAAGTCGTTTGTGTCACGTAGCACAGCCCTGTCCGTGTGGTATAGACTAGGGCAGGGCTGTGGTGACCTCCGCCAGTGGCCTTGCAAGCTACTGCGGAGTTGTTGTTGCGCACTCACTGCACAAGTAGTCGGAAAGTTCAATTGAGAATTTCGAAAATTTGAATTTGGAATGGTGAGGAGGACGACGATGAAGTCCAACCAGACAGAGAGGAGAAAGGAAGGAAGTAGTGGTGGACGTGGGGCTGCTCTCGCTTTCGTGTCGTGGAATGTTTGTTCCTTTGTCGAGGACTCTGGACACGAGCGGCTCTGCAGAAAGCGGCAAAATAATAATTTGGCGATGGTTCGTAAATTGGATTTTTTGGTCGTGGAGCTTCGGAGATTTGGGATCGCTAAGTTATAGCTGCGATCCAAAAGACAAAGTGGTTCGAGTCCGATGTCTGGAGAGCTGATGGCTGTATGTTCTTGCACTCGGGTCGCCGTCTACCAAATGGCGATGGTCCTGCGCGTTGGAATGAAGGTGTTGGAATTGCTGTCGACCTACCCTTTTAACCCTTTGAGGCCCATAGTACGGATATATCCGTACCAGTGTACAGTGCATACTTTTCAAAGCGCAACCTGGCGTAACTCGGCCGTCCCTTGACCAAATCGGACAATCGAAAAGGCTATCGACATTAGAATTGTCTCAGCTATCAGCTCGAAAAAACCCGAAAGTGATCCGAGTTCGGAGAGCGGAGATACGAGACTCGAACTAAATTCGCTCAGCAGAGTCAACTCGAGCGCGTGCATTTTGAACTCGTTTTTAGGGGTTTTCCCTGACTCGCGGCCCACGCAGCTACAGATAGTTCACGTCATCGCAAAGGCATGTTTCTCAGCTCTCCAGTAAAAAAATTTGAGCGATCTGCGATGCAATTTGTTGAAATGGCAGAGAATTTGAGTTGGGCGCTCGCAATGCTGGCTTTGGAGCGCCGTATCGCGCTGCGGCGCTGGTTCTGTGGATCGAGTGATGTATTGCTGGCTATCGCTGTATTCCTCTGGCCAAGAGCTTTCCAGAAAGCCCAAGATCACCAAAATCGGCCAAAGGACACCAAAGTTACGACCAGATAAGTACCCGGGCTCGCGTATGCAGTGCATTTCTTGAAATAATTGTGGGCCCTAAAGGGTTAATGACATTTGCGTCAGACCAAGAAATATTGTTATAAGGGTAATATTGTTATAGGGGTAACTGGTTCATTTCATACACATACGTCATAATACATGTACATGGATTTTGTTCATTTTTTACACTCTTCAAAGCATAAAAAACTGTCGTACATGCACATTATGTACACAGCAAGGTGACCACTGGTGCCCCCATTGCATTTCGTCAGGTCCCAGTGAATTATCAAGTGAATAGCCCTTTCCCAAAGGTGCTCCTTTAATTCGCACTTAGTGCTTTTCGCGTCCCTCAAAATATGCTGAAAAGTGCTCTGTTTTCAGTGAAAACAGGCAAAAAGTGCTATTTTTTCAGTGAAGGATAGCCATGATACATGTTCAGATATGAACCCAAGCTGAGAAATGAATACGCACTCTTCCATTTATGGGTCCACGAAAGGCAAAACAGGAAGTAAAGTTCAAAAAACCCACTTTTTACAGCATTCTGTACAAGCTTCACCAACTTGTTCCCCCCCCCCCCCCCGCCCCCCACCCCCCCCCCCCCCCCGCCCCGAAAATGCGGCGTGCCAAGGCCCATCCAGATCGAGCACTCGGAAACGGTGACCGCATGCATGAGCAAACAGACTTTAGCACTTTTTCAGCTAAAAAAGCTCAAAGGTGCGATATTCACCAAAAAACGCAATAAAGGGCGAAAGAAACGGGCTTTTCCAAAAAGGGCCAAAAAGAGCGAAAAAAGGGCGAGCACCTTTGGGAAAGGGCTACAAGTGAAGCTTTCCCTACTTGGGTAGTGGGCTCTACATATTCCCTGCTAGATATTGTTATAAAATGGAAAATGTCGATTGGTCAGCCCATTTTATATCGTTATAGGGGTAATATCGTCATAGCAATATTGTTATAGAGGTAAGGCATTGTATACACAAGTCAATGGAGTGATTTGGTTTGGTAGGAAAATATTGTTATAAGGGTAATATCGTTATAGAGGTTATCGTTATAAGGGTAGGTCGACTGTATGCTGAACCCAGGTATGATTGAGGCTTGGAGACGTGCTGGTGAGCAGTGGGGCGCTGTAAGTTCGAGATTGGTTGTGGCCCGTCTCAAGCTAGCGGAGGCAGGGGAACTTCAAGAGCATGGCCAATGGCAGAGAAGGAATGATTTGTATGTGACAGTTGTGAGTGCGTACGCACCAACCAGTAAAGCTACTGCACCCGTCAAAGATCATTTCTTTACAGATTTGCTGAGGGTGGTCGATGGTGTACCAGACAACAATGTCCTGTTGCTGCTTGGTGACTTTAATACTAGACTTGGCAGCAGCAATGACGCGGGAGACGAATGGAGGGCTGTGTTTGGGAGATACGGTCACGGTGCGCGAGGCTGGTGAGCGGCTTCTGATGTGGTGTGCTACCAACAGGCTGTCTGTAATGAACACCCATTTCCAGAAACCTGCATCGAGGCGTGGGACCTGGATGCACCCAGCTACGAAGCAAACCCATCTCATAGATTTTATCATCATGAGGCAGCCTCACTCTCGCTTTTGTCTTGATGTCAGCGTAATGCACAGTGCCAACTGTTGGACAGACCACCACATGGTTCACAGCAAGCTTCTACTTGATCGTCAGAACCTTTGACGTGGAACAAGAAATCCTGCAGACGTCGCTGGAAGATCTCCAGTGCAGAGGTTATACCGAATGGCATCCGGAGGAATTCGAACCGACCCACAGGCGTGATGAATGTGGTCAGCTTGGATGCAGACTCCGTGAGGGGTCAGCAGCCGCTGTTGGCATCCAGTGTGCAAAAGACAGTAGAGCCGGCGAGCCTAGGTAGGGTGTCCTCAACTCTCGGAAGAGGAAAGTGCTCGCGCTTCACATTGCCGTTCCGCTTCTTTAGTTCTACGCAGATCCGTACGCAACCATTAGGTTTACGTACCGGCACCAGTCAGAGTGACCCGTTTCCCGGACGATGATGCCCATTTCCTCCATACGCGCGAGCTCTTCTGTGACCTTGTCATGTAGAGGCAGAAGCACACGGCGGGCAACACCACAGTGGTACAGCGTGGCGTTGTTGACGAGCTTGATGTCAGCTGGAGGCCCAACCATACAACCGATGGGCTGTGCTGGCTTGCTGGCACATGATTCTGCTGCATCTAAACGCTGGATCAGGCGAAGTCAGAGGCAGTCTCTGCGACTCAACAGGTTGGTTGATCCAGGACCAACGATAACTACCATCTCCATAGAGAACAGTTCACTCTTGTGCATGGTGTCTGCAGTGAGCTGACCCTTGATGGATAGATGTGCACCGGATGGACCAAGGAGTTTGGTAGTGGATGGTGTGATTACAGGGCGTTGTAAGATATCCTGTTAGTCGAGTGCATGATACACGATACATCGGCACCTGTGTCGATCTTGAATATCAAATTTGTCGAGCAAACAGGCCGACTTACTGACCAGGAGTCAGTTGACTGGGAAGGACTGGTGTTGGATGACAGCTCTGCCACAACACCCATGAGTGGCGACAGGGACGCAAGCGATTCATTTCCGACAGCTCCGGCACCACGCGAGGTTGCTGGAGTGGAAAGACAGACGGCGGCGAAGTGGCTCTTCTTTCCGCATGAATTACACTTGCGACCAAATGCAGGACACGCAGAACGGTTGCTCTTGTGTGAACCAGCGTGGCCACACCACGGACTTGTCGAAGATGTAGTGCCGCTCTTCCTCTGCATGGACGGCGTTGGTGCAGGCTTCGATGGAATGCCACTGCGCTGGAGACGACTCCTTGCATCTTGCTGCTTTCCTCCAAAGTGGGATGCAGCATTGACTTGCGGCCTGGTGGCTTGTGCTGCAACGTCGCGGCCTGCCTGGCCCTGAGAACTGCATCCGTGAGGGTGAGTTTTGTGGGCTCAATCTGCTGCAGCTCCTATGCGACTTGACGATCCAGAATGTGAGCGACGAGGCGATCTCGAATTCTGTTGTCCTTCTGGTCACCGAAGTCACAGAATTTAGCTACGGCGTGAAGTTTCCGAACAATTTCTTCCACGGACTCTCCTGGAAGATGGACGCACTGTTGGAAAATGGTCGTCTGATGAAACACGTTCAGTGCTGGCGTAAAGTAAGCGTCCAGCTTCGTCATGACCTTGTCAGTCTTGTCCTCGTCTCCAACGGCGTCGAATACCAGTTGATCGAGGATAGTTTCGGCCTCTGGGGCCAGCCAGTAGAGCAACGTAGAGATTTGTACTTTCTCGTCTTTCGCGCTGAGCTCTGAGGCGAGGCGATATCCCACAAACCTGCGTTTCCAAGCCGGTAAGGCATCTGGAATGGAGAAATCAAAGTCTGCAGGCGGCGCGAGCTCGGCCATTTCTACTCAAAGTGTAGACCTGGTTGACTAACTTCTGACACCATGTTGTGTCATGTACTGACATAAGGAAGTGGTTTATTTTACAGACAGATGAGTGTAGATATAGCGAAGAGTCAGGGAGGCCATGCCCTGCAGAGCTTGGTATCGTGCGTAGCACTGAGGTAGTGCGAGATCACGTACCGTGTATACATGGCGACAGACAGGGGAGGACTATGCCGTGAATGGGTGAAGGGAAAACATGATACAGGATAGGACACAAACCAAATGTACAAGCATGACGAATAATAAACATGCATGACGAATATAGGAAAGGGTAATTAAAGTTACTGATGCGATTTCATGATAAGTATTAAATTATATGCCCAAGGTCCGAGTCTAGAGTCGTACTGCCACAGTATTCCTACCCAGAGAACGAGTGCGGGAACAATCAAGTGAATGATAAGAAATCAAAAATTACAAGAAAAAAGTACAGAGTGGAATACTAGTAGCTGTAAGCGGATGATGCGCAGCGCAGCAAGTCAATCAAGCAAATGCGCAGGCTTAACACGATCAACAGAGACAGTTTGGTCCTTACCATTGATACGCAGAGTGAAGTACTTGGGACTGCGCTTGACCACGGGGAAAGGACCATCATGCTGCGGTTGGAGTGGTAGCCCAACTTCGTCACGGCGCAAATACACTTTAGCGGCTGTGTCCAAATCGCGGGGCAGATAGACAGGATTCATGCTAGTACGGACAGGAAGAGGACGGATCTGCCACAGAAAGGTAGACAGATGAGATGCGTAATCACTGCGGTGTGTATGTGGCGCGCAACGTCCCTGCAGCCCTTCTTCGAGCTCATGCAGATGTTCTTGCACCGTCATTGGCCTTACTGTTCAACAAATCCATGAGGGAGGGACATTTCCCAGCTCCTATGAAGGTGGCCAGCATTTCACCTCTGTTTTAAGGTGGTGATCCCAGCATAGCAAAGAATCACAGACCCGTGTCTCTAATATCGATAGTTTCAAAGCTTTTGGAACGAGTCATCCATGATAAGCTCACTCAGTACCTGTGCCGACATGATCTATTTCCACCAACTCAGTTCGGCTATCACATCATTCCACATGTAATGCCCTTGTATTAGCCGTTGAGGGCATATGCCAAGCCCAGACAAAAAAGTACTTCACGGGGATTGCTTTCGTAGATATGTCAAAAGCATTTGATAAGGTGAAGCACCAAACCCTTATTCAGGACCTATTCGAGGTCGGAATTGGTGGAACGGTGCTGCAATGGCTTGCAGACTACCTCTCAGATCAGACACAGTATGTCAAAGTCGGTCAGGTACAGAGCTCACCATACACCAGCTTCTCCGGAGTACCACAGGGGTCAGTTCTCGGGCCCCTGTTGTTTGTTCTCTACGTCCGTGACATAGCGAAAGAGCTGTCCCCTTATAACGTTGCGATCCTGCAGTTTGCGGACGATATCTCAATTAGATCCAGCAGCATGAGCACGGATGAGGTGTCCCAAAATCTCTCAAGTGCTGTCCAGCACCTCGCCGATTGGCTTAGGAACCGCGGTCTCATCTTGAATGAAACGAAGACACAGATCATGTCGATATTGCCAGTACGATCTCAAACATTTGACTTGCAAGTGCAATGTAATAGACTGCCTCTGCCAACTGTTCGCTCTGCGTAATATTTAGGTCTCCACTTTGATGCGGACATGAGGTGGAACACCATGGTCGACCACGTCGCACGGGGCGTCGCGTCGAAAGTTGGCGTGCTCAGACGATACGCACCGTTCCTGCCTTTTCAATGTCGCATAGCCTATTTTCGTTCTTTCATTTTATCACACTTTATGTATGCCGCTTCTGTTTACTAACCATTTCTCACGGCGTATCAAAGTAGACGGCTTAATGGGCTCTTCAAGCGTGCTGTACGCACAGTCTGTCGGGACACCCACAAGCAATATTCTTACACGCATGAACATCCAAACATTGACCACATACGCCAACATACACCTTCTGGTTTTTATCTGGCGTTGTCTCCATGACTCCTCTAACATCAGCATGTTGTTCGCTAACTTTTTAAAGCCGCAGTAATACCACTCAAACTCGTGGTGTGCACAGCAATTTACTGATTGTCCCAGCCAGCCCAACTCCATATCTTGCCAAACGTGTTACCTATGCTGGGACCATTTTATGGAACCAGCTCCCCGCTGCGGTCAGGCAAGAAAGAAAACGCAATCGCTTTAAGTCAATGGCTCTTGTCTCTTTGCTTACCAGATAAATAAGCCTTTTACAAATGCTGTATGCACTGCTCTTTACGTTTTTTTCTTCTTACGCAAGTCGCAACTCCTGTTTTGAGTTGTTTTTCTTCTCTCTTTTTCTTTCCCTACTAGTTGCTGTTACACTCACTGATCCTTATGCACATATATACAGCATTCCCTCACTAGTGGAACCATTGTTATTAGGCTAGGGCCTGTTTTGGACTTCCCACTCTAAATAAAGAATACAAACAACAAACAAACGTGGGCGACATGCGACATTTGTTCGACGTCGCACTCGATGTGTCTTGCCAGAGTTTGCCTGGCTATATATTTCGATCCGTTCTGTGTTTGAATCATTCTTGTTTGCTCGAAGTGTTTTAAGACCATCCCACCTCCCTGTTCTCATCACTAATTCACTTTGATAAAGTGAATAAATGGGGTGTTGGCCACGTTCATTTCCAGCTACTCAGGGTCGCAGACTTTTGTAGAAACTTGGCTCCGCCAACATTCTGCTCCGGCAGTGTCTACCCGACCGACCCTGAATCCTCTCTGGTAGAAACTTGGCTCCGCCAACATTCTGCTTCGGCCATGTCTACGCATTTCTCTCCGTAGCCTCTCACTCCGATGGCCGGTACTCCCCAGTACCGCAAATTGCTGTGTGTTGTAGTTGATGTGCGTGTGTTTGTGTGTGTGTGTGTGTTTGTGTGTGTGCGTGCAATTGGTGTTCGGTGAGCTGCCTGCCCCCCGTCCTTGTCACGGCCCGAAGAAGAGGTGGCGAGATGTGGTGTCGACTGACCTGGCGGACCTCGGCGTGACCACCTGGCTTGAGAGTTGCCAAGATCGTCCCGGCTGGAGACGAGTTGCGAGTAGCACTCCGCCGCCACAGCCCGCTCCTGATCGTCTTCTCTGTGTCTGTGAACGCCCGGTTCGTCGACCAGGAGACCTGAAACGACATGCCAAGTTCTGCGCTCGCGTTCTCACTTGAACTTTACGACATTCGCTATCATTGCATACGCAATGGGCAAGATCAAGGTCAAGGTCAAGGTGTGTGTGTGTGTGTTTGTATGTGTGCGTGTGTGTGTGTGTGTGTGTGTGTGTGTGTGTGTGTGTAATCCCAGCACTAGTTGCTGTGTCTAACGTAGCTGTTCGCTATCATTGCTTCTGCGTTGGGCAGGTCTGAGATATGGGGTATGAGGTGTGTGTATGTGTTTATGCGTGTGTTTTTGGATGTGTGTGTTTGTGTGTGTGTGTGTGTGTGTGTGTGTGTGTGTGTGTGTGTGTGTGTGTGTGTGTGCGTTCCATGAGTATGTGTGTGCGTGCATGTGTGCGTGTGCATCGACATGTATATGCTCGTGGGTATATGTGGACATGGTTTTTCTTTGTTGTTGCTGCTACTTCCAGGATGGTAAGACACCATTACATTTTGCAGCACTGAGTGGTAATGTTTCCGTAGCAGATTGTCTACTTAATTCTGGACATTCCTTGGAACCAAAGAATGATGTAAGTCAGATTATCCCTGATGCTTTCTCGTTTTTGTATGAGCAGAAAGAAGAATTAAGCAGTTAAATAGTTTTTGGGAGTAAACTTCCGTGCCTTCTCTTCATGTCGTGACGTACCTTCTCCCGTACATTGTCTCCTTCCGCATCACCAAGGTGATATAGCGGCACGAGCAAATAAGAGCAAGAACAATGAATTATAATGTATTAATCTGAAAAGAAGAAGGACAAAATGTTACGAGTTATGACTAACTGTCCACCAACGTAACCAGAACTTATACAGTCAGCAAGTGCGACAAAATGGCACAACACTGACAAGGAGTACTGAGACATTCGGCGACCTGACTCCTAGCTCCAACAATTCTCCAAGGTGCAGAGGAAAGCACAACGAAGAAGAGCACGAGCTACGCGCCACGGCAACAAAAATGCCTAAAGTTACTGGATGATGGCGAAAATAGTAAGACTCTTGGACATACCGGCCTTACTACAACTCGACGACGCAAAAAAATTGACCACCCAACTTCGGAGGCTCAAATTTATGTAATACACATAGAAAGGGGAGGCTAACCAAAGACTATCATGTAAATGTGATGGACTAGTTATGTACAACAACAAGTTCTTCCACACGACTTATGTTTTGCCGTATATGTCATAACCTCTCATCAGGTGTGCAAAGTTGAACTCGGATGGTGAGCCAATTAAACTATGGTGAAAAAGGCGAAGGACAAAATGTTACAAGTTATAATTAACTGTCCACCAACGTAACCAGATCTTATACAGTCAGCGAGTGCGACAAAATGGTGGTTGATGGACAGTTAGTCATATCTCGTAACATTAATTTTTGTCCTTCTCCTTTTTCACCAAACTTTTATTGGCTCACCATCCGAGTTCATAATTAATTGTATTTGTAATTGCTCTTGTTTGCTCTTCCTTGTATATCACCTGAGGAGAAGGTACAGAAGTTTACTCGCGAAACCATTAGTTTTTAGAATGTTGTTGAAGAGCTGGAGGTTTGTCCTGTCAACTTTTTTCCTTAGCTTCATTAGCCTGGAAAACGATAATGAGTTACTTGCGTCAACTCGAACGTGCTCGTAAGTCCAATGTCTTGAAGAGATCTGGTATATGTTTCCAAGTTGGCTATTCGAGGATTGCAGCATCTCTGCAATTTTTTATTATTCCTCTGGAATCCCTCTCGAGTGCTGGACTCCAGGTGTCATTGTGTGATCTACAATCGCTTTGTCCGCCCGTGCACAAACCACTCTGGCTCGCCCCATCCAACAGGGTGGCCATCGCCAATCGGTGAGGACCCTACCTTTGCCTCCTGTACAATATGCATTGCCCATATGCACATAGCCTTCTACAGAGAATGTTGCCACCCCACAGCCCCAATCCCAAACAGTCCACTCCACCCGTCGTACGTTTTGAAGACCCACCCACGCACACCAGCTGGCAAATGAAATTCCACTCCCTTCCCGCAACAACCTGTGTCGAGCCTACCCTCGCGCAATATTCCCCGTCTGGAACCAGCTGCTCGTCGGAGTCTTTTCTGGTCCATTTTGCACCAATAACTTACAACGTTTCAAAGTTGCAGCCAACCGCTATTTGAAGAATAATGACTAATCGTGGGCACATGATCATCTCTGAGTATCAGCATCATATCTGCCTCACCCCATGATTTTTCAAATTCCGCTCCACGTACTCCTCCCAATAACGTGTTTCCTTCTTTTCTCTCCTTCTCCTCCTAACACTCTCTGTCTTATCTTTCCCCACCTTCTAATGTACTGTCTCTCCTCCTAACACTCTCTGTCTTATCTTTCCCCTCCTTCTAATGTACTGTCTCTCATCTTAACATTTAGTATCATGTATCTGTACCTGTCAGTGTGATGCAAGCCAGATATGGATCGACCGAAGAACGGTAGATTGACCATCACTGTGGATAAGTGTCATACTGTAGCTCAGTAGGTTAGAGCATTGCTCGCGAATAGCAAGGTCCCTGGTTCGAGTCCCTGTGGTGTGACTGATGAATTTTTCTGTATTTCATATCTGGCTTGCAAGTGTTGAGTTTCGGAGAGAAAAGAGCAGTACGTGGCAGTACGTGGCATGTGGCCTCTGATTTCATATTACTTTGAAATTCTCCGTGAAGTCCAAATTTGAAATTGCTACCTGTCACTTCTTTCTTTTTTCTTCTTCTTCCTTTTTGGTACGTTTTATGTAAAATAAACACAACAACAACATGTCCCCATGATGTTGAGACCTCAGGTCGGCTGAGGGCAGAAAGCCTCACCATCAATGCTCCCACTATGCATTTTTTTGTCTTTTCCCCAGAGCCGTGATCAATGTAGATAAATAAAAAAAGAAAGAAAAAAACCTCCCTAGCCTAGGCATTCACAGAACGCTTTCTGCACAAGCTCCATTGTTCAACTGGCCCAGATATGCTCCTCGCCCGTCTTCCACCCTGAACTACCAACACATCAAGCCATAGCACCCAACTGCGTTCATCACACCAGTTTCAGCTCGCTCCCACTCTTTCCCTCGGAGAACGGAATGATGTACTTTCGTCCTTCCCTCAGCATGCTGTGGAGGTCTGGGACCAGCTCCAGCAGTGTGTTATGCTGAACCCATGAACAAGGAAAGAATCGCAGATGTTCAAAGAGAAGGTCAATGCCCACCTGCACTTTACTCACTGGGAGTGGGCAATGGATAGGCTACGAACTAAAGACAAAAGACGAAAATGCTCTAGCTCTGTTCCCTCTTCCATTAACTTCTAGATTCTCGCTCCACACATACTGGCATACACAGAGACATAGACAGCAATAGCTACAACACGCAAAGTGAAGGGTAGTTGGCCGCAGCCAGATGTGACTCAGAAAAAGCAAAGCGCGGCGACAACAAGGAAGAAGGCAGAGAGATGCAAACAAAACAGGGAGACTGACAGAGAGAATACATGACAAAAACGAGTAGGCTATGACGTACACAAAGTTGCTCATAGTCCAATGAGCTAGCACCCTGATCTGGTGCATTACCTCCCAGTTCAGTGATGAGGAACAACCCACCAAATTGAGCGTGAGAGCATGTAGGGTGTGAATAGTAGTTCAGGTGTCAGGAACTGGCCAGCCAGGACTTGACCATATCGAATGATAGTGGCTGCTTCGGTGAAAAGCTGAGCATTGCTGGCCGCACTGTAATAACAGGTAGGTGATAGTGATATGTCCACGCAGTGCACATGAACAAGGCATCTGATTATCAAACCTGCCTGAACAGCAAGTGGCGACTATAAAGATCACATAATATTATAGCAGATATATCGGTTCAGTTTGGGCTGAACAGAATCAATCCTCCCATAGCCAACCCCTGAAGTACTCTAAAGCAGGGAGTAGAGAAGAGAAAGGAGAAAGAACAAGCAGGAAAAGCACACAGAACAGCAGAGTAAGTCATCTGGATGCAAGAATCATGTACAGGGTTGTACCACAAACAGACTCAGGACAAGTGAAAACCGATAGGGACGGCATGATTAAGTTCACAGCATAACATTGTTGGAATTAATCCAGGAATATTCACACAGTGCCGCCAGGCCTCACACAGAACACACAGAGCCCATGCAAGAAGCCAGTAAGTTAGGTCTGATCTGTTTTGCAAAGTGCACGTAACACATGTCCAATCTGACTAGTACAGTGGACAAAATTTGACTTCACACAGTATAGAATGAACTCCTCCAGTAAGACATTTTTACTGGGATACAGCTGACACCACACAGTATGCAAGACACTCCTCCAATAGGACAGATGATGATACTGGAACTCAATATTTTACTCTTGGTGACCGAAATGTATAGCCGGTAAGATCATTCTACTGGGACCCGTCCAACCTGGTACATGGCGAACGCATTCATTCATCGAGACTATCATGCAGACTCAACTGACATCGCACATTGCACAATACGTCAACTACATGTAGTAAGACATTGATATTGGGAGGTAGCGGACATTACACAGTACCCAAAGCACCCGTAGAGACTGTTATACTGGGACTCATCTGACATTGTATAGTACACAATCTGATGAGCGAATGAGACATACTGGAATGAACTCCTCCAGTAATACATTTTGACTAGGACACAGCTGACCCCACACCGTATGCAAAGCACTCCTCTAATGAGACATACTGATACTGAAACTCGACATATAACTCTCGGTAAACAATACGTACATCCGGTAAGACCATTCTACTGGGACTCAACCCAACATTGTACGTGGCATAATGCACTCATTCGTTGAAACAATCGTACAGAGACTCAACTGACATCGTACATTGCACAATACGTCAACTAGTAAGACATTGATATTGGGAGGTGGCGGACACTGCCGGGCTGGACGTGCTTCACATTGATTGGTGCATAAGGCGTTCATCTAGTGAGACAGTTATATGGGCACTCATCTGGCGTCGCACAGTGTAGAACGCAATCATCCCGGGCGACAGATCTAGAGGGGTTCGTCTGGCATTGGACACTGCGCAGTGCACTCTTCTAATAAGACAGTTATACTGGGCATCCTCCGTCATCTCGCAGCGCACAATGCACTCTTCCAGTAAGACAGTTATACTGGGAATCCTCCATCATCTCGCAGTGCACAATGCACTCTTCCAGTAAGACATTTATACTGGGAATCCACCGTCACCTCGCAGTGCACAATGCACTCTTCCAGTAAGACATTTATACTGGGAATCCACCGTCACCTCGCAGTGCACAATGCACTCTTCCAGTAAGACAGTTATACTGGGAATCCACCGTCACCTCGCAGTGCACAATGCACTCTTCCAGTAAGACAGTTATACTGGGAATCCACCGTCACCTCGCAGTGCACAATGCACTCTTCCAGTAAGACATTTATACTGGGAATCCACCGTCACCTCGCAGTGCACAATGCACTCTTCCAGTAAGACAGTTATACTGGGAATCCACCGTCACCTCGCAGTGCACAATGCACTCTTCCAGTAAGACATTTATACTGGGAATCCACCGTCACCTCGCAGTGCACAATGCACTCTTCCAGTAAGACAGTTATACTGGGAATCCACCGTCACCTCGCAGTGCACAATGCACTCTTCCAGTAAGACATTTATACTGGGAATCCACGGTCACCTCGCAGTGCACAATGCACTCTTCCCGTAAGACATTTATACTGGGAATCCACCGTCACCTCGCAGTGCACAATGCACTCTTCCAGTAAGACAGTTATACTGGGAATCCACCGTCACCTCGCAGTGCACAATGCACTCTTCCAGTAAGACAGTTATACTGGGAATCCACCGTCATCTCGCAGTGCACAATGCACTCTTCCAGTAAGACAGTTATACTGGGAATCCACCGTCATCTCGCAGTGCACAATGCACTCTTCCAGTAAGACATTTATACTGGGAATCCACCGTCACCTCGCAGTGCACAATGCACTCTTCCAGTAAGACATTTATACTGGGAATCCACCGTCACCTCGCAGTGCACAATGAACTCTTCCAGTAAGACATATATACTGGGAATCCACCGTCACCTCGCAGTGCACAATGAACTCTTCCAGTCAGATATACCGGGATTCGTCGGATGTCGCACAGATCCCGATGTACTCCTTCGGTGAGACAGTTCTATTGGGACTCATATGGAATTGCACAGCGCATAATGTGTTCGTCGATTCAGACAGTTACACCAGGAATCAACGCTGACACTCAGCGCACAATGTACTCATCAAGTAAGACAGCTCGGGCACAGCACAACGCACGATGCGTTCATCCAGTGAGACAGATACAACAGGACATGTCCAGCAACACACTATACGAAGTACACTCATCAAGAAACACAGTTTTACCACACAGTGCATAATGTGCTTGTCAATTAGGACAGTTACACCAGGAATCATCGCCGACACTCAGTGCGCAATGCACTCACCAGGCAAGACCGTTGTAACATAGCACAACGCACAATGCGTTCAGTAAGACAGATACAACAGGACTTGTCCGCCCGCACAGTATGCGGAGCACACTCATTCCGAAACACAGTTATGCCACCAGCACACAGTGTGCAGTAGTGTAGTACCCTACCCCACAAAAGTACTGGAATTTCAAACATTGCCTGTAGAGGTGTAAAGAAATAGCACAATTACTACAAGCTGGAGCATATTCGATTGTACAACTACGCCTGACCAGATACAGTTAAGAAAGCACTTTATACCACACTCTACAAATCGGGCATGGTTGGCGGCGCTACTCTCGTTACCGAATTATTTGGTGCGTGCCGGAGGAAGAGGAAGGGGGAGACAATATCCACTATATTACAGAGGATGCTTGGAGTACAGAAACAAGTAATTTCACTCACGACCACAACAAAGCTCCAGCGGAGCCGACTGGAGTACACTACGGCACCAATCTGTCAAACCTATGAGAAAAGCATACTGTTGAATTCGAAACAGGACGACTGACGACATATCCAGACATTACAACATGAACAGGTAGGTTGGGGGAACGACATTTATTATAGACGACGAGACAAGAGACCAAGACGAACGAAACGACTACATCGAAGATCATAAGAGAGAGTGAGATCAAGTCTGAACGGCAAGATAAAGGGCCTGGGTAGCTATGGCAAATATGGACGCGCAAGTAGCTACCCAGGCCTACGGAACAAAAGGAGACAAAAGGTGAGTACGCAAGTGCATGCAGGCCAGCTAGAAAAGGTACGGGAGTGGGTACCTAACAATACAATAAAATCAACATATCTGGATAGTCACTGGCGGCAAGCCACAAGCCACAATGCAGAGGACACTGTTACCGGGCTTGATGTTGCGGCTGCGTCGAGACCATTGCTGAAGCACATTCAGCCGAGGCACTATTTCTCGAAGCCATCGCCGCCATACCTCGCGTAGGAGCTGTTGGAGGAGCCGCCAACGACGGTGTGGATGCAACTCAGCGACTTCTTCGAGTGGCAGAGTCAGCTCGCACTGTCCATCTAGGAAGTGCATCGGTGTTAGCGGTGCGGCATCATCCACGTCAATCCGGACAGCGGTCAACGGGTGCGAGTTGAGTAGGCCTTCCGCACTCACCATGGTAGTTACAAGTTCCTCATCAGTGAGATTGGCCTGGGACAGAGTTGCCATCATTGCGCGCTTTGCTGCCTTAACCACACACTCAAATACGCCGCCAAGGTGCGGAGCGAGAGGTGGATTGCAGAGCCAGTGAACTCCTTGGCTGGTCATACTTGCGGCCACTTCATTAGAACCTAGCGCTTGATCAGCTTCTCTTAGCTCGCGCTCTGCACCGACAAAGTTCGTCCCGTTATCTGACACGACCTCAGCTGGCACGCCACTGCGCTTGCAGAAACGGGTGAATGCTAGCAGAAACGACTCGGTGTCCAGGCCATACGCCATCTAGAAATGACAGGCTCAGGATAGCAAACAAGAGAAGACACAGAGGTACCTCTTGAGCTGGGTCTTGCCACGCCCTTGTTTTGTCCGGAACGGACCGGCATAGTCAAATCCCACTCTTGAAAATGCCTTGTACGGTGGAGCTGTTCGGAATAGCGGGAGCGGTGCTATCTGCTGCAAAGCCACAGTGGCCCACTTCTTCTTGCACAGCACGCAGTGTGCACGGTGAGATCGTGTGACAACCTTGCCATGGATGATCCCAAACCGCAGCATAAGGTTTGCCAAGAGGTGGTTTGGGCCCACACTGTGGTCACACTTGCGATCTTCGGCGTCGACTATCAGCTGAGTAATCCGATGGTGCTGGGGGCAAGATTATCGGATGCCGGGTATGCTCAGGCAAGTGGCTGGCAGTCTTCAGACGACCTCCAACGCGTAGCACACATGGCTAGTCCTTGTCGAGCACAGGATTCAGCCGTAGCAGCGGGTCATTCGCTGCAAGGGACTTCCCTGATGTCAGCTGCCGATACGAAGCAAGATAGCTCTCTGCTTGTGCAATCGCATACCAGTGACATTCAGCACGCTGGAGCTCCTCAGACTTCAGCTCCACAGAGTCGACTGCTGTACTTGCTGCTTCCGGATCCCTTCTCCTGCTAGCATGACGTCGACGACAGCGGTTGATGAAACGGTAGCACCAGGCCATCAATCTTACTAGTCGTTTACATGACGAGTAGTTGTTGGGGTGGAGATGAAAAACCTCCGTTGAAACTTGCTGCACAGCGAACGCCATCACTTGCACTCGCTTTACCATTCCGGGCAACTCTTTTGGCATGGTTATCTGACGAGACGGCCACTCATTGTGCTGCTGGACGAGGAACTCATGACCGCTCCACCATACTGAATCACTGGCTAGCTGGGCTGCTGTCAAGCCTCTTGTGCTCTTGTCGGCTAGGTTCAGCTTTCCAGAAACGTGATTCCACTGGTTGCCAGCTAAATACTTTTGTGCTTCTGCTATCCGGTTGCCCACGTCGACTTTAAAATTTCTGCAATGTGCTCTCACCCAGTGAAGCACGTTCATCGAGTCGGACCAGTAGGTGGCATCAGCCTTCGGCAGTTCTAGCTCGTCATTCACTGTCTGGGCCAGGCAAACACCAAGCATACCACCCTTCAGCTCCAGCTTCGGGATCAACATCTTCGTAATGGGACATGGACGCGCCTTGGCGAGTGCTAGCTTCACTTGCACATTGCCATCTGGGTACTCAGCATGGACGTACACGTTAGAGGTGTAGGCGGCATCTGAAGCATCCGTGAACATGTGCATCGACAATGTAGCGACAGACGACTCGCGACCCGGACACTTGAAGTAGCGCGGCGCACGGATCAGCGCCAGATCTCCCAGCTCGCTAAATGAGGATTTCCATTTCCGCGTGTGCTCAGCGTCCAGTGGATCATCCCCACCCACGCCGAGGATGTACAGCTCCTGGAACATGACACGAGCGCGAATCGTGAAGGGAGCTAGTTGTCCGCGTGGGTCGAATATAGATGCCATCTTACTCAGCACGGCTCGCTTGGTCAGCTTCTTCGTTGCAGGTGGCTTGAACTCAAAGGCGAAGGTATCATCCTCTGCCGACCACATCACGCCTAGCGTCTTGACTGATGGTAGCACACAGTGATCATGATCATTGATGCTAGCTATGAGCTGCGGTGAGCGGTCAGCTTCCAGTACGCCTTCCATCACCTCCGAGCTATTGCGGAGCCACTTGCGGAGGTGGAAGCTGCACTGCTCAAGGATGTCCTGTACTGTCTGCTGTGTGCGGATGGCTTCCGGTACGGAGACAGCAGAGTGCAGCAGATAATCCACATACATGTCTCGGTCAACGATCTGCAACATGGCTGGGTCATATTGGCGGCTGTTTCGCGGCACACCACTTGTAGCGCCTTGCATGCCAGGTACGGAGAGGCTTTGATGCCGAACACCAATCTCTCGAACTCGTATACTCGTGAGTCCCACACAAAGCCATGATATCGGCGGTCTTGCTCAGCTAGCACGACTTGCAGGAACATCTCGGTAATGTCCGCCGTGAGCACTACTGGCTCCTTGCAGAACCGCAGAAGCACTTTCACTAGGTCATTCTGCAGAGTGGGTCCAGCGTACATGCACTCATTGATCGACGTGCCGTCATACTTGGCAGCAGCATCAAAGACGACACGTACCTTTGTGGTGGCCTTGTCATCGCGTACAATGACGAAATGCAGCAGGAACCACTGGTCGTCGCAATCTGCCTCAACCTCTGCTGCCGACACTGCGCGCACATAGCCTTTGTCAATGTGGCTACATATGACTTTGCCGTATGCTGCCTTCAGCTCTGGACGCTTGTCCATAGCATTCACAGGCGATGGTCTGCCATGGCGCGGTTAGCGGTGACACCAGGCTCGCCGTTGCTGTGGATCCATGGGACTGCCATGGTGACTCGCTGATCATGGAAGTTGATGGATTTCTCAATGATCTCCTCAGCCAGCTTCTCTGCAGAGGTGATGTAGGTGCCTTCGTGCTTCATACCGACTGCCTCCAGATTCCAGAAAATCTGGACCAGGCTGTCTATGCTGCATTCGCTGTATAAAGCATGCACATAGTTGACGGACAACTCGTCATCACTGGGTGCACTGGGCGTTGGGCCATACACACCCATCCCAGTGGCGTCTTGCGGGCAATCGGTCCACCGCTGCTGCTTCTGTACTCCGCGAGTGATGTGTGGGCATCAATGACGTCTAGACCAATCAGGAGGTCGACCGTGGTGCTGTAGATTTCGGGAAAGTCTATGAACTTCAGATGCTCATAGCTGGACTTGTACCGGCTCCAGTGGACGACCTGCGTCTTCTTGGTCACACGATCATATACGCATGCCTTGAGCAGGTATGACACTGTTCCATCAATGGATTCCATCTGCACCTTGACCAGTTCCGGATAGCTGGAGGTATGCTGTGCACCAATCGTGGATGTGTTCAACATGTGAACTTCACCTGCCATGTCCAACTCATGGGCTACATCCTCCCGTATGAAGCTTGCAGTCGAGCCTGAGTCCAGCATGGCCGTACAGATTGCCGGCTTGCCAGTTGGGCCAATAATCTTCACTGGCACGGTAGCGAAAGCGGTAGTCTGCGGCACGCTGACACTAGCATGGTGAGAACTTTCCTGCCGAGGTGCCAGAGCTGCTGACCGCATCGTAGCGGGATTCTGCGCTCCAGCTTGTTGTGGCTGAATTGACTTGCTGTAGTGCAGAAGTGAGTGGTGCCTCTCTCCACAGTGGCAACGTTCCAGCTTCTGGTACTCACGCGCCCAGTGTACATGCTCCAAACAACAGCTACACAGCTTGGCACGCTTGACCAGGTCCCAGCGGCGCTTGGTTGTCAGCGCCCTGAATTCCGGACACTCTGCTGTGGCATGGCTCTTGCTTAACTTGGCACACTGCTGAGTACTGAGCTCCACAGCATACACAGCAGATGACCTAAGCTTTGGCGGGACCGCAGGAGGTGTCTTGTTCAACTTCTCTGCGCCGACTGTCGCCAAGATGTCATCGGCTCGCGTTCTGGACCCGTGTTACCAGCCAGAACGACAATGTGGTTGCGTTGCATTTGCTGTCTGGATGTGGTTCGTAAAATCGTATAACTACACTTCTTCCAGCGCACTTAGGAATAGCTCCCTCCAGCCAAGTCAAGGTTCATGAGCACATTTCTGAGCTTGACAGCAAATTTTCGCAGGGCTTCTGAATCACGGTCTGCGATTCTGGGATGGTTCAGGATTGCCTTCTCCTGTAGTGCCAGGTGGCGGTCTTCTCCCCCATACCACTGGTCAAGTTCTGCCCAAGCAGCAGCGTATGCGCCTGGCCCGTCAAACATCTGGGCCACAATGTCCTCAGCCGAGCTTCCTTGGAGCGCCTCCTTTAGCCTAGCCAGCTTATAATCGTCGGATACGTAGCGATCCTCATCCACCAGCCGCTTGGACGATTGACTCCACCGCACAAACTGTTGCGCGTTTCCGCTAAACTTGGGCAGCTCCAGCGGCTTCAAGTGGTGTAAAGCACTGACCCCATGCGGGCTTTGCATACTGACAAGCCAATCATGCACATGGGGCTCTACACCAGGTTCCGGATGAGGAGACCACTCAGAAAGTCTACTCATTGGAGCACTATAGCCAACTGACGTTGCTCTGCTGCTCAGACTCCGTGGCTTCGGTGGTGGTGTTGGCCGTGTGTGTGGTGCTGGGATCGGTGGCGTTTAATGACGTTTTCTCAGTACTGTCACGTGGTAGAGGTCCATTGCATTCGGCTGTGTTAGAAGCGTTGTACAAACTTAAGTTTTATCCTGAGCTTTGTTTCCAGAAAGAAAATGTGTTGTCTGTACAATTGTTTGATGCTATTCCTCGTCGATGTGTGAATAATGCTACATAATTTCTTCACTACGCTGTTGTTGTTATTATCATATCTCCTTCTGAGAACTCAACCTTGTCACGAGAGTTATATCTCAGGACATTTTCGCTATATGTTGTAGTATTTTCATTTCAGCCATTCCCTGTATAATCCATGAGAGAAAGGGAAGAAAAACGCTTGATACCTCATGTGAAATGTCTTCTGAACTGGATGCGTTAATTGCGAAAATGTACGCGAACTTGGCTTTATTTTAGAAAAAATTAGAAAAAGGTCACATCAAGTTAATTACCTCCTAAGTGTCATCGAAATTGTCGCAGTTTGACTTTTGTAATAAAACGGGGTATATATGTTGGACTCAGTAGAGCGTCCAGCCCCTATATGATGTCCAACCCGTATATAGAGTCCATTGGTCCAAAATCCACTGTACAGAGTCCAAACTTGGAATCAACTGTGAGCTCAAAGTTTCGATGGACATCACTCCCTGTATAGAGTCCAGCCAATTGGCTTCACCCCTATATAGAGTCCATTGGTCCAAAATCAACTGTACGGAGTCCAAACTTTGAAATCAACTATAAGGATTCTTTATGTGGACAACACCCCTGTATAAAGTCCAGCCAATTAGGCATCCCCTATCCAGAGTTCGAAATTAGACATAGGACCTGCTGTAAGCAGTGAATATTAACCAGAAAACGGCCTCTCCCTTTAATCCTTTACATCATTCACTTCTCAAGATAAAAAAATATGTATTGAGGCGCCACTGCAGCCACGTCATTACATGAAAAACCCTACAAACACCATCCTCAAATCAAGTGGTCTCTTCGCAGACGCTGCAAATTACAACATCTCAATCATTTAGTGTTGCCAAATTATTGTGCACGCACACACCCACACAACGCCAAGAAAATAACTAGAAAAAAACCAAGAATCGAAAGAGAATAATGGAGAGCCCAGGATTAATTATTTGTTTTCAAATTATTGTGCGTGCGCGCACACACACACACACACACACACACACACACACACACACACACACACACACAAACACACACACACACACACAAACTTATACAACGCCAAGAAAACACCAAGAAAAGAGTAGAGACACAATACACACGCAACTCCAACAGCCATGCAAACGTCCACCCATTTACATGTAAAGTCAAGAGGGATAACAAATAATTATACGAAACGAATGCGTACGGGGACGGGTACACGCATGTAAACATACACGAAGTAGTGTAAGAGAGTAACATAGTGCAGTGGTCAGCATAATACTAGCACATGCTGAGAGTGCAATAGCAAGCTTCACCATTGCTCATGGCCATGCAAATGTTCAGCAGCAATCAGTTCCGCAAGCTTCTGAAGATCAGCACACCTGCAACAAATAGATAGCACAAGGATACGCTTATTACCGTAATGATGCATGGGAGCACACAACTACCAAGTTCTCAACGAATGTGATGCTCAATGAAAATCAATCCACTCAAAGACCTGTGAACAGGTGATGGCGGGGACAATAATCTATTAGTAATACGAGGAATAAGATCGTTTGTGCACACTCAAGACGCACAGACACACCAACATACATGTAGTGTACACAGTGTTTCACTTCACTGCAACTAAATTGAAATGAGATGATTTGAACAATCTGTACAGCGTTGCTGTCAGTCAGTCTTCCCCAAGATGGAAATGCAATGATTTGTTGTCACTAGGCAGTTTAACTGACACAATGTCATGTTGGTGACATCAAAACGGTTACTTCAGGGAATACGAGTATTAGCTTGAGAAGCTTTTTTTGTCATTGGCATACAAGCAATCCTCCTAGTCCTACTACTACTACTAGTACACTGGCACTGCGTTTGTGGATCCCATTGTATTTGACATCATACTACAGGAAGAGGGTCGTGGAGTTCACATAATTATCACAGGGATAAACTTGAATACATTTCTCATGAAATAAAATAATAATTGATGATAGCTAGACGATCATATACGATTGATGCAAAGTCCTTGCAGTCCTTGAGGACTATTACGAAGTGGTTGATTACTTTTAGGGCATTCATTCAAGCAACATCAAACAAACGCGATACGCTCCTTGAAAATGGAAAAAATATTCAAGCATAACGACAGAACAGCAGACCAATCGAAACGAGTAAAAGCTTCCTTACCTCAGTCATCGTCCTGCCATGTAGTTGGACAGCCTTTTGACACGGTGGTACAGGCAGCTCTTGTCCAGTCTAACACGGTATCCTTGTGGCGTCGAACGAAAGAGAGTGTCAGTGTATCTGACTCGTCAGATTGCAACTGTGCTGGACTTTTCTCTTTCTCCGCTTTCTGCTTTCATCCCTCGCTCTGATGAAACCGTTCAAACGTCTTAATGGTAGCAATGGCCAGCCAATCAGGGGATCCTTGTGGCGTCGAACGAAAGAGAGCGTCAGTGTACCTGACTCGTCAGATTTGAACTGTGCTGAACCTTTCTCGTTCTGCAATTTCTGCTTTCATCCCGCGCACTGATGAAACGTCTTCAGAGAACCACAAGACGCTTTCCAGATTTGATTTTGAACGTCTCCTTATCCTCCTTGGTTAGCTCGAGACAGATTACTGTCAGCAACTGCACAGCAGAATTGGCAGCCATGGCTGAAGTGAAGAAAGGAATGCGCTGCCACGAGGCAAGCAAAACTGAAAATACGGAGCATCAGCAAATCGAATATTCGAATGAAATTCGAGAATCGTCACGAAAAGCACTCAATCAGTCGAAACTAGGGCTTTGTTCGACTGAAAAATGCCCGCAAACAGAAAATACTTTTCGAATACTTTTCGAATGCTCCGCGCGTGCTCTAGTACACGGCGCACTACGAGTACTCATTCTTGCGCATGTAGCTACTAGTTCTTACTAAAGAAGTACTAGTCCGGACTTCTTGTCAATCTTGACGCTTTCCTCTCTCTCGAACTGTGAAAAGTTTTATCAAGTGTGCATTTTGTTTCATTTCAAGTATCCTGGAATCATGGCTTTGTCACCAACTACCAGCCCCGGTATGCCTCCTGCTCCCAGTACTGCAGTAGCGCTGCTGGCGTTGTCTCGGCATCTGCGTCTATGGTGAGTTCCCCGCAGGGAGAGGGCAACTCAAAGTGTGCCGAATATTTGAGGGTCGACCTTACCATGGATCTCATTCTGCTGAGGCAGTGTAGGGCGCACCCTCACCTATTCGTCCGCGGGTCTCCTGATATGCAAGGGATAGCGGAGGAGCTCGGCCGAGATCCGCCTTTTCAAGGGGTCTCCAAGAGAGATCCTATCGCCAATAGCCTGAATCGGATGAAGCATCCGCCGCTTCGCGTCATCCCCAAAGGCAATGAGAAACAACAGCAACTCCGTTCATTGCACATCTCAAAATCCCAGTCCTCAACTGCTCAAGCTAAAAAAAACTCGATTCGAAAATACTGGACTGCGCTACATGCTGAACCTCTTTTTCATTCGAATTTTCTCTCTGATTTTCTTTTTGCCATTCGAATAATCAAATCGAAAATTCGATTTGCTGATGCTCCGTAGTGTGTTCTCTTTCGGGCACAACACACAGGACGGCGTGACTGGATAAACTGGACTTCTGGACTGTGAATAGGGGACTTGTAGAAAAAGTGTACTCCTTATAGGGGATTGCGCGGCAGGATGAAGCTGATCAAAACTGAGTGGACTCCTGGACTCTGTATAGTGGATTTTGGACCAATGGACTCTATATAGGGTGCTGGACATCATAGTGCATGGACTCTATACTGAGTCCTACATATAATCACCAGCAGTTGTACCACAGTTAAAGGTGAAGTTAAGGCAAAAATTAAAATTTCACCAGTTGTAGTCTTCCGGGTGCTGAGTCGAATGGTCTTGGTCCGAGAAAGCTGAGACGCTCCCTTCCTACTTGAATCCCAATCGAACTCGCGCCCTTCCACCGAAACTGGGTGACTGCGCCCTACTAGATGGGGATTTGTATGCAAAATGTCACTAAAAGCGCCGTTTCGTTCTTATAAAAGCACGGATGACCGCGATTGGCCCATATGTTGTAGTCTTTTGGACGCTGAGTCGACTGGTTTTGGTCCGAAAAGGCTGCGATGCAGCGTTCCTCCTTTATTCCCAATCGAACATGGTTGAACAAGCGGTCACGTGCTCCTGCGTACACCAGTCAGCTGGTCACCGTGCCTGCAGGGTTCAACTTACTAGCCTGTTTGACCTTTTTTGGGTGCAGTCCTGTCACTCGAGTTGAACTCGAGTTGAACCTTGGTGTGAAAGTTGTCGCCTGCTGGCGTGGTGACCAGGTGATTTGGGCACCCAGGAGCACGTGACCACTTGTTCAACCATGTTCGATTGGGAATAAAGGAGGAACGCTACATCGCAGCCTTTTCGGACCAAAACCAGTCGACTCAGCGTCCAAAAGACTACAACATATGGGCCAATCGCGGTCATCCGTGCTTTTATAAGAAGGAAACGGCGCTTTTAGTGACATTTTGCATACAAATCCCCATCTAGTAGGGCGCAGTCACCCAGTTTCGGTGGAAGTGCGCGAGTTCGATTGGGATTCAAGTAGGAAGGGAGCGGCTCAGCTTTCTCGGACCAAGACCATTCGACTCAGCACCCCGAAGACTAGAACTGGTGAAATTTTAATTTTTGCCTTAACTTCCCTTTAATGAATCGGACATAGACGATAGTCATCAGTATAGGGTGACAGCAAAGTTCTATTTTCTGTTGTTGGAAACTGAAAATGTTGAACTAGATGCAATGTCTTCGCTGATGTTCCTGCGATAGTACTTTCGACTCGCTGAGATCATTCATGGAAATGCAATCTGCATATTTCTCGTGCTTACTAGTATAGCGATTCACTCAAAACTGATCATTGTTTTACCTTAGCTGGGGTGAGAATGACTTTGTGGAACAAGCAGCAGCGCTTGGAGAAACATCGAAGGGTCAGCAAACTAATGCATGCAAGGAATGCTGAGACAGTCAGTACTGTACCTGCAAGGGCCGTGTAGACTCTGCGTGTACACAGTAGTGTAGAGCTAGTGATGCAAGCACAGGTACTGAGTGAATCTACCAGTGATGCTGAAAAAGGGTGCGCGTTCGACGTGATAGTACACTTACCTGCATGAGCAGTGACCACACAGCTAAATTGAATGGGCATCCCACAGCTAAAAAATGGTCATTACAAGCTCGAGGTGATTCCATCGACGGTACTCAACCGACCTCGCAACGATTGTGTATTCTTACTGCGTTGGCGGTGAAGTAGAAATCATCCAGAGCTAGCAGACGCCAAGCATAACATCTGTTGTCCTGTGGAGAAAGTCAAAGCACTTGACATGAGGCGCGACCAACTTGCAACCTTCCTGGAAAATTTGCGAAACGATAATATGCGAAAACTCTCAGCCTATCTGTCCTGGAACGTTACTTTTGACTTCAGACTATCATCCTGTGTAATAATTTTTGTATGGTTTAGCTAATGGAGTTGTCAGTAACAACTGACAAGTCACTAGTCAAACTACGACAATTTCGATGATGCGGAGGAAGGATATGTTTCGCGTCGGAATATTACTGGAAAAGGCACGCATGTTGGAGGGAAAAAACAGAAATGGAGGAAAAAACAAAACCCCGTTCTATGTGTATTAAGCCATGTTGTACACAGAATAGCTGCACTACTGAACTACACAGTCGTCGCCAAAAAATCCGGCCAATGCCATGGATAAGCATGCACAGGTCTGGTAGGTAGATCTACACGTTTCTTCATCTCGGGTTCATGCACTGGAGCGGCACCATGCATGCACTAGGCCGCTGAACAGCACTGAACAGTAGATCTACAGACAGTCTGCGGCACTCTCTGCCTGCTGCTCAGCCTGCAGTCGGGTTGAGCACTTCGCTGAGTCTGGTTAGCATTTTACCGTTCACGCTATTTTCGACGATCGGCCTGCACCGTTTTTTGTGTGTGTGTACAGACATGGCTTTTTACAGTTCACGCGCTAGATCCAACGGCACTCGTACCCTAAACCCAAAATACCGTCGGTTTGGTACCGTTTCGACGATAGAAAGCGTGAGAACGAAACAGTAAGATTTCAACTAGGGTTACCTCACACGTCTATCGTTGCGTCAGGAGACAGGACTCAGAAGCCGAACTGCTAACCGTGTCTCTAAAACACATCAAAAACAGTAGACTCGCCGTCTACACGCCGACCGTGGAAAATAGCGTGAACGGTAAAATGCTCACCATGTCTAGTGTATGTGGGCCTGTAAGCATGAGAACAGTGAACAGTGAAGTAACTGCACTACATGTACCACTACCACTATGATAGCAGTGCATGCGGCCTGTGGGGCCCAGTACAGCTACTGGTAGCTAGCATTGCATTTGGCCGGATTTTTTGGCGACGACTGTATCTCTTATCCAAAACGACAAAAAGTCTCCACAGTACAGCTGGCAGACTGAGCTGGAGCGATGGGGCAACAGGCTTCATGAATGGCTCATTCTCTACTTTGACATGAGTCCGGTGGGATTCCTCTCCATCACGGTCCAGGAAAATCTCGGAGTCCTTGACACCTGGAATCTCTGCTCGCTTGGTGAACAGGCCCTACCGTACGGCTTGGAAAAATAGAATTTTCATCGCTCGCACAGTCACACTTTCTACTGTAGTATCATCGCCGGGCAAGATTATCGAGAAGCTGATAATTTTTGATTTGATACTGGCTAGAGAATGTTCACCAGAACAGCCATCGATTGACTCACCTGGGTGTTTGTTTTCTTTTTTTGTCAACTGTTGTGTTGAGTGTTTGTCGCCGTATTGTCCCTCTCTGTGTTGCTTCTCTCATCTTTTATACGCATACTCGTTGTAAATATATCAGTATTTGTCTTGACCCACAATGGACTCCTCCGTGGCTACAGGCGAACACATGGTGGCAGCTGTTACGTCTACGCGTGTAGAATTAGGAAAAAACCCTCTCCCCCTCTAGCCAGCAGTTCGAGCATCCCCAGCTCCGGGACGGGACAGTCTCGTCATCGTCATCGTCGTCGTGCGTCGTTGTCGTCAGTCAAACGTTTGGGAACACTAAATGTCAGTCCGGTCATGCCTGGCTTGCATCCACAGAACGACACACCACACACACACACACACACACACACACACACAAACACACACACACACACACACATGCGAACACACACACGAACACACACACACACACACTACTACTACTACTACTACTACTACTACTACTACTACTACTACTACTACTACTACTACTACTACTACTACTACTACTACTACTACTACTACTACTACTACTACTACTACTACTACTACTACTACTACTACTACTACTACTACTACTACTACTACTACTACTACTACTACTACTACTACTACTACTACTACTACTACTACTACTACTACTACTACTACTACTACTACTACTACTACTACTACTACTACTACTACTACTACTACTACTACTACTACTACTACTACTACTACTACTACTACTACTACTACTACTACTACTACTACTACTACTACTACTACTACTACTACTACTACTACTACTACTACTACTACTACTACTACTACTACTACTACTACTACTACTACTACTACTACTACTACTACTACTACTACTACTACTACTACTACTACTACTACTACTACTACTACTACTACTACTACTACTACTACTACTACTACTACTACTACTACTACTACTACTACTACTACTACTACTACTACTACTACTACTACTACTACTACTACTACTACTACTACTACTACTACTACTACTACTACTACTACTACTACTACTACTACTACTACTACTACTACTACTACTACTACTACTACTACTACTACTACTACTACTACTACTACTACTACTACTACTACTACTACTACTACTACTACTACTACTACTACTACTACTACTACTACTACTACTACTACTACTACTACTACTACTACTACTACTACTACTACTACTACTACTACTACTACTACTACTACTACTACTACTACTACTACTACTACTACTACTACTACTACTACTACTACTACTACTACTACTACTACTACTACTACTACTACTACTACTACTACTACTACTACTACTACTACTACTACTACTACTACTACTACTACTACTACTACTACTACTACTACTACTACTACTACTACTACTACTACTACTACTACTACTACTACTACTACTACTACTACTACTACTACTACTACTACTACTACTACTACTACTACTACTACTACTACTACTACTACTACTACTACTACTACTACTACTACTACTACTACTACTACTACTACTACTACTACTACTACTACTACTACTACTACTACTACTACTACTACTACTACTACTACTACTACTACTACTACTACTACTACTACTACTACTACTACTACTACTACTACTACTACTACTACTACTACTACTACTACTACTACTACTACTACTACTACTACTACTACTACTACTACTACTACTACTACTACTACTACTACTACTACTACTACTACTACTACTACTACTACTACTACTACTACTACTACTACTACTACTACTACTACTACTACTACTACTACTACTACTACTACTACTACTACTACTACTACTACTACTACTACTACTACTACTACTACTACTACTACTACTACTACTACTACTACTACTACTACTACTACTACTACTACTACTACTACTACTACTACTACTACTACTACTACTACTACTACTACTACTACTACTACTACTACTACTACTACTACTACTACTACTACTACTACTACTACTACTACTACTACTACTACTACTACTACTACTACTACTACTACTACTACTACTACTACTACTACTACTACTACTACTACTACTACTACTACTACTACTACTACTACTACTACTACTACTACTACTACTACTACTACTACTACTACTACTACTACTACTACTACTACTACTACTACTACTACTACTACTACTACTACTACTACTACTACTACTACTACTACTACTACTACTACTACTACTACTACTACTACTACTACTACTACTACTACTACTACTACTACTACTACTACTACTACTACTACTACTACTACTACTACTACTACTACTACTACTACTACTACTACTACTACTACTACTACTACTACTACTACTACTACTACTACTACTACTACTACTACTACTACTACTACTACTACTACTACTACTACTACTACTACTACTACTACTACTACTACTACTACTACTACTACTACTACTACTACTACTACTACTACTACTACTACTACTACTACTACTACTACTACTACTACTACTACTACTACTACTACTACTACTACTACTACTACTACTACTACTACTACTACTACTACTACTACTACTACTACTACTACTACTACTACTACTACTACTACTACTACTACTACTACTACTACTACTACTACTACTACTACTACTACTACTACTACTACTACTACTACTACTACTACTACTACTACTACTACTACTACTACTACTACTACTACTACTACTACTACTACTACTACTACTACTACTACTACTACTACTACTACTACTACTACTACTACTACTACTACTACTACTACTACTACTACTACTACTACTACTACTACTACTACTACTACTACTACTACTACTACTACTACTACTACTACTACTACTACTACTACTACTACTACTACTACTACTACTACTACTACTACTACTACTACTACTACTACTACTACTACTACTACTACTACTACTACTACTACTACTACTACTACTACTACTACTACTACTACTACTACTACTACTACTACTACTACTACTACTACTACTACTACTACTACTACTACTACTACTACTACTACTACTACTACTACTACTACTACTACTACTACTACTACTACTACTACTACTACTACTACTACTACTACTACTACTACTACTACTACTACTACTACTACTACTACTACTACTACTACTACTACTACTACTACTACTACTACTACTACTACTACTACTACTACTACTACTACTACTACTACTACTACTACTACTACTACTACTACTACTACTACTACTACTACTACTACTACTACTACTACTACTACTACTACTACTACTACTACTACTACTACTACTACTACTACTACTACTACTACTACTACTACTACTACTACTACTACTACTACTACTACTACTACTACTACTACTACTACTACTACTACTACTACTACTACTACTACTACTACTACTACTACTACTACTACTACTACTACTACTACTACTACTACTACTACTACTACTACT
>NC_088655.1:7592332-7694832 GCF_964019385.1 Sycon ciliatum | reverse complement strand
TCGGCGACTGGCTGGAGAACTTCGTTGTTAGCACTAGGGGCCATACCGTCGGTCAGTTGATCCTCATACACTAGCAATCGTGTAGACTGTTCAGGAGGCGCCACAGCTACTGATGCGAATTGCACTGGCGGGCTACTATTTGCGTGGGCTGGACCGGGCCGAATTACGACACGCACAAGCTGATCATTCGCATACTCTACAGACAGGCGCCCACACAAAGTCACCAGGTCAATGCCAATCAGTACGCCGGCGGCCACTACATACAGATCAGGCACAACGACAGCATTCAATACCACTTCATGTATACTCACTGATCCGTCATGCCTCCAAAACGTGAGGGTCACTGTACCACACGTCTGCAAGGTGTTGCCATCCAGCGTTACAATACTGTCACTATTCGTCAGTGGCGTCACATCGAGACCAAGGCAATGCAGCAGGGCTTCTGTTACTAACGTCCGGGTGGAGCCAGTGTCTATCACTGCTGCAGCACACTCACTGTCACTCGCGGTAGGACCAGCACATTCAACAAAAACACGAGGTAGCTTCGGGCACGATGATGATGCAGATGCCAGGAGGCACACGCCCTTGGAGTAGACTGAGGCCCCATCAGCTTAGCAGCTACCATGTGTATCCAGCCACTTTTGTCTCAGCACGCAGTCCTTCTTGACATGCCCTTTCTTGTCACAGAAGTGGCAGAACAGGTCCTTGCGCCGGTGCTCTTGTTTTGTACCATTCCCTGCTAGGGATAACTTCGGGCAATGCCTTTTGAAGTGGCCCGGTTCTCCACAATGGTAACAAAGCTGCGGTGATGGCGTGGCAACACTGTCTTGCACAAATGTGGCAGCTGCGGACACTGCACCAACTCTGGTGTCGGTTGCTGTTCGCAGTGCCCGGATCCTAGCAAGGCATTCATACACCTTCAGGTCCTTGCCTGCCATGGACAAACGGAAATAATGTGCCAACACTCACATCCCACTAGACATTGGACCAATTACTTGCTTTTGCACAAAAAGAACTAAAACTAAAAGAGCAAGAGAAAAAAGATCATGGCTCGCGCACCAAGATCACATGGACAAAATGGCGACCTACGTCATCGTGTGCACTCACAACAATACTAGAAAAATAATACTGGAAAATGGATGGACGTCACGAGAAGAGCGCGGATAAATAATACAAAGCTCAACAAGAATTGATGTGTAGTGATCAATAGTAAATACGTTCGATATCAAGAAAGTAATAGAGAGAGAGATTGAGAGAGAGAGAGCGAGAAAGAGAGAGAGAGAGAGAGAGAGAGAGAGAGACATAATCACACTCACAAACAAGTACCCCTTGCCCACACAAATACGTCACATAACCACACCTGCAGTAGCATGCATATGCAAAGTAAACGTCATGCTCTCATGCGCGCACACACATGTGTACACCTGCGTGTGTGTGCTCAACATTCGTGGACATGCACAAGCGCACACCATCACACACAACATGAGCCATGCCATGTTCATTAGATTTTGCCTGTATTTCACCTGATGATCAGGCATGAAAGTATACTAGTGAAAATTGCATTCTTGTGTCCAAAGAAAGTGTTCATTAATTCCCAAAGAAATCTTCATTGATAATGATCCAGAAATCCCTATGCCATTGTCGGTGTTACCTTTACTCATTAACTGTGTTTGTTTGTTTGTGTGGTTGTGTGTTTTGCGCATGCATGGTTGTGTGTGTATGTATGTGTGTGTGTCTATGTGTGCATGTGTGTGTGCGTGTGTGTGTGTGTGTGTGTGTGTATGTGTGTGTGTGTATGTGTGTGTGTGTGTGTGTGTGTGTATGTGTGTGTGTGTGTGTGTGTGTGTGTGTGTGTGTGTGTGTTCATGCATATGCGTATTTTTATGTGTTTGGGAATCGGCATGTGTATGTGTGTATTTGTGTATGTTTATGTGTGTTTGTGTGTACGTGGTTTGTATTCATTAACAATGCTACTTCCAGAATGGTAGAACACCATTACACCAAGCAGCATGGAATGGTCATGTTTCCGTAGCAGAATATCTACTTAATTCTGGACATTCGTTGGACTCAAAGGATAATGTAAGTCAGGATATCCCTGGTGCATCCTTGTTAGTGTATGAACAGAAAAGAAAGATTATACGGTTGTACATAGTCCGGTCCGGTGCATGTGTGCCAGGTCTCATGCTCATTTGTTGTACGCACAATAATACATGCACAATTGGAAAACCTTTTCAAAGGAGAACAACAGTTTTCACTATCTTCAACAGCCTAGACAACACTATTGAGTACCTTGGGTCACCTCAAAAATACTTATAAGTCCAGTGTCTTGATGAGATTTGGTGTATGTTTTCATGTGAAATCGCACTGAACACAATTATGGTTCTGCAAAGCAACCAGCTACTAGATTGGAATTATTTGGTATTTTGTACACCTGCACAATGTTACACTTCCAGTGGCAGGTAAGATAGTTGAACAGCATAATCAGTCATGTCTTTGTGCGTAACCCGTACAATAATGGTGGTTTCTCTAAATTTGCATGAAGAAGTCTCAGCCAAACTTGATTGGTTCAATTTCCAGTGGGGTACTTTCTTGTCCTGAACAAAACCAATCTACCAACCCACATGGGGAGAACACTCAGGTATGCCAATGTTGCACCAGTTTTTTGTTCATTGCAGGCATCCGTGCTGTGCTTTTGAATTGCCTCTCGTTGGCAGCAGAGGATTGGGCGTATTTTGGAGGCTTCTTTCATATTGCTTCCTACGTTAAGAAAAACTTCATAGCGTTTTTACAGTTCAGTCCAAATCATTCTATGGCTACAAACACGCTTTGCAAAGTGGAAAACGGCAGCATATGAAAGATATATAATCACAGATGACACACAGCTCGTTTCTAAGCCGTCCGGCTTCGCTCTTCGTCTGAATCTGATGACGACTTACTTCCTCCGCGTCATCGAAATTGTCGCAGTTTGACTAGTGGCTTGTCACTTGTTACTGACAACTCCATAAGCTAAGCCATTCAAAACTTATTACACAGTATGATAGTCTGAAGACTAGAGTAACGTTCCAGAACAGTTTGGACTGAGGGTTTTCATGCAGAGATGAAGTCCTCGTCGTCGCTGATGTCAATGGACGCAAAAATATCGTTCCGAAATATTTCAAGGAAGGTTGAAAGTTGGTCGCGCCTCATCTCAAACGCTTTGACTTTCTCCACAGGACAAGAGCTGCTGGGCTTGTCGTCTGCTAGCTCTGGATGATTTCTACTTCACCACCAACGAAGCCAAGTAAGAATACACGATCGTTGCGAGGTCTGTTGATTACCGTCGGCGGAATCACCTCGATCTTGAAATGAACTTATTTTAGCCGTGGCATGCCCATTTATTTTAGCTGTTTGGTCACAGCTCATGCAGTTCAGGTAAGTGTACTATCGCGTCCAGCGCGCCCTGTTTTTCAGCATCACTGGTGTACCATGGTACGGCACCTGCGCGTGCATCACTAGCACTACGTGTAGAGTCTACACGGCTCTTGCAGGTACAATCATGTACTGAGTGTCTCAGCCAGAGCGACAAATTTTATCGCTGTTGCAGGCATTTAGTTTGCTGACCCCTCGATGTTTCTCCAAGCGCTGCCACTTGTTCCACGAAGTCATTCTCACCCCAGCTAAGGTAAAACAGTGATGAGGCTTGAGTAAATTGCCATAAGCACGAGAAATGTGCAGGCTGGAACGCCTGACTGATCTCAGCGAGTCGAAATTACCATCGCAGCGACATCAGCGAAGAAAGTGCGTCTAGTTCAAAAATTCCAGCTTCCAATAACAGAAAATAGAACTTTACCGTCACCCTATACTGATGACTATCACCTATATCCCATTCCCTGCCTCCGGTACGAGTGCTGGTGAGTAAATACCCCGTTTTATATCAAAAGTCAAACTGCGACAATTTCGATGACGCGGAGGAAGTACACTCACTGATGACATCGAGTCTGGATCCTCACTGACTTTCGCCTCCAGCGCTGCCAGCGTTTGTACCGCAGCATTTACAAATTGCCAAGACACAATTTGATCATGGAGATCGCGTAGTTCTTTGCTCGAACTGTGAGCTTGACGACCTCTACGGTGGCGCTGGTAGCTGGGGCCACTCTCCAGAACGCCATGGAAGGAGCCATACAGACCCAAACAAACGCTCCCCATCTTCGCAGGGGTGTAGTCGTGCCAGAACGTTTCCACACCCTGCAGAAGCTCCTTTTAGGTTTCCTTCGCCACGAGTGACACCGCTGTCTACAGGCTGTGGAAGAACGCCAAGTCGTCGACGTTGAGATCAGGATTTTGCGCCGACTGCATGACAACATGAATGTAGAACATTTTTGATTTCTCCTGCGCTGCAAACAAAAGTGCATTGATTTTGGTTGTGTGCGGATGCGCACCATCGACTCGTGCTAGTACAGCAGTGCCTGAGCGCTGGCAGGCTCCTGGATACTTCTTCGAGCCAGCGGTCTTTCAAACTGTTTATCACTTTCGCACTTTGGTGTCATGCGCGCACGCCTGGGGTTGTGTTCTGGTGACATCCTGTCGAGAAACGGTTCTGCTTCGCCGATTTTTTTAAAGGACTCCGCGCTTTTTGGAGGTTCAAAAGCCTGTCAGAACAATGGACGACAACTCGGCTACCCTACGTAGGGGATAGATCACTGACATGTATGTCTAATGCCGACAGAAATATCATGACAAGAACACTAAAAACGCAACGAAGCTTAGCGGAGGTAGTAAGTTCTTACCCTATCCCTAATGCCTTCGAGCTTATCACAGACAAACACGCCCTTTTGGGGAAATAGTGTGCTGCTTTGAGTAACTTGTATTGCCATGCAAATGTTCAACAAGCTTGAATGCAACGCCACACTGCTGCCTGGAACTAGCTCGCGAATACCCGCAATACACTTACAATAGTTGTGAAGTGAAATACCAAGCAATGGACAGCAGCTGGCTAATGAGGAGCCATAGCTGACTTGTAATGAGCGGGAACAAGTGAAGCCAATGCCGGTTAGAAAGAGCAGAGCTAAACTTCCCAATCTACCGAATGAATGACGATTTTATTAGAGAAATGGAGTGTAAAACCTAGCATGAAAACAAAGAAGTAAATTATCGTATCCGTTCCCGAAGGGAACTCACGACGGCCGCTAACACCCGATAAACCCTAGCGGCAGATGCAGCGCCTAACAGTGGGGGTGAGTGGATAAGTCTCACAACCACTGGCACAAGTGCCGAGAACGACCCTATTAGCTGCATCCATGTACCTCTTGTGCCTGGCCACAAGTTCCCAGTTGACTGTGGGTAGCAGCACGGCTGGAAAAACCGCTCCCAGGCAGGACTTGAACCAGGTACCTCTCGTATCTCAATCATGGTCTTTGACCAACCCACTGTGCCTGCCTGGTCTAGAAGCAAACAAATATGTTGACGTTGCATGGATTGTACCACAAAAAAGAAAGTGAAAGCAAGCAGTCATGCACATAAAAGAGCAATGTCAATATGGTTGGTGTTGTTGTCAACTACCCTGTCTACACTGGCCAACATGCAACACTCACTGCCCACTCGACATTGGGCTAGTTACTTGGTTTTGCACAAGAAGAAATTAAACTTTTAAAAAATTATAAAAATTCACGGTTTGCGTCTGCATCTGCATCTTCGCAGCTGCATCTGCGCCTTGATCCTTGAAGGGTGGTGGCGTTCTTACGGATGCGGAAAACTCGGCCTCTATAATATATAAAACTAAAAGAGCTAGAGAAAAAGGATAAAGGCTTGCGAACCAACATGACACGGACACAATGGCGACCTACATCATCATGTGCACGCACAATAATACTGGAAAAAGGAAGAACGTCACGACCACAGCGCGAATTAATAATACAAAGCCTAACAATAATTGGTATGTAGTGATCAACAGTAAATGTGTTTGATATTAAGAAAGGAATAGACAGAGAGATAGAGATAGATAGATAGAGAGAGAGATAGATAGATGAGGTGGCGTCGACAGTTACTTAGTCAATCTATTACAACTCTCCCTCCAGACGCCAATACTCCAGAACAATATCTCATTGGTACTGAGTCACTGCCTCCGCCGTCAAATTTCAGGCCCCAGGCTCCACTATCACTAGTGTCACTCTCACTGTCACTCTCGACAGGGCTCGGCTGAGCGCTGTGGACATCCGCAGTGTCTGGTAATACAGGAGCTGAGTCTAGCTTCATAAGGTCAATGTTGACCACTTACTCTGCATCATTGGCATGTCTGATCACAATGGTTGATGGTGACATCATCTTCTCCACCTTCCAGGCACGTACGCAGGGTAACCTCTAGAGGGTTGCCAGCCGAATCACAACCAATAAGTTTTAAAAATCTCAGTTGAGGCGTAGCATTAACTGTAGTTAACACGCACCTAACGATCTCTCAGCGTGTGTTAACTGTAGTTAACACGCACGTAACGCTCTCAGCGCGTGGCCGCCTGCGTTTACTGCACATAGCACTCCACATTTACCCGTAGCTACTTCACACTGCATTCCATATCTACCCGTAGCGCTGTCGTTGCTGCTTTCCCGGTTGATGCGGTTGATGCGATCCGAATTGATGCAATCCGAATTCGGACCCCACGCAGAGTTCTCTGAGACCCCCCCCCCCCCCCCCCCCGGTGGCTGCGCGACAAAATGTCGAGGACAGGGACACCCACGAACCTACTATACCTGTTGCCCCCGTGTTCGCCGCAATCGCGACCGTCATGAAACCGTTTATGGACCGACTGGACCGTCTGGCAGGTGCAGCGCAAACAGCAACCTCAGCCCTAGGTACGTCCACTTTGCATTCGTCTAGTGTTTCCTGCGCCATGCTGCATGATTAAGGGCCTGTAAAAATCAAGCGCACCCCAGAGCGCGATCGACAAAATCATAACGCACCAATTTGTTGACTTACAACAACTGTTGCCACTGACCGTTACGGACGTGCCAAGCCCCCGCGCTCTGGTGTTGGGCGAGGAGGCACCCGGAAAATTCACGCTGTCCTCCCAGCCACGCATGTCCCGGCGCATTTCGGACATCAAAAATTTGCCGGAAGCATGGACAATATTCGCAGCCGTCCATCTAGATGCGCATCCGCGCAGAGCAGCAGAACTGTTGGCGTATCAGCACCATATTCTGAACGCCAGCAAGAAATTCACGTTTTCCGCTAGTAGTAAGTGCGGGGCGGGTTCTGGCCCACTTTTTGACCTTTGACCTTTGGGCCAAATAAGGCACACTGTGTCGGTCGTGCTTGGTCTGGCCCCGGGACCCCCCCAGAGTTTGACCTTTGACCCCTGGCATGCCATAAATGTGCCATAAAGGTTCTTTTCCGTGGCGAACGTGCACTTGTGCACGTTCGGTGCATTCGCACCGGGGAGTAGTAAAATACGTACTATTCCCTGATTCGCACATCATAGATGTGCATTGCATGCAGCGAATGACATATTGCGCATGCGCGCATACGCACGCGGAGCATGTGACCTTCAGTGGCCCTGCGGAAAAGACGCAGTGCATCACAAGGTGTACTAGTACACGTGTCATTATACTACTCCCTGATTCGCACTTCGTAGATGTGCAGCAAACAAGTTCACGTTCCGTGCATTCGTTTTATTCGCACATCGTAGATGTGCACTGATTGACAAGTTGCCCATACAGAGCATGCCTAATCGGCTTTTCGATCGAGAATGTTCAAATTCGGCCATATTATGAGTCCCAAGATCAGAATACGGCTCAACGTAGTACTTGAAGTCACCGTTTCCATTACGTCATGTACATTTACACACACTCTGTTGAAGCACTGAAACATCGATTTTCGGCGAATTCAACAAGCGAAATTTGAAAATTCGGCGAAAAGATGGGTGATTTCTTCAAAACCACTTTCTTCGGCGAATTTTTCGGCCGGCCGATTTGGGAAATGCCTACTGTCCATGCAGGTGCATTAGATGCATATTTCTATTTTGATCGGGATACAGTTAGAATCAACCGGCTACGCCCGGAGTATCATGCATCAAAAAAGACCATAGGTCTGTGGGAAACACCCTAGTAAAATAAATAAAATAATAATAATAATAATAATAAAACAATTATTGAAGGGGTATCACAGTGAAGCAGTGTTGCTACGCACCACAAATCCCCTCTGCACTGTACCGAATTTATACTGGAGAATCCAGAGTGGCCAGCAAAGAGTCACAACCCGCGGGTATCCAGTCACACTAAGGCATGACCACCATTCCCCACATATTCACTGTAACAAAACACAATACTGTTTACTATAATACACTTTTATTTAAATTGACTTGGATGAGTCTGTAGAAGAGAACACAATGCACGCACACGCACGCATGCGCAGACACACACACGCACACACGCACACACACACATCTAGGTTATATTGCTATACACGTATCTAGGGTTTAGGAAGCACGAGAATATGTCGAAGCACCCACACATACCCCTTCATGCAGTGTACTTCAGTAGCCCAACACATTACGACTGCTCAGGACCATCACAAAATACATTACGACTGCTATAGCACAGGACCATCACAAAACACTACACACTGTTACTACACTACACACACAGTTACTACACTACGCCTGTTACAAGTACTTACAAATAATTTTGAAACAAATGGCACATCCTGAAGGCGGCAGCCCCAGACCTTCATACATCATCATCTGTGAAACCAAACATGAGCGCACACAAACACTATTAGTGTCACGAACACGAAAGCAGGGTAAGACAAGAGGATACGAAACAAGTAAGTATCGCTATAACGAGGGGGTAAGTATACATGTAAACAGAGCAGTGCTTACTTACAGGGTCCTAATACGCTCTACGGCGTCCTGGAATTCGGACTGCAACAGCAGTCCGACTTGCCGACCCTCCCAGTAACGGGTTAGATGGGCCGTACCCGTGAGGTGGGCGACCACGGCTGGGCCTCCCACCAGCCTTTCTCCACTGTAAAAACGAAAGAAACCGCAGAAAGCAGAGTGTCTTAGAGCTCTTTTGTTGGGGGAGAGAGCTAGGAGCACTGCACACTTACCATTTGTCACAATATATGATGAGAAAGAGGCGGCGCTTGACGCACCGCCTCAGGTGCTGGAATAGGGGTATTACCCCTGACATTCGAACGCTACAGTGACAAGTGAAAGCCATTTGGACTGTAATGATACTGAAGTGAAGGTGTGAACCGCAAAGCAAGACCTATACCTTCTTCCTGTCGAATTCGCTCCCCAGCTGCATACCGACATCATCCGCTAAAATCCAATCATACCAAGTAACGCAAAGGTCATCTGTTGACCTTTTGGACTTTTCAACTCTTATCCAAAACCACCAAGAGGAAAAAACCAGGATGAAGAAGACGTCAGTTGTAGAAGCGTTTGTGGAGGAGTTGTTACATTATTCTCAGTAAATAGATATGGCTGATACATTCGGTGTAGACTTGGACGACCGGTCGTGGTCTCTCACCACGGGTCCTTTACTAATAGAAAGGCGGACGCCAATAAGAACAGTTGTGGAGTTGGCAGATCAAAACGCGCAGCAAGAAATTTGGCACGTCGATGGTAGACTCCATCGGGAGGACGGACCAGCTCTTGTTGATAGTAGGGGAGTGTCCGCCTGGTGCTATGGAGGTCGCCTTCATCGCGTTAATGAACCGGCTTGGATAGGACGGGGTAGCATAGAGTACTACCTCAACGGCGCCCGTCATAGAGCCGGCGGTCCTGCAGTCAGTTATTATGACGCCACATGCGGTATTCTACGGTGGTATCACCACGGAAGACTCCACAGGTATGATGGCCCTGCAGTGGAAACATTTTCAGACCTTGGTGAAGACTCTGAGGGGTTCTACCGACACCGCGAAGAGTGGTATTGGAATGGCGTCAGACAAAGGATCGGCGACGGCCCTGCTCTGACGGAGAGATTTGATGGCGCCTATTTGCTGGAAGCCTGGTATGTCCAAGGGCGTCTACACAGAGTAGACGGACCAGCCAGGATCACTCGGAGTGATGATGGTATCACCATCCAGTGGTATTATCACGACCGGCTCCACAGGGAGAATGCGCCAGCCGTGATACGCAGGGAAGGTAACAACCGTGTACGGGAGTGGTACCGATACAACCTTCGGCATAGGGAAGATGGGCCTGCTTTCATCTCTCAGGAGGAGGAGGGTATCTATCAGTGGTACCTCAACGGGGTGTATTACGGTGACCACCATCAAGACCAGGCAATACACCCCATGGAGCTGCAGTACATCAATGTAGTGCCTACTAAGGTAGACTCGTCAGCAATAAGTCATGAGTCCATTTGTGTGATTTGTCAGGATACCCTGGACCGTCCTCTATCCAAGTTGGAGTGTGGTCATGAATTTCACTTCCACTGTATCAAGGAGTGGATCAGTTCTGCCCCCAGCCCAACTTGCCCAACCTGCCGCTACTCCATGACTGCTGAGGACTTGGTTGAGTTCTTGTAGTAATACATCACACAGTTGCATGTAGGCGACTACGAATGACCAGTCATGTGCTACAGACGGACACGGACATGCCACCCTAAGTAGCCATGAGCGGCTATTTGGACAAGGGCAACAAAGCACCCCGTGGGCGGCCAAGGTTGACACTAGCCACAAGTCTGGTCGCTCAGTTGAATAAGCTGGGTGTGCCCATGAAGACCATGGAAGACCTTTCCAGGTGTTGGCAACAAGCAGAGGACAAGACAGACTGGAAGAAACTGTGCAGCTCGACACTCGAGGACAAATCAGTATCGGCAGCTACTACACCTTGCTGATGATGCTCACAAGACAGAAGTGGGAAAAACACTGAATTTCTTTATTTAATGCTCAACTACACGAAATGTGTTATTATTATTATACATATTCAACTGTACTCAGTCTGGCTGACTGCCATTCTCTACCACACATTACCGGACACTGTTGTGGGTGTTGTCGTTATCGTCGTCGTTGTTGATGTTGTTGTTGTTGGTTGTTGTCGTCGTTATCGTCGTCGTTGCTGATTTTGTTGTTGGCTGTTGTTGTCGGTTGTTGTCGGTTGTTGTCGTCGTTTGTTGTTGGATGTTGCTGGTTATTGTTGGTTGTTGTTGGTTGTTGTTGGGTGTTGTTGTTGGTTGTTGTTGGCTGTTGTCGGTTGTTGTCAGGTGTTGTTGGTTGTTGTTGGTTGTTGTTGTTGTCGGTTGTTGTCGGTTGTTGGGTGTTGTTGTCGGTTGTTGGGTGTTCTTGTTGGTTGGTGTTGGTTGTTGTTGGTTGTTGTCGGTTGTTGTCCGTTGTTGTCGGCTGTTGCTGGTTGTTGTTGGTTGTTGTTGTTGGCTGTTGTTGGTTGTTGTTGGATGTTGTTGTCGTTTGTTGTCGGTTGCTAGTTGTTGGTTGTAGTTGGTTGTTGTCGGTTGTTGTTGGTTGTTGTTGGTTGTTTTCGGCTGTTGTCGGTTGTTGTTGTTTATTGTTGGCTGTTGTTGGTTGTTGTTGGCTGTTGTTTGGTATTGTTGTCGGTTGTTGCCGGTTGTTGTTTGCTGTTGTTGGTTGTTGTTGCCGGTTGTTGTCGGTTGTTGGGTGTTGTTGTCGGTTGTTGGGTGTTGTTGTTGGTTGGTGTTGGTTGTTGTTGGTTGTTGTTGGTTGTTGTCCGTTGTTGTCGGTTGTTGTTGGTTGTTGTTGGTTGTTGTTGGCTGTTGTTGGTTGTTGTTGGTTGTTGTTGTCGGCTGTTGTCGGTTGTTGGTTGTTGTTGTTGGTTGTTGTTGGCTGTAGTTGGTTGTTATCGGTTGTTGTTGGTTGTTGGATGTTGTTGTCGGTTGTTGTCGGTTGTTGTTGGTTGTTGTTGGTTGTTGTTGGTTGTTGTTGGTTGTTGTTGGCTGTTGTTGGCTGTTGTTGGTTGTTGTCGGTTGTTGTCGGTTGTTGGGTGTTGTTGTTGGTTGTTGTTGGTTGTTGTTGGTTGTTGTTGGTTGTTGTTGGCTGTTGTTGGCTGTTGTTGGTTGTTGTCGGTTGTTGTCGGTTGTTGGGTGTTGTTGTTGGTTGTTATTGGTGGTTGTCGGTTGTTGTCGTGGGGTTGGGTGTTGTTGTTGGTTGTTGTTGGTTGTTGTCGGTTGTTGTCGGTTATTGTGTTTTAATCATTATTTTGTTCATTATCCAGGAGGATGTTGCTATGATCCAATACTATTTTTTCGCATATATGAGACAAGTTTGTGTAGCGTTAGTGTGACGTGGGGTATGCTGATTGGATGTGAGGTGGTGAGAGTATGCTGATTGACCGATAACAATTAGTGGAAGGGATAAAGTAATGCACTGCTTGTGCAGCGTAACCAAACACATGGTCTGTGGGAAACACCTTAGTAAAATAAATAAAATAATAATAACATGAATTGCCACCGGCACTTGAGAGACTCGAGTCTCGCCGCCTTGTTCAAATCGGACTTGGTAGCTTCGTACTGGAACTTAATCTTCTTCTTTTTGAGGTATGACCGTACAAAAACGCGCTTGGATTTTTTCATTTATTTTATTTTATTTTTTTCATTGCAACATTTTTAGCAGATGTCCACTCGTGAAACAAAGGTGAATCTGGAACGAATAAATGGGCCATGTCAAAGGCATGACGAGTCTCGAAGTCTTCACATTCACGATGGAACCTTGTCATGATTGACGCATTCCTTGATGGTGCGCACATGAAATCACCCTGGCTCATCTTTTCCAACTCCATTCTTTTCACATCCTGCAACCCATACCCTACTAGTATCAGTGGGGACGCTAGAATCAGAAGAGGCAAGGCAGCACTCTTCCGTGGATGTATTACTCGACACAACACCACCCATACTTGTTTTCTAGAAGTTTTGACTATAATGATATATTGCAGCAGGAAGTAGTATACAGTCAAATAGGATAGGATAAGAATGAATGATCAACTGTCTGATAAAGAATGCAGTTCATTAAGGACTTATTGGAAGGTCTCTACCAGCTGATCGTCATGTTGGACGGCGACACTGCATAATGATATGAAGCTCTCAGTTAGCTGTTTCAGTTCCGTGGTAGAAAGTGTCATGTGTGCGTCCAAAGAACGATGAAAACATCTGGGGTCCACGTTGATGCAGACGATTGGAGCAACAGCAAGACGTACCTTCAACGCTTGCTCGTCAATGTCGAGGGAGACTGCCCCGGGGTAGATGAAAACATCTTGTTCCACATCCAGTTCGAACCAACTGGTCGGGACTAGCTTGCTTTCACCGTTGATGTACACCCGACATTGACCGTAGGACGAACATGATGGGTAGAAGTTGGTCTTGATCTTCTCCACACGTCCTCTTCGGAGAGTGTCACGGAGCGATGGACAAGTCTTGATCAAGTTCGTAATGATGAACTCAGTGGACTCATTCAGTTCGATGTAAACCTGTCCTTGAGCATCTTTGCGAGCTGTTGCCGTACTACCACAGGCTGGTAGAGCTCCTGAAGGGAAGTACATCTTATAACCAGGCTTGTAGAAGGATCTACCTGATGACTTGTAGGACAGTTGCATGTCCTCCTGAAACCCATCTACCACAATCTGTTTGTGGAGCTTGGTAGGAGCAGGTGACACATAGCGACGCTTAGCGGGTACTGCCTTCGAAGAGAGCACAACTTGAGGAGGGTCAGCAGGAAGAGCGGAATTCTTCCTCACCCGCCGCTCGTATAGGTTATCCATCTTCCAGGAAGCGAAGGGAGAACAACTCATCAGCACTGTATTCGATGAACGAATGACTCGACTACAGGACAACCACCCGTATTTATACAAGGCAGAGACGGAGGCGGGTTGAAGTGATAAAATATGTGTCAGCTAGGTCAACCAATCACCATCAAGCCCGCCAAAAACATTTGACCACTCAGCATTGAGCCCACCAAAAACATTTGACCAACCAGCATCAAACCCACCAAAAGCATTTTGTCCAATCAGCGGCATGCCCACCAAAATCATATCTCATCTTAAAGATTCCTTACATGATACCGCCACTTTAGTGAACTGATACAGTATGGAAATAAGATCAGAGTCAAACGTGTGCAAGTTCTGAATCACGTGATCAAGTGAATAGGTTTCCCAACAATAGGCATCAATCAATGATACCATAAGAGATGTATCAGATGGAGATAAAATCAGCAAATTCGTACGCAACGTGGACAGTTGAGAAGAAGACACCATCCTGGTCGACTCCATGAGACGCAGTACATATAGGAGTGGAAAATGCTGAGGAAGAGGTTTCATGATTCGACTGAACCTCAACCATGATACATTGCTACGAGGTAAGTAGGAACGCAGTTTACGTAGTACATCCACATTCGTATCGTATACTATGCAGGATAATGCTGTAGCATAGTTTATACTCTTGTACAAACAGGATTTTTTCATCGCAAGTATCTGCTCCCGAAGAGTGTGTACGCAAAGCTGATCGGATAAGAGTTCAGTTTTCGAAAGAAAATGCAAAAGATGACGATCCACACCGCTTAACCGCTCATGTACCGCGTAAGGCTTCTTCATCAAACTACATCTCCTATGCACATCATCTTCAGGGAAGTAAATCACCGCCATGACAAGTCCACACGAAGAACACACGTATCTTCCTTCATGTAAAACATGATCAAGATGTTGACACTGTTTTTCCTCCCCGTATTGCTCTTCTTCTTCTTCTTCTTCTTCTTCTTCTTCTTCTTCATCCTTCTCATGAAGTCTCCTGTCACGTACATAAGCAGGTAAGATCTTAAATTCAGAATCCATCTTCACTCTTCACCAACATCCTCATTATGACACTATATCCAGCATGATATCTACTTTATATAACCAATCCTATCCAGGGCAATTATCAGGTACAACCATTGGGGTAGAGGACCTCATACCCTCTCCGACACGGGATAGGATTGGTTATATAAAGTAGATATCATGCTGGATATAGTGTCATAATGAGGATGTTGGTGAGGAGTGAAGATGGATTCTGAATTTAAGATCTTACCTGCTTATGTCGTGACAGGAGACTTCATGAGAAGGATGAAGAAGAAGAAGAAGAAGAAGAAGAGCAATACGGGGAGGAAAAACAGTGTCAACATCTTGATCATGTTTTACATGAAGGAAGATACGTGTGTTCTTCGTGTGGACTTGTCATGGCGGTGATTTACTTCCCTGAAGATGATGTGCATAGGAGATGTAGTTTGATGAAGAAGCCTTACGCGGTACATGAGCGGTTAAGCGGTGTGGATCGTCATCTTTTGCATTTTCTTTCGAAAACTGAACTCTTATCCGATCAGCTTTGCGTACACACTCTTCGGGAGCAGATACTTGCGATGAAAAAATCCTGTTTGTACAAGAGTATAAACTATGCTATAGCATTATCCTGCATAGTATACGATACGAATGTGGATGTACTACGTAAACTGCGTTCCTACTTACCTCGTAGCAATGTATCATGGTTGAGGTTCAGTCGAATCATGAAACCTCTTCCTCAGCATTTTCCACTCCTATATGTACTGCGTCTCATGGAGTCGACCAGGATGGTGTCTTCTTCTCAACTGTCCACGTTGCGTACGAATTTGCTGATTTTATCTCCATCTGATACATCTCTTATGGTATCATTGATTGATGCCTATTGTTGGGAAACCTATTCACTTGATCACGTGATTCAGAACTTGCACACGTTTGACTCTGATCTTATTTCCATACTGTATCAGTTCACTAAAGTGGCGGTATCATGTAAGGAATCTTTAAGATGAGATATGATTTTGGTGGGCATGCCGCTGATTGGACAAAATGCTTTTGGTGGGTTTGATGCTGGTTGGTCAAATGTTTTTGGTGGGCTCAATGCTGAGTGGTCAAATGTTTTTGGCGGGCTTGATGGTGATTGGTTGACCTAGCTGACACATATTTTATCACTTCAACCCGCCTCCGTCTCTGCCTTGTATAAATACGGGTGGTTGTCCTGTAGTCGAGTCATTCGTTCATCGAATACAGTGCTGATGAGTTGTTCTCCCTTCGCTTCCTGGAAGATGGATAACCTATACGAGCGGCGGGTGAGGAAGAATTCCGCTCTTCCTGCTGACCCTCCTCAAGTTGTGCTCTCTTCGAAGGCAGTACCCGCTAAGCGTCGCTATGTGTCACCTGCTCCTACCAAGCTCCACAAACAGATTGTGGTAGATGGGTTTCAGGAGGACATGCAACTGTCCTACAAGTCATCAGGTAGATCCTTCTACAAGCCTGGTTATAAGATGTACTTCCCTTCAGGAGCTCTACCAGCCTGTGGTAGTACGGCAACAGCTCGCAAAGATGCTCAAGGACAGGTTTACATCGAACTGAATGAGTCCACTGAGTTCATCATTACGAACTTGATCAAGACTTGTCCATCGCTCCGTGACACTCTCCGAAGAGGACGTGTGGAGAAGATCAAGACCAACTTCTACCCATCATGTTCGTCCTACGGTCAATGTCGGGTGTACATCAACGGTGAAAGCAAGCTAGTCCCGACCAGTTGGTTCGAACTGGATGTGGAACAAGATGTTTTCATCTACCCCGGGGCAGTCTCCCTCGACATTGACGAGCAAGCGTTGAAGGTACGTCTTGCTGTTGCTCCAATCGTCTGCATCAACGTGGACCCCAGATGTTTTCATCGTTCTTTGGACGCACACATGACACTTTCTACCACGGAACTGAAACAGCTAACTGAGAGCTTCATATCATTATGCAGTGTCGCCGTCCAACATGACGATCAGCTGGTAGAGACCTTCCAATAAGTCCTTAATGAACTGCATTCTTTATCAGACAGTTGATCATTCATTCTTATCCTATCCTATTTGACTGTATACTACTTCCTGCTGCAATATATCATTATAGTCAAAACTTCTAGAAAACAAGTATGGGTGGTGTTGTGTCGAGTAATACATCCACGGAAGAGTGCTGCCTTGCCTCTTCTGATTCTAGCGTCCCCACTGATACTAGTAGGGTATGGGTTGCAGGATGTGAAAAGAATGGAGTTGGAAAAGATGAGCCAGGGTGATTTCATGTGCGCACCATCAAGGAATGCGTCAATCATGACAAGGTTCCATCGTGAATGTGAAGACTTCGAGACTCGTCATGCCTTTGACATGGCCCATTTATTCGTTCCAGATTCACCTTTGTTTCACGAGTGGACATCTGCTAAAAATGTTGCAATGAAAAAAATAAAATAAAATAAATGAAAAAATCCAAGCGCGTTTTTGTACGGTCATACCTCAAAAAGAAGAAGATTAAGTTCCAGTACGAAGCTACCAAGTCCGATTTGAACAAGGCGGCGAGACTCGAGTCTCTCAAGTGCCGGTGGCAATTCATGTTATTATTATTTTATTTATTTTACTAAGGTGTTTCCCACAGACCATGTGTTTGGTTACGCTGCACAAGCAGTGCATTACTTTATCCCTTCCACTAATTGTTATCGGTCAATCAGCATACTCTCACCACCTCACATCCAATCAGCATACCCCACGTCACACTAACGCTACACAAACTTGTCTCATATATGCGAAAAAATAGTATTGGATCATAGCAACATCCTCCTGGATAATGAACAAAATAATGATTAAAACACAATAACCGACAACAACCGACAACAACCAACAACAACCAACAACAACACCCAACCCCACGACAACAACCGACAACCACCAATAACAACCAACAACAACACCCAACAACCGACAACAACCGACAACAACCAACAACAGCCAACAACAGCCAACAACAACCAACAACAACCAACAACAACCAACAACAACCAACAACAACACCCAACAACCGACAACAACCGACAACAACCAACAACAGCCAACAACAGCCAACAACAACCAACAACAACCAACAACAACCAACAACAACCAACAACAACCGACAACAACCGACAACAACATCCAACAACCAACAACAACCGATAACAACCAACTACAGCCAACAACAACCAACAACAACAACCAACAACCGACAACAGCCGACAACAACAACCAACAACAACCAACAACAGCCAACAACAACCAACAACAACCAACAACAACCGACAACAACGGACAACAACCAACAACAACCAACAACAACCAACACCAACCAACAACAACACCCAACAACCGACAACAACACCCAACAACCGACAACAACCGGCAACAACAACCAACAACAGCAAACAACAACCGGCAACAACCGACAACAATACCAAACAACAGCCAACAACAACCAACAACAGCCAACAATAAACAACAACAACCGACAACAGCCGAAAACAACCAACAACAACCAACAACAACCGACAACAACCAACTACAACCAACAACTAGCAACCGACAACAAACGACAACAACATCCAACAACAACCAACAACAGCCAACAACAACAACCAACAACAACCAGCAACAGCCGACAACAACGGACAACAACCGACAACAACCAACAACAACCAACACCAACCAACAAGAACACCCAACAACCGACAACAACACCCAACAACCGACAACAACCGACAACAACAACAACCAACAACAACCAACAACACCTGACAACAACCGACAACAGCCAACAACAACCAACAACAACACCCAACAACAACCAACAACAACCAACAATAACCAGCAACATCCAACAACAAACGACGACAACAACCGACAACAACCGACAACAACAGCCAACAACAAAATCAGCAACGACGACGATAACGACGACAACAACCAACAACAACAACATCAACAACGACGACGATAACGACAACACCCACAACAGTGTCCGGTAATGTGTGGTAGAGAATGGCAGTCAGCCAGACTGAGTACAGTTGAATATGTATAATAATAATAACACATTTCGTGTAGTTGAGCATTAAATAAAGAAATTCAGTGTTTTTCCCACTTCTGTCTTGTGAGCATCATCAGCAAGGTGTAGTAGCTGCCGATACTGATTTGTCCTCGAGTGTCGAGCTGCACAGTTTCTTCCAGTCTGTCTTGTCCTCTGCTTGTTGCCAACACCTGGAAAGGTCTTCCATGGTCTTCATGGGCACACCCAGCTTATTCAACTGAGCGACCAGACTTGTGGCTAGTGTCAACCTTGGCCGCCCACGGGGTGCTTTGTTGCCCTTGTCCAAATAGCCGCTCATGGCTACTTAGGGTGGCATATCCGTGTCCGTCTGTAGCACATGACTGGTCATTCGTAGTCGCCTACATGCAACTGTGTGATGTATTACTACAAGAACTCAACCAAGTCCTCAGCAGTCATGGAGTAGCGGCAGGTTGGGCAAGTTGGGCTGGGGGCAGAACTGATCCACTCCTTGATACAGTGGAAGTGAAATTCATGACCACACTCCAACTTGGATAGAGGACGGTCCAGGGTATCCTGACAAATCACACAAATGGACTCATGACTTGTTGCTGACGAGTCTACCTTAGTAGGCACTACATTGATGTACTGCAGCTCCATGGGGTGTATTGCCTGGTCTTGATGGTGGTCACCGTAATACACCCCGTTGAGGTACCACTGATAGATACCCTCCTCCTCCTGAGAGATGAAAGCAGGCCCATCTTCCCTATGCCGAAGGTTGTATCGGTACCACTCCCGTACACGGTTGTTACCTTCCCTGCGTATCACGGCTGGCGCATTCTCCCTGTGGAGCCGGTCGTGATAATACCACTGGATGGTGATACCATCATCACTCCGAGTGATCCTGGCTGGTCCGTCTACTCTGTGTAGACGCCCTTGGACATACCAGGCTTCCAGCAAATAGGCGCCATCAAATCTCTCCGTCAGAGCAGGGCCGTCGCCGATCCTTTGTCTGACGCCATTCCAATACCACTCTTCGCGGTGTCGGTAGAACCCCTCAGAGTCTTCACCAAGGTCTGAAAATGTTTCCACTGCAGGGCCATCATACCTGTGGAGTCTTCCGTGGTGATACCACCGTAGAATACCGCATGTGGCGTCATAATAACTGACTGCAGGACCGCCGGCTCTATGACGGGCGCCGTTGAGGTAGTACTCTATGCTACCCCGTCCTATCCAAGCCGGTTCATTAACGCGATGAAGGCGACCTCCATAGCACCAGGCGGACACTCCCCTACTATCAACAAGAGCTGGTCCGTCCTCCCGATGGAGTCTACCATCGACGTGCCAAATTTCTTGCTGCGCGTTTTGATCTGCCAACTCCACAACTGTTCTTATTGGCGTCCGCCTTTCTATTAGTAAAGGACCCGTGGTGAGAGACCACGACCGGTCGTCCAAGTCTACACCGAATGTATCAGCCATATCTATTTACTGAGAATAATGTAACAACTCCTCCACAAACGCTTCTACAACTGACGTCTTCTTCATCCTGGTTTTTTCCTCTTGGTGGTTTTGGATAAGAGTTGAAAAGTCCAAAAGGTCAACAGATGACCTTTGCGTTACTTGGTATGATTGGATTTTAGCGGATGATGTCGGTATGCAGCTGGGGAGCGAATTCGACAGGAAGAAGGTATAGGTCTTGCTTTGCGGTTCACACCTTCACTTCAGTATCATTACAGTCCAAATGGCTTTCACTTGTCACTGTAGCGTTCGAATGTCAGGGGTAATACCCCTATTCCAGCACCTGAGGCGGTGCGTCAAGCGCCGCCTCTTTCTCATCATATATTGTGACAAATGGTAAGTGTGCAGTGCTCCTAGCTCTCTCCCCCAACAAAAGAGCTCTAAGACACTCTGCTTTCTGCGGTTTCTTTCGTTTTTACAGTGGAGAAAGGCTGGTGGGAGGCCCAGCCGTGGTCGCCCACCTCACGGGTACGGCCCATCTAACCCGTTACTGGGAGGGTCGGCAAGTCGGACTGCTGTTGCAGTCCGAATTCCAGGACGCCGTAGAGCGTATTAGGACCCTGTAAGTAAGCACTGCTCTGTTTACATGTATACTTACCCCCTCGTTATAGCGATACTTACTTGTTTCGTATCCTCTTGTCTTACCCTGCTTTCGTGTTCGTGACACTAATAGTGTTTGTGTGCGCTCATGTTTGGTTTCACAGATGATGATGTATGAAGGTCTGGGGCTGCCGCCTTCAGGATGTGCCATTTGTTTCAAAATAATTTGTAAGTACTTGTAACAGGCGTAGTGTAGTAACTGTGTGTGTAGTGTAGTAACAGTGTGTAGTGTTTTGTGATGGTCCTGTGCTATAGCAGTCGTAATGTATTTTGTGATGGTCCTGAGCAGTCGTAATGTGTTGGGCTACTGAAGTACACTGCATGAAGGGGTATGTGTGGGTGCTTCGACATATTCTCGTGCTTCCTAAACCCTAGATACGTGTATAGCAATATAACCTAGATGTGTGTGTGTGCGTGTGTGCGTGTGTGTGTCTGCGCATGCGTGCGTGTGCGTGCATTGTGTTCTCTTCTACAGACTCATCCAAGTCAATTTAAATAAAAGTGTATTATAGTAAACAGTATTGTGTTTTGTTACAGTGAATATGTGGGGAATGGTGGTCATGCCTTAGTGTGACTGGATACCCGCGGGTTGTGACTCTTTGCTGGCCACTCTGGATTCTCCAGTATAAATTCGGTACAGTGCAGAGGGGATTTGTGGTGCGTAGCAACACTGCTTCACTGTGATACCCCTTCAATAATTGTTTTATTATTATTATTATTATTATTTTATTTATTTTACTAGGGTGTTTCCCACAGACCTATGGTCTTTTTTGATGCATGATACTCCGGGCGTAGCCGGTTGATTCTAACTGTATCCCGATCAAAATAGAAATATGCATCTAATGCACCTGCATGGACAGTAGGCATTTCCCAAATCGGCCGGCCGAAAAATTCGCCGAAGAAAGTGGTTTTGAAGAAATCACCCATCTTTTCGCCGAATTTTCAAATTTCGCTTGTTGAATTCGCCGAAAATCGATGTTTCAGTGCTTCAACAGAGTGTGTGTAAATGTACATGACGTAATGGAAACGGTGACTTCAAGTACTACGTTGAGCCGTATTCTGATCTTGGGACTCATAATATGGCCGAATTTGAACATTCTCGATCGAAAAGCCGATTAGGCATGCTCTGTATGGGCAACTTGTCAATCAGTGCACATCTACGATGTGCGAATAAAACGAATGCACGGAACGTGAACTTGTTTGCTGCACATCTACGAAGTGCGAATCAGGGAGTAGTATAATGACACGTGTACTAGTACACCTTGTGATGCACTGCGTCTTTTCCGCAGGGCCACTGAAGGTCACATGCTCCGCGTGCGTATGCGCGCATGCGCAATATGTCATTCGCTGCATGCAATGCACATCTATGATGTGCGAATCAGGGAATAGTACGTATTTTACTACTCCCCGGTGCGAATGCACCGAACGTGCACAAGTGCACGTTCGCCACGGAAAAGAACCTTTATGGCACATTTATGGCATGCCAGGGGTCAAAGGTCAAACTCTGGGGGGGTCCCGGGGCCAGACCAAGCACGACCGACACAGTGTGCCTTATTTGGCCCAAAGGTCAAAGGTCAAAAAGTGGGCCAGAACCCGCCCCGCACTTACTACTTCCGCTGTTGCGGAGTATGACTGCACCTTCCGCCACAGCATCGCGTCCCAGCTGTCACGTCGTTGGGACACCACAAACACTGTACACTACCGTGTTCGATGCACGTGCTGTGTGGCACTTTCGGCCCAGCTCCGCGGTAGCCCCCGGCGCCGCACGCTCGTCAACCGAGCAGTGTCGACTGTACAACCGGGGCTTGTGTCATCGAAACCCCTGTCCGTACGCTCACCAATGCAGCACCTGCACTGTCTCTGGACACAGCGCACGAGAGTGTCGTACAGGGCAACCAGCCGGCAGGCGTTCCGTTGCGCCAACAGTCCCCCTGGACGCCCGTTCACTTGGATCGGCTTGCGTCGGCTCTGGCCAGGCACCCTGACCGCGCATTCGTTAACTCCCTTATGCATGACATGCGTGACGGTGTTGTAATCGGTTACTCCGGTGATCGCTCTCATTTTGTTGCTCCCAATTTAGTCTAATGAATGCACCGAGGGTCGTATGGCTGGCCCACACCCACTTACCTCATGCAGATCTGCACTGCTCTGGTGTAGGTGTGGTCCCCAAGAAGTCGGGAAAACTTCGCTTGATTATGCATTTATCTGCGCCTGAGGGCACTAGCATTACTGACGGTATCAGGCAAGACGAATTTTCGCTGCACTTAATGACTGTTGAATATGCGGTTCGGCTGCTGCACCGGCATGGCAAGGGGGCCCTGTTATCCTAAGTCGAGCTACGCAATGCATTCCGACTATGTCCCGTGGCCCCGTCAGGCTGACCATTGCTGGGCAGTCACTGGGACAACGCATTCTACGTTGACAAATTCCTCCCCTTTGGCCTGCAGTCCTCTCCATTTTTGTATAACAGGCTTGCCGATGCACTTTGCTGGGTAGCCACGAATAGATTCAATGTGCATGACCTGCTGCACTACCTCGATGATGTCCTCACAGTTCAACCTCCAGAGCCGCCAAACTATGCTCGTCAGCAGTTTCACACATTACTAGCAGTCATGGAGCACCTGCATGTCCCGTTAGCCGAGGGCCCTGACTGACAAGGTGTGCCCGCCGTCCACAATTGTCACATTTTTGGGCATAGAGTTAGTTTCCCAAGCATGGGAGATGCGACTGCCAGCCTCAAATCTGTCAGAACTAAAGAACACCCTTGACTCCTGGGTACACTGAGTACAGTGCACCAAACGGGAATTGCTCTCGTTGGCAGGCTCTTTGTCATTTGCTGACAAAATAGTACCGCCCGGGCGCACTTTTTGCCGCCGGCTCTTCGACGAGGCCAGCCAGTTCATGTCTCTTGACAGGACCCAGCGCCGGAACCATGAGGCTCCAAACGATACACCCCTGGTGGCACGCTTGCATTGATTCATGGAACGGCCGATCATTACTGCTAGACCCATCCTGGTGCAAACCCACTGAGATGCAGCTGTTCACGGATGCTTCTGACCATGGCTATGGCTTGGTCTGTAGCAAAGAATGGGCGTATGGCCAGTGGGAGGCACTCCACAAGGATCTGTCCTTAGAATGGCGCGAATTGTTTCCCATCGCCCTTATCTGTGTGACGCTAGGCAAACGACTGTGCAATCGTCGACTATTAGTTCAATGTGATAACGAAATGGTCTGCACAATCTGGCGCACAGGAATCTCAAGGTGCCCAGAAATCATGGCACTTGTCAGGATTGCGTTGCTAGCGGCTGCCAAGCATGACATGGTTGTGTTTTTAGCACACATACGTGGTGTTGACAACGTTCTTGCTGACCGTTTGTCCCGGCTGCAGGTCGAGAGCTTCCGGAAGCTACATCCCCAGGCGTCTCCTGTCCCCATGTCGCTAGAAGTCCAGCAGCTGACACGCCTACTGACCACACCATGGGCCTTATCCTTGCGGGAGTGACAACAAGTACCGCCCGGCCGTATGCTGCCGGCGTGACAGCATACGAGAGGTACGCCAGCCTGCACCGTGTCGCGCCATACCCCATTCAGGCCACCCGCCTAATGGATTTCCTAGCATACATGCCATCCGAGTGCCGGCTTGCAACTATCAAGGTCTACCTCCATGGCCTCCGACATTACTTCGTGGTCAACCACCTGTCGTTGTCCCCGTTCCAGGAGGGGCAACTGGACCTGCTGCTCCAGGGTATCGCCCGCAACTAGTGCAACACCTCCATGCAATCCAGGGCTTCCTGTCGCACTCCGGTCTATCACCAGCCGACCAAGCCATGCTCTGGAGCGCTATCACACTCACTACTACGCATTCATGCGAGACAGCGAGTACGCATCTACCGACCCGCAGAAGATGTTGACGCAGGAACGCGTCTGCATCCGGGAGAACACAGTGAGGCTGGCTGTCCCATTCTCCAAAACAATGCAACTGGGAGAGAGCAGCAATGTGACGGTCAGCGCCACCAACAATAACACCCGCCCGGTAGCCGCATTAGGGAAGTACGCACAGCTGCGCCCCCAAGTACCGGGAGCCTATTTCCGCTACCAGTCTCGCCAGCCGCTTCGCCCCTCGGACATGAACGACTTACTCCGCCGAGCTCTCCCTGGCCAGAAGATCTCCAGCCATAGCCTGCGTATCGGTGAAGCCACTGCCGCCGGAAGGAATGGCCTGCCACCTTACGTCATCCAAAGGGCCGGCCGATGGTGGAGCAACGCTGACCTCTGATACATCCGTCTGTCAGAATCGGACATGGAGCCAATCGCGAAGGCACTGGTGACCGCGTGAGTACATGCACCGCCTTCCTAGCACTATCAGCTTCCTGAGTGACAGCAATGCCCTCTTGACACTATCTGCTGTATGAGTGACAGCACTTCCCCCTAACACTACTCGCTATAGGTCGTGGTGACCACACTGCCCCCATAAGCACTGCTGGCAGCAGGAGCGTCTGCACTGCACTCATTGCACTCCTCTCTGCACGAGTGCTCTTGCTCTCCCGTGCTGCTCTCTGCATAGTTGATGGCACCTGCCCTCTTGACACTAACTGTTGTAGACTCGAAGTTTTGTCCTTGAACATCGCTGTACACTTTCATGTAGTTTCCATGTTAAGGTCAGCTAGATTGGGGCTCACGCCTCCCCCAGCAATTTCATTTTTGGGTGGCATTCACATGGAGTGGGTGGCTGCAAAGCACCCCGTAAGCCTTTGAGCTGACACCCAACTCTAAGTTACCAGCCCCTCTGCATTCACCCTACCATGCAGATGTTCGGGTGTAAGCGTAACCCCGTTAGCAGCCTACTTACGCATCTGTTCTACCATGTGGAAGTGCGGTGTAAGCCTAACCTTGTTAGCGGTCCCCTCCACATTCGTCCTATCATGTGGTGGCCTGGGTGTAAGCCTTACCACATTTCCCCACATGAATTTCAGTCTAGCCTAAACCTTGTCTTCAATATTGTGTGTGCAATGGGATGTTAACCCTTGTTTAAAGAGCCACAGGTAGCCCTTGGCAGATCATGCTGGCATAATCTTCGGAGTTTGCCTAAAAATGATGCCCTGCAATAAATGGACTTTTGAGACCAGAGAGTTAGCATAACCTTAAAATGCTGGCCGAAGATTTATTGCTCCATGCATATTTAGGCATGTTAAAGGAAATAACCTGATGAAACTAGGCCAGCAGTGAAAGGGTTAATGGGGTGTTGCCCACGCTCATTTCCAGCTACTCAGGGCCGTCCCTCGGCCGCAGACTCTTGTAGAAGCTTCGCTCCGCCAACTTTCTGCTCTGGCAGTGTCAACCCGGCTGACCCTGAATCCTCTCTCGTACATACTTGGCTCCGCCAACATTCTGCTTCGCCCGTGTCTACGCATTACTCTCCGTAGCCTCTCCCTCCGATGGCCAGCACTCCCCGTACCACAAGTTGCTGCGTGTTGTAGTTAATGTGTGTGTATGTGTGTATGTGTGTGTGTTGGTGTGTGTGTTTATGTGTGTGTTTTTGGATTTGTGTGTGTGTGTGTGTGTGTGTGTGTGTGTGTGTGTGTGTGTGTGTGTGTGTGTGTGTGTGTGTGTGTGTGTGTGCATGCATGCATGAGTGTTTTTTGTGCATGCATGTGTGCGTGTGCATCAACATGTGTATGGCTGTGGGTATGTGTGTACATGTCTTGTCTTTAATTTGCTGCTACTTCCAGGGTGGTGACACACCATTACATGATGCAGCACGGGAAGGTCATGTTTCCGTAGTAGAATGTCTTCTCACTTCCGGACATTCGTTGGAACCAAAGAATAATGTAAGTCAGATTATCCATGATGCATGCTCGTTTTTATGAGCAGAAAGAAGAATTACGCAGGTAAATACTTTTTTGCGAGTAAACTTCCGTGCCTTCTCTTCAGGTTGTGACATACCTTCTCCCGTACAATGTCTCCTTCCACATCAACAAGATATTATAGCGGCACAAGCAAATGAGAGCAAGAACAATGACGTATGTATATGCATGATGTATATTGGTCACGTATTAATCATCGTTGTTTTTAGCTATTCTGCTTTGACCCGGTTTTGTCACTACATTGCTGATCATAATTCATTGTGAAAATAGCGTAGGACAAAATGTTCCGAGTTATGACCAACTGTCCGCCAACGTAACCAGACCTTATACAGTCAGCGAGTGTGACAATTTTTTTTTTATTTACAATGAACACAGCTCACAGGCAAAGGCAAAAAAAATGAATAGTGGGCTTGCACACGGTCGAGTCTTGCAAGATGGGATCGGGCTTCTTACATCCAGATGATGGGGCAGTACTCCATCACTGGGCGCACAAAAGCATTGTAGGCTTGGATGCAACCGGGCGCCTCTAAAAGGTGGAAAGCCTAACACAAAACGCCGAGTCGCTGTGTTGCCGGGAGGGCTACGGTACAAAGGTGGCGCCGGAAGGTAAGCTGACCATCAAAACTGACGCCCAAGATTTTGAGCTCCACTTGTTCCATTGGGTGCGGTGGACGCTGACAGTCAGTGCTTGGGATTTGGCTGGTTCAAATATCTATCTTCCATTCTTGACGCCAGAGGGAGATGGTGTTGACTGCTAGCTGGAGGACTTGGGTGGTATCTTGTTGGATGGTGGGGGTAATGTTGGCATGCAGTGTAGTGTCGTCTGCGAATGAGGCTAGGTCAGCACCGGCTGGTAGGTGGTCCTCGCAGTCGTTCACGTATATGAGGAAGAGATTCGGACCAAGAATACTGCACTGGGGGACTCCAGCCTGAATTGGGAGCCTTGAAGATGTCTGGCCACAAATGACCATTTGATGGTAGCATTCACTGAGGTAGCTGCTGAGCCACTGGTGCAGTTGCCCACGTAGGCTGTAAACGTTGGACTTGTGTAGCACACCGGGGTGTGATACGCGATCAAACGCGCCGGCTATGTCAATGGCGAGTATGCGTGCTGCGCCTTTCTCCCTGGCTGTATGCAGCCACCGATGGTGGAGGCTGGAAAGGAGGTCGGCTACACGATGGCCATGGCGAAATCCAAACTGTTTTTTGGAGAAGACGTTCTTCGACTCGAGGAAATTAGTTATTGTTCTGTTGATGATTGTCTCCATCACTTTGGACAGAATACACAAGAGCAAAACTGAACAGTAATTGGAGGGTAGAAACTTTGATTTCCGCTTGAATATAGGGACTATGTTTGCAATATTCCATGTCTTGGGCTGTATCCCACTTTGGAAGCATCGTGTGAACAGTGTAGAAATAGGTTGCGCCAGTCCAGCAGAACAGGTTTTCAACACTCGTGCCGGTATCCCATCCGGCCCGGTTGTCTTTGATGGGTTGAACTGCCGAAGGGTGCGCTCGACAACAGCCACACAGAAACGGACATCCGAAAGAGCCTGTTAATTTCGAGGCTTGACATATGGGAATGGGGCTGACAGGTCATCCTGACCAAGACTGCATTTGCTTGCAAAATAGCGGGCCATGCATTCTCCTTTGTCTGCGCTGGCTGTGTACTCACGTCCATCGGGATCACGTATTGTCGGAACAGTTTGACTACACCCATTGGCAGAGGCACACTTGACGGTTTGCCACCAGTCACTGGGTGGTAGCTGCTTTGTTTGTTTGTTATTTGTATTCTTTATTTAGAGTGGAAAGTCCAAAACAGACCCTAGTCTAATAACAATGGCCCCACTAGTGGGGAAATGATGCGTATATGTGCGTAAGGATCAGTGAGGGTAACAGCAACTAGTAGGGAAAGAAAAAAAGAGAAGAAAAACAACTCAAAACAGGAGTTGCGACTTGCATAGGAAGAAAATAACGGAAATAGCAGTACTTTGAGGTCATTGTCTGTCTCAGTTTCGCCATGAAAGAGACAGGCAACTGTTGAGAGCCTAGCATCTTGGTAAGCTGACTGCCGATCGTCGTCAGACGGTTCATCTTTCAGGCATCTCCATTGACGTCATTTCCTCACTGTGGCAGCAGTGCACTCAGGGTCCACCATGGAGGATAGAATGCACGGGTTTTCAGGGTTTTAGAGGGGATGAATCTCTTCATTCCCGCCAGGATCCTCTCTGAGATGCCAGTGCATGACAGGTCTGGATCAATTCGAGCAATAGCTGCCCAATTGGTGGTTCTGAGGAAGTGACGGAGCCTGGCCAAATCAGCATGCTGATACCTCCATACAGTTCTTGATATGGGAAGCTCGCGTGATACACGGATCTGGAAGTCAGCAAGTAGACAGGCGTGGTCAGATTTGGGCGGCAAGACAGAAACCAATGATTCTACGGGTAGGTCGGATATAATCAGGTCCAGTGTGTTGCAGCCGTGCGGTGGTTGGTCCACTAGCTGTTCAACACCGTGCATGTAGCACATGTCCTCTGCATGCTCGACACCTCTAGTTGTTTTGCGACTGTGGAGCCACCCTTGGTTATGTACATTGAAGTCCTAGCAACTATCACAGCACAGTTGCGGCAAAAATGGCACAAAACGGACAAGGAGTACTGAGACATTCGTTGATCTGACTCCTAGCTCCAACACTTCTCCAAGGCGCACAAATCAACAACCTCCCAACTTGGAAGACTCAGGTTCGAAAAGGTCCAAGAGGGGAAGGAAAGCGCAATGAAGAAGAGCACGAGCTCCGCACCACGGCAACAAAAAATGCCAAAAGTTACTGGATGATGACGGAACTAGTAAGACTATTGGACATACCGGCCTTACTACAACTCGACGACGTAACAAACCACCCAACTTGGGCGGCTCAAGTTTATGTAGTAAACAAAGAAAGGGGAAGCTAAGCGAAGACGAATTGTGACAAACCGAAACGTCAACATTCTACTGAACTTCACCACACTGTATCATGTTAATATGATAGACTAGTTATGTGCAACAACAAGTTGTTCCACATGACGTACGTTTTGCCGAATAGGTAATGGCGGCTCATACGGTGTGCAAAGTTGAACTCCGATGGTGAGCCAATTAAATTAAATTATGGTGAAAAAGGAGAAGGACAACATGTTACGAGTTATGACTAACTGTCCACCAACGTAACCAGATATTATACAGTCAACGAGTGCGACAAAAAGGTGGTTGGTGGACAGTTAGTCATAACTCGTAACATTTTGTCCTTCTCCTTTTTCACCATAATTTAATTGGCTCACCATCCGAGTTCATAATTCATTGTATTTGCTCTTGTTTGCTCTTGCTTGTATATCACCTGAGGAGAAGGTACGGAAGTTTAGTCGCGAAATCATTAGTTTTGAGAATGTTGTTGAAGAGCCGGAGGTTTGTCCTATCAACATTTTTCCTTAGCTTCATTAGCCTGGAAAACGATAATGAGTTACTTGTGTCACCTCAAACGTGCTCGTAAGTCCAATGTCTTGAAGAGATCTGGTATATGTTTCCAAGTTGGCTATTTGAGGATCACAGTATCTCGACTTCCTCCGGAATCCATCTCGAGTGCTGGACTCCAGGTGCCATTGTGTGATCTACAAGCGCTTTGTCCGCCCGGGCACAAACCACTCCGGCTCGCCTCATCGGACAGGATGGCCATCGCCTAATCGGTGAGGGACCCTACCTTTGCCTCCTGTACAATATGCATTGTCCAGATGCACATCGCCTTCTACAGATGATGTTGCCACCCCACAGCCCCAATCCCAAAAAGACCACTCCACCCGTAGTACGTTTCGAAGATGTAACACCCACGCACACCAACTGGCAAATGAACTTCCAGTCCCTTCCCGAAACAACCTGTGTCGAGCCTACCCTCGCGCAATTTTCCCCGTCTGAAACCAGCTGCTCGCCGGAGTCTTCTCTGGTCCATTTTGCATCAATAACTTACAACGTTTCATGGTTGCAGCCACCCCTGTTTGAAGACCAACGACTGATTGTGGGCACATGATCATCTCTGAGTATCAGCATCATATCTGCCTCACCCCATGATTTTCAAATCCTGCTCCAAGTACTCCTCCCAATAACGTGTTTACTTCTTTTCTCTCCTTCTCCTCCTAACACTCTCTGTCTTATCTTTCCCCTCCTTCTAATGTACTGTCTCTCCTTATAATATTTAGTATCATGTACTTCATCCCCGTCATCGAAATTGTCGCAGTTTGACTTTTGATCGCTGGCGACTTCAGCGTTTCTGCGCACAGCTTTACCCCAAAGTTCTCTACTGTGAATCTGTCCTGGACCAACTGGTGCAGAGTGTCATGGTCGGACTTCTCCCACATAGTACGCGTGATGTGTGGGTCCACTCGGTTGCGAAGCTGTCCGCAGAGGCTGCCATGGATGACCCAGCCAAGTTTGGTCCGGGATGCCATGGGAGCATTGGGCGGTCCCTCAATAACTTCCCGTGCCACAGTCAGGTGGCCGTGGTCCTGACCAATCAGCAGTTGCGGTCGTGAGCCTTTACACTTTGACAGGTCAATACCGTGCAAGTGGCCCCACTTGCTCTTGACCTTGTCCAGATCGACCGGTTGCGCTGCTAGAGTTAGGTCTTGCCTAGTCCGCACATTGGTGAGGACGAAAGATTCAGAGCTGCTAGTACGGATAGTGAGGTTGACTCTCTCACTCGCTTTGTCCTGCTGTGTGATGCCGTTGGTCCACTTCAGGGACAGAAGATCACTGGGCCCAGTAGCGCCTAGGCGTCGTGTCAGGTCTGCGTTGATCAATGTCACTGTGGACGCCTCGTCGAACAGTGCTGAGGTCTCAACTGTTCCACTGGGTCCGTCCAGTGTGACCGGCATGACACGGAGCAATACATGATTCCGTGTGGCCGTTGAGCTGACAGATTCCGCCGCATCGGTTGACTCTGTTGCATCGGTCGGCGCTTCGTCAGCGGATATATCATGGGTGGCATTCATCACGTCTGACCTGGGGGCGTGATGAAGCAGAGGGTGGTGTGGCTCCTGACAGCCATCTACCTCACACTTTTTGCTGCGAGAGCAGTCTTTCAGCACGTGGCCGCGGTTTAGGCAGGCATAGCAGAGGCGGTTCTCTCTACAGATCTTCCACAGCTGACGGATAGGCTTGCCACCAAACTCCAAGCACTTGCGGATGTCGTGCTCGCCTGTTCCACAGCCATCACAGGATTTCTTGACATCGCGTTTGCTTGACGGCTTGGCAACAGCTGGATCCCTGGTGATTGTGTAGTTCACCTCTGGACGACGACCTGTCTTGTCCGGCACTTGAGTTCCGGTACGTGGTGCGTACACATGTGCGGCAGCTTCTGCTATTTCCAATAACCATTTGGAAAATAGAGCGATACTGATGTCACCCGACGTTGACGACTGCATCACTTCCCCCCACTGCAGCCGCAGACTTGCGGGTAGCTTGGAGACAAGCTCCTGGCGGAGTTGCGGGTTATATAAGTGCCCGACACTGTTCAGCAGACTCATTGTGCCGACGAGTGTCTGGACGGACGTAGTGAAAGCCATTATGCCGTCAAAATCGTCACTTCTGATGGTGCTGAAGTTCCTGGCTCTCTGGATCAGGGCGCCGATCACAAGATCAGGCCTGCCGAAACGGTGTTCAAGAGTACGAAACACTTCGTTGATGTTGTCTGGTACTGCTTGCAGTCCAGACACAGCGTCCTTGGCCTTTCCCCGCAGACATTTCTGAAGGCGCACGAGATTACCGGCATTTGAGAACTCACACTCCGTTGTGGTGGCCTTGTAAAAGTGGCTGAACAAAGGCCACTCCTCTGGGGCTCTGGAAAAGAGTGGTAGATCCTTTGCCATCGTCTGCCGAGCCAGGAAGCAGTTGGTGGTCCTGAATTGTGGTTCCGGAGGTGCTGGTGGTGGAGGGGCACCTTCAGTTGGGTGGCCTGAGGAGGACCCTCACTCGATGTCTGGTGGAGCGCCTGCTCCGTCATGGCCAGCTCGGAATGCACGCGTTCCAGCTGCTGTTGCAGGAACAGTTCCCGGGGAGATGGTGTGTCACTGTGGGTCAGCACAGGTGTAGCCGGCGTCGCTACGAACGGGGCTGCTGTCGCATTTAGCTGGACTGTCCGCCCTGGCACTGGACCATTTCTTGCTGGTGGCACAAACTGCCCTGCAGCCGAGAAGGTCAGCTGGTATGTGACAGGGTGCTGGAATTGGCCTGCTGCCGGCGTTTGGCGCTGTGCAAACAGCTCGTGCGTAGACGACACACTATCTAAAGTTAGAACGGCGGGCTGAGCAGCATGTATACGTGCCGGACGCATGCAAAGTCGAAACGGGTAGACCGTGCTGCGCAAACAGCTCACGCTGAGGGGGCGCACTATGCTGTGGGTCAGATACGGGTCTAGTTTGTGTGTCAGGTGCACTTGGCTGCACAGCACTCTGGGTGTTAGGGAACGTCTGCAGCAACTTCATAACGCCATCGAGCATTGTCTTTTCCAAACCAAAAGTGAATTTATGTATTTCCGAAACACAAATTATATGAATGGAAAACATGGAAAACCTCCAGTCAAGTACGTACTACAAATTGCCAGTACAGAACTGTCTCTCGTACCGCCTACATATGCATGACAAAAAACAACTCGATCCTAACGTGACAAGCGAACAGCATGCACACATCAAATAAATGCACAACGTAGAAACAGAAATCTTCGAACAGAAACAATAGCAAAGTAACAGGAATGTAAGATTGTTCATCTACAGATATTCAAAGACTTTCACACTCAATAGTGGTTGCGCGACATCCTCCCCACCAAAGTCTCCTCAGGCGTAGCGAGCTGGAGGCCGAATTGTGCGCGTACGGGTCGATCTTGCAGGCGGAACCGCTGGCGCTGGCTCTGATGACTGTGGAGCCTCTGGCCGTGGTACCGTAACTGACGTGAGACCGGTGTCGGCAACTAGCATGGGCTCGTTCGCAGGCTGCTCCTCGACCACGTGCACCGGGTCACGATCGCCTGAGGCGACCAGCTCCAAAGGAACCAAGCGCCGAATCGGTCTCGGCACAGAAGAGCACTCTCCATTTTCCTTCATGACACAGACCTCAGCCACTCTGACTTGCCCGTCACGCCAAGGAAAGAGCTTGACGACTCTGCCCATCCGCCAGCGCTGGTGCTGCTTGTCAGCAATGATGAGGACGCCATCATCAACCACGATCGGCGACGAGCGCCCAGCATGGTACGCATTCAAGGTGACCAGATCCTCATCTTGCCACCGGCTCGTCAGGTGTCCCGTCAAAGCAGTGACGTACTTCTGACGCCGACCCAACTGCTCGGCCGTTACGTGCTGCTCGATGCCCTCGCCGCGCCGGGCCAGGGCTTCCCACACAGCATCGCGGGCGAGAGAGGCGGCTCGGAGTCCAAACCGCCAAGGTGTGTCCGTGGACGGTCCTTGACAGCAGCCTCGATCTCGCACAGCAGGGCGCGCAACTCGCACTCCTTCACCGACGCGTTGCCAAGCACTTTGACTAGCGGGCGCTTCACGGCGCCAACGAGCCGCTCTAAAAACCCGCCGAATCACGGTGTCGCTTGTGGGTTGAACAGCCACTCCACCGACAACGTCTTTGCCGCTGCTCGGAACGTTGTGCCATTGTCTGAACGGATGCGGGCCGGCTCTCCCCACCGTGCTCAGAACCGCCGGTACGCCAGGAGAAACTCTCTCTTCTCCAAGCTCCGCCAGGTCGATGTGGACAGCTCTGGTGGTGCCACACTCGAACAGCGCGATCCATGCCTTGCCGCCATCCTTGACATAGAGAGGGCCGGCATAATCCACTCCGCATAATCCAAAGGGACGCTGGTGCACCACGCGGTCTCGTGGTAGCGGTGCGGAAACTTCATCCGCTGCTCGCGCATCCTGCCGACGACAGATAACGCATTTGCTCTTCACGCTGCGCAACGCGCGTCGATCGCCAATGATCCAATACTGCTGCCGCGCGAGAGCTAGCACACTCTTGACACCCTGATGTAGCGACTTCAGGAGATGGCGCAACAACATCTCGGCGACGTGGTGTTTAGCGAGCAGGACCGAATGCTTAGCGCCGTACGTCAAGTCGCCTGACGCCAGCCGGCCGCCAACTCGCATCACGCCGTCGTCGTCGATGAGCGGCTGGTACTGGAAGAGCTTCGACTCCTTCAGCACCGGTTCCCCTGCCAACAGCCGTTTGACTTTCTCCGGGAAGAGCTCCAGCTGCACCTTCTGGAACACGAGTGCCCTGGTTCATCTCTCCAGATCTTGAGTCGACAACGGTGGGCGGCTCTGGGGACGCCAGCTCAGTAGACGCTTGGCGACTCCCAGCAAGCGTGGCCACCTCGATAAGCGTGACCACCAGAGCAGCTCGGGCTCCAAGCTGGCAGTGACGACATTCACCTTCGCTGGTAGCGACTCTTCTTCGGTGCACTATACTGTTCGTCACATTGGCCAGGCGACCTTCTCAGACAACCACTCGGGACCATGCTGCCAGCTCGATTGATGCAGCTCCTTCAGCGTTGCACCACAACTTGCCAGGTCGGCCGGGTTGTCGCTGCCTGGACAGTGATGCCACTCTATTCCGCGGCCGTTGAATACCTCCTGGATTTCGCTGACCCGGTTGGCGACGTACGTTTGCGAGAGATGGGGCTGGCCGGCGATCCACTGTAGCATCGTCATCGAATCCGACCAAGCGTGCGTCTCCTTGATAGGCAGGCGCACCTCTCCTGCGACGAACTGCAGCCAACGACTGCCGACAAATGCTGCCTGCAGCTCCATCAGTGCCAGGGTCTGCTGCTTCATCGGAGCGACCTTGGCCTTGCTGAAGATCAGCACTCTGACGCTGGGCCACGTGGCGTAGATACAGCAGCCAAACCCTCTCTCAGAGGCGTCGACAAACAGATGTATCACTGCTTCGGCGCTACAGCCGAGGTAGCGCGGCAGTGGCTGGTGCTGCAGAGCTGTCCTCTCTCCCCACCATCGCCGGATCAACACCTGCATGGCTGCAGGCACCTGGTCGTCCCACGCGACGGCCTCCTGCCATAGCTCCTTTAGGAACAGCTTTCCCTGCAGGACGTACGGCGACGCGAACCCGAGAGGGTTGTACAGGCTGACCCTGCAGTGCAGCAGCTGGCGCTTCGTTGTCGGATCGTCACAGTCTGGAGGCACCGGAATGCGCAGCGAATCCTCTTCGCCATTCCAGCAGAGACCGAGCACTTTGCCGCTCGACTGTACCTCGTCATTTCCAAGCGGAACATTGCGCTTCCACTTCCGCAAATCCATGCCCGTTGTCTCCAGGCACGCGGTCCCGATCTTCTTGAACTGGCTGCTTTGTCATTCGTTGGCACGCTGGCGATGCAGTCAATGACGTACAGACTGTCGCGCAACCGACGTGAGACGTCTGCCTCGGTCGGCGTGGCATGCTCCAGCGCGGACTCCAGGTGTGTCCGCAGCAATGCTGTGAGCAGAAACGGTGAAAAATTCACCCCGAACGGCATCCTCGCCAGTCGCCAGACCTGCATCTTGCCTGACGCATCGCTCCACAGGAATCAGAGATAGCGCCGGTCGGCCTCCTTTATACCGATCATAAAGAAGGCCTTCCTGATGTCGGCTTGCACGGCAACCGGCTGTTCCCGGAACCGAATCAGCAAGCCTGCCAAGCTCGGTCGTAACAACTGGCCCGGGTCCAGCAGAGCGTTCAACGACTCACAGCCGGCCTGTGACGCGGACGCATTGAAAACGACGAGCGTCTTCGTCGTCGTGGATTCGGCCTTGAATACTGCATGATGCGGCATGTAGTACACCGCCGTCGACCTGTCCGGCTCAAGCTCGATTGCGCCCAGCTCACCGTACTCGCGCAGAAGGACAACGTCATGCAGCACACGCCGGCCGTTGCGGTCGAGCCTTGCCATAAGTCGCGACGCCGTTGCCATGGCCTGCTCATAGTTGTCGACTGGACGCTCCGCCGACTTTCAGAGCAGGCCGACTTTGTAGTGCTGTTTCATTCCGTGCGATAGGATATGCTGGCAAAGGCACCGACTTGTAGGCTGCCTCCTCCATCTCCCACAGCATCTCCACGGCCGACGACTGCACCAGGCTGACCGAAATCGCGGGCCAACTCGCCGAGCCGCCGGGTGCGGGCGACTCGAGCTGGTGACCAGGGCCAGACAACACCCATCCCAGCTCCGATTTCCACACAAACTCTCCTTCAAACTGGCACTTCTGCGTAATGAGGCTGTTCGTTGCGTCGTCGCCCACCAGCAAGTGCGGCTCGATCGGCACCTGGTCGGTCTCCTGGTCGCTCAGCGTGACGCCACGACTCTGCCACCGCTGGACACACGTGCCGGGAATGGCTCGATATGCAAATCGAGGTCCGGCTTCTCGTACCCTCGGGCAACATGCGTCCTGCCGCCCAACCCAGTCACGCAGATTTGGTACAGCCCGAACTCGGCCTCGACTTCCGTGCCGTCGAACGACCGCACCGTCATCCGGTGGCAGCCCACCTTCGGCGGGCAGACAGCGCGGACCAGCGCCGATGACACTAAGGCCGTTTGGCTGCCGAGGTCGACGAAGACACGCACCTTCGCTCGCAGGGTTTCACCTTGCACCTCGCCCACAGCCGTCATCAGGCGCACCGGGGGCCGTTGGCTGTCCGTCTGGCAGCTGTACGACACGATACCGCAACCGCCCGGCTTGCCGCGCGCATGCAGCATCGGGTGATGCCGTCCGGGGCACTGGTCGCACTGCGGATTATCGCGACATTGCGCTACCATGTGACCCGTCTTCAGGCAGTTGAAGCAGAGCTTGGCTTGCATGGCGTGGGCTCGGCGGTCTGGAGGGGTCATGCTGCGGAGCCTCTTCACAGCGTCCTCCGTGCTGGCGCTGAAACACTGCGCGGTGCTAGACATTTCCGCACAGGTCCCCTTGGGCGGAACGCTGGGCTTGTCCGGTGTCGAGGTGGTGGCGAACGAGGACTGGTAGGTGGTGCCAATCTCCGCTAACATCTCCAGGGACCGGTCCTCCCCGCGAGTGCGCAAGATGAATGCACTCAGCGCCGGTGGCACCGCTTCAAGTACCAACTGCTGTACAAGCGCAGCCACCACCTCTTCCGGAGAAGACGGGTCCTCATTGGCTCGGCTGACCAACTTCAACCACCACTTCACCCATCTGGAGACACGCAGGCTGTACTGGCAGAACATCTCCAGGGGGCGCTGCTTGGAGCTCATCAGTTCTCTCCATGCGGTGGCTGGTGTGCGCCCAAACGCCAGGAGCAGTTCCGGCTTGATGTCGGCGAAACTGTCAAAGTCCTCCATACAGACGGATCCTGCCAGTTTGGTGTTGATCACCACCGCTCGCAGTCGCATCGGCCAGGTTTTTTCGGGCGCTCGGTTTTGAACCATGACTGCCTCAAACAGATCGAGATACGTTGCCACTTCGTGGCTATCTTCGAACTTTGGCACGGCCATCCTGGCTGCTCCTCCGAGCCTGTCGCCGTCGTCATCGAACCGAGACTCGCCGCCCCGCTCGCCTTTCAACGCGCGACGCTCGCACTCTTGCCCGATCCGCTCCTGTTCGGCGCTCTTCAATTCTAGCTCCTGAATCTGCATCTGGTGGCGTCGTTCCTGAACGCAAGCTTTGCGCTCCGCGCTCTGGGCCTCCTGACATTCCCATTGCTCCAGACGCCCTTCCACAAACGCCAGCAAATCGTCGCCCGATTTACCATAGACTTTGCCAATGGCGATAAAATCCTGCTCGCGGACCGCCACAGCAGACTGGACAACATCTAACTCTGCTGCGACTGGCTCCAATTTGGAGTTCACTCCGGAATCCCCCATTCCTGGCTGTATCCTGGCGTGGTTGCCAAATGTTTGGGAACGGCTGCAGCAACTTCACAACACCATCGAGCATTGTCTTTCCCAAACCAAAAGTGAATTTATTTATTTATTTCCGAAACGGGTAGACCGTGCTGCGCAAATAGCTCATGCTGAGGGGGCGCACTATGCTGTGGGTCAGACACGGGTCTAGTTTGTGTGTCAGGTGCACATGGCTGCGCAGCACTCTGGGTGTTTGGGAACGGCTGCAGCAACTTCACTACGCCATCGAGCATTGTCTTCCCCAAACCAAAAGTGAATTTATTTATTTCCGAAACACAAATTATATGAATGTAAAAACATGAAAAACCTCCAGTCAAGTACGCGCTGCTACTACGAATTGCCAGTACAGAACTGTTATATCATCCGTATCATGCCTGTCATGATTGTCTGAAGCTATTGTCTGTGTTGTGGTTGACTTAACTCTTTAGTACTATTGACTGGCCTTTCGTACAATACCTATTGATGTCTAGAGACATACTGTCCAGCCTTCCCCTCGTGCGCTTATTGATACACTATCCAGCTGTCCAGTGGCTCTCCTTCCACCGCTCTCCTTCCACCGCCCTTCCACTCTCCTTCCACCGCTCTCCTTCCACCGCTCTCCTTCCACCGCCCTTCCACTCTCCTTCCACCGCTCTCCTTCGACCGCCCTTCCACTCTCCTTCCACCGCTCTCCTTCCACCGCTCTCCTTCCACCGCTCTCCTTCCACCGCCCTTCCACTCTCCTTCCACCGCTCTCCTTCCACCGCTCTCCTTCCACCGCTCTCCTTCCACCGCCCTTCCACTCTCTCTGTCCAGTGGCTCTCCTTCCACCGCTCTCCTTCCACCGCTCTCCTTCCACCGCTCTCCTTCCACTGCCCTTCCACTCTCTCTGTCCAGTGGCTCTCCTTCCACCGCTCTCCTTCCACCGCTCCCCTTCCACCGCTCCCCTTCCACCGCACTTCCACTCTCTCTCTGTCCAGTGGCTCTCCTTCCACCGCTCTACTTCCACCGCTCTCCTTCCACCGCCCTTCCACTCTCTCTGTCCAGTGGCTCTCCTTCCACCGCTCTCCTTCCACCGCTCTCCTTCCACCGCCCTTCCACTCTCTCTGTCCAGTGGCTCTCCTTCCACCGCTCTCCTTCCACCGCTCTCTATCTGCTATACTCTTATTCACACTCTATAAGTCCGTGTCTTCTTTACAATAAAATCAGTTCAGAGAATGACGAGTTCAAGGTCACAACAAGAACAGTCTCTCGTACCGCGTACATCTGCATGACAAAAAACAACTCCAAAAGTAGTCGGAACACGAATCGCGGATTCGTGTCAGGACAGTCATAAATTTACCACACTGTACTGTCTGTACACAATGTACGTTGTGTCAACGTCATGCATGTGCAGATTCTGGTTACTTATCCTTCTCATACCGCGAATTCCGTCACTGAGTTCGACTTTCCTTGGAGAGCGAACACGAACGTGAATTTCGTCTTGCTAAACCCCATCATTTGCCTCTATGACAAACTTTGGCGTGCGATTTACTTTGGCCGGTTGGTACCAAGTGGCGAAATCAGCGAAATTAAATTGCCAGCGAAAATTAGTTGATTTTAATTCAGTAATCGGATTTTCTGGCCTTTTTGTAGTATTACATTGACCTGTCGAGCCAATGAAGACGGCCGGATGCATGGTTGCCTGTGGAGCACATTACATAACTTTACAGTCTCCTAAAATACGTATCCTGTCCGACGGCAAAAGAGGCTGCAGATGTAGTTTTTCTGCGCGTCGAAAGGGATGTCTGTCCTGACGTTTCCTGGGCCCAACGCTAACTCTGCCGATCACAGGCGTTCTGGAGTCGACGGGATGTCTGTCCTGATGTTTCCTTGGACCGGCGCTGACTCAAACGATCACGGGCTATCTGGACTCGACAGGATGTCTGTCCTGACGTTTCCTGGGACCGGCACAGACTCTGCCGATCACGGGCGTTCTGGAGTCGACGGGATCTCTCTTCCGACGTTTCCTGTGACCGGCGCTGGATCGCTCGTTCACGCTTATTTTGGAGACGACGGGATCTCTCGACGACGGGATCTTCTCTTCTTGTATGTTTTTGCTGACGCATCCTATCATCTATTCGGCAACTAACGTCCATTCTAAATTCATTTCCTCATCGTCTCCCTATTTCTTACCAAATCTCCCTCTACATCATGGAGTCGTATACAGAATACGACAAATATTGTGGCCAGCTGTTTGTACGGACGGTACCGGACAGATACGGGAGCCAGCAAATATTGTGGCCAGCTGTTATGTACAATCCTGTAGAGCCTTTGTAGTCACAGATACAGGACAGATACGGGACAGATAGGGGATAGCTCCAGGCGTGACACAAACACACAAACAAATGAACACACACACAAACAAACAAATACCAAATTAAAGCTGTGCGGACCCTGGCTAGCGCCAGACGTTACGGAAGTAACGTCTTCTGCATAGCTATGGGAATACTACAAAGCTCAACAAGAATTGAAACGTAGTGATCAATAGTAAATAGGTTCGATATCAAGAAAGGAATAGAGAGTGAGAGAGAGAGAGAGAGAGAGAGAGAGAAAGAGAGAGAGAGAGTGAGAGAGAGAGACATACTGACACTCACAAACAAGTACCCCTTGCTCACACAAATACGTCAACTACACAAACCTGCAGTTACATACATTTATGCAAAGTAAACGGCATGCTCTAATGCGCGCACACACGTGTGTACGCCTGCGTGTGTGTGCTCAACATTCGTGGACATGCACGAGCACACACACTCACACACAACATGTGCCATGCCATGTTCATTGGATTTTGCCTGTATTCACCTGATGATCAGGCATGAAAGTATACTAGTGAAAATTGTATTCTTGTGTCCAAGGAAATTGTTCATCAATTCCCAAAGAAATCTTAATTGATATTGATCCAGAACTCCCTATGCCATTGCCGGTGTTACCTTTACTCATTAGCTGTGTTTGTTTGTTCCTGTGTGTGTTTTTGCGCATGCATGGTTGTGTGCATGGTTGTGTATTTGTGTGTGTGTGTCTATGTGTGCATGTGTATGTGTGTGTGTGTATGTGTTTGTGTGTGTGTTCATGCATATGCGTATTTTTATGTGTTTGTGAATCGTCATGTGTGTGTGTGTATTTGTGTATGTTTATGTGTATTTGTGTGTACGTGGTTTGTATTCATTAACAATACTACTTCTAGAATGGTAACACACCATTACACTTTGCAGCATTGAATGGTCATGTTTCCTCCGTTAAGCAAAACTTCGTTGCATTTTTACAGTTCAGTCCAAATCATTCTATGGCTACGAACACGCTTTGCAAAGTGGAAAAAAGCAGCATATGAAAGATATATAATTTCAGATGAAAAACAGCTCATTTCAAAGCCGTCCAGCTTCACTCTTCGATGACGACTTACACTCACTGATGACATCGAGTCTGGAGCCTCACTGACTTTCACCTCCAGCGCTGCCAGCTTTTGTACCGCAGCATTTACAAATTGCCAAGACACGATTTGATCGTGGAGATCGCCAAGTTCTTCGCTCGAACTGTGAGCTTGATGACCTCCACGGTGGCGCTGGTAGTTGTGGCCACTCTCCGGAACGCCATGGAAGGAGCCACACAGACCCAAACAAACGCTCCCCATCTTCGCAGGGGTGTATTCGTGCCAGAACGTTTCCACACCCTGCAGAAGCTCCTTTTAGGTTTCCTTAGCCACGAGTGATACGGCTGTCTACAGGCTGTGGAAGAACGCCAAGTCGTCGAGGTTGAGATCAGGATTTTGCGCCGACTGCATGACAACATGAATGTCGAACATTTTTGATTTCCCCTGCGCTGCAAACAAAAGTGCATTGATTATGGTTGTGTGTGGATGCGCACCATCGACTCGTGCTAGTACAGCAGTGCCTGACCGCTGGCCGGCTCCTGGATACTTCTTCGAGCCAGCGGTATTTCAAACTGTTTCTCACTTTCGTACTTTGGTGTCATGCGCGCACGCCTGGGGTTGTGTTCTGGTGACATCCTGTCGAGAAACGGTTCTGCTTCGCCGATTTTTTCAAAGGACTCCACGCTTTTTGGAGGTTCAAAAGCCTGTCAGAACAATGGACGACAACTCGGCTACCCTATGTAGGGGATAGATCACTGACATGTATGTCTAATACCGACAGAAATATCATGACAAGAACACTAAAAACGCAACGAAGCTTACCGGAGGTAGCAAGTTCTTGCCCTACCGCTAATGCCTTCGAGCTTATCACAGACAATAACGACCTTTTGGGGAGATAGTGTGCTGCTTTGAGTAACTTGAATTGCCATGCAAATGTTCAACAAGCTTGAAAGCAACGCCACACTGCTGCCTGGAACTAGCTCGGGAATCCCCGCAACACACTTACAATAGTTGTGAAGTGAAATACCAAGCAATGGACAGCAGCTGGCTTATGAGGAGCCATAGCTGACTTGTAATGAGCGGGAACAAGTGAAGCCAATGCCGGTTAGAAAGAGCAGAGCTAAACTTCCCAATCTACCGTATGGAAGATGATTTTATTAGAGAAATGGAGTGTAAAACCTAGCATGAAAAAGAAGAAGTAAATTATCGTATCCGTTCCCGAAGGGAACTCACGACAGCCGCTTACACCCGATAAACCCTAGCGGCAGATGCAGCGCCTAACGGTGGGGGTGAGTGGATAAGTCTCACAACCACTGGCACAAGTGCCGAGAACGACCCTATTAGCTGCATCCATGTACCCCTTGTGCTTGGCCACAAGTTCCCAGTTGACTGTGGGTAGCAGCACGGCTGGAAAAACCGCTCCCAGGCGGGACTTGAACCAGGTACCTCTCGTATCTCAATCATGGTCTTTGACCAACCCACTGTGTCTGCATGGTCTAGAAGCAAACAAATATGTTGACGTTGCATGGATGGCACCACAAAAAAGAAAGTGAAAGTAAGCAGTCATGCACATACAAGAGCAATGTCATTATGGTTGGTGTTGTTGTCAACTACCCTGTCTACACTGGCCAACATGCAACACTCACTGCCCACTCGACATTGGACTAGTTACTTGGTTTTGCACAAGAAGAAATAAAACTTTTAAAAAATTAAAAAAAATTCACGGTTTGCGTCTGCATCTGCATCTTCGCAGCTGCATCTGCGCCTTGATCCTTGAAGGGTGGTGGCGTTCTTACGGATGCGGAAAACTCGGCCTCAATATATAAAACTAAAAGAGCTAGAGAAAAAGGATAAAGGCTTGCGAAACAACATGACACGGACACAATGGCGACCTACATCATCATGTGCACGCACAATAATACTGGAAAAAGGAAGAACGTCACGGCCACAGCGCGAATTAATAATACAAAGCCTAACAATAATTGGTACGTAGTGATCAACAGTAAAGGTGTTTGATATAAAGAAAGGAATAGACAGAGAGATAGAGATAGATAGAGAGAGAGAGAGAGAGATAGATAGATAGATGAGGTGGCGTCGACAGTTACTTAGTCGATCTATTACAACTCTCCCTCCAGACGCCAATACTCCAGAACAATATCGCATTGGTACTGAGTCACTGCCTCCGCCGTCAAATTTCAGGCCCCAGGCTCCACTTTCACTAGTGTCACTCTCACTGTCACTCTCGGCAGGGCTCGGCTGAGCGCTGTGGACATCCGCAGTGTCCGGTAATACAGGAGCTGAGTCTAGCTTCATAAGGTCAATGTTGACCACTTACTCTGCATCATTGGCATGTCTGATCACAATGGTGGATGGTGACATCATCTTCTCCACCTTCCAGGCACGTACGCAGGGTAACCTCTAGAGGGTTGCCAGCCGAATCACAACCAATAAGTTTTAAAAATCTCAGTTGAGGCGTAGCATTAACTGTAGTTAACACGCACGTAACGATCTCTCAGCGCGTGTTAACTGTAGTTAACACACACGTAACGATCTCTCAGCGCATGGCCGCCTGCGTTTACTGCACAAAGCACTCCACATTTACCCATAGCTACTTCACACTGCATTCCATATCTACCCGTAGCGCTGTCGTTGAGCTGCTTTCTCGGTTGATGCGGTTGATGCGATCCGGATTGATGCAATCCGAATTCGGACCCCACGCGGAGTTCTCTGAGACCCCCGCGGTGGCTGCGCGACAAAATGTCGAGGACAGGGACACCCACGAACCTACTATACCTGTTGCCCCCGTGTTCGCCGCAATCGCGACCGTCATGAAACCGTTTATGGACCGACTGGACCGTCTGGCAGGTGCAGCGCAAACAGCAACCTCAGCCCTAGGTACGTCCACTTTGCATTCGTCTAGTTCATGCTCCATGATTATGGGCCTGTAAAAATCAAGCGCACCCCAGAGCGTGATCGACAAAACCATAACGCACCAATTTGTTGACTTACAACAACTGCTGCCACTGACCGTTACGGACGTGCCAAGCCCCCACGCTCTGGTGTTGGGCGAGGATGCACCCGGAAAATTCACGCTGTCCTCCCAGCCACGCATGTCCCGGCGCATTTCGGACATCAAAAATATTCGCAGCCGTCCATCTAGATGCGCATCCGCGCAGAGCAGCAGAACTGTTGGCGTATCAGCACCATATTCTGAACGCCATCAAGAAATTCACGTTTTCCGCTGTTGCGGAGTATGACTGCACCTTCCGCCACAGCATCGCGTCCCAGCTGTCACGTCGTTGGGACACCACAAACACTGTACACTACCGTGTTCGATGCCCGTGCTGTGTGGCCCTTTCGGCCCAGCTCCGCGGTAGCCCCCGGCGCCGCACGCTCGTCAACCGAGCAGTGTCGACTGTACAACCGGGGCTTGTGTCATCGAAACCCCTGTCCGTACGCTCACCAATGCAGCACCTGCAACGTCTCTGGACACAGCGCACGAGAGTGTCGCACAGGGCAACTAGCCGGCAGGCGTTCCGTTGCGCCAACAGTCCCCCTGGACGCCCGTTCACTTGGATCGGCTTGCGTCGGCTCTGGCCAGGCACCCTGACCGCGCATTCGTTAACTCCCTTATGCATGACATGCGTGACGGTGTTGTAATCGGTTACTCCGGTGATCGCTCTCATTTTGTTGCTCCCAATTTAGTCTAATGAATGCACCGAGGGTCGTATGGCTGGCCCACAACCACTTACCTCATGCAGATCTGCGCTGCTCTGGTGTAGGTGTGGTCCCCAAGAAATCGGGAAAACTTCGCTTGATTATGCAATTATCTGCACCTGAGGGCACTAGCATTACTGACGGTATCAGGCAAGACGAATTTTCGCTGCACTCAATGACTGTTGAATATGCGGTTCGGCTGCTGCACCGGCATGGCAAGGGGGCCCTGTTATCCTAAGTCGAGCTACGCAATGCATTCCGACTATGTCCCGTGGCCCCGTCGGGCTGGCCATTGCTGGGCATTCACTTGGACAACGCATTCTGCGTTGACAAATTCCTCCCCTTTGGCCTGCAGTCCTCTCCATTTTTGTATAACAGGCTTGCCGATGCCCTTTTGCTGGGTAGCCACGAATAGATTCAATGTGCACGACCTGCTGCACTACCTCGATGATGTCCTCACAGTTCAACCTCCAGAGCCGCCAAACTATGCTCGTCAGCAGTTTCACACGTTACTAGCAGTCATGGAGCACCTGCATGTCCCGTTAGCCGAGGGCCCTGACTGACAAGGTGTGCGCGCTGTCCACAAAAGTCACATTTTTGGGCATAGAGTTAGTTTCCCAAGCATGGGAGATGCGACTGCCAGCCTCAAATCTGTCAGAACTAAAGAACACCCTTGACTCCTGGGTACACTGAGTACAGTGCACCAAACGGGAATTGCTCTCGTTGGCAGGCTCTTTGTCATTTGCTGACAAAATAGTACCGCCCGGGCGCACTTTTTGCCGCCGGCTCTTATTATTATTCTTTATTTCCACGATGGCCCATGGCCAATAAGGAAGATAATATGATTCAAATCAGTCCAGAATCATATAAAATCAGTCTAGCAAGTAAGGAAATCAACACATTGCAGGGGGATGGGATCACGATGGGGTACAGTGTGAGCTACTACAGGAGCATATGGATGATAGAATGAGGCTAGACGCCATTGATTTAAACGCATGCTTGCTATTTGTTTCACGCAGGTCGGGGGGTAGTTGGTTGAAATTGTGAAGGGATAGGTTGATGGGTGAGTTGGTGTGTCGGTATGTGTGTGATGTTCTCAATGTGTATGTTCTCATGTGTCGTAGTGCATATGGCTGCTCTGTGATTGGTCGTGCAAGGTGAGGCTGTTGCAGGTGAAGGGGAGCGCGGATGTACTTGATGTTGTGGGCAAGAGTAACCTGTCGTAAGAGTTGCCGGGAGACTAATGTGGGGAGTTGGAGATGATGAAGAAGTGAGCTGTGATGGACTGGTGCAAAAAGGGGGATCCGCAGGCAGATACGGGCTGCTCGTCGCTGAACGCGTTCTAATTGGTCCTTCTGTGTGCGGGTGGTGTTGGATAACACGAGACTGCCGTACTCCATAACCGGGCGAATGTAGGCGGTGTAGATTACGAGCAGACTGGGGGTGTTAAGTTGGCCTCGTGTTTTACGAAGTTGGTGAAGGAGTTTTTTGGATTTGTTTATTATGTGCGTGACATGTGAGTTCCATTGGAGGTTGTTTTGTAGTATGATTCCAAGGTGACGGTGTTCTTTGACTTGCTTTAGGGGTGTGCCATTAAGAGCGATGTTGAGTTGGTGGTTTGGTGTGAACGACAAGGTAACGGTCTTTGAGGCATTGACGAGGAGGTGCCATCTGCGCAGCCAGGTTTCGGCAGCTGAAACGGCTGACTGCAGGGACAACTCCGATGTCAAACGGCTCTGGTGTGTTGCGATGAGCGCCGTGTCATCTGCAAATTGGCTGCACTTTGTGTTCGAGTTGGTGCAGGCAGAGGGCAGGTCAATGGTGTAGATCAAGAACAGCAGGGGGCCTAGAACGGATCCTTGGGGCACCCCTGCTGGTATGGCTTGCCACTCACTGAAGGCGTCGCCGACACGAACACGTTGACGGCGATGGGTGAGGTAGCTGACCATCCATTGCAGGGCGGTATCTTTCAGGCCGAGGTGTTGCAGTTTCTTGAGGAGACCGGCGTGCCAGACTCTGTCGAAAGCCTTCGAGAGATCGAAAAAGCAAGCTGTGACGGAAAGACCTTTATCTCGGCTCTCGGAAACCTCGTGCACGAGTCTGGCGAGCTGGAGTTCGGTGCTATCATTGGCACGAAAACCGGATTGATCCACTGGGAGGAAGGGTGTGACGTGCTTGTAGAGTCGCTTGTGGACGATCCTCTCCTGCACTTTACTGATAACGCTGAGAAGTGATATAGGCCTGTAGTTTGTTACCAATGACCTTTCGGCTTTCTTGTATAGTGGGCTCACAGTGGCATCACGCCAGTCCTGTGGTTGTTCACCTCTCCGAAATGACTCATTGAAAAGTCGGGAGAGTGACGGCGACAGCTCACGCGCCGTGGTCTTGAGGAGTCTTGTTGGGATGTCGTCAAACCCAGGGGCTTTGCAAGGATTAAGGGCTCCTAGGAGCTGTTCTACCTCGGCGGATGTGGTGGTGATTTGGGCAAGCTCTCTCTCGCCGGATGTTGGTAGAAGGATGTCGGGGACTGGCTCGTTGTCAACTGAGACGGACTTCTTGCTTTCTGAAATGAAGAAGCTGTTGAATGCTTCTGCCTGCTCTAAGTTCGATGTGAGCTTCCTGCCATCATGGTTCAAAGCTGGCATTTCCTTTCTCTTCGACGAGGCCAGCCAGTTCATGTCTCTTGACAGGACCCAGCGCCGGAACCAAGAGGCTCCAAACGATATAACCCTGGTGGCACGCTTGCATTGATTCATGGAACGGCCGATCATTACTGCTAGACCCATCCTGGTGCAAACCCACTGAGATGCAGCTGTTCACGGATACTTCTGACCATGGCTATGGCTTGGTCTGTAGCAAAGAATGGGCGTATGGCCAGTGGGAGGCACTCCATAAGGATCTGTCCTTAGAATGGCGCGAATTGTTTCCCATCGCCCTTATCTGTGTGACACTAGCCAAACGACTGTGCAATCGTCGACTATTAGTTCAATGTGACAACGAAATGGTCTGCACAATCTGGCGCACAGGAATCTCAAGGTGCCCAGAAATCATGGCACTTGTCAGGATTGCATTGCTAGCGGCTGCCAAGCATGACATGGTTGTGTTTTTAGCACACATACGTGGTGTTGACAACGTTCTTGCTGACCGTTTGTCCCGGCTGCAGGTCGAGAGCTTCCGGAAGCTACATCCCCAGGCGTCTCCTGTCCCCATGTCGCTAGAAGTCCAGCAGCTGACACGCCTACTGACCACACCATGGGCCTTATCCTTGCGGGAGTGACAACAAGTACCGCCCGGCCGTATGCTGCCGGCGTGACAGCATACGAGAGGTACGCCAGCCTGCACCGTGTCGCGCCATACTCCATTCAGGCCACCCGCCTAATGGATTTCCTAGCATACATGCCATCCGAGTGCCGGCTGGCAACTATCAAGGTCTACCTCCATGGCCTCCGGCATTACTTCGTGGTCAACCACCTGTCGTTGTCCCCGTTCCAGGAGGGGCAACTGGACCTGCTGCTCCATGGTATCGCCCGCAACTAGTGCAACACCTCCATGCAATCCAGGGCTTCCTGTCGCACTCCGGTCTATCACCAGCCGACCAAGCCATGGGTGTCATTCATCACGTCTGACTGGGGGGCGTGATGAAGCAGAGGGTGGTGTGGCTCCTGACAGCCATCTACCTCACACTTTTTGCTGCGAGAGCAGTCTTTCATCACGTGGCCGCGGTTTAGGCAGGCATAGCAGGGGCGGTTCTCTCTACAGATCTTCCACAGCTGACGGATAGGCTTGCCACCAAACTCCGAGCACTTGCAGTTGTCGTGCTCGCCTGTTCCACAGCCATCACAGGATTTCGTGCCATCGCGTTTGCTTGACGGCTTGGCATCAGCTGGATCCCTGGTGATTGTGTAGTTCACCTCTGGACGACGACCTGTCTTGTACGGCACTTGAGTTCCGGTATGTGGTACGTACACATGTGCGGCGGCTTCTGCTATTTTCAATAACCATTTGGAAAATAGAGCGATACTGATGTCACCCGACGTTGACGACTGCATCACTTCCCCCCACTGCAGCCGCAGACTTGCGGGTAGCTTGGAGACAAGCTCCTGGCGGAGTTGCGGGTTATATAAGTGCCCGACACTGTTCAGCAGACTCATTGTGCCGACGAGTGTCTGGACGGACGTAGTGAAAGCCATTATGCCGTCAAAATCGTCACTTCTGATGGTGCTGAAGTTCCTGGCTCTCTGGATCACTTCGCCGATCACAAGATCAGGCCTGCCGAAATGGTGTTCAAGAGTACGAAACACTTCGTTGATGTTGTCTGGTACTGCTCGCAGTCCAGACACAGCGTCCTTGGCCTTTCCCCGCAGACATTTCTGAAGGCGCACGAGATTATCGGCATTTGAGAACCCACACTCCGTTGTGGTGGCCTTGTAAAAGTGGCTGAACAAAGGCCACTCCTCCGGGGCTCCGGAAAAGAGTGGTAGATCCTTTGCCATCGTCTGCCGAGCCAGGAAGCGGTTGGTGGTCCGGGATTATGGTTTCGGAGGTGCTGGTGGTGGAGGGCGCACCTTCAGTTGGGTGGCCTGAGGAGGACCCTCACTCAATGTCTGGAGCGCCTGCTCTGTCATGGCCAGCTCGGAACGCACACGTTCCAGCTGCTGTTGCAGGAACAGTTCACGGGGAGATGGTGTGTCACTGTGGGTCAGCACAGATGTAGCCGGCGTCGCTACGAACGGGGCTGCTGTCGCATTTAGCTGGACTGTCCGCCCTGGCATTGGACCATTTCTTGCTGGTGGCACAAACTGCTCTGCAGCCGAGAAGGTCACCTGGTGCGTGACAGGGTGCTGGAATTGGCCTGCTGCCGGCGTTTGGCGCTGTGCAAACAGCTCGTGCGTAGACGACACACTATCCAAAGTTAGAACGGCGGGCTGAGCAGCATGTATACGGGCCGGACGCATGCAAAGTCGAAACGGGTAGACCGTGCTTCGCAAACAGCTCACTCTGAGGGGGCGCACTATGCTGTGGGTCAGACCCAGGTCTAGTTTGTGTGTCAGGTGCACATGGCTGCGCAGCACTCTGGGTGTTTGGGAACGGCTGCAGCATTGTCTTTCCCAAACCAAAAGTGAATTTATTTATTTCCGAAACACAAAATAATTATATGAATGGAAAACATGGAAAACCTCCAGTCAAGTACGCGCTGGTACTACGAATTGCCAGTACAGAACTGTCTCTCGTACCGCGTACATATGTATGACAAAAAAACAACTCCACGGCGACACAGCGCCGCGCCTCGATCCCAACGTGACACTCGAACAGCATGCACACATCAAATAATTGCACAACGTAGAAACAGAATTCTTCGAACAGAAACAATAACAAAGTAACAGGAATGTGAGATTGTTCATCTACAGATATTCAAAGACTTTCACACTCAATAGTGGTTGCACGACACTGGGTCCTCACCCACTCCTCCAAGCGAGCCACCTTACTGCTGTTAACCACTGCAGCTGCAAGGGGAGGCTGTAGTTCTACAATACTGATAAAACCACTGTGGACCGATTCGCTGCCTTTGCTGCTGCCGTCGTCAATCTCAGCACGAGCAGGTTTCAGCTCTAAATCAATAAAGTTTTTCTTCTGAGCCAGCTCCTGCTGCTCCAACGCCTGCAGATTCTTGGCTGCTTCAAGCTCAGCTCGTGCCTTGAGCAGTCGTGTGCGAGAAGACGAGGTTGACGAAGTCGTCAGGCGAAATTACTGGTCAGTCGGCGACACGCATTTTTCACAAAAATTTTGCGTTTCACCTGCTGGGAGAGTATGCGTGTACTCGAGTCTCATCCTGAGCACGTTTTTTTCTTCTTTTTTTCAGCTCCAGTGTAGCTGTATTTTTCATTGCAAAGCCGTCCTCGATTGTTGTGTTCGTTGTTCAAACGAAGTGGACATTCAATCATGAAGGCAAAGGACATAGGAGCCTGATTGGAGTTTCTCGTGGCATAGGACGGCCACATAGAGACACTTTGGGATTTTCTGAATATAAAATTTGTGCGATATCAAATTGTTTGTGATCTACCACATCGAGCAGAACGGGATCCAAACACAAGCTTACCGACGGTTAGGCTGCCGACCTGACTGGACAAATGATCCCTGGCTTCACCAGACGCCAGAAGTCGGACACCATCTCCTTTGCTGCGACGTCCATCTCCAAAAAGAACTCCATCTTTGTCGTGAAAAGGCTTGAAATACTCAATATTCAACCGAGATTCGCGGACTCGTGCTTTCTCGGAACGATTAATTTCCTGTTGGAGCAGTTGCAGGGCAGCTTCCCGCCACTGTTTCAACAGGCGATGGCTCCAAAGCATGCCTGGAACAAGCCATATCGAGGTTGCAAGCCACCCCTCTCAGCAAATAAATCGAAGAAATTCGAAATTTCAGTGGAGGAAGATATACTATGAAGAGAATTTCAAAAAGTATGTTTCGCGGAGAGAGCGCTCAACCTACGTCATTCAAACTTTGCAGGATGGTTCAGACGTACATGCTAGGCATGAAACCTCAGGCGATGATGCCATAGCTGACACACAGAGTAACACACAAAGCAGATTCGTGTGCACAGATACTAAATTAGTGGACGTCGTCATCTTCTTCCCGCTGATCTCGAATGTACTATGACGTGCTATTTCGCCTGACGGCCTAGACTTCTCGTGGACCCTGCAGCACTGGCCACACTCGTAGTAGTCAATGGCGGGGTGCCTGTCCACTCTTCCAGTCTGTCTGGGGGGACACCCAGGTTCGCTCTGCTGCTGCGACGCTGCTGGTGGTCGGACATTGTCACGACACTTCCAAAGAACCTACGAACACTGTCAGCACTGCACTACGGAAACTAGGCTGACAACGGAAACAAAATTTAACAATACGACGAAGAATGTATTCATGCTAGGATAATTCAAGGTAAGGCTCGAAGGACCATGTTGCGGCCCTCTGGTTGTGGTAGACAAGATTTCCTTCCAAGCATTACTTGTTCTTGTTCTTTACCAAATGGAAAAAAACTGAATCCGAAAGAGTCCTGAAAAGCAAAGATCGACACGTGTAGAGGGGACGGTTTCAAATAGGACACCGGTTGCAAACCGGAACGGACTCAATATTCACTTTCTCTCTTGGTATTTTGATTAGAAAACATATGTCACAGTGAGACTACTATGTGTTATACTCCGAGCCAAAATTTGATGGCTCTGCGATGACCAGAAGCGCCATATCAAGCAGGTGAGTTTTTGACGTGTTGCTTCGCACTGCGACTTGAGTTTTACGACTTTCGAAAAATCAACTTCTTGTCGCAGGTAAACAGCGGCTCGCCTCTCGCCAATAAAGCACCACATACCAATCAAAACTAATGGAAGCACACACAAGGCTCATTGTTACTCTATACTGGCCGTCGTGGAGCGATAGCAATTACCTAATTTCAGACCCAGAGTGAATTTGACGTGCACTCTAAAACGTGTCCGGTTTGGAGCCACCTCTGATTTGAACTTTTTTGAAGCGAAAAATTGGGCAACTTGGAGGCAATGGGTCAACACAAAGGAGTGGCTCAGTTCGATTGACTCTGGCCCCAGAGCAAACTTCAATATGCCAGTTTCCTTCCACAAACATATTTCGAGTGAAAAATCAACGCTGATGATCGGTTTGGGTCTATACAAATTTGGCTGTCAAAACGTCCCGGTATCGAGCCGTCTCCTCTACATGTAGCCTCGAGCAGAAAAGCTGGCACCGCAAAAGGAAACATGAAGGCAAAAGAGATGCCTAGCTCTGGCGTACATCGTAGAGGTCACTGCGCATCCGGTGCACTGTGCCCCAAAGATGCAGACACGGCGCCCTAAGAAGCGACGACATCACATCATGCAGATAGAGCGATAGCGTACCGAAACTAGTATAAAATACAAACAAAAACAAAATAACTGAGAGAAGTGAAAATAAATAAATCGAAGAGAAGAAGAGAGAGAGAAAAGAGAAGGAATTTAATTCTTATTACTTAGAGCTGGACAGATATTGTCAAGGAGACATGCAGATACACAATAGAATCGACTCGACTGCATGTAGAGTAGCTGCCTCTAACTGCAGCAGAGTGGAGCACGCAGGTACGTGATCAACCACGGGAAAAGTGAAAGGTGAGAGAAACAAAATACAAATTAATTCGAACGAGCAAATACAATAATTGTGAATTCACGTGCAAGTGTCTGTAACACGACGGCTGTAACAGTCGGGTTTCACACCGGACCCGCTGACGCTGTGTCCCAGGTACTTGACTGACGACTGCTTGACGCAGCATTTGTCGGGATTTAGAGTGATGCCTGCGTCGGCAAGGACCTCGCGCGTTGTGTCCAGCCGGTGGTCGTGTTCAGCTTCGTTAGTGGCGTGGACCAGAAAATCGTTCATGAATACCTCAGAACCTTTCACGTGGGACAAGAAATCCTGCAGACGTCGCTGGAAGATCTCCAGTGCAGAGGTAATACCGAATGGCATCCGGAGGATTTGGAACCGACCCACAGGCGTGATGAACGTGGTCAGCTTGGATGCAGACTCCATGAGGGGAAGCCGCTGTTGGCATCCAGTGTGCAAAAGACAGTAGTGCCGGCGAGCCTAGCCAGGGTGTCCTCAACTGTCGGAAGAGGAAAGTGCTCGCGCTTCACATTGCCGTTCCGCTTCTTTAGGTCTACGCATATCCGTACGCAACCATTAGGTTTACGTACCGGCACCAGTCAGGACCCGTTTCCCGGACGATAATGCCCATTTCCTCCATACGCGCGAGCTCTTCTGTGACATTGTCATGTAGAGGCAGAGGCACATGGCGGGCAACACCACAGTGGTACGGCGTGGCGTCGTTGACGAGATTGATGTCAGCTGGAGGCCCAACCATACAACCGATGGGCTGTGCTGGCTCGCTGGCACATGATTCTGCTGCATCTAAACGCTGGATCAGGCGAAGTCGGAGGCAGCCTCTGCGACTCAACAGGTTGGTAGATCCAGGACCATCAATAACTACCATCTCCATAGAGAACAGTTCACTCTTATGCATGGTGTCTGCAGTGAACTGACCCTTGATGGATAGATGTGCACCGAATGGACCAAGGAGTTTGGTACTGGATGGTGTGAGTACAGGGCGTTGTACGAGATTCTGTTAGTGGAGTGCATGATACACGATACATCGGCACCTGTGTCGATCTTGAATATCAAATTTGTTGAGCAAACAGGCCGACTTACTGACCAGGAGTCAGTTGACTGGGAAGGACTGGTGTTGGATGACAGCTCTGCCACAACACCCATGAGTGGCGACGGGGACGCGAGCGATTCATTTCCGACAGCTCTGGCACCACGCGTGGTTGCTGGAGTGGAAAGACAGACGGCGGCGAAGTGGCCTTTCTTGCCGCATGAATTACACTTGCGACCAAACGCAGGACACGCAGAACGGTTGCTCTTGTGCGAACCAGCGTGGCAACACCACGGACTTGTTGAAGCTGTAGTGCCACTCTTCCTCTGCATGGACGGGCGTTGGTGCAGGCTTCGATGGAATGCCGCTGCACTGGAGACGACTCCTTGCATCTTGCTGCTTTCCTCCAAAGCGGGATACAGCATTGACTTGCGGCCTGGCGGCTTGCGCTGCAACGTCTCCGGAGATTTTCTCGGCCTGCCTGGCCCTGAGAACTGCGCCCGTGAGGGTGAGTTTTGCGGGCTCAATCTGCTGCAGCTCTTTCGCGACTTGACGATCCAGAATGTGAGCCACGAGGCGATCTCGAACTCTGTTGTCCTTTTGGTCACCAAAGTCACAGAATTTAGCTATGGCGTGAAGTTTCCGAACAAATTCTTCCACGGATTCTCCTGGAAGATGGTCGCACTGTTGGAAAATGGTCATCTGATGAAACGTGTTCAGTGCTGGCTTAAAGTAAGCGTCCAGCTTCGTCATGACCTTGTCATGCTTGTCCTCGTCTCCAACGGCGTCGAATGCCAGTCGATCGAGGTCAGTTTCGGCCTCTGGGGCTAGCCAGTAGAGCAACGTAGAGTTTTGTACTTTCTCGTCTTTCGCGTTGAGCTCTGAGGCGAGGCGATATCCCGCAAACCAGCGCTTCCAAGCCGGCCAGGCAACTGGAATGGAGAAATCAAAGTCTGCAGGTGGCGTGAGCTTGGCCATTTCTACTCGAAGTGTAGACCTGGTTGACTAACTTCTAACACCATGTTGTGTCATGTACTGACATAAGGAAGTGGTTTCTTTTACAGACAGATGAGTGTAGATATAGTGAAGAGTCAGGGAGGCCATGCCCAGCAAAGCATGGTATCATGCGTAGCACGGGGTAGTGCGAGGTCACGTACCGTGTATACATGGCGACAGACAGGGGAGTACTATGCCGTGGATGGATGAAAGGATAACATAATACAGGATAGGACACAAATGAAATGTATGCCATGACGAATAAGAAACCTGCATGATGAATATAGAAATGGGAAATGAAAGTTGCTGATGCGATTTCATGTCCGAGTCTAGAGTCATACTGCCGCAGTATTAACATCAAGAGAACGAGTGCGGGGAACAATCAAGTGAACGATAAGAAATCAAAAACTACAGGAAAGAAGTCCAGTATGGAACACTAGTAGCGGAAAGCGGATGATGCGCAGCGCAGCAAGTCAATCAAGCAAATGCGCAGGCTTAACACGATCAACAGAGACAGTCTGGTCCTTACCATTGATACGCAGAGTGAAGTTCTTGGGACTGCGCTTGACCACGGGGAACGGACCATCATACGGCAGTTGGAGTGGTAGCCGAACTGCGTGATGGCGCAAATACACTTTAGCGGCTGTGTCCAAATCGCGGGGCAGATAGACAGGATTCATGCTAGTACTGACAGGAAGAGGACGGATCTGCCGCCGGAAGGTAGACAGACGAGATGCGTAATCACTGCGGTCACTGGCAGGAGTCAAGGAACTAGACGGGAAGAATTCACCAGGAAGGCGCAGCGTTGTACCGTAAACCGGTTTGGACGGTGAACAGTTGCTATCAGCCTTGGTCGATGTCCGGATGCTGAGTAGAATAAGCGGTATCGCTTCCAGCTAGTGATTTGAGTCAGAGAGAGAGTCCGCAGTGATGACTTTACATGCCGATGGAATCGCTCAATTAAACCATTGAATTGGAGATGGTAGGCGGTGGTGCGCTTGCGCTTGCATCCCAGTAGCTTCATCAAACTGTTCCAGAGGGCCAACTCAAATTCAGCACCACGATCTGTGACGAGAGAAGAGGGTACACCAAACCGGGCAATCCAGCCAGACACTAAGGCAGACGCAACAGTGGATGCAGTGGCATCAGAGATTGGAAAGCCTCAGGCCATCGGGTGAATCGATCGATGCACGTCAAGAGATTACAATTTCCCTTGCATGAAGGAAGAGGACCAACGAGATCAATGTGGATGGAATCAAAACGCTGATCCGGCACAGGAAAGTTACCATTAACCCACATGCATGCACGCATACACACAATAAAACTTAAAACAACCAAAACATCAATATGCACATTTATCCAGACACGCTCTCACATACACACGCACGCATGTGCGTGCCAAACGTACAAAACGTGGACACGTGTACACCAAGCAGATAGACTACAAGGAAGTGGGGTTTGCCATAGTTTTTTTTTTCAATTTTGTCTGATAAATATTTACGAGACTTTGCATCGAGCGACACCGTGGATAACATTGAGCCAAGAATTATGCAATAAACCAGAAGAGATATTTCTTCAGAAGTAGGCAAACAAATGCGTAGGTGCCCGGCAACAGCAATCGGGCGAGTCACAGCAATGTACGTATTGCAACTTCAATGATACACATACACGGTTGACCACCCATGCCTCCATTTTCGGCGGGTCAACCACATGGTGGCCCGGCAACTTCAAACGGGAACACTTCGATACAACATACACAGTTGACCACCCATGCCTCCATTATCGGCTGGTCAACCACATGGTGGCCCGGCAACTTCAAACGGGAACACACCGATACACTAGACACAGTTGACCACCCATGCCTCCATTATCGGCGGGTCAACCACATGGTGGCCCGGCAACTTCAAACGGGAACACACCGATACAATAGACACAGTTGACCACCCATGCCTCCATTTTCGGCGGGTCAACCACATGGTGGCCCGGCAACTTCAAACGGGAACACACCGATACAACATACACAGTTGACCACCCATGCCTCAAACCGGCGGGTCAACCGGTCAACCACATGGTGGCCCGGCAACTTCAAACGGGAACACACCGATACAACATACACAGTTGACCACCCATGCCTCCATTATCGGCGGGTCAACCACATGGTGGCCCGGCAACTTCAAACGGGAACACACCGATACAATAGACACAGTTGACCACCCATGCCTCCATTATCGGCGGGTCAACCACATGGTGGCCCGGCAACTTCAAACGGGAACACACCGATACAATAGACACAGTTGACCACCCATGCCTCCATTTTCGGCGGGTCAACCACATGGTGGCCCGACAACTTCAAACGGGAACACACCGATACAACATACACAGTTGACCACCCATGCCTCAAACCGGCGGGTCAACCACACAACAACATACAGGTGTCACAACACTGAGACAGTACAGCACAACACTGAGAGGCAAATGCATTTGACCCTGAGCCGCCCTCCTTGGGGCCTCGTCATGTGGCACAAGATACCGACGTGTCATGTCTAAAGGGAGGGAGGGAGGGGAGAAAACACAACCTTGAGTCACTTTGGCTAACTGGATGACAGAAATTGTTGACAAGGAAGTTGCTTTGCTGACACGAGGCAGGGCAAAGCGGCCACGCAAGATTTATTTTTTCATCCACCATTTTCGGAAAAAATATTTTTTATTCATGTGCCGAGTGACGAACCGTGACAAAACACGTGCATGCGTGGGCTAACTTGGCTTTGCTGCTCAAAGCCGTCATTTAACCCACATGCATGCACGCATACACACAATAAAACTTAAAACAACCAAAACATCAATATGCACATTTATCCAGACACGCTCTCACATACACACGCACGCATGTGCGTGCCAAACGTACAAAACGTGGACACGTGTACACCAAGCAGATAGAATACAAGGAAGTGGGGTTTGCCATAGTTTTTTTTTTCAATTTTGTCTGATAAATATTTACGAGACTTTGCATCGAGCGACACCGTGGATAACATTGAGCCAAGAATTATGCAATAAACCAGAAGAGATATTTCTTCAGAAGTAGGCAAATAAATGCGTAGGTGCCCGGCAACAGCAATCGGGCGAGTCACAGCAATGTACGTATTGCAACTTCAATGATACACATACACGGTTGACCACCCATGCCTCCATTTTCGGCGGGTCAACCACATGGTGGCCCGGCAACTTCAAACGGGAACACACCGATACAACATACACAGTTGACCACCCATGCCTCCATTATCGGCTGGTCAACCACATGGTGGCCCGGCAACTTCAAACGGGAACACACCGATACAATAGACACAGTTGACCACCCATGCCTCCATTATCGGCGGGTCAACCACATGGTGGCCCGGCAACTTCAAACGGGAACACACCGATACAATAGACACAGTTGACCACCCATGCCTCCATTTTCGGCGGGTCAACCACATGGTGGCCCGGCAACTTCAAACGGGAACACACCGATACAACATACACAGTTGACCACCCATGCCTCAAACCGGCGGGTCAAACGGTCAACCACATGGTGGCCCGGCAACTTCAAACGGGAACACACCGATACAACATACACAGTTGACCACCCATGCCTCCATTATCGGCGGGTCAACCACATGGTGGCCCGGCAACTTCAAACGGGAACACACCGATACAATAGACACAGTTGACCACCCATGCCTCCATTATCGGCGGGTCAACCACATGGTGGCCCGGCAACTTCAAACGGGAACACACCGATACAATAGACACAGTTGACCACCCATGCCTCCATTTTCGGCGGGTCAACCACATGGTGGCCCGGCAACTTCAAACGGGAACACACCGATACAACATACACAGTTGACCACCCATGCCTCAAACCGGCGGGTCAACCACACAACAACATACAGGTGTCACAACACTGAGACAGTACAGCACAACACTGAGAGGCAAATGCATTTGACCCTCCCAAAAACCAGTGTTTACGCCCAAGCATTTCTCACGGCATCGCTCATTAGCATAACTTCCTGCAAGTAACCATGGCAAACCCCTAAGTGATACCCACAGAGCCACACCGGCACAAGGACTGCACAACAAGCGGAAGGCACACCACTGTACAACACTACAAATGTACCTCACTTCTGTTCTCAACACCACATGGGCGTGGGCTGTTCCAGTCTTTGCTGCTAGCCATTGCACAGAGGGTATACCGGCTGCACGCCTGACATAGTGATCGGATGCTGCACTTCGCCAGCAGCCTGCACAGCATATGGCTGCTTCACAGACACTTGTACTCCGGTGAGCCATGAGTGTGGCCCCGCCAATGCGCACAGAATGGGAGCTCACCCGGTTGCAGTTGAGGATCCTAGTCGAGAAAACCCGGGAGAAGTAGCCGCCGTCGACGAGCACAAACACTGGCCGTGAGCTGCCGGCAGTAGCGGTCAGGGACCGGAACTCGGCCATAGCCGAAACTGGGTACATCAGATTATGTATGCGCAAATACCGGGCTTAAAGGTCTGAGTCGCTCATGAGATCATTGCTGGCAGCAATCAGAGCGGCGAGTTCAGCGGAGGAGTTGGCACCAGGCACTGGTTGGCTGTGGAAGCCAGTTCTCGGAAGCGAGTAATCACAATAGGTTCATGCTGCATCTCAGCGGCCCGTTGCCCCAAAAACGATTGTCCTTGATAGAAACCGCAGAAGCCAACATCAGAGGCATCCGTGAATAGCTCAAGGTCAGGGGACTTTGAAAACTCGACATCGTAGAAGAAGGATTGGCCATTCCAGTTTGCGGCAAAGGAGCGCGACCATTCGATGTCCAAGTGAGCTTTTGTGTTGATGTTGACTACTGACTGAAGAGACTGAGAGAGTTGTCCAGCTAAGATACAGGAGTTGACGGATGAAGGTCCTGCCAGGAGGAACCACCTTTGCGGCAAGGACAAGGTTCCGATCAGCGACAGCAGTTCCCGCGTTGTGTAGCTAGTGCGCGTGGACTACTCCCTCAAAGCCGCTAGAAAGGCAAATAACTTCTTGTCAGGTAGCCGCATCACCTGGTCCTCGCTGTCGACTTCTATGCCAAGTACCGTCACCACTGTTGATGGGCCGACCACCTTGCTGAGGTTGTCGAAGACCTGTGGAACCGTTGCTTTCAGTTGAACTCATTCCATTGACCATCAAGCACACGAACATAAGCACCTTGTTAAGTGCAGCGTACTGGTTCTTGTGCTGGCCTGCACAGCTATCAGGAATAGTTTTACACAGAATGACTGGGTTGATGATTTCTCCCTGAGATAGGGTAATGCCACGTGCACAGCAGATGTGGTGCATAACGAACGCACAGTGGGCATAAAATCTTCATATCCACATCAAAGGCCACAAGCGTTTGACAACCACACCTGATACGTAGATGATCAACGATCGTCCCTGCACTCAACGTCGCTCCAGCAGTAGTAGCATGTTGCAAACCACCATCGTACGTTGTCCATGTAAATGCCTCTGCTCCTTGTCTACTTCTTTGGCTAGATTTTTTGACAGGTAATCACACACGCGGCCATTTCTGAGTTGGCGTCAACGCCACTCACCATGTCGAGGCCTAAATAACTGGTCCTCTGCTTCGAGTAGTTCTTGCTTGGTCTCATGAACTCCAGGAAATTCACTACTGCGACCATGAGCTACTCTATCTGCCCACGCAACAAATAAATATTTCAACCAAGCGCGATCGATCGCTGTTTGAAGTTGTGAATTTTCAAGCGCTTCCAGCTCACATGAGTCAGCGCTTGTCTACGCAGACTAGCACAACTAATACTCTTGTACAGCTTGGCGGAGAGACAAAGGAGAAAACGGAGAAAACACAACCTTGAGTCACTTTGGCTAACTGGATGACAGAAATTGTTGACAAGGAAGTTGCTTTGCTGACACGAGGCAGGGCAAAGCGGCCACGCAAGATTTATTTTTTCATCCACCATTTTCGGAAAAAATATTTTTTATTCATGTGCCGAGTGACGAACCGTGACAAAACACGTGCATGCGTGGGCCGGCTAACTTGGCTTTGCTGCTCAAAGCCGTCATATAGCAGAGTGGGTATGATGCTGGGCAACACAGCCTTGCCCAAAGGTGGCAGCTGCGGACACTGCACCAACTCTGGTGCCGGTTGCTGATCGCAGTGCCCGGATCCTATCAAGGCATTCATACACCTTCAGGTCCCTGCCTGTCATGGAGAAACGGACAATATTTGCAAACACTCACAGCCCACTCGACATTGGACCAATTACTTGTTTTTGCACAAAAAGAGCTAAAACTAAAAGAGCTGGAGAAGAAGGATCAAGGCTCGCGCACCCAGATGACATGGACATAATGGCAACCTACGTCATCGTACGCACTCACAATAATACTAGAAAAATGATACTAGAAAATGAAAAAAGATCGCGGATAAACTAGAGAGCTTGGAAGCTCAGGGCCCTACGCTATGCTTTATGCTTTTTTGCCTAGCTCATCGTACATGTTATAAGAACTGATGGAAATGTTTTTTTCCGCTGAATGGCCACATCATTGTATTGCAAAAACGTTTCAATCAGTTTGAATATGAGTTAGGCAAAAGTATTTGCCGAATTTAGTGCGGATTGTTATTTCTCTAATTTCATCCACTTTTGGTTTGCTTCTTCTTTTCTTTTTATCTCCTTATACTGTAAATCAACACATTTTGGCCGATGGGAAATTTTGGCCGATGAGAAACGAAACTTTTCTCCGTCATTACGGAGGATTAGCAAGACGAAATTCGTGTTCGCGTTCGCAAACATTTTTCAGTTCGCGAACTGAATTGCGAACTTTCGCATTTTTCGTTCGGAAAAGTAGTCGGAACACGAATCGCGGATTCGTGTCAGGGCAGTCATAAATTTACCACGCTGTACTGTCTGTACACAATGTACGTTGTGTCAACGTCATGCATGTGTGAATTCTGTTTGCTAATCCTTCTCATAACGCGAATTCCGTTACTGAGTTCGACTTTCCTTGGAAAGCGAACGCGAACGCGAATTTCGTCTTGCTAAACCCCATCATTTGCCTCTATGACAAACTTTGGCCTGCGATTTACTTTGGCCGGTTGGTACCAAGTGGCGAAATCAGCGAAATTAAATCGCCAGCAAAAATTAGTTGATTTTAATACAGTAATCGGATTCTCTGGCCTTTTTGTTGTATTACATTGACCTGTTGAGCCAATGAAGACGGCCGGATGCATGATTGCCTGTGGAGCACATTACATAACTTTACAGTCTCCTAACATACGTATCCTGTCCGACGGCAAAAGAGGCTGCAGATGTAGTTTTTCTGCGCGTCGAAAGGGATGTCTGTCCTGACGTTTCCTGGGCCCAACGCTAACTCTGCCAATCACAGGCGTTCTGGACTCGACGGGATGTCTGTCCTGATGTTTCCTTGGACCGGCGCTGACTCTGCCGATCACGGGCGTTCTGGACTCGACGGGATGTCTGTCTTGACGTTTCCTGGGACCGGCGCCGACTCTGCCGATCACGGGCGTTCTACAGTCGACAGGATCTCTATTCCGACGTTTCCTGTGACCGGCGCTGAATCGCTCGTTCACGCTTATTTTGGAGACGACGGGATCTCTCTTCCAAAGTATGTTTTTGCTGACCCATCCTATCATCTATTCGGCAACTAACGTCCATTCTAAATTCATTTCCTCATCGTCTCCCTATTTCTTACCAAATCTCCCTCTACATCAGGGAGTCGTATACAGAATACGACGAATATTGTGGCCAGCTGTTTGTACGGGACGGTACCGGACAGATACGGGAGCCAGCAAATAATGTGGCCAGCTGTTATGTACAATCCTGTAGAGCCTTTGTAGTCACAGATACGGGACAGATACGGGACAGATAGGGGATAGCTCCAGGCGTGACACAAACACACCAACAAACAAAACAAAACAAACAAACAAACACCAAACGAGAGAGCTTGGAAGCTCAGGGCCCTACGCTATGCTTTTTGCTGGCTCTTCATGCATAGTAGTAGTAGTAGTAGTAGTAGTAGTAGTAGTAGTAGAATTTTTTGTTAAATTCCTACAGACGTTGCCGTCTTTTTACAGGCAACCCTAGGTGCTCTTTGCAGAGCGAAATGAAGGCATGTAACCTGGTAACGTGTCAAACCTGTGTGGACCCTGGCTAGTGGCTAGCGTCAAACCATACTGAACTAACGTCTGTTGCATAGCTACGGGATTAATATTTTTATTTTGGTATTTATTTTTTATTTAAAGAGTCGGCGTGGAGAAAGCAATTTTATTAGTGCAATTAGGAGTATAATCGATGCAGACATGGCCAGACAACAACGAGTTCATGGAATTTTTAAGGATTTTTATGTTATTCAAAATAGATTTTCGTGTTCCGCTCATCAGTGAATAGTATCGGAACTGAGGGTACTGTGTACAACAATAGAACATTTTATAACAGCATAATTAATTAAAAGTGTGAACAACAAAGGAAGTGCTACAGCATTACATAATAGGTGTCAAACATAGTGCTAACGTATATAACTGAGTGCAGCCACAAAGCAAGAGGTGATACAGTGCAACATGACACAACATTTACATCTGATAACCAGCTACGAGAACAACTTTAGCGCGACTACATGCTTCTTTTGTTTACAAAGAACAGGATTATGCACACGAATACATACAGCTTCCAGAACCTTCAACTGCTTAACATAACTTGCACGGCACAAAACAGAAAAGTGAGAATCATCGTACACACCAAGACAATCTGGACGTGATAACAAGTGACAAAATACAGCTGACTTTTTGCTCACGTCGCTCTCTTCCGTCTCATCCCGCTCCTTTCCTTCGACCTCCTCCGCCTTATCCTCGTCCTCCGTCTCATCTTCATCATCATCGTCCTCATCACCACCATCACCATCATCAGTCACTTCCTCATCATCCGTTTGATGCTCAGTCTCACTGCACTCCTTATCAGCCTCCAACATGGCTCCATCATCTCCACCAGCATCACAAGGAAGAGAGCGACGTGAGCAAAAAGTCAGCTGTATTTTGTCACTTGTTATCACGTCCAGATTGTCTTGGTGTGTACGATGATTCTCACTTTTCTGTTTTGTGCCGTGCAAGTTATGTTAAGCAGTTGAAGGTTCTGGAAGCTGTATGTATTCGTGTGCATAATCCTGTTCTTTGTAAACAAAAGAAGCATGTAGTCGCGCTAAAGTTGTTCTCGTAGCTGGTTATCAGATGTAAATGTTGTGTCATGTTGCACTGTATCACCTCTTGCTTTGTGGCTGCACTCAGTTATATACGTTAGCACTATGTTTGACACCTATTATGTAATGCTGTAGCACTTCCTTTGTTGTTCACACTTTTAATTAATTATGCTGTTATAAAATGTTCTATTGTTGTACACAGTACCCTCAGTTCCGATACTATTCACTGATGAGCGGAACACGAAAATCGATTTTGAATAACATAAAAATCCTTAAAAATTCCATGAACTCGTTGTTGTCTGGCCATGTCTGCATCGATTATACTCCTAATTGCACTATTTTTTATTTTTTAACTTTTTTTGTGTCACGCCTAGCCTTGTGCTATCCCGCACTTGTCCCGCACCGTACCGTACCATCAAAGACAGCTGGCCACAAACAGCTGGCCACAATATTTTTGGTTGTTTGTGCCATCAGCATGCCTGGCGCTATCCCCTACCTGTCTCGTTTCTGACAGTCACGGGCGTTCTGGAGTCGACGGGATGTCTGTCCTGACGTTTCCTGTGAGCAGCGCTGACTCTGCCGATCACGGGCGTTCTGGAGTCGACGGGATGTCTGTCCTGTCGTCCTGGCGCTGACTCTGCCGATCACGAATGTTCTGGAGTCGACGAGATCTCTCTTCCGACGTTTCCTGTGACCGGCGCTGACTCTGCCGATCACGGGCGTTCTGGATTCGACGGGATCTCTTTTCCGACATTTCCTGTGACCGGCGCTGACTCGCCCGTTCAGGATTATTTTGGAGACGACGGGATCTCTCTTCCAAAGTATGTTTTTGCTGACGCTTCCAGTCACCTATTCGGCAACTAACGTTCATTCTAAATACATTATTTACTTGTCTTCCTACTTCGTATTTCTTTCCAGAAAATCTCCCCAAACAGCAGGGAGTCGTTTACATAATACGACTCCCTGCTATACATATATACGATATAATTATTATGCTATCGGCCTACATGCGATTCCCGGGCTGGTCGACAGGCGGCCCAGCCAGCCTGCTAGTGGGATCTCGGCCTCGCACACAAATCCACACAAAATGTTACTGCACTGAATGCATTCCCCCGATACACTTCGCATATATACTCATTCTCTTAGTGGTACCGTACTCTTGATGGTACGGGACAGGTACGGGATAGCGCCAGGCATGCCGATGGCACAAACAAACAAAAATATTGTGGCCAGCTGTCTTTGCTGGTACGGTACGGTACGGGACAGATACGGGATAGCGCCAGGCGTGACACAAACAAACAAACAAACAAACAAACAAACACCAAATTAAAGCTGTGTGGACCCTGGCTAGCGCCAGACGTTACTGAAGTAACGTCTTCTGCATAGCTACGGGAATTAAAGCTGTGTGGACCCTGGCTAGCGCCAGACGTTACTGAAGTAACGTCTTCTGCATAGCTATAGGAATAATACAAAGCTCAACAAGAATTGATACGTAGTGATCAATAGTAAATACGTTCGATATCAAGAATGGAATAGAGAGGGAGTGGGAGAGAGAGAGAGAGTGAGAGAGAGAAAGACATGATCACACTCACAAACAAGTACCCCTTGCTCACACAAATACGTCACATACACACATCTGCATTTACATACATGTATGCAAAGTAAACGGCATGCTCTCATGCGCGCACACACATGTGTACGCCTGCATGTGTGTGCTCAACATTCGTGGACATGCACGAGCACACACACTTACACACAACATGCGCCATGCCATGTTCATTACAAGTAGATTTTGCCTGTATTTCACCTGATGATCAGGCATGAAAGTATACTAGTGAAAATTGTATTCTTGTCTCCAAAGAAAATGGTTCATCAATTCCCAAAGAAATCTTCATTGATAATGATCCAGAACTCCCTATGCCATTGCCGGTGTTACCTTTACTCATTAGCTGTGTTTGTTTGTTCCTGTGTGTGTGTTTTTGCGCATGCATGGTTGTGTGCATGGTTGTGTATTTGTGTGTGTGGGTATCTATGTGTGCATGCGTATGTGTGTGTATGTGTGTGTGTGTGTGTGTGTGTGTGTGTGTGTGTGTTCATGCATATGCGTATTTTTATGTGTTTGAGAATCGTCATGTGTATGTGTGTATTTGTGTATGTTTATGTGTGTTTGTGTTTACTCGGTTTGTATTCATTAACAATACTACTTCCAGGATGGTATCACACCATTACACTTTGCAGCAACGAATGGTCATGTTTCCGTAGCAGAACATCTACTTAATGCTGGACATTCGTTGGACCCAAAGAATGATGTAAGTCAGGATATCCCTGGTGCATCCTTGTTAGTGTATGAACACAAAAGACAGATTATATCGGTGTACATAGTGAGGTCCAGTGCATGTGTATCAGGTCTCATGTTCATCTGTTGTACGCACAATAATACATGCACAATTGGAAAACATTTTCCAAGGAGAACAACAGTTTTCACTATCCTCAACAGCCTAGACAACACTATTGAGTTCCTTGGGTCACCTCAAAAATACTTATAAGTCCAGTGTCTTGATGAGATTTGGTGTATGCTTTCATTTGAAATCGCACTGAACACAATTATGGTTCTGTAAAGCAACCGGCTACTAGATTGGAATTCTTTGGCACTTTGTACACCTGCATAATGTTACACTTCCAGTGGAAGGTGAGATAGTTGAACAGTACAATCAGTCATGTCTTTGTGCGTAACCCGTACAATACTGGTGGTTTGTGTAAATCTGCATGAAGAAGTCTCAGCCAAACTTGGTTGGTTGAATTTCCAGTGGCGTACTTTCTTGTCCTCAACAAAACCAATCTACCAACCCACATGGGGAGAACACTCGGGTATGCCAATGTTGCACCAGTTTTTTGTTCATTGCAGGCATCCGTGCTGTGCTTTTGAATTGCCTGTCGTTGGCAGCAGAGGATTGGGCGTATTTTGGGAGCTTCATTTATAATTATTACTTCCTCCGTTAAGCAAAACTTCGTTGCATTTTTACAGTTCAGTCCAAATCATTCTATGGCTACGAACACGCTTTGCAAAGTTGAAAAAAGCAGCATATGAAAGATATATAATTTCAGATGAAAAACAGCTCGTTTCAAAGCCGTCCAGCTTCACTCTTCGATGACGACTTACACTCACTGATGACATCGAGTCTGGAACCTCACTGACTTTCACCTCCAGCGCTGCCAGCTTTTGTACCGCAGCATTTACAAATTGCCAAGACACGATTTGATCGTGGAGATTGCCAAGTTCTTCGCTCAAACTGTGAGCTTGATGACCTCCACGGTGGCGCTGGTAGTTGTGGCCACTCTCCGGAACGCCATGGAAGGAGCCACACAGACCCAAACAAACGCTCCCCATCTTCGCAGGGGTGTATTCGTGCCAGAACGTTTCCACACCCTGCAGAAGCTCCTTTTAGGTTTCCTTCGCCACGAGTGACACGGCTATCTACAGGCTGTGGAAGAACGCCAAGTCGTCGAGGTTGAGATCAGGATTTTGCGCCGACTGCATGACAACATGAATGAAAAGGCGACGAGGAGACAATAACTTTATTAATGCGATTAATAGTATAAGTGAAGCGGACATTACAAAATGATGAATGAGAATACATGTATCTAAAATGGTTGTTCCTAATCGATTTTCTTGAGACTATCATCAGGGAAAAATCGTCTCACAATAGAGGCTATACGGAAAACAAACTACTTATAGGTTATAGGATAGTGGGGAGTATACAAGGTGAGGTGTGAAGAAAAAAAAAATAAAGTGGGAGAGAAGACGAAAGAAATTAGAAGAAAAGATGTGAGAGTGTTCAGACGGTGTGAGCTACTACAAAAGGTGAGTGAAATGAAGGCGTGGAAGCAGGTGACTGTGATAGAGTGAGGAAGTGTGAGGTGTAGGTGTATGCGAATGAATATGTGTGTGAATGCTAGGTGAAGAGTCTCAATTTTGAGACATTTTCTTTCTGAATGCATAGATTAGGATTGTGTTTACGGATGAAAACAGCTTCTAATACCTTAAGTTCACGAAACCTACGAGCACGGCACAAAACAGTGAAGCATGAATCGTCATACACTGAGCGGCATTGGCTACTAGACAAGAGGTGTTTTTTAATTGCTGACCCTTTCGTTGTGCTCTCACCTTCAGTCCGGTCATCTTCATCTTGGTTGTCCAACTCACTCTCTTCATCACTGCTCACACCTTCTTCATCCTCTTCCTCTTCCATCCCGTCCTCTGCACCCGACGACAATCCCACGCTACTGCTCACTGCCAGTCCATGTCCGGTTGTAGATGCCATTACCAGCGCACGAGTCATGCTCCTTGTTACTGGTCTCCGTACCTGTGCTTGTCCATTTCCTACAGTCTCACGTAACTGTGCACTTGCAGTGGGTTCACCCGCTGCTGTAATAGTGTGGTTCTGTTGTGCAACTGGCACCTGTTTGCGGGGACGGCCTCGCCCAGGTCGCTGGGCTTTGGCTCCATCTGACAATAGGTACAATGGTACATGTTGTTTGACGCGTGCGTTCAGGTGCTGAAGGGTTCTTCCTACATATCGGCTATCACAATGCCGACATTCAAAATGATAGATTACATGGCTAATTAGTTGGGTAGGAAGAACATCCTTCTTCACCGTGAACGCACGGGCCGTAGTGAAGACAGTTGTCAATGCTGTGGCAAAATAGGTTTGTCTGACCACAGTCCTCACGGCGCGGGCCACATCCAGCGAAATTTGACCTTTCCATGGAAGTCGTAAAAATACACGACATGGGTCAGGTCCAAACTCAGGCTCGGCAACCTGAATATCAGGTTCACTAAACAGCTTACTGAGGAGCTGAACAGGATATCCATTCCGAACGAATACCTTCTTCAGGAAACAAAGCTCTTGCTGAAGCTTATCAGGCGAGCAAATCCGCCTAGCGCGCATGATCAAATTTCGTACGAGATTAGTTTTGTATAAAGTCGAGCAATAGGAGTCGTAGACAATGTATTGCCCGGGGAACGTTGGTTTTCGATATACTGAAGTTGAAACAGCCATCTCCGTTTTCTCGACTAACACATCGAGAAAAGACAAACGGTTTGACTGCTCATGTTCACATGTAAATTTCAGAGCGGGATGTAGGTTGTTGAGCATACCAAGAAACTCATTCGATTGTTCCAGATTACGGAAATGCGTGAACGAATCATCTACGAATCTAACATATAAGCTTGGCCACATCGCACTTGGACGTTGTAAGCCTTCGACGTTGTAAGCTTGTTCACCAATGTGCCCGTGATGGAGACAATTGACATTTGCGCTAATGCCCTGTACCACGATAAAGAGTACAGTAAACAGTTCGATTCTCCCTGGATGTCCGAAACTGCGTTCCGCAGACTAATGCAGATGATGACAACTGATGTTGAATTTTCTTTTGATGACACCATGTACCGCCAAATTGACGGGGTGGCCATGGGTTCACCATTAGGTCCAGTTCTGGCCAATGTGTTTGTCGGGTTTTATGAATCGAAGATTCCAAGTGCGATGTGGCCAAGCTTATATGACGGCTTTGAGCAGCAAAGCCAAGTTAGCCCACGCATGCACGTGTTTTGTCACGGTTCGTCACGCGGCACATGAATAAAAAATATTTTTTCCGAAAATGGTGGATGAAAAAATAAATCTTGCGTGGCCGCTTTGCCCTGCCTCGTGTCAGCAAAGCAACTTCCTTGTCAACAATTTCTGTCATCCAGTTAGCCAAAGTGACTCAAGGTTGTGTTTTCTCCGTTTTCTCCTTTGTCTCTCCGCCAAGCTGTACAAGAGTATTAGTTGTGCTAGTCTGCGTAGACAAGCGCTGACTCGTGTGAGCTGGAAGCGCTTGAAAATTCACAACTTCAAACAGCGATCGATCGCGCTTGGTTGAAATATTTATTTGTTGCGTGGGCAGATAGAGTAGCTCATGGTCGCAGTAGTGAATTTCCTGGAGTTCATGAGGCCAAGCAAGAACTACTCGAAGCAGAGGACCAGTTATTTAGGCCTCGACATGGCGAGTGGCGTTGACGCCAACTCAGAAATGGCTGTGATTACCTATCAAAAAATCTAGCCAAAGAAGTAGACAAGGAGCAGAGGCATTTACATGGACAACGTACGATGGTGGTTTGCAACATGCTACTACTGCTGGAGCGACGTTGAGTGCAGGGACGATCGTTGATCATCTACGTATCAGGTGTGGTTGTCAAACGCTTGTGGCCTTTGATGTGGATATGAAGATTTTATGCCCACTGTGCGTTCGTTATGCACCACATCTGCTGTGCACGTGGCATTACCCTCTCTCAGGGAGAAATCATCAACCCAGTCATTCTGGGTAAAACTATTCCTGATAGCTGTGCAGGCCAGCACAAGAACCAGTACGCTGCACTTAACAAGGTGCTTATGTTCGTGTGCTTCATGGTCAATGGAATGAGTTCAACTGAAAGCAACGGTTCCGCAGGTCTTCGACAACCTCAGCAAGGTGGTCGGCCCAGCAACAGTGGTGACGGTACTTGGCATAGAAGTCGACAGCGAGGACCAGGTGATGCGGCTACCTGACAAGAAGTTATTTGCCTTTCTAGCGGCTTTGAGTGAGTAGTCCACGCGCACTAGCTACACAACGCGGGAACTGCTGTCGCTGATCGGAACCTTGTCCTTGCCGCAAAGGTGGTTCCTCCTGGCAGGACCTTCATCCGTCAACTCCTGTATCTTAGCTGGACAACTCTCTCAGTCTCTTCAGTCAGTAGTCAACATCAACACAAAAGCTCACTTGGACATCGAATGGTCGCGCTCCTTTGCCGCAAACTGGAATGGCCAATCCTTCTTCTACGATGTCGAGTTTTCAAAGTCCCCAGACCTTGAGCTATTCACGGATGCCTCTGATGTTGGCTTCTGCGGTTTCTATCAAGGACAATCGTTTTTGGGGCAACGGGCCGCTGAGATGCAGCATGAACCTATTGTGATTACTCGCTTCCGAGAACTGGCTTCCACAGCCAACCAGTGCCTGGTGCCAACTCCTCCGCTGAACTCGCCGCTCTGATTGCTGCCAGCAATGATCTCATGAGCGACTCAGACCTTTAAGCCCGGTATCTGCGCACACATAATCTGATGTACCCAGTTTCGGCTATGGCCGAGTTCCGGTCCCTGACTGCTACTGCCGGCAACTCACGGCCAGTGTTTGTGTTCGTCGACGGCGGCTACTTCTCCCGAGTTTCTCGACTAGGATCCTCAACTGCAACCGGGTGAGCTCCCATTCTGTGCGCATTGGCGGGGCCACACTCATGGCTCACCGGAGTACAAGTGTCTGTGAAGCAGCCATATGCCGTGCAGGCTGCTGGCGAAGTGCAGCATCCGATCACTATGTCAGGCGTGCAGCCGGTATACCCTCTGTGCAATGGCTAGCAGCAAAGACTGGAACAGCCCACGCCCATGTGGTGTTGAGAACAGAAGTGAGGTACATTTGTAGTGTTGTACAGTGTTGTGCCTTCCGCTTGTTGTGCAGTCCTTGTGCCGGTGTGGCTCTGTGGGTATCACTTAGGGGTTTGCCATGGTTACTTGCAGGAAGTTATGCTAATGAGCGATGCCGTGAGAAATGCTTGGTCGTAAACACTGGTTTTTGGGAGGGTCAAATGCATTTGCCTCTCAGTGTTGTGCTGTACTGTCTCAGTGTTGTGACACCTGTATGTTGTTGTGTGGTTGACCCGCCGGTTTGAGGCATGGGTGGTCAACTGTGTATGTTGTATCGGTGTGTTCCCGTTTGAAGTTGCCGGGCCACCATGTGGTTGACCCGCCGATAATGGAGGCATGGGTGGTCAACTGTGTCTATTGTATCGGTGTGTTCCCGTTTGAAGTTGCCGGGCCACCATGTGGTTGACCCGCCGATAATGGAGGCATGGGTGGTCAACTGTGTCTATTGTATCGGTGTGTTCCCGTTTGAAGTTGCCGGGCCACCATGTGGTTGACCCGCCGATAATGGAGGCATGGGTGGTCAACTGTGTATGTTGTATCGGTGTGTTCCCGTTTGAAGTTGCCGGGCCACCATGTGGTTGACCCGCCGAAAATGGAGGCATGGGTGGTCAACCGTGTATGTGTATCATTGAAGTTGCAATACGTACATTGCTGTGACTCGCCCGATTGCTGTTGCCGGGCACCTACGCATTTATTTGCCTACTTGTGAAGAGATATCTCTTCTGGTTTATTGCATAATTCTTGGCTCAATGTTATCCACGGTGTCGCTCGATGCAAAGTCTCGTAAATATTTATCAGACAAAATTGAAAAGAAAAAAAACTATGGCAAACCCCACTTCCTTGTATTCTATCTGCTTGGTGTGCACGTGTCCACGTTTGGTACGTTTGGCACGCACATGCGTGCGTGTGTATGTGAGAGCGTGTCTGGATAAATGTGCATATTGATGTTTTGGTTGTTTTAAGTTTTATTGTGTGTATGCGTGCATGCATGTGGGTTAAATGACGGCTTTGAGCAGCAAAGCCAAGTTAGCCCACGCATGCCCGTGTTTTGTCACGGTTCGTCACGCGGCACATGAATAAAAAATATTTTTTCCGAAAATGGTGGATGAAAAAATAAATCTTGCGTGGCCGCTTTGCCCTGCCTCGTGTCAGCAAAGCAACTTCCTTGTCAACAATTTCTGTCATCCAGTTAGCCAAAGTGACTCAAGGTTGTGTTTTCTCCCCTCCCTCCCTCCCTTTAGACATGACACGTCGGTATCTTGTGCCACATGACAAGGCCCCAAGGAGGGTAAAATGCATTTGCCTCACAGTGTTGTGCTGTACTGTCTCAGTGTTGTGACACCTGTATGTTGTTGTGTGGTTGACCCGCCGGTTTGAGGCATGGGTGGTCAACTGTGTATGTTGTATCGGTGTGTTCCCGTTTGAAGTTGCCGGGCCACCATGTGGTTGACCCGCCGATAATGGAGGCATGGGTGGTCAACTGTGTCTATTGTATCGGTGTGTTCCCGTTTGAAGTTGCCGGGCCACCATGTGGTTGACCCGCCGATAATGGAGGCATGGGTGGTCAACTGTGTCTATTGTATCGGTGTGTTCCCGTTTGAAGTTGCCGGGCCACCATGTGGTTGACCCGCCGATAATGGAGGCATGGGTGGTCAACTGTGTATGTTGTATCGGTGTGTTCCCGTTTGAAGTTGCCGGGCCACCATGTGGTTGACCCGCCGAAAATGGAGGCATGGGTGGTCAACCGTGTATGTGTATCATTGAAGTTGCAATACGTACATTGCTGTGACTCGCCCGATTGCTGTTGCCGGGCACCTACGCATTTATTTGCCTACTTGTGAAGAGATATCTCTTCTGGTTTATTGCATAATTCTTGGCTCAATGTTATCCACGGTGTCGCTCGATGCAAAGTCTCGTAAATATTTATCAGACAAAATTGAAAAGAAAAAAAACTATGGCAAACCCCACTTCCTTGTATTCTATCTGCTTGGTGTGCACGTGTCCACGTTTGGTACGTTTGGCACGCACATGCGTGCGTGTGTATGTGAGAGCGTGTCTGGATAAATGTGCATATTGATGTTTTGGTTGTTTTAAGTTTTATTGTGTGTATGCGTGCATGCATGTGGGTTAAATGTTAGATTCGTAGATGATTCGTTCACGCATTTCCGTAATCTGGAACAATCGAATGAGTTTCTTGGTATGCTCAACAACCTACATCCCGCTCTGAAATTTACATGTGAACATGAGCAGTCAAACCGTTTGTCTTTTCTCGATGTGTTAGTCGAGAAAACGGAGATGGCTGTTTCAACTTCAGTATATCGAAAACCAACGTTCACCGGGCAATACATTGTCTACGACTCCTATTGCTCGACTTTATACAAAACTAATCTCGTACGAAATTTGATCATGCGCGCTAGGCGGATTTGCTCGCCTGATAAGCTTCAGCAAGAGCTTTGTTTCCTGAAGAAGGTATTCGTTCGGAATGGATATCCTGTTCAGCTCCTCAGTAAGCTGTTTAGTGAACCTGATATTCAGGTTGCCGAGCCTGAGTTTGGACCTGACCCATGTCGTGTATTTTTACGACTTCCATGGAAAGGTCAAATTTCGCTGGATGTGGCCCGCGCCGTGAGGACTGTGGTCAGACAAACCTATTTTGCCACAGCATTGACAACTGTCTTCACTACGGCCCGTGCGTTCACGGTGAAGAAGGATGTTCTTCCTACCCAACTAATTAGCCATGTAATCTATCATTTTGAATGTCGGCATTGTGATAGCCGATATGTAGGAAGAACCCTTCAGCACCTGAACGCACGCGTCAAACAACATGTACCATTGTACCTATTGTCAGATGGAGCCAAAGCCCAGCGACCTGGGCGAGGCCGTCCCCGCAAACAGGTGCCAGTTGCACAACAGAACCACACTATTACAGCAGCGGGTGAACCCACTGCAAGTGCACAGTTACGTGAGACTGTAGGAAATGGACAAGCACAGGTACGGAGACCAGTAACAAGGAGCATGACTCGTGCGCTGGTAATGGCATCTACAACCGGACATGGACTGGCAGTGAGCAGTAGCGTGGGATTGTCGTCGGGTGCAGAGGACGGGATGGAAGAGGAAGAGGATGAAGAAGGTGTGAGCAGTGATGAAGAGAGTGAGTTGGACAACCAAGATGAAGATGACCGGACTGAAGGTGAGAGCACAACGAAAGGGTCAGCAATTAAAAAACACCTCTTGTCTAGTAGCCAATGCCGCTCAGTGTATGACGATTCATGCTTCACTGTTTTGTGCCGTGCTCGTAGGTTTCGTGAACTTAAGGTATTAGAAGCTGTTTTCATCCGTAAACACAATCCTAATCTATGCATTCAGAAAGAAAATGTCACAAAATTGAGACTCTTCACCTAGCATTCACACACATATTCATTCGCATACACCTACACCTCACACTTCCTCACTCTATCACAGTCACCTGCTTCCACGCCTTCATTTCACTCACCTTTTGTAGTAGCTCACACCGTCTGAACACTCTCACATCTTTTCTTCTAATTTCTTTCGTCTTCTCTCCCACTTTATTTTTTTTTTCTTCACACCTCACCTTGTATACTCCCCACTATCCTATAACCTATAAGTAGTTTGTTTTCCGTATAGCCTCTATTGTGAGACGATTTTTCCCTGATGATAGTCTCAAGAAAATCGATTAGGAACAACCATTTTAGATACATGTATTCTCATTCATCATTTTTTAATGTCCGCTTCACTTATACTATTAATCGCGACAACATGAATGTCGAACATTTTTGATTTCCCCTGGGCTGCAAACAAAAGTGCATTGATTTCGGTTGTGTGCGGATGCGCACCATCGACTCGTGCTAGTACAGCAGTGCATGAGCGCTGGCCGGCTCCTAGATACTTCTTCGAGCCAGCGGTATTGCAAACTGTTTCTCACTTTCGTACTTTGGTGTCATGCGCGCACGCCTGGGGTTGTGTTCTGGTGACATCCTGTCGAGAAACGGTTCTGCTTCGCCGATTTTCTCAAAGGACTCCACGCTTTTTGGAGGTTCAAAAGCCTGTCAGAACAATGGACAACAACTCAGCTACCCTATGTAATGGATAGATCACTGACATGTATGTCTAATACCGACAGAAATATCATGACAAGAACACTAAAAACGCAACGAAGCTTAGCGGAGGTAGTAAGTTCTTACCCTATTCGTTATGTCTTCGAGCTTATCACAGACAAGAACGACCTTTTGGGGATATAGTGTGCTGCTTTGAGTAACTTGTATTGCCATGCAATTGTTCAATAAGCTTGAAAGCAACGCCACACTGCTGCCTGGAACTAGCTCGGGAATACCCGCAATACACTTACAATAGTTGTGAAGTGAAATACCAAGCAATGGACCGCAGCTGGCTTATGAGGAGCCATAGCTGACTTGTAATGAGCGGGAACAAGTGAAGCCAATGCCGGTTAGAAAGAGCAGAGCTAAACTTCCCAATCTATCGTATGGAAGACGATTTTATTAGAGAAATGGAGTGTAAAACCTAGCATGAAAAAAAAGAAGTAAATTATCGTATCCGTTCCCGAAAGGGAACTCACGACGGCCGCTAACACCCGATAAACCCTAGCGGCAGATGCAGCGCCTAACGGTGGGGTGAGTAGATAAGTCTCACAACCACTGGCACAAGTGCCGAGAACGACCCTATTAACTGCATCCATGCATCCACAGTTGACTGTGGGTAGCAGCACGGCTAGAAAACCGCTCCCAGGCAGGACTTGAACCAGGTACCTCTCGTGTCTCAATCATGGTCTTTGACTAACCCACTGTACCTGCCTGGTCCAGAAGAAAACAAATATGTTGACGTTGCATGGATGGCACCACAAAAATAGAAAGTGAAAGTAAGCAGTCATGCACATACAAGAGCAGTGTCATTATGGTCGGTGTTGTTGTCAACTGCCCTGTCTACACTGGCCAACATGCAACACTCACAGCCCACTCGACATTGGACTAGTTACTTGGTTTTGCACAAGAAGAAATAAAACCTTTAAAAATTAAAAAAATTCACTGTTTGCGTCTGCATCTGCATCTTCGCAGCTGCATCTGCGCCTTGATCCTTGAAAGGTGGTGGCATTCCCACGGATGCGGAAAACTCGGCCTCTATATATAAAACTAAAAGAGCTAGAGAAAAAGGATAAAGGCTTGCGAACCAACATGACACGGACAAAATGGCGACCTACATCATCATGTGCGCGCACAATAATACTGGAAAAAGGAAGGACCACAGCACGAATAAATAATACAAAGCCTTACAATAAATGATACGTAGTGATCAACAGTGAATGTGTTTGATATAAAGAAAGGAATAGACAGAGAGATAGAGATAGAGAGAGATAGATAGATGAGGTGGCGTCGACAGTTACTTAGTCAATCTATTACAACTCTCCCTCCAGACGCCAATGCTCCAGAACAATATCGCATTGGTACTGAGTCACTGCCTCGGCCGTCAAATTTCAGGTCCCAGGCTCCACTTTCGCTAGTGTCACTCTCACTGTCACTCTCGGCAGGGCTCGGCTGAGCGCTGTCGACATCCGCAGTGTCCGGTACTACAGGAGCTGAGTCTAGCTTCATAAGGTCAATGTTGACTACTTACTCTGCATCATAGGCATGTCTGATCACAATGGTTGATGGTGACATCATTTTCTCCACCTTCCAGGCACGTACGCAGGGTAACCTCTAGAGGGTTGTCAGCCGATTCACAACCAATAAGTTTTAAAAATCTCAGTTGAGGCGTAGTATTAACTGTAGTTAACACGCACGTAACGATCTCTCAGCGCGTGTTAACTGTAGTTAACACGCACGTAACGCCCTCTCAGCGCGTGGCCGCCTGCGTTAACTGCACATAGCACTCCACATTTACCCGTAGCTACTTCACACTGCATTCCATATCTACCCGTAGCGCTGTCGTTGAGCTGCTTTCCCGGTTGATGCGGTTGATGCGATCCGGATTGATGCAATCCGAATTCGGACCCCACGCGGAGTTCTCTGAGACCCCCGCGGTGGCTGCATCACAAAATGTCGAGGACAGGGACACCCACGAACCTACTATACCTGTTGCCCCCGTGTTGGCGCAATCGCGACCGTCATGAAACCGTTTATGGACCGACTGGACCGTCTGGCAGGTGCAGCGCCAACAGCAACCTCAGCCCTAGGTACGTCCACTTTGCATTCGTCTAGTGTTTCCTGCACCATGCTGCATGATTAAGGGCCTGTAAAAATCAAGCGCACCCCAGAGCGTGATCGACAAAATCATAACGCACCAATTTGTTGACTTACAACAACTGTTGCCACTGACCGTTACGAACGTGCCAAGCCCCCGCGCTCTGGTGTTGGGCGAGGAGGCACCCGGAAAATTCACGCTGTCCTCCCAGCCACGCATGTCCCGGCGCATTTCGGACATCAAAAATATTCGCAGCCGTCCATCTAGATGCGCATAAGCGCAGAGCAGCAGAACTGTTGTCGTATCAGCGCCATATTCTGAACGCCAGCAAGAAATTCACGTTTTCCGCTGTTGCGGAGTATTACTGCACCTTCCGCCACAGCATCGCGTCCCAGCTGTCACGTCGTTGGGACACCACAAACACTGTACACTACCGTGTTCGATGCCCGTGCTGTGTGGCCCTTTCGGCCCAGCTCCGCGGTAGCCCCCGGCGCCGCACGCTCGTCAACCGAGCAGTGTCGACTGTACAACCGGGGCTTGTGTCATCAAAACCCCTGTCCGTACGCTCACCAATGCAGCACCTGCAACGTCTCCGGACACAGCGCACGAGAGTGTCGCACAGGGCAACCAGCCGGCAGGCGTTCCGTTGCGCCAACAGTCCCCCTGGACGCCCGTTCACTTGGATCGGCTTGCGTCGGCTCTGGCCAGGCACCCTGACCGCGCATTCGTTAACTCTCTTATGCATGACATGCGTGACGGTGTTGTAATCGGTTACTCCGGTGATCGCTCTCATTTTGTTGCTCCCAATTTAGTCTAATGAATGCACCGATGGTCGTATGGCTTGCCCACACCCACTTACCTCATGCAGATCTGCGCTGCTCTGGTGTAGGTTTGGTCCCCAAGAAGTCGGGAAAACTTCGCTTGATTATGCATTTATCTGCCCCTGGGGGCACTAGCATTACTGACGGTATCAGGCAAGACGAATTTTCGCTGCACTTAATGACTGTTGAATATGCGGTTCGGCTGCTGCACCGGCATGGCAAGGGGGCCCTGTTATCCTAAGTCGAGCTACGCAATGCATTCCGACTATGTCCCGTGGCCCCGTCGGTCTGGCCATTGCTGGGCATTCACTGGGACAACGCATTCTACGTTGACAAATCCCTCCCCTTTGGCCTGCAGTCCTCTCCATTTTTGTATAACAGGCTTGCCGATGCCCTTTGCTGGGTAGCCACGAATAGATTCAATGTGCATAACCTGCTGCACTACCTCGATGATGTCCACACAGTTCAACCTCCAGAGCCGCCAAACTATGCTCGTCAGCAGTTTCACACGTTACTAGCAGTCATGGAGCACCTGCATGTCCCGTTAGCCGAGGGCCCTGACTGACAAGGTGTGCGCGCCGTCCACAAAAGTCACATTTTTGGGCATAGAGTTAGTTTCCCAAGCATGGGAGATGCGACTGCCAGCCTCAAATCTGTCAGAACTAAAGAACACCCTTGACTCCTGGGTACACTGAGTACAGTGCACCAAACGGGAATTGCTCTCGTTGGCAGGCTCTTTGTCATTTGCTGACAAAATAGTACCGCCCGGGCGCACTTTTTGCCGCCGGCTCTTCGACGAGGCCAGCCAGTTCATGTCTCTTGACAGGACCCAGCGCCGGAACCAAGAGGCTCCAAACGATATAACCCTGGTGGCACGCTTGCATTGATTCATGGAACGGCCGATCATTACTGCTAGACCCATCCTGGTGCAAACCCACTGAGATGCAGCTGTTCACGGATACTTCTGACCATGGCTATGGCTTGGTCTGTAGCAAAGAATGGGCGTATGGCCAGTGGGAGGCACTCCATAAGGATCTGTCCTTAGAATGGCGCGAATTGTTTCCCATCGCCCTTATCTGTGTGACACTAGCCAAACGACTGTGCAATCGTCGACTATTAGTTCAATGTGACAACGAAATGGTCTGCACAATCTGGCGCACAGGAATCTCAAGGTGCCCAGAAATCATGGCACTTGTCAGGATTGCGTTGCTAGCGGCTGCCAAGCATGACATGGTTGTGTTTTTAGCACACATACGTGGTGTTGACAACGTTCTTGCTGACCGTTTGTCCCGGCTGCAGGTCGAGAGCTTCCGGAAGCTACATCCCCAGGCGTCTCCTGTCCCCATGTCGCTAGAAGTCCAGCAGCTGACACGCCTACTGACCACACCATGGGCCTTATCCTTACGGGAGTGACAACAAGTACCGCCCGGCCGTATGCTGCCGGCGTGACAGCATACGAGAGGTACGCCAGCCTGCACCGTGTCGCGCCATACTCCATTCAGGCCACCCGCCTAATGGATTTCCTAGCATACATGCCATCCGAGTGCCGGCTGGCAACTATCAAGGTCTACCTCCATGGCCTCCGGCATTACTTCGTGGTCAACCACCTGTCGTTGTCCCCGTTCCAGGAGGGGCAACTGGACCTGCTGCTCCAGGGTATCGCCCGCAACTAGTGCAACACCTCCATGCAATCCAGGGCTTCCTGTCGCACTCCGGTCTATCACCAGCCGACCAAGCCATGCTCTGGAGCGCTATCACACTCACTACTAAGCATTCATGCGAGACAGTCACTCGCAGACTGTCACTCGCGTTAGGACCAGCACATTCAACAAACACACGAGGTAGCTTCGGGCACGATGATGATGCAGATGCCAGGAGGCACACGTCCTTGGAGTAGACTGAGGCCCCAGCAACATAGGAGCTAGCCTGTGTATCCAGCCACTTCTTCCTCAGCACGCAGTCCTTCTTGACATGCCCTTTCTTGTCACAGAAGTGGCAGAACAGGTCCTTGCGTCGGTGCTCTTGTTTTGTACCATTCCCTGCTAGGGATAACTTCGGGCAATGCCTTTTGAAGTGGCCCGGTTCTCCACAATGGTAGCAAGGCTGCGGTGATGGCGTGGCAACACTGGCTTGCACAAATGTGGCAGCTGCGGATACTGCACCAACTCTGGTGTCGGTTGCTGTTCGCAGTGCCCGGATCCTATCAAAGCATTCATACACCTTCAGGTCCTTGCCTGCCATGGACAAACGGAAATACTTTGCCAACACTCACATTCCACTCGACATTGGACCAATTACTTGCTTTTGCACAAGAACTAAAACTAGAAAAATAATACTGGAAAATGGATTGACGTCACGAGCAGAGCGCAGATAAATAATACAAAGCTCAACAAGAATTTATATTTAGTGGTCAATAGTAAAATAATACGTTCGATATCAAGAAAGTAATAGAGAGAGAGAGAGAGTGTGAGAGAGAGAGCGAGAAAGAGAGAGAGAGAGAGAGAGAGAGAGAGACACATAATCACACTCACAAACAAGTACCCCTTGCCCACACAAATACGTCACATACGCACACCTGCAGTAGCATGCATAAGCAAAGTAAACGGCATGCTCTCATGCGCGCACACACATGTGTACGCCTGCGTGTGTGTGCTCAACATTCGTGGACATGCACAAGCGCTTACAATCACACACAACATGAGCCATGCCATGTTCATTGGATTTTGCCTGTATTTCACCTGATAATCAGGCATGAAAGTATACTAGTGCAAATTGCATTCTCGTCTCCAAGGAAATTGTTCATCAATTCCCAAAGAAATCTTCATTGATAATGATCCAGAAATCCCTATGCCATTGTCGGTGTTACCTTTACTCATTAACTGTGTTTGTTTGTTTGTGTGTGTGTGTTTTTGCGCATGCATGGTTGTGTATGTATGTATGTGTGTGTGTGTCTATGTGTGCATGTGTGTGTGTGTGTGTGTGTGTGTGTGTGTGTGTGTGTGTGTGTGTGTGTGTGTGCGCGTGTACGTGAGTGTGTGTGTGTTCATGCATATGCGTATTTTTATGTGGTTGTGAATCGTCATGTGTATGTGTGTATTTGTGTATGTTTATGTGTGTTTGTGTGTACTTGGTTTGTATTCATTAACAATGCTACTTCTAGTGGGGTAACACACCATTACACCGTGCAGCATGGAATGGTCATGTTTCCGTAGCAGAACATCTACTTGATTCTGGACATTCGTTGGAACCAAAGAATGATGTAAGTCAGGATATCCCTGGTGCATCCTTGTTAGTGTATGAACAGAAAAGAAAGATTATACGGTTGTACATAGTCCGGTTCGGTGCATGTGTGCCAGGTCTCCGGCATGTTCATCTGTTGTACGCACAATAATACATGCACAATTGGAAAACTTTTTCAAAGGAGAACAACAGTTTTCACTATCTTCAATAGCCTAGACAACACTATTGAATTCCTTGCGTCACCTCAAAAAATGCTTATAAGTCCAGTGTCTTGATGAAGGTCGGTGTATGTTTTCACGTGAAATCGCACGGAACACAATTATGATTCTGTAAAGCAACCGGCTACTGGATTGGAATTCTTTGGTATTTTTTACACCTGCACAATGTTACACTTCTAGTGGCGGGTAAGATAGTTGAACAGCACAATCAGTCATGTCTTTGTGCGTAACCCGTTCGATAATGGTGGTTTGTGTAAATCTGCATGAAGAAGTCTCAGCCAAACTTGGTTGGTTGAATTTCCAGTGGCGTAGTTTCTTCTTCTGAACAAAACCAATCTACCAACCCACATGGGGAGAACACTCGGGTATGCCAATGTTGCACCAGTTTTTTGTTCATTGCAGGCATCCGTGCTGTGCTTTTGAATTGCCTATCGTTGGCAGCAGAGGGTTGGGCGTATTTTTGTGGCTTCTTTTATATTAAGTTCTTACCCTATCCCTCATGCCTTCGAACTTATCAAAGACAATAACGACCTTTTGGGGAATAGTGTGCTGCTTTGAGACACTTGTATTGTAATGCAAATGAAGCATTCATGCGCATGCAAGATGTCATTGTGTTTGGTGTTGTTGTGAACTACCCTGTCTACACTGGCCAACATGCAACACTCACAGCCCACTCGACATTGGACTAGTTACTTGGTTTTGCACAAGAAGAAATAAAACTTTAAAAAAGTACTTTTAAGTATTTTTTTTTAATTCACGGTTCGCGTCAGACTCTTTAGGAGCTGCATCTGCGCCTTGATCCTTGAAGGGTGGTGGCGTTCCTACAGATGCGGAAAACTCGGCCTCTATATATAAAACTGAAAGAGCTAGAGAAAAGGGATAAAGGCCAGCGCACCAACATGCTACGGACAAAATGGCGACCTACGTCATCATGTGCACGCACAATACTACAGGAAAAAGGAAGAACGTCACGAACACAGCGCGAATTAATAATACAAAGCTTAACAATAATTGATACGTAGTGATCAACATTTAATGTGTTTGATATCAAGAAAGGAATAGAGAGAGAGATAGAGATAGAGAGAGAGAGAGAGACATGAGGTGGGGTCGACAGTTACTTAGTCAATCTATTACACCGCTCCTTCCAGACGCCACTACTCAGGAACAATATCACAATGGGACTGAGTCACTGCCTCCGCCGTCAAATTTCAGGCCGAAGGCTCCACTATCACTATTGTCACTCTCACTGTCACTCTCGGCAGGGCTCGGCTGAGCGTTGTGGACATCCGCAGTGTCCGGTAATACAGGAGCTGAGTATAGCTTCGTAAGGTCAATGTTGACCACTTCCTCTTCATCATTGGCATGGCTGATCACAATGGTTGATGGTGACACAATCTTCTCCAACTTCGAGGCCCTTACGCAGGGTAGCCTCTAGAGGGTTTCCACCCGAATCACAACCAATGAGTTTTAAATCTCAGTTTAGGCGTAGTATTAACTGTAGTTAACATGCATGTAACACTCTCTCTCACGAATGCAGCACCTGCAACGTCTCCGGACACAGCGCACGAGAGGGTCGCACAGGGCAACCAGCCGGCAGGCGTTCCGTTGCGCCAACAGTCGCACTGGACGCCCGTTCACTTGGATCGGAATGAACGGAATGATGTACTTTCGCCCTTCCCTCAGCATGTTGTGGTGGTCTGGAACCAGCTCCCGCAGTGTGTTCTGCTGAACCCGTGAACAAGGAAAGAATTGCAGATGTTCAAAGAGAAGGTCAATGACCACCTGCACTTTACTCGCTGGGAGTGGGCAATGGATAGGCGAACTAAAGACAAAAGACGAAAATGCTCTAACTCTGTTCCCTCTTCCATTAACTTCTAGATTCTCGCTCCACACATACTGGCATCCACAGAGACATAGACAGCAATAGCGACAACACACAAAGTGAAGGGTAGTTGGCCGCAGCCGGATGTGACTCAGAAAAAGCAAAGCGCGGCGACAACAAGGAAGAAGGCAGAGAGATGCAAACAAAACAGGGAGACTGACAGAGAGAATACATGACAAAAACAAGTAGGATATGACGTACACAATGTTGCTCATAGTCCAAGGAGCTAGCACCCTGATCTGGTGCAGTACGTCCCAGTTCAGTGATGAGGAACCACCCATCAAATTGAGTGTGACAGCATGTAGGGTGTCTATAGTAGTTCAGGTGTCAGGAACTGGCCAGCCAGGACTAGGCCATATCGAATGATAGTGGCTGCTTCGGTGAAGAGCTGAGCAGTGCGGGCCGCACTGTAATAAAAGGTAGGTGATAGTGATACGTCCACGCAGTGCACATGAACAAGGCATCTGATTCTCAAACCTGACTGAACAGCAAGTGGCGACTATAAAGATCACAGATAGCAGATATATCGGTTCAGTTTGGGCTGAACAGAATCAATCCTCCCATAGCCACCCCCTGAAGTACTTTAAAGCAGGGAGTAGAGAAGAGAAAGGAGAAAGAACAAGCAGAATAAGCACACAGAACAGCAGAGTAAGTCATCTGGATGCAAGAATCATGTACAGGGTTGTGCCACAAACAGACTCGGGACAAGTGAAAACCAATAGGGCCGGCATGATTAAAATGCACAGCATAAATTTGTTGGAATTAATCCAGGAATATTCACACAGTGCCTCCATGCCTCACAAAGAACACACAGAGCCCATGCAAGAAGCCAGTAAGTTAGGTCTGATCTGTTTTGCAAAGTGCACGCAACACCTGTCCAATCTGACTAGTACAGTGGGCCAAATTTGACTTCGCACAGTATAGAATGAACTCCTCCAGTAAGATATTTTTACTGGGATACAGCTGACACCACACAGTATGCAAGACAGTCCTCTAATAGGACAGATAATGATACTGGAACTCAATATTTTACTCTTGGTGACCGAAACGTATAGCCGGTAAGATCATTCTACTGGGACCCGTCCAACATGGTACGTGACGAACGCATTCATTCATCGAGACGCTCATACAGACTCAACTGACATCGCATATTGCACAATACGTCAACAACATGTAGTAAGACATTGATATTGGGAGGTGGCGGACATTACACACTACCCAATGCAACCATAAAGACTGTTAGACTGGGACTCATCTGACATCGTATAGTACACAATCGGATGAGCGAATAAGACATACTGGAATGAACTCCTCCAGTAAGACATTTTGACTAGGACACAGCTGACCCCACACTGTATGCAAAGCACTCCTCTAATGAGACATACTGATACTGGAACTCGATATATAACTGTCGGTAAACAATACGTACATCCGGTAAGCTACTGGGACTCAACCCAACATCGTACGTGGCATAATGCACTCATTCGTTGAAGCAATCGTACAGAGACACAACTGGCATCGTACATTGCACAATACGTCAACTAGTAACACATTGATATTGGGAGGTGGCGGACACTGCCGGGCTGGACGTGCCTTACGTTGATTGGTGCATAAGGCGCTCATCCAGTGAGACAGTTATATGGGCACTCATCTGGCGTCGCACAGTGTAGAACGCAATCATCCCGGGCGACAGATCTAGAGGGGTTCGTCTAGCATTGGACAGTGCGCAATGCACTCTTCCAATAAGACAGTTATACTGGGCATCCTCCGTCATCTCGCAGCGCACAATGCACTCTTCCAGTAAGACAGTTATACTGGGAATCCTCCGTCATCTCGCAGTGCACAATGCACTCTTCCAGTAAGACATTTATACTGGGAATCCACCGTCACCTTGCAGCGCACAATGCACTCTTCCAGTCAGACATACCGGGATTCGTCAGACGTTGCACAGCTCCCGATGCACTCCTTCGGTGAGCCAGTTATATTGGGACTGATATGACATTGCATAGTGCATAATGTGCTCGTCGATTCAGACAGTAACACCAGGAATCAACACTGACACTCAGCGCACACTGTACTCATCAAGTAAGACAGTTTTGGGATAGCACAACGCACGATGCGTTCATCCAGTGAGACAGATACAACAGGACATGTCCAGCAACGCATTATACAAAGTACACTCATCCAGAAACACAGTTTTACCACACAGTGCATAATGTGCTTGTCAATTAGGACAGTTACACCAGGAATCATCGCCGACACTCAGTGCGCAATGCACTCACCAGGCAAGACCGTTGTAACATAGCACAACGCACAATGCGTTCAGTAAGACAGATACAACAGGACTTGTCCGCCCGCACAGTATGCGGAGCACACTCATTCCGAAACACAGTTATGCCACCAGCACACAGTGTGCAGTAGTGTAGTACCCTACCCCACAAAAGTACTGGAATTTCAAACATTGCCTGTAGAGGTGTAAAGAAATAGCACAATTACTACAAGCTGGAGCATATTCGATTGTACAACTACGCCTGACCAGATACAGTTAAGAAAGCACTTTATACCACACTCTACAAATCGGGCATGGTTGGCGGCGCTACTCTCGTTACCGAATTATTTGGTGCGTGCCGGAGGAAGAGGAAGGGGGAGACAATATCCACTATATTACAGAGGATGCTTGGAGTACAGAAACAAGTAATTTCACTCACGACCACAACAAAGCTCCAGCGGAGCCGACTGGAGTACACTACGGCACCAATCTGTCAAACCTATGAGAAAAGCATACTGTTGAATTCGAAACAGGACGACTGACGACATATCCAGACATTACAACATGAACAGGTAGGTTGGGGGAACGACATTTATTATAGACGACGAGACAAGAGACCAAGACGAACGAAACGACTACATCGAAGATCATAAGAGAGAGTGAGATCAAGTCTGAACGGCAAGATAAAGGGCCTGGGTAGCTATGGCAAATATGGACGCGCAAGTAGCTACCCAGGCCTACGGAACAAAAGGAGACAAAAGGTGAGTACGCAAGTGCATGCAGGCCAGCTAGAAAAGGTACGGGAGTGGGTACCTAACAATACAATAAAATCAACATATCTGGATAGTCACTGGCGGCAAGCCACAAGCCACAATGCAGAGGACACTGTTACCGGGCTTGATGTTGCGGCTGCGTCGAGACCATTGCTGAAGCACATTCAGCCGAGGCACTATTTCTCGAAGCCATCGCCGCCATACCTCGCGTAGGAGCTGTTGGAGGAGCCGCCAACGACGGTGTGGATGCAACTCAGCGACTTCTTCGAGTGGCAGAGTCAGCTCGCACTGTCCATCTAGGAAGTGCATCGGTGTTAGCGGTGCGGCATCATCCACGTCAATCCGGACAGCGGTCAACGGGTGCGAGTTGAGTAGGCCTTCCGCACTCACCATGGTAGTTACAAGTTCCTCATCAGTGAGATTGGCCTGGGACAGAGTTGCCATCATTGCGCGCTTTGCTGCCTTAACCACACACTCAAATACGCCGCCAAGGTGCGGAGCGAGAGGTGGATTGCAGAGCCAGTGAACTCCTTGGCTGGTCATACTTGCGGCCACTTCATTAGAACCTAGCGCTTGATCAGCTTCTCTTAGCTCGCGCTCTGCACCGACAAAGTTCGTCCCGTTATCTGACACGACCTCAGCTGGCACGCCACTGCGCTTGCAGAAACGGGTGAATGCTAGCAGAAACGACTCGGTGTCCAGGCCATACGCCATCTAGAAATGACAGGCTCAGGATAGCAAACAAGAGAAGACACAGAGGTACCTCTTGAGCTGGGTCTTGCCACGCCCTTGTTTTGTCCGGAACGGACCGGCATAGTCAAATCCCACTCTTGAAAATGCCTTGTACGGTGGAGCTGTTCGGAATAGCGGGAGCGGTGCTATCTGCTGCAAAGCCACAGTGGCCCACTTCTTCTTGCACAGCACGCAGTGTGCACGGTGAGATCGTGTGACAACCTTGCCATGGATGATCCCAAACCGCAGCATAAGGTTTGCCAAGAGGTGGTTTGGGCCCACACTGTGGTCACACTTGCGATCTTCGGCGTCGACTATCAGCTGAGTAATCCGATGGTGCTGGGGGCAAGATTATCGGATGCCGGGTATGCTCAGGCAAGTGGCTGGCAGTCTTCAGACGACCTCCAACGCGTAGCACACATGGCTAGTCCTTGTCGAGCACAGGATTCAGCCGTAGCAGCGGGTCATTCGCTGCAAGGGACTTCCCTGATGTCAGCTGCCGATACGAAGCGGGATAGCTCTCTGCTTGTGCAATCGCATACCAGTGACATTCAGCACGCTGGAGCTCCTCAGACTTCAGCTCCACAGAGTCGACTGCTGTACTTGCTGCTTCCGGATCCCTTCTCCTGCTAGCATGACGTCGACGACAGCGGTTGATGAAACGGTAGCACCAGGCCATCAATCTTACTAGTCGTTTACATGACGAGTAGTTGTTGGGGTGGAGATGAAAAACCTCCGTTGAAACTTGCTGCACAGCGAACGCCATCACTTGCACTCGCTTTACCATTCCGGGCAACTCTTTTGGCATGGTTATCTGACGAGACGGACACTCATTGTGCTGCTGGACGAGGAACTCATGACCGCTCCACCATACTGAATCACTGGCTAGCTGGGCTGCTGTCAAGCCTCTGGTGCTCTTGTCGGCTAGGTTCAGCTTTCCAGATACGTGATTCCACTGGTTGCCAGCTAAATACTCTTGTGCTTCTGCTATCCGGTTGCCCACGTCGACTTTAAAATTTCTGCAATGTGCTCTCACTCAGTGAAGCACGTTCATCGAGTCGGACCAGTAGGTGGCATCAGCCTTCGGCAGTTCTAGCTCGTCATTCACTGTCTGGGCCAGGCAAACACCAAGCATACCACCCTTCAGCTCCAGCTTCGGGATCAACATCTTCGTAATGGGACATGGACGCGCCTTGGCGAGTGCTAGCTTCACTTGCACATTGCCATCTGGGTACTCAGCATGGACGTACACGTTAGAGGTGTAGGCGGCATCTGAAGCATCCGTGAACATGTGCATCGACAATGTAGCGACAGACGACTCGCGACCCGGACACTTGAAGTAGCGCGGCGCACGGATCAGCGCCAGATCTCCCAGCTCGCTAAATGAGGATTTCCATTTCCGCGTGTGCTCAGCGTCCAGTGGATCATCCCAACCCACGCCGAGGATGTACAGCTCCTGGAACATGACACGAGCGCGAATCGTGAAGGGAGCTAGTTGTCCGCGTGGGTCGAATATAGATGCCATCTTACTCAGCACGGCTCGCTTGGTCAGCTTCTTCGTTGCAGGTGGCTTGAACTCAAAGGCGAAGGTATCATCCTCTGCCGACCACATCACGCCTAGCGTCTTGACTGATGGTAGCACACAGTGATCATGATCATTGATGCTAGCTATGAGCTGCGGTGAGCGGTCAGCTTCCAGTACGCCTTCCATCACCTCCGAGCTATTGCGGAGCCACTTGCGGAGGTGGAAGCTGCACTGCTCATGGATGTCCTGTACTGTCTGCTGTGTGCGGATGGCTTCCGGTACGGAGACAGCAGAGTGCAGCAGATCATCCACATACATGTCTCGGTCAACGATCTGCAACATGGCTGGGTCATATTGGCGGCTGTTTCGCGGCACACCACTTGTAGCGCCTTGCATGCCAGGTACGGAGAGGCTTTGATGCCGAACACCAATCTCTCGAACTCGTATACTCGTGAGTCCCACACAAAGCCATGATATCGGCGGTCTTGCTCAGCTAGCACGACTTGCAGGAACATCTCGGTAATGTCCGCCGTGAGCACTACTGGCTCCTTGCGGAACCGCAGAAGCACTTTCACTAGGTCATTCTGCAGAGTGGGTCCAGCGTACATGCACTCATTGATCGACGTGCCGTCATACTTGGCAGCAGCATCAAAGACGACACGTACCTTTGTGGTGGCCTTGTCATCGCGTACAATGGCGAAATGCAGCAGGAACCACTGGTCGTCGCAATCTGCCTCAATCTCTGCTGCCGACACTGCGCGCACATAGCCTTTGTCAATGTGGCTACATATGACTTTGCCGTATGCTGCCTTCAGCTCTGGACGCTTGTCCATAGCATTCACAGGCGATGGTCTGCCATGGCGCGGTTAGCGGTGACACCAGGCTCGCCGTTGCTGTGGATCCATGGGACTGCCATGGTGACTCGCTGATCATGGAAGTTGATGGATTTCTCAATGATCTCCTCAGCCAGCTTCTCTGCAGAGGTGATGTAGGTGCCTTCGTGCTTCATACCGACTGCCTCCAGATTCCAGAAAATCTGGACCAGGCTGTCTATGCTGCATTCGCTGTATAAAGCATGCACATAGTTGACGGACAACTCGTAATCACTGGGTGCACTGGGCGTTGGGCCATACACACCCATCCCAGTGGCGTCTTGCGGGCAATCGGTCCACCGCTGCTGCTTCTGTACTCCGCGAGTGATGTGTGGGCATCAATGAAGTCTAGACCAATCAGGAGGTCGACCGTGGTGCTGTAGATTTCGGGAAAGTCTATGAACTTCAGATGCTCATAGCTGGACTTGTACCGGCTCCAGTGGACGACCTGCGTCTTCTTGGTCACACGATCATATACGCATGCCTTGAGCAGGTATGACACTGTTCCATCAATGGATTCCATCTGCACCTTGACCAGTTCCGGATAGCTGGAGGTATGCTGTGCACCAATCGTGGATGTGTTCAACATGTGAACTTCACCTGCCATGTCCAACTCATGGGCTACATCCTCCCGTATGAAGCTTGCAGTCGAGCCTGAGTCCAGCATGGCCGTACAGATTGCCGGCTTGCCAGTTGGGCCAATAATCTTCACTGGCACGGTAGCCAAAGCGGTAGTCTGCGGCACGCTGACACTAGCATGGTGAGAACTTTCCTGCCGAGGTGCCAGAGCTGCTGACGGCATCGTAGCGGGATTCTGCGCTCCAGCTTGTTGTGGCTGAATTGACTTGCTGTAGTGCAGAAGTGAGTGGTGCCTCTCTCCACAGTGGCAACGTTCCAGCTTCTGGTACTCACGCGCCCAGTGTCCATGCTCCAAACAACAGCTACACAGCTTGGCACGCTTGACCAGGTCCCAGCGGCGCTTGGTTGTCAGCGCCCTGAATTCCGGACACTCTGCTGTGGCATGGCTCTTGCTTAACTTGGCACACTGCTGAGTACTGAGCTCCACAGCATACACAGCAGATGACCTAAGCTTTGGCGGGACCGCAGGAGGTGTCTTGTTCAACTTCTCTGTGCCGACTGTCGCCAAGATGTCATCGGCTCGCGTTCTGGACCCGTGTTACCAGCCAGAACGACAATGTGGTTGCGTTGCATTTGCTGTCTGGATGTGGTTCGTAAAATCGTATAACTACACTTCTTCCAGCGCACTTAGGAATAGCTCCCTCCAGCCAAGTCAAGGTTCATGAGCACATTTCTGAGCTTGACAGGAAATTTTCGCAGGGCTTCTGAATCACGGTCTGCGATTCTGGGATGGTTCAGGATTGCCTTCTCCTGTAGTGCCAGGTGGCGGTCTTCTCCCCCATACCACTGGTCAAGTTCTGCCCAAGCAGCAGCGTATGCGCCTGGCCCGTCAAACATCTGGGCCACAATGTCCTCAGCCGAGCTTCCTTGGAGCGCCTCCTTTAGCCTAGCCAGCTTATAATCGTCGGATACGTAGCGATCCTCATCCACCAGCCGCTTGGACGATTGACTCCACCGCACAAACTGTTGCGCGTTTCCGCTAAACTTGGGCAGCTCCAGCGGCTTCAAGTGGTGTAAAGCACTGACCCCATGCGGGCTTTGCATACTGACAAGCCAATCATGCACATGGGGCTCTACACCAGGTTCCGGATGAGGAGACCACTCAGAAAGTCTACTCATTGGAGCACTATAGCCAACTGACGTTGCTCTGCTGCTCAGACTCCGTGGCTTCGGTGGTGGTGTTGGCCGTGTGTGTGGTGCTGGGATCGGTGGCGTTTAATGACGTTTTCTCAGTACTGTCACGTGGTAGAGGTCCATTGTATTCGGCTGTGTTAGAAGCGTTGTACAAACTTAAGTTTTATCCTGAGCTTTGTTTCCAGAAAGAAAATGTGTTATCTGTACAATTGTTTGATGCTATTCCTCGTCGATGTGTGAATAATGCTACATAATTTCTTCACTACGCTGTTGTTGTTATTATCATATCTCCTTCTGAGAACTCAACCTTGTCACGAGAGTTATATCTCAGGACATTTTCGCTATATGTTGTAGTATTTTCATTTCAGCCATTCCCTGTATAATCCATGAGAGAAAGGGAAGAAAAACGCTTGATACCTCATGTGAAATGTCTTCTGAACTGGATGCGTTAATTGCGAAAATGTACGCGAACTTGGCTTTATTTTAGAAAAAATTAGAAAAAGGTCACATCAAGTTAATTACCTCCTAAGTGTCATCGAAATTGTCGCAGTTTGACTTTTGTAATAAAACGGGGTATATATGTTGGACTCAGTAGAGCGTCCAGCCCCTATATGATGTCCAACCCGTATATAGAGTCCATTGGTCCAAAATCCACTGTACAGAGTCCAAACTTGGAATCAACTGTGAGCTCAAAGTTTCGATGGACATCACTCCCTGTATAGAGTCCAGCCAATTGGCTTCACCCCTATATAGAGTCCATTGGTCCAAAATCAACTGTACGGAGTCCAAACTTTGAAATCAACTATAAGGATTCTTTATGTGGACAACACCCCTGTATAAAGTCCAGCCAATTAGGCATCCCCTATCCAGAGTTCGAAATTAGACATAGGACCTGCTGTAAGCAGTGAATATTAACCAGAAAACGGCCTCTCCCTTTAATCCTTTACATCATTCACTTCTCAAGATAAAAAAATATGTATTGAGGCGCCACTGCAGCCACTTCATTACATGAAAAACCCTACAAACACCATCCTCAAATCAAGTGGTCTCTTCGCAGACGCTGCAAATTACAACATCTCAATCATTTAGTGTTGCCAAATTATTGTGCATGCACACACCCACACAACGCCAAGAAAATAACTAGAAAAAAACCAAGAATCGAAAGAGAATAATGGAGAGCCCAGGATTAATTATTTGTTTTCAAATTATTGTGCGTGCACGCACACACACACACACACACACACACACACACACACACACACACACACACACACACACACACAAACACACACACACACAAACTTATACAACGCCAAGAAAACACCAAGAAAAGAGTAGAGACACAATACACACGCAACTCCAACAGCCATGCAAACGTCCACCCATTTACATGTAAAGTCAAGAGGGATAACAAATAATTATACGAAACGAATGCGTACGGGGACGGGTACACGCACGTAAACATACACGAAGTAGTGTAAGAGAGTAACATAGTGCAGTGGTCAGCATAATACTAGCACATGCTGAGAGTGCAATAGCAAGCTTCACCATTGCTCATGGCCATGCAAATGTTCAGCAGCAATCAGTTCCGCAAGCTTCTGAAGATCAGCACACCTGCAACAAATAGATAGCACAAGGATACGCTTTTTACCGTAATGATGCATGGGAGCACACAACTACCAAGTTCTCAACGAATGTGATGCTCAATGAAAATCAATCCACTCAAAGACCTGTGAACAGGTGATGGTGGGGACAATAATCTATTAGTAATACGAGGAATAAGATCGTTTGTGCACACTCAAGACGCACAGACACACCAACATACATGTAGTGTTCACAGTGTTTCACTTCACTGCAACTAAATTGAAATGAGATGATTTGAACAATCTGTACAGCGTTGCTGTCAGTCAGTCTTCCCCAAGATGGAAATGCAATGATTTGTTGTCACTAGGCAGTTTAACTGACACAATGTCATGTTGGTGACATCAAAACGGTTACTTCAGGGAATACGAGTATTAGCTTGAGAAGCTTTTTTTGTCATTGGCATACAAGCAATCTTCCTAGTCCTACTACTACTACTAGTACACTGGCACTGCGTTTGTGGATCCCATTGTATTTGACATCATACTACAGGAAGAGGGTCGTGGAGTTCACATAATTATCACAGGGATAAACTTGAATACATTTCTCATGAAATAAAATAATAATTGATGATAGCTAGACGATCATATACGATTGATGCAAAGTCCTTGCAGTCCTTGAGGACTATTACGAAGTGGTTGATTACTTTTAGGGCATTCATTCAAGCAACATCAAACAAACGCGATACGCTCCTTGAAAATGGAAAAAATATTCAAGCATAACGACAGAACAGCAGACCAATCGAAACGAGTAAAAGCTTCCTTACCTCAGTCATCGTCCTGCCATGTAGTTGGACAGCCTTTTGACACGGTGGTACAGGCAGCTCTTGTCCAGTCTAACACGGTATCCTTGTGGCGTCGAACGAAAGAGAGTGTCAGTGTATCTGACTCGTCAGATTGCAACTGTGCTGGACTTTTCTCTTTCTCCGCTTTCTGCTTTCATCCCTCGCTCTGATGAAACCGTTCAAACGTCTTAATGGTAGCAATGGCCAGCCAATCAGGGGATCCTTGTGGCGTCGAACGAAAGAGAGCGTCAGTGTACCTGACTCGTCAGATTTGAACTGTGCTGAACCTTTCTCGTTCTGCAATTTCTGCTTTCATCCCGCGCACTGATGAAACGTCTTCAGAGAACCACAAGACGCTTTCCAGATTTGATTTTGAACGTCTCCTTATCCTCCTTGGTTAGCTCGAGACAGATTACTGTCAGCAACTGCACAGCAGAATTGGCAGCCATGGCTGAAGTGAAGAAAGGAATGCGCTGCCACGAGGCAAGCAAAACTGAAAATGTGTGTTCTCTTTCGGGCACAACACACAGGACGGCGTGACTGGATAAACTGGACTTCTGGACTGTGAATAGGGGACTTGTAGAAAAAGTGTACTCCTTATAGGGGATTGTGCGGCAGGATGAAGCTGATCAAAACTGAGTGGACTCCTGGACTCTGTATAGTGGATTTTGGACCAATGGACTCTATATAGGGTGCTGGACATCATAGTGCATGGACTCTATACTGAGTCCTACATATAATCACCAGCAGTTGTACCACAGTAAAAGGGGAAGTTAAGGCAACAATTAAAATTTCACCAGTTGTAGTCTTCCGGGTGCTGAGTCGAATGGTCTTGGTCCGAGAAAGCTGAGACGCTCCCTTCCTACTTGAATCCCAATCGAACTCGCGCCCTTCCACCGAAACTGGGTGACTGCGCCCTACTAGATGGGGATTTGTATGCAAAATGTCACTAAAAGCGCCGTTTCGTTCTTATAAAAGCACGGATGACCGCGATTGGCCCATATGTTGTAGTCTTTTGGACGCTGAGTCGACTGGTTTTGGTCCGAAAAGGCTGCGATGCAGCGTTCCTCCTTTATTCCCAATCGAACATGGTTGAACAAGCGGTCACGTGCTCCTGCGTACACCAGTCACCTGGTCACCGTGCCTGCAGGGTTCAACTTACTAGCCTGTTTGACCTTTTTTGGGTGCAGTCCTGTCACTCGAGTTGAACTCGAGTTGCACCTTGGTGTGAAAGTTGTCGCCTGCTGGCGTGGTGACCAGGTGATTTGGGCACCCAGGAGCACGTGACCACTTGTTCAACCATGTTCGATTGGGAATAAAGGAGGAACGCTACATCGCAGCCTTTTCGGACCAAAACCAGTCGACTCAGCGTCCAAAAGACTACAACATATGGGCCAATCGCGGTCATCCGTGCTTTTATAAGAACGAAACGGCGCTTTTAGTGACATTTTGCATACAAATCCCCATCTAGTAGGGCGCAGTCACCCAGTTTCGGTGGAAGTGCGCGAGTTCGATTGGGATTCAAGTAGGAAGGGAGCGTCTCAGCTTTCTCGGACCAAGACCATTCGACTCAGCACCCCGAAGACTACAACTGGTGAAATTTTAATTTTTGCCTTAACTTCCCTTTAATGAATCGGACATAGACGATAGTCATCAGTATAGGGTGACAGCAAAGTTCTATTTTCTGTTGTTGGAAACTGAAAATGTTGAACTAGATGCAATGTCTTCGCTGATGTTCCTGCGATAGTACTTTCGACTCGCTGAGATCATTCATGGAAATGCAATCTGCATATTTCTCGTGCTTACTAGTATAGCGATTCACTCAAAACTGATCATTGTTTTACCTTAGCTGGGGTGAGAATGACTTTGTGGAACAAGCAGCAGCGCTTGGAGAAACATCGAAGGGTCAGCAAACTAATGCATGCAAGGAATGCTGAGACAGTCAGTACTGTACCTGCAAGGGCCGTGTAGACTCTGCGTGTACACAGTAGTGTAGAGCTAGTGATGCAAGCACAGGTACTGAGTGAATCTACCAGTGATGCTGAAAAAGGGTGCGCGTTCGACGTGATAGTACACTTACCTGCATGAGCAGTGACCACACAGCTAAATTGAATGGGCATCCCACAGCTAAAAAAAGGTCATTACAAGCTCGAGGTGATTCCATCGACGGTACTCAACCGACCTCGCAACGATTGTGTATTCTTACTGCGTTGGCGGTGAAGTAGAAATCATCCAGAGCTAGCAGACGCCAAGCATAACATCTGTTGTCCTGTGGAGAAAGTCAAAGCACTTGACATGAGGCGCGACCAACTTGCAACCTTCCTGGAAAATTTGCGAAACGATAATATGCGAAAACTCTCAGCCTATCTGTCCTGGAACGTTACTTTTGACTTCAGACTATCATCCTGTGTAATAATTTTTGTATGGTTTAGCTAATGGAGTTGTCAGTAACAACTGACAAGTCACTAGTCAAACTACGACAATTTCGATGATGCGGAGGAAGGATATGTTTCGCGTCGGAATATTACTGGAAAAGGCACGCATGTTGGAGGGAAAAAACAGAAATGGAGGAAAAAACAAAACCCCGTTCTATGTGTATTAAGCCATGTTGTACACAGAATAGCTGCACTACTGAACTACACAGTCGTCGCCAAAAAATCCGGCCAATGCCATGGATAAGCATGCACAGGTCTGGTAGGTAGATCTACACGTTTCTTCATCTCGGGTTCATGCACTGGAGCGGCACCATGCATGCACTAGGCCGCTGAACAGCACTGAACAGTAGATCTACAGACAGTCTGCGGCACTCTCTGCCTGCTGCTCAGCCTGCAGTCGGGTTGAGCACTTCGCTGAGTCTGGTTAGCATTTTACCGTTCACGCTATTTTCGACGATCGGCCTGCACCGTTTTTTGTGTGTGTGTACAGACATGGCTTTTTACAGTTCACGCGCTAGATCCAACGGCACTCGTACCCTAAACCCAAAATACCGTCGGTTTGGTACCGTTTCGACGATAGAAAGCGTGAGAACGAAACAGTAAGATTTCAACTAGGGTTACCTCACACGTCTATCGTTGCGTCAGGAGACAGGACTCAGAAGCCGAACTGCTAACCGTGTCTCTAAAACACATCAAAAACAGTAGACTCGCCGTCTACACGCCGACCGTGGAAAATAGCGTGAACGGTAAAATGCTCACCATGTCTAGTGTATGTGGGCCTGTAAGCATGAGAACAGTGAACAGTGAAGTAACTGCACTACATGTACCACTACCACTATGATAGCAGTGCATGCGGCCTGTGGGGCCCAGTACAGCTACTGGTAGCTAGCATTGCATTTGGCCGGATTTTTTGGCGACGACTGTATCTCTTATCCAAAACGACAAAAAGTCTCCACAGTACAGCTGGCAGACTGAGCTCGAGCGATGGGGCAACAGGCTTCATGAATGGCTCATTCTCTACTTTGACATGAGTCCGGTGGGATTCCTCTCCATCACGGTCCAGGAAAATCTCGGAGTCCTTGACACCTGGAATCTCTGCTCGCTTGGTGAACAGGCCCTACCGTACGGCTTGGAAAAATAGAATTTTCATCGCTCGCACAGTCACACTTTCTACTGTAGTATCATCGCCGGGCAAGATTATCGAGAAGCTGATAATTTTTGATTTGATACTGGCTAGAGAATGTTCACCAGAACAGCCATCGATTGACTCATCTGGGTGTTTGTTTTCTTTTTTTGTCAACTGTTGTGTTGAGTGTTTGTCGCCGTATTGTCCCTCTCTGTGTTGCTTCTCTCATCTTTTATACGCATACTCGTTGTAAATATATCAGTATTTGTCTTGACCCACAATGGACTCCTCCGTGGCTAAAGGCGAACACATGGTGGCAGCTGTTACGTCTACGCGTGTAGAATTAGGAAAAAACCCTCTCCCCCTCTAGCCAGCAGTTCGAGCATCCCCAGCTCCGGGACGGGACAGTCTCGTCATCGTCATCGTCGTCGTGCGTCGTTGTCGTCAGTCAAACGTTTGGGAACACTAAATGTCAGTCCGGTCATGCCTGGCTTGCATCCACAGAACGACACACCACACACACACACACACACACACACACACACACACACAAACACACACACACACACACACACACATGCGAACACACACACGAACACACACACACACACACACACTACTACTACTACTACTACTACTACTACTACTACTACTACTACTACTACTACTACTACTACTACTACTACTACTACTACTACTACTACTACTACTACTACTACTACTACTACTACTACTACTACTACTACTACTACTACTACTACTACTACTACTACTACTACTACTACTACTACTACTACTACTACTACTACTACTACTACTACTACTACTACTACTACTACTACTACTACTACTACTACTACTACTACTACTACTACTACTACTACTACTACTACTACTACTACTACTACTACTACTACTACTACTACTACTACTACTACTACTACTACTACTACTACTACTACTACTACTACTACTACTACTACTACTACTACTACTACTACTACTACTACTACTACTACTACTACTACTACTACTACTACTACTACTACTACTACTACTACTACTACTACTACTACTACTACTACTACTACTACTACTACTACTACTACTACTACTACTACTACTACTACTACTACTACTACTACTACTACTACTACTACTACTACTACTACTACTACTACTACTACTACTACTACTACTACTACTACTACTACTACTACTACTACTACTACTACTACTACTACTACTACTACTACTACTACTACTACTACTACTACTACTACTACTACTACTACTACTACTACTACTACTACTACTACTACTACTACTACTACTACTACTACTACTACTACTACTACTACTACTACTACTACTACTACTACTACTACTACTACTACTACTACTACTACTACTACTACTACTACTACTACTACTACTACTACTACTACTACTACTACTACTACTACTACTACTACTACTACTACTACTACTACTACTACTACTACTACTACTACTACTACTACTACTACTACTACTACTACTACTACTACTACTACTACTACTACTACTACTACTACTACTACTACTACTACTACTACTACTACTACTACTACTACTACTACTACTACTACTACTACTACTACTACTACTACTACTACTACTACTACTACTACTACTACTACTACTACTACTACTACTACTACTACTACTACTACTACTACTACTACTACTACTACTACTACTACTACTACTACTACTACTACTACTACTACTACTACTACTCCTACTGCTACTGCTGCTGCTGCTGCTGCTGCTGCTGCTGCTGCTGCTGCTGCTGCTGCTGCTGCTGCTGCTGCTGCTGCTGCTGCTGCTGCTGCTGCTGCTGCTGCTGCTGCTGCTGCTGCTGCTGCTGCTGCTGCTGCTGCTGCTGCTGCTGCTGCTGCTGCTGCTGCTGCTGCTGCTGCTGCTGCTGCTGCTGCTGCTGCTGCTGCTGCTGCTGCTGCTGCTGCTGCTGCTGCTGCTGCTGCTGCTGCTGCTGCTGCTGCTGCTGCTGCTGCTGCTGCTGCTGCTGCTACTACTACTACTACTACTACTACTACTACTACTACTACTACTACTACTACTACTACTACTACTACTACTACTACTACTACTACTACTACTACTACTACTACTACTACTACTACTACTACTACTACTACTACTACTACTACTACTACTACTACTACTACTACTACTACTACTACTACTACTACTACTACTACTACTACTACTACTACTACTACTACTACTACTACTACTACTACTACTACTACTACTACTACTACTACTACTACTACTACTACTACTACTACTACTACTACTACTACTACTACTACTACTATCGACAGTTGCCAAGAAATGGCCACACACACACACACACACACACACACACACACACACACACACACACACACACACACACACACACACATTAACTACAACACACAGCAACTTGCGGTACAGGGGAGTGCCGGCCAGCGAAGTGAGAGGCTACAGAAAGAAATACGTAGACACTGCCGGAGCAGAATGTTGGCGGAGCCAAGTATCTACGAGAGAAGATTCAGAGTCGGCCGTGTAGACACTGCCGAAGCAGAATGTTGGCGGAGCCAAGTATCTACAAGTGTTTGAATCCGAGGGATGGCGACCGAGGGCCTGAGTAGCCGGAAATGAGCGTGGCCAACACCCCGTTTATTCACTTTATCAAAGCAAATTAGTGATGAGAAATGGGAGGTGTTAGGGTGAAACACTACAAGCAAGCAAGAATGATCGTCGCACAGAGCGGATCGAAATATCTAGCAGAGTAAACTCTAGCAAGACATGCAACGATGCATGCCACCCACGTTGAGCGCTACAAGCAAACGTCATAATAGCGCCGCCACACGCTTTCCCCATCGGAGGCGAACGACACGCATCAATACGTTCAATGTCAGAGACACGTTCAAGGTCAGGTAGAGAGATGCATTCAATATCATGCAGAGTGCCAAGCCGCACAGAGACTATAGCCAGCAGCAAATCATGAGCATGCAGTACCAGCACTATTAAACCCAGCAGCATAGATTGAGCGTTAGCACAAAGCTGCATGCACCCATTAATCTGCATTATCACTGTAATGCTACTTCAAGACACACACACACACACACACATCATCATCATCATCATCATGTGACCAAGCCGCTTTTACGGGCAACAATATTATGAATATAAAACGCAAGGTATTGTAAGAGCAATTTTCTGAAAATAATGTTAAAACACGAAATATAAAAATGCATTATCACACCGTAGCCACTTTTATGGGCAAATTCCAATACAAGGCAATAAGAAAACGAGGATGAAGTTAACCTTTTAACCCAAAGAAAAGACAAGAGATTTCAACAATCGAACTACAAACATAAAAAACAAACATCAGGTCATAAAAACTACTTTAAAACATAACCAAA
>NC_088655.1:7577332-7587332 GCF_964019385.1 Sycon ciliatum | reverse complement strand
CGCCAACAGTCGCACTGGACGCCCATTCACTTGGATCGGCTTGAGTCGGCTCTGGCCAGGCACCCTGACCGCGCATTCGTTAACTCCCATTATGCATGACATGTCCTCTCCATTTTTGTTCAACAGGCTCGCCGATGCCCTGGGTAGCCACGAATAGATTCAATGTGCATGACCTGTTGCACTACCTCAACGATTTCCTCACAGTTCAACCTACACAGCCGTCAAACTATGTTTGTCGGCAGTTTTACACATTACTCGCAGTCATGGACCACCTGCCAGTCCCGTTAGCCAAGGGCCCTGACAAGGTGTGCCCGCCGTCCACAATTGTCACATTATTTGGGCATAGAGTTAGATTCCCAAGCATGGGAGATGCGGCTGCCAGCCTCAAAGCTGTCGGAACTAAAGAGCACCCTTGACACCTGGGTACACCTAGTACAGTGCACCAAACGGGAATTGCTCTCGTTGGCAGGCTCTTTGTCATTTGCCGCCTAAATAGTACCAATGGGCGCACTTTCTGCCAGCCAGTACACGTCTCGCTCAATCCACTCCTCCACAGCAGAGAAGAACTGTGTCTCCTCTTCTGCGGTAATCTTCTTCCGCGGGTACTCGCTGATACCAGGACCATCACAGCCATTTGGTTCTTCACCAGACTTCTATACCCATTTAACCTTCCAAAGCTTCTCTGCCGACATCCAATGCATCTCGCCGTCGTCAACCTTCAGGATGACATCGTTGTCGTCACTCTCTACTTGGACATGATGAGACAGCTTTGAATGCGGGCGTGTCGGAGCTGCAGGCATTGGTGAGTCATCGGCGACTGGCTGGAGAACTTCGTTGTTAGCACTAGGGGCCATACCGTCGGTCAGCTGATCCTCATACAATAGCAATCATGTAGACTGTTCAGGAGGCGCCACAGCTGCTGATGCGAATTGCACTGGCGGGCTACTATCTGCGGGGGCTGGACCGGGCCGAATTACGACGCGCACAAGCTGATCATTCGCATACTCTACAGACAGGCGCCCACACAAAGTCACCAGGTCAATGCCAATCAGTACGCCAGCGGCCACTACATACAGATCAGGCACAACGACAGCATTCAAGACCACTTCATGTATACTCACTGGTCCGTCATGCCTTCAAAACGTGAGGGTCACTGTACCACACGTCTGCATGGTGTTGCCATCCAGCGCTACAAAACTGTCACTATTTGTCAGTGGCGTCACATCGAGACCAAGGCAATGCAGCAGGGCTTCTGTTACTAACGTCCGGGTGGAGCCAGTGTCTATCACTGCTGCAGCACGCTCACTGTCACTCGCGTTAGGACCAGCGCATTCAACAAACACACGAGGTAGCTTCGGGCACGATGATGATGCAGATGCCAGGAGGCACACGCCCTTGGAGTAGACTGAGGCCCCATCAACTTAGCAGCTGTGTATCCAGCCACTTTTGTCTCAGCACGCAGTCTTTCTTGACATGCCCTTTCTTGTCACAGAAGTGGCAGAACAGGTCCTTGCGCCGGTGCTCTTGTTTTGTACCATTCCCTTCTAGGGATAACTTCGGGCAATGCCTTTTGAAGTGGCCCGGTTCTCCACAATGGTAGCAAAGCTGCGGTGATGACGTGGCAACACTGTCTTGCACAAATGTGGCAGCTGCGGACACTGCACCAACTCTGGTGTCGGTTGCTGTTCGCAGTGCCCGGATCCTATCAAGGCATTCATACACCTTCAGGTCCTTGCCTGCCATGGACAAACGGAAATACTTTGCCTACACTCACATCCCACTCGACATTGGACCAATTACTTGCTTTTGCACAAGAAGGACTAAAACTAAAAGAGCAAGAGAAGAAAGATCATGGCTCGCGCACCAAGATCACATGGACAAAATGGCGACCTACGTCATCGTGTGCACTCACAACAATACTAGAAAAATAATACTGGAAAATGGATGGACGTCACGAGAAGAGCGCGGATAAATAATACAAAGCTCAACAAGAATTGATGTGTAGTGATCAATAGTAAATACGTTCGATATCAAGAAAGTAATAGAGAGAGAGAGTGTGAGAGAGAGAGAGAGAGAGAGAGAGAGAGAGAGAGAGAGAGCAAGAAAGAGAGAGAGAGAGAGAGAGAGAGAGAGAGATAGAGAGAGAGTGAGAGACATAATCACACTCACAAACAAGTACCCCTTGCCCACACAAATACGTCACATACGCACACCTGCAGTAGCATGCATATGCAAAGTAAACGTCATGCTCTCATGCGCGCACACACATGTGTACGCCTGCGCGTGTGTGCTCAACATTCGTGGACATGCACAAGCGCACACACTCACACACAACATGCGCCATGCCATGTTCATTGGATTTTGCCTGTATTTCACCTGATGATCAGGCATGAAACTATACTAGTGAAAATTGTATTCTTGTTTCCAAGGAAATTGTTCATTAATTCCCAAAGAAATCTTCTTTGATAATGATCCAGAAATCCCTATGCCATTGTCGGTGTTACCTTTACTCATTAACTGTGTTTTTTTTGTTTGTGTGTGTGTGTGTTTTTGCGCATGCATGGTTGTGTGTGTATGTATGTGTGTGTGTGTCTATGTGTGCATGTGTGTGTGTGTGTGTGTGTGTGTGTGTGTGTGCGTGTGCGTGAGTGTGTGTGCGTTCATGCATATGCGTATTTTTATGTGTGTGGTAATCGCCATGTGTATGTGTGTATTTGTGTATGTTTATGTGTGTTTGTGTGTACTTGGTTTGTATTCATTAACAATGCTACTTCTAGTGGGGTAACACACCATTACACTTTGCAGCATCGGATGGTCATGTTTCCGTAGCAGAATATCTACTTAATTCCGGACAGTCGTTGGACCCAAAGGATGATGTAAGTCATGATATACCTGGTGCATCCTTGTTAGTGTATGAACAGAAAAGAAGGATAATACGAGTGTACACAGTCCGGTCCGGTGCATGTGTACCAGGTCTCATGTTCATCTGTTGTACTCACAATAATACATGCACAATTGGAGAACATTTTCATGGGAGAACAACAGTTTGCACTATCTTCAACAGCCTAGACAACAATATTGAGTTCCTTGTCAACTCAAAAATACTTTAAAGTCCAGTGTCTTGATGAGATTTGGTGTATGTTTTCATGTGAAATCGCAATGAACACAATTATGGTTCTGTAAAGCAACCGGCTGCTAGATTGGAATTCTTTGGCACTTTGTATACCTGCATAATGTTACACTTCCAGTGGCAGGTAAGATAGTTGAACAGCACAATCAGTCATGTCTTTGTGCGTAACCCGTACAATAATGGTGGTTTGTGTAAATCTGCATGAAGAAGTCTCAGCCAAACTTGGTTGGTTCAATTTCCAGTGGCGTACTTTCTTGTCCTGAACAAAAAATATACCAACCCACAGGGGCGAACACTCGGGTATGCCAATGTTGCACCAGTTTTTTGTTCATTGCAGGCATCCGTGCTGTGCTTTTGAATAGCCTCTCGGTGGCAGCAGAGGGTTTGGCGTATTTTTCAGGCTTACTTTATATTAAGTTCTTACCCTATCCCTCATGCCTTCGAACTTATCACAGACAATAACGACATTTTTGGGAGATAGTGTGCTGCTTTGAGTAACTTGTATTGTAATGCAAATGTTCAACAAGCTTGAAAGCAATGCCACACCGCTGCCTGGAACTAGCTCGGGAGTCCCCGCAATACACTTACAATAGTTGTGAAGTGAAATACCAAGCTATGGACAGCAGCTGGTTAATGAGGAGCCATACTCTTGTAATGACTTGTAATGAGCAGGAACAAGTGAAGCCAATGCCCGTTTGGAGGGGCAGAGCTAAATGTTCCAATCTACCGTATGGAAGACGATGTGATGTGAGAAATGGAGGGTGAAAACCTAGCATGAACTAGAGCAAACAGTTATGTTGACGTTGCATGGATGGCATCAGATAAAAAAGGAAAGTGAAAGTGAGTAGTCATGCACATGCAAGAACAATGTCGTTATGGTTGGTGTTGTTGTGAACAACCCCGTCTGCACTGGCCAACAAGCAACACTCACAGCCCACTTGACATTGGACTAGTTACTTGCTTTTGCACAAGAATGACTAAAAGGATAAAGGCTTGCGCATCAAGATGCCACGGACAAAATGGCGACCTACGTCATTGTGTGCACGCACAACAGTACTGGAAAATGGAAGACTGTCACGAATACAGTGCGAATTAATAATACAAAGCTCAAGAAGAATTGACAAGTAGTGATCAACCGCAAATATGTTTGTTATCAAGAAAGGAATAGAGAGAGAGATGAGATGGCGTTGACAGTGACTTGGCCAATCTATTACACCTCTCCCTCAAGACGTCACTAATCAGGAACAATATCGCATTGAGTAGTAGTAGTAGTAGTAGTAGTAGTAGTAGTAGTAGTAGTAGTAGTAGTAGTAGTAGTAGTAGTAGTAGTAGTAGTAGTAGTAGTAGTAGTAGTAGTAGTAGTAGTAGTAGTAGTAGTAGTAGTAGTAGTAGTAGTAGTAGTAGTAGTAGTAGTAGTAGTAGTAGTAGTAGTAGTAGTAGTAGTAGTAGTAGTAGTAGTAGTAGTAGTAGTAGTAGTAGTAGTAGTAGTAGTAGTAGTAGTAGTAGTAGTAGTAGTAGTAGTAGTAGTAGTAGTAGTAGTAGTAGTAGTAGTAGTAGTAGTAGTAGTAGTAGTAGTAGTAGTAGTAGTAGTAGTAGTAGTAGTAGTAGGAGTAGGAGTAGTAGTAGTAGTAGTAGTAGTAGTAGTAGTAGTAGTAGTAGTAGTAGTAGTAGTAGTAGTAGTAGTAGTAGTAGTAGTAGTAGTAGTAGTAGTAGTAGTAGTAGTAGTAGTAGTAGTAGTAGTAGTAGTAGTAGTAGTAGTAGTAGTAGTAGTAGTAGTAGTAGTAGTAGTAGTAGTAGTAGTAGTAGTAGTAGTAGTAGTAGTAGTAGTAGTAGTAGTAGTAGTAGTAGTAGTAGTAGTAGTAGTAGTAGTAGTAGTAGTAGTAGTAGTAGTAGTAGTAGTAGTAGTAGTAGTAGTAGTAGTAGTAGTAGTAGTAGTAGTAGTAGTAGTAGTAGTAGTAGTAGTAGTAGTAGTAGTAGTAGTAGTAGTAGTAGTAGTAGTAGTAGTAGTAGTAGTAGTAGTAGTAGTAGTAGTAGTAGTAGTAGTAGTAGTAGTAGTAGTAGTAGTAGTAGTAGTAGTAGTAGTAGTAGTAGTAGTAGTAGTAGTAGTAGTAGTAGTAGTAGTAGTAGTAGTAGTAGTAGTAGTAGTAGTAGTAGTAGTAGTAGTAGTAGTAGTAGTAGTAGTAGTAGTAGTAGTAGTAGTAGTAGTAGTAGTAGTAGTAGTAGTAGTAGTAGTAGTAGTAGTAGTAGTAGTAGTAGTAGTAGTAGTAGTAGTAGTAGTAGTAGTAGTAGTAGTAGTAGTAGTAGTAGTAGTAGTAGTAGTAGTAGTAGTAGTAGTAGTAGTAGTAGTAGTAGTAGTAGTAGTAGTAGTAGTAGTAGTAGTAGTAGTAGTAGTAGTAGTAGTAAGGCCTCTTTTACGGGCAAATGACGCATATGCGTAAACCAAAAGCAACAAGAAACTCAATAAACAATGTCCAACAAAAGAATCTGCTGACTGCAAAAAAAGGACACAAGGTAAAACTCAAGTCCAATAGATAGTAGTAGTAGTAGTAGTAGTAGTAGTAGTAGTAGTAGTAGTAGTAGTAGTAGTAGTAGTAGTAGTAGTAGTAGTAGTAGTAGTAGTAGTAGTAGTAGTAGTAGTAGTAGAGTAGTAGTAGTAGTAGTAGTAGTAGTAGTAGTAGTAGTAGTAGTAGTAGTAGTAGTAGTAGTAGTAGTAGTAGTAGTAGTAGTAGTAGTAGTAGTAGTAGTAGTAGTAGTAGTAGTAGTAGTAGTAGTAGTAGTAGTAGTAGTAGTAGTAGTAGTAGTAGTAGTAGTAGTAGTAGTAGTAGTAGTAGTAGTAGTAGTAGTAGTAGTAGTAGTAGTAGTAGTAGTAGTAGTAGTAGTAGTAGTAGTAGTAGTAGTAGTAGTAGTAGTAGTAGTAGTAGTAGTAGTAGTAGTAGTAGTAGTAGTAGTAGTAGTAGTAGTAGTAGTAGTAGTAGTAGTAGTAGTAGTAGTAGTAGTAGTAGTAGTAGTAGTAGTAGTAGTAGTAGTAGTAGTAGTAGTAGTAGTAGTAGTAGTAGTAGTAGTAGTAGTAGTAGTAGTAGTAGTAGTAGTAGTAGTAGTAGTAGTAGTAGTAGTAGTAGTAGTAGTAGTAGTAGTAGTAGTAGTAGTAGTAGTAGTAGTAGTAGTAGTAGTAGTAGTAGTAGTAGTAGTAGTAGTAGTAGTAGTAGTAGTAGTAGTAGTAGTAGTAGTAGTAGTAGTAGTAGTAGTAGTAGTAGTAGTAGTAGTAGTAGTAGTAGTAGTAGTAGTAGTATAGTAGTAGTAGTAGTAGTAGTAGTAGTAGTAGTAGTAGTAGTAGTAGTAGTAGTAGTAGTAGTAGTAGTAGTAGTAGTAGTAGTAGTAGTAGTAGTAGTAGTAGTAGTAGTAGTAGTAGTAGTAGTAGTAGTAGTAGTAGTAGTAGTAGTAGTAGTAGTAGTAGTAGTAGTAGTAGTAGTAGTAGTAGTAGTAGTAGTAGTAGTAGTAGTAGTAGTAGTAGTAGTAGTAGTAGTAGTAGTAGTAGTAGTAGTAGTAGTAGTAGTAGTAGTAGTAGTAGTAGTAGTAGTAGTAGTAGTAGTAGTAGTAGTAGTAGTAGTAGTAGTAGTAGTAGTAGTAGTAGTAGTAGTAGTAGTAGTAGTAGTAGTAGTAGTAGTAGTAGTAGTAGTAGTAGTAGTAGTAGTAGTAGTAGTAGTAGTAGTAGTAGTAGTAGTAGTAGTAGTAGTAGTAGTAGTAGTAGTAGTAGTAGTAGTAGTAGTAGTAGTAGTAGTAGTAGTAGTAGTAGTAGTAGTAGTAGTAGTAGTAGTAGTAGTAGTAGTAGTAGTAGTAGTAGTAGTAGTAGTAGTAGTAGTAGTAGTAGTAGTAGTAGTAGTAGTAGTAGTAGTAGTAGTAGTAGTAGTAGTAGTAGTAGTAGTAGTAGTAGTAGTAGTAGTAGTAGTAGTAGTAGTAGTAGTAGTAGTAGTAGTAGTAGTAGTAGTAGTAGTAGTAGTAGTAGTAGTAGTAGTAGTAGTAGTAGTAGTAGTAGTAGTAGTAGTAGTAGTAGTAGTAGTAGTAGTAGTAGTAGTAGTAGTAGTAGTAGTAGTAGTAGTAGTAGTAGTAGTAGTAGTAGTAGTAGTAGTAGTAGTAGTAGTAGTAGTAGTAGTAGTAGTAGTAGTAGTAGTAGTAGTAGTAGTAGTAGTAGTAGTAGTAGTAGTAGTAGTAGTAGTAGTAGTAGTAGTAGTAGTAGTAGTAGTAGTAGTAGTAGTAGTAGTAGTAGTAGTAGTAGTAGTAGTAGTAGTAGTAGTAGTAGTAGTAGTAGTAGTAGTAGTAGTAGTAGTAGTAGTAGTAGTAGTAGTAGTAGTAGTAGTAGTAGTAGTAGTAGTAGTAGTAGTAGTAGTAGTAGTAGTAGTAGTAGTAGTAGTAGTAGTAGTAGTAGTAGTAGTAGTAGTAGTAGTAGTAGTAGTAGTAGTAGTAGTAGTAGTAGTAGTAGTAGTAGTAGTAGTAGTAGTAGTAGTAGTAGTAGTAGTAGTAGTAGTAGGAGTAGTAGTAGTAGTAGTAGTAGTAGTAGTAGTAGTAGTAGTAGTAGTAGTAGTAGTAGTAGTAGTAGTAGTAGTAGTAGTAGTAGTAGTAGTAGTAGTAGTAGTAGTAGTAGTAGTAGTAGTAGTAGTAGTAGTAGTAGTAGTAGTAGTAGTAGTAGTAGTAGTAGTAGTAGTAGTAGTAGTAGTAGTAGTAGTAGTAGTAGTAGTAGTAGTAGTAGTAGTAGTAGTAGTAGTAGTAGTAGTAGTAGTAGTAGTAGTAGTAGTAGTAGTAGTAGTAGTAGTAGTAGTAGTAGTAGTAGTAGTAGTAGTAGTAGTAGTAGTAGTAGTAGTAGTAGTAGTAGTAGTAGTAGTAGTAGTAGTAGTAGTAGTAGTAGTAGTAGTAGTAGTAGTAGTAGTAGTAGTAGTAGTAGTAGTAGTAGTAGTAGTAGTAGTAGTAGTAGTAGTAGTAGTAGTAGTAGTAGTAGTAGTAGTAGTAGTAGTAGTAGTAGTAGTAGTAGTAGTAGTAGTAGTAGTAGTAGTAGTAGTAGTAGTAGTAGTAGTAGTAGTAGTAGTAGTAGTAGTAGTAGTAGTAGTAGTAGTAGTAGTACTACTACTACTACTACTACTACTACTACTACTACTACTACTACTACTACTACTACTACTACTACTACTACTACTACTACTACTACTACTACTACTACTACTACTACTACTACTACTACTACTACTACTACTACTACTACTACTACTACTACTACTACTACTACTACTACTACTACTACTACTACTACTACTACTACTACTACTACTACTACTACTACTACTACTACTACTACTACTACTACTACTACTACTACTACTACTACTACTACTACTACTACTACTACTACTACTACTACTACTACTACTACTACTACTACTACTACTACTACTACTACTACTACTACTACTACTACTACTACTACTACTACTACTACTACTACTACTACTACTACTACTACTACTACTACTACTACTACTACTACTACTACTACTACTACTACTACTACTACTACTACTACTACTACTACTACTACTACTACTACTACTACTACTACTACTACTACTACTACTACTACTACTACTACTACTACTACTACTACTACTACTACTACTACTACTACTACTACTACTACTACTACTACTACTACTACTACTACTACTACTACTACTACTACTACTACTACTACTACTACTACTACTACTACTACTACTACTACTACTACTACTACTACTACTACTACTACTACTACTACTACTACTACTACTACTACTACTACTACTACTACTACTACTACTACTACTACTACTACTACTACTACTACTACTACTACTACTACTACTACTACTACTACTACTACTACTACTACTACTACTACTACTACTACTACTACTACTACTACTACTACTACTACTACTACTACTACTACTACTACTACTACTACTACTACTACTACTACTACTACTACTACTACTACTACTACTACTACTACTACTACTACTACTACTACTACTACTACTACTACTACTACTACTACTACTACTACTACTACTACTACTACTACTACTACTACTACTACTACTACTACTACTACTACTACTACTACTACTACTACTACTACTACTACTACTACTACTACTACTACTACTACTACTACTACTACTACTACTACTACTACTACTACTACTACTACTACTACTACTACTACTACTACTACTACTACTACTACTACTACTACTACTACTACTACTACTACTACTACTACTACTACTACTACTACTACTACTATCGACAGTTGCCAAGAAATGGCCACACACACACACACACACATACACACACACACACACACACACACACATTAACTACAACACACAGCAACTTGCGGTACAGGGGAGTGCCGGCCAGCGAAGTGAGAGGCTACAGAAAGAAATACGTAGACACTGCCGGAGCAGAATGTTGGCGGAGCCAAGTATCTACGAGAGAAGATTCAGAGTCGGCCGTGTAGACACTGCCGAAGCAGAATGTTGGCGGAGCCAAGTATCTACAAGTGTCTGAATCCGAGGGATGGCGACCGAGGGCCTGAGTAGCCGGAAATGAGCGTGGCCAACACCCCGTTTATTCACTTTATCAAAGCAAATTAGTGATGAGAAATGGGAGGTGTTAGGGTGAAACACTACAAGCAAGCAAGAATGATCGTCGCACAGAGCGGATCGAAATATCTAGCAGAGTAAACTCTAGCAAGACATGCAACGATGCATGCCACCCACGTTGAGCGCTACAAGCAAACGTCATAATAGCGCCGCCACACGCTTTCCACATCGG
>NC_088655.1:7467332-7572332 GCF_964019385.1 Sycon ciliatum | reverse complement strand
CTCCGAAAACAGCACACGAGAGTGTCGCACAGGGCAACCAGCCGGCAGGCGTTCCGTTGCGCCAACAGTCGCACTGGACGCCCATTCACTTGGATCGGCTTGAGTCGGCTCTGGCCAGGCACCCTGACCGCGCATTCGTTAACTCCCATTATGCATGACATGTCCTCTCCATTTTTGTTCAACAGGCTCGCCGATGCCCTGGGTAGCCACGAATAGATTCAATGTGCATGACCTGTTGCACTACCTCAACGATTTCCTCACAGTTCAACCTACACAGCCGTCAAACTATGTTTGTCGGCAGTTTTACACATTACTCGCAGTCATGGACCACCTGCCAGTCCCGTTAGCCAAGGGCCCTGACAAGGTGTGCCCGCCGTCCACAATTGTCACATTATTTGGGCATAGAGTTAGATTCCCAAGCATGGGAGATGCGGCTGCCAGCCTCAAAGCTGTCGGAACTAAAGAGCACCCTTGACACCTGGGTACACCTAGTACAGTGCACCAAACGGGAATTGCTCTCGTTGGCAGGCTCTTTGTCATTTGCCGCCTAAATAGTACCAATGGGCGCACTTTCTGCCAGCCAGTACACGTCTCGCTCAATCCACTCCTCCACAGCAGAGAAGAACTGTGTCTCCTCTTCTGCGCTAATCTTCTTCCGCGGGTACTCGCTGATACCAGGACCATCACAGCCATTTGGTTCTTCACCAGACTTCTATACCCATTTAACCTTCCAAAGCTTCTCTGCCGACATCCAATGCATCTCGCCGTCGTCAACCTTCAGGATGACATCGTTGTCGTCACTCTCTACTTGGACATGATGAGACAGCTTTGAATGCGGGCGTGTCGGAGCTGCAGGCATTGGTGAGTCATCGGCGACTGGCTGGAGAACTTCGTTGTTAGCACTAGGGGCCATACCGTCGGTCAGCTGATCCTCATACAATAGCAATCATGTAGACTGTTCAGGAGGCGCCACAGCTGCTGATGCGAATTGCACTGGCGGGCTACTATCTGCGGGGGCTGGACCGGGCCGAATTACGACGCGCACAAGCTGATCATTCGCATACTCTACAGACAGGCGCCCACACAAAGTCACCAGGTCAATGCCAATCAGTACGCCAGCGGCCACTACATACAGATCAGGCACAACGACAGCATTCAAGACCACTTCATGTATACTCACTGGTCCGTCATGCCTTCAAAACGTGAGGGTCACTGTACCACACGTCTGCATGGTGTTGCCATCCAGCGCTACAAAACTGTCACTATTTGTCAGTGGCGTCACATCGAGACCAAGGCAATGCAGCAGGGCTTCTGTTACTAACGTCCGGGTGGAGCCAGTGTCTATCACTGCTGCAGCACGCTCACTGTCACTCGCGTTAGGACCAGCGCATTCAACAAACACACGAGGTAGCTTCGGGCACGATGATGATGCAGATGCCAGGAGGCACACGCCCTTGGAGTAGACTGAGGCCCCATCAACTTAGCAGCTGTGTATCCAGCCACTTTTGTCTCAGCACGCAGTCTTTCTTGACATGCCCTTTCTTGTCACAGAAGTGGCAGAACAGGTCCTTGCGCCGGTGCTCTTGTTTTGTACCATTCCCTTCTAGGGATAACTTCGGGCAATGCCTTTTGAAGTGGCCCGGTTCTCCACAATGGTAGCAAAGCTGCGGCGATGACGTGGCAACACTGTCTTGCACAAATGTGGCAGCTGCGGACACTGCACCAACTCTGGTGTCGGTTGCTGTTCGCAGTGCCCGGATCCTATCAAGGCATTCATACACCTTCAGGTCCTTGCCTGCCATGGACAAACGGAAATACTTTGCCTACACTCACATCCCACTCGACATTGGACCAATTACTTGCTTTTGCACAAGAAGGACTAAAACTAAAAGAGCAAGAGAAGAAAGATCATGGCTCGCGCACCAAGATCACATGGACAAAATGGCGACCTACGTCATCGTGTGCACTCACAACAATACTAGAAAAATAATACTGGAAAATGGATGGACGTCACGAGAAGAGCGCGGATAAATAATACAAAGCTCAACAAGAATTGATGTGTAGTGATCAAAAGTAAATACGTTCGATATCAAGAAAGTAATAGAGAGAGAGAGTGAGAGAGAGAGAGAGAGAGAGAGAGAGAGCAAGAAAGAGAGAGAGAGAGAGAGAGAGAGAGAGATAGAGAGAGAGTGAGAGACATAATCACACTCACAAACAAGTACCCCTTGCCCACACAAATACGTCACATACGCACACCTGCAGTAGCATGCATATGCAAAGTTAACGTCATGCTCTCATGCGCGCACACACATGTGTACGCCTGCGCGTGTGTGCTCAACATTCGTGGACATGCACAAGCGCACACACTCACACACACCATGCGCCATGCCATGTTCATTGGATTTTGCCTGTATTTCACCTGATGATCAGGCATGAAACTATACTAGTGAAAATTGTATTCTTGTTTCCAAGGAAATTGTTCATTAATTCCCAAAGAAATCTTCTTTGATAATGATCCAGAAATCCCTATGCCATTGTCGGTGTTACCTTTACTCATTAACTGTGTTTTTTTTGTTTGTGTGTGTGTGTGTTTTTGCGCATGCATGGTTGTGTGTGTATGTATGTGTGTGTGTGTCTATGTGTGCATGTGTGTGTGTGTGTGTGTGTGTGTGTGTGTGTGTGCGTGTGCGTGAGTGTGTGTGCGTTCATGCATATGCGTATTTTTATGTGGTTGTGAATCGCCATGTGTATGTGTGTATTTGTGTATGTTTATGTGTGTTTGTGTGTACTTGGTTTGTATTCATTAACAATACTACTTCCAGGATGGTAACACACCATTACACTTTGCAGCATCGAATGGTCATGTTTCCGTAGCAGAACATCTACTTAATTCTGGACATTCGTTGGACCCAAAGGATGATGTAAGTCAGGATATCCCTGGTGCATCCTTGTTAGTGTATGAACAGAAAAGAAGGATAATACGAGTGTACACAGTCCGGTCCGGTGCATGTGTACCAGGTCTCATGTTCATCTGTTGTACTCACAATAATACATGCACAATTGGAGAACATTTTCATGGGAGAACAACAGTTTGCACTATCTTCAACAGCCTAGACAACAATATTGAGTTCCTTGTCAACTCAAAAATACTTTAAAGTCCAGTGTCTTGATGAGATTTGGTGTATGTTTTCATGTGAAATCGCACTGAACACAATTATGGTTCTGTAAAGCAACCGGCTGCTAGATTGGAATTCTTTGGCACTTTGTACACCTGCATAATGTTACACTTCCAGTGGCAGGTAAGATAGTTGAACAGCACAATCAGTCATGTCTTTGTGCGTAACCCGTACAATACTGGTGGTTTGTGTAAATCTGCATGAAGAAGTCTCATCCAAACTTGGTTGGTTGAATTTCCAGTGGCGTATTTTCTTGTCCTGAACAAAACCAATCTACCAACCCACATGGGGAGAACACTCGGGTATGCCAATGTTGCACCAGTTTTTTGTTCATTGCAGGCATCCTCGCTGTGCTTTTGAATTGCCTGTCGTTGGCAGCAGAGGATTGGGCGTATTTTGGAGGCTTCTTATTACTTCCTCCGTTAAGCAAAACTTCGTTGCATTTTTACAGTTCAGTCCAAATCATTCTACGGCTACGAACACGATTTGCAAAGTGGAAAAAAGCAGCATATGAAAGATATATAATGACAGATGAAACACAGCTCGTTTCAAAGCCGTCCAGTTTCACTCTTCGATGACGACTTACACTCACTGATGACATCGAGTCTGGAGCCTCACTGACTTTCACCTCCAGCGCTGCCAGCTTTTGTACCGCAGCATTTACAAATTGCCAAGACACGATTTGATCGTGGAGATCGCCAAGTTCTTTGCTCGAACTGTGAGCTTGATGACCTCCACGGTGGCGCTGGTAGTTGTGGCCACTCTCCGGAACGCCATGGAAGGAGCCACACAGACGCAAACAAACGCTCCCCATCTTCGCAGGGGTGTATTCGTGCCAGAACGTTTCCACACCCTGCAGAAGCTCCTTTTAGGTTTCCTTAGCCACGAGTGACACGGCTGTCTACAGGCTGAGGAAGAACGCCAAGTCGTCGAGGTTGAGATCAGGATTTTGCGCCGACTGCATGACAACATGAATGTCGAACATTTTTGATTTCCCCTGCGCTGCAAACAAAAGTGCATTGATTATGGTTGTGTGCGGATGCGCACCATCGACTCGTGCTAGTACAGCAGTGCCTGAGCGCTGGCCGGCTCCTGGATACTTCTTAGAGCCAGCGGTATTTCAAACTGTTTCTCACTTTCGTACTTTGGTGTCATGCGCGCACGCCTGGGGTTGTGTTCTGGTGACATCCTGTCGAGAAACGGTTCTGCTTCGCCGATTTTTTCAAAGGACTCCACGCTTTTTGGAGGTTCAAAAGCCTGTCAGAACAATGGACGACAACTCGGCTACCCTATGTAGAGGATAGATCACTGACATGTATGTCTAATACCGACAGAAATATCATGACAAGAACACTAAAAACGCAACGAAGCTTAGCGGAGGTAGTAAGTTCTTACCCTATCCCTAATGCCTTCGAGCTTATCACAGACAATAACGACCTTTTGGGGAGATAGTGTGCTGCTTTGAGTAACCTGTATTGCCATGCAAATGTTCAACAAGCTTGAAAGCAACGCCACACTGCTGCCTGGAACTAGCTCGGGAATCCCCGCAACACACTTACAATAGTTGTGAAATACCAAGCAATGGACAGCAGCTGGCTTATGAGGAGCCATAGCTGACTTGTAATGAGCGGGAACAAGTGAAGCCAATGCCGGTTAGAAAGAGCAGAGCTAAACTTCCCAATTTACCGTATGGAAGACGATTTTATTAGAGAAATGGAGTGTAAAACCTAGCATTAAAAAAAAGAAATAAATTATCGTATCCGTTCCCGAAGGGAACTCACGACGGCCGCTAACACCCGATAAACCCTAGCGGCAGATGCAGCGCCTAACGGTGGGGGTGAGTGGATAAGTCTCACAACCACTGGCACAAGTGCCGAGAACGACCCTATTAGCTGCATCCATGTACCCCTTGTGCCTGGCCACAAGTTCCCAGTTGACTGTGGGTAGCAGCACGGCTGGAAAAACCACTCCCAGGCAGGACTTGAACCAGCTACCTCTCGTATCTCAATCATGGTTTTCGACCAACCCACTGTGCCTGCCTGGTCTAGAAGCAAACAAATATGTTGACGTTGCATGGATGGCACCACAAAAAAAGAAAGTGAAAGTAAGCAGTCATGCACATACAAGAGCAATGTCATTATGGTTGGTGTTGTTGTCAACTACCCTGTCTACACTGGCCAACATGCAACACTCACTGCCCACTCGACATTGGACTAGTTACTTGGTTTTGCACAAGAAGAAATAAAACTTTTAAAAAATTAAAAAAATCACGGTTTGCGTCTGCATCTTCGCAGCTGCATCTGCGCCTTGATCCTTGAAGGGTGGTGGCGTTCTTACGGATGCGGAAAACTCGGCCTCTATATATAAAACTAAAAGAGCTAGAGAAAAAGGATAAAATCTTGCGAACCATCATGACACGGACACAATGGCGACCTACATCATCATGTGCACGCACAATAATACTGGGAAAGGAAGAACGTCACGACCACAGCGCGAATTAATAATACAAAGCCTAACAATAATTGGTACGTAGTGATCAACAGTAAATGTGTTTGATATAAAGAAAGGAATAGACAGAGAGATAGAGATAGATAGATAGAGAGAGAGAGAGAGAGAGAGAGAGATAGATAGATAGATGAGGTGGCGTCGACAGTTACTTAGTCGATCTATTACAACTCTCCCCCCAGACGCCAATACTCCAGAACAATATCGCATTGGTACTGAGTCACTGCCTCCGCCGTCAAATTTCAGGCCCCAGGCTCCACTATCACTAGTGTCACTCTCACTGTCACTCTCGGCAGGGCTCGGCTGAGCGCTGTGGACATCCGCATTGTCTGGTAATACAGGAGCTGAGTCTAGCTTCATAAGGTCAATGTTGACCACTTACTCTGCATCATTGGCATGTCTGATCACAATGGTTGATGATGACATAATCTTCTCCACCTTCCAGGCACGTACGCAGGGTAACCTCTAGAGGGTTGTCAGCCGAATCACAACCAATAAGTTTTAAAAATCTCAGTTGAGGCGTAGCATTAACTGTAGTTAACACGCACGTAACGATCTCTCAGCGCGTGTTAACTGTAGTTAACACGCACGTAACGCTCTCTCAGCGCGTGGCCGCCTGCGTTTACTGCACATAGCACTCCACATTTGCCCGTAGCTACTTCACACTGCATTCCACATCTACCCGTAGCGCTGTCGTTGAGCTGCTTTCCAGGTTGATGCGTTTGATGCAATCCGAATTGATGCAATCTGAATTCGGACCCCACGCGGAGTTCTCTGAGACCCCCGCGGTGGCTGCACGACAAAATGTCGAGGACAGGGACACCCACGAACCTACTATACCTGTCGTCCCCGTGTCCGCGGCAATCGCGACCGCCATGAAACAGTTTATGGACCGACTGGACCGTCTGGAAGGTGCAGAGCAAACAGCAACCTCAGCCCTAGGTACGTCCACTTTGCATTCGTCTAGTGTTTCCTGCGCCATGCTGCATGATGAAGGGCCTGTAAAAATCAAGCGCACCCCAGAGCGTGATCGACAAAATCGTAACGCACCAATTTGTTGACTTACAAGAACTGTTGCCACTGACCGCCACGGACGTGCCAAGCCCCCGCGCTCTGGTGTTGGGCGAGGAGGCACCCGGAAAATTCACGCTGTCCTCCCAGCCACGCATGTCCCGGCGCATTTCGGACATCGAAAATTCGCTGGAAGCATGGACGATATTCACAGCCGTCTATCTAGATGCGCATCCGCGCAGAGCAGTAGAACTGTTGGCGTATCAGCACCATTTTCTGAACGCCAGCAAGAAATTCACGTTTTCTGCAGTTGCCGAGTATGACTGCACCTTCCGCCACAGCATCGCGTCCTAGCCGTCACGCCGTTGGGACACAACACCAGAAACACTGTACACTACCGTGTTTGATGCCCGTGCTGTGCGGCCCTTTCGGCCCAGCTCCGCGGCAGCCCCCGGCGCCGCACGCTCATCAACCGAGCGGTATCGACTCTACAACCGGGGATTGTGTCGTCGAAACCCCTGTTTGTACGCTCACCAATGCAGCACCTGCAACGTCTCCAGACACGGCGCACGGGAGTGTCGCACAGGGCAACCAGCCGGCAGGCGTTCCGTTGCGCCAACAGTCGTACTGGACGCCCGTTGACTTGGATCGGCTTGAGTCGGCTCTGGCCAGGCACCCTGACCGTGCATTCATTACCTCCCTTATGCAAGACATGTCCTCTCCATTTTTGTTGAACAGGCTCGCCGATGCCCTTTGCTGGGTAGCCACGAATAGATTCAATGTGCATGACCTGCTGCACTACCTCGATGATTTCCTCACAGTTCAACCTCCACAACCGCCAAACTATGTTCGTCTGCAGTTTTACACATGACTCGCAGTCATGGACCACCTGCAAGTCCCGTTAGCCAACTGCCCTGACAAGGTTTGCCCGCCGTACACAATTGTCACATTTTTGGGCATAGAGTTAGATTCCCAAGCATGGGAGATGCGGCTGCCAGCCTCAAAGCTGTCGGAACTAAAGAGCACCCTTGACACCTGGGTACACCTAGTACAGTGCACCAAATGGGAATTGCTCTCGTTGGCAGGCTCTTTGTCATTTGCCGCCAAAATAGTACCGCCCGGGCGCACTTTCTGCCAGCCAGTATCTGTCTCTTGACAGGCCCCAGCGCCTGAGCCAAGAGACTCCAAACGATATAATCCAGGTGGCACGCTTGCATTGAGTCATGGAACGGCCGGTCACTACTGCTAGACCCATCCTGGTGCAAACAGACCGAGATGCAGCTGTTCACGCATGCTTCTGACCATGGCTATGGCTTGGTCTGTGGCAAAGAATGGGCGTATGGCCAGTGGGAGGCACTTCACAAGGATCTGTCCATAGAATGGCGCCCTTATCTGTGTGACGCTAGGCAAACGACTGTGCAAGCGTCGACTATTAGTTCAATGTGACAACGAAGCGGTCTGCACAATCTGGCGCACAGGAATGTCTAGGAGCCCAGAGATCATGACACTTGTCAGGATTGCGTTGTTAGCAGCTGCCAAGCATAACATGGTTGTGTTTTTAGCACACATACGTGGTGTTGACAACGTTCTTGCTGACCGTTTGTCCCGGCTGCAGGTCGAGAGCTTCCGGAAGCTACATCCCCAGGCGTCTCCTGTCCCCATGTCGCTAGAAGTCTGGCAGCTCACACGCCTACAGACCACACCATAGCCCTTATCCTTGCGGAAGTGGCAACAAGTACCGCCCGGTCGTATGCTGCCGGCGTGACAGCATACGAGAGATTATGCCAGTTAGCCCCATCCCTCACACAAACAAGTCAACAAAGAGGCATCTTTGGATTGAGGAGTGCTGGTTTCGAAACAACTGGTTTGAAGCTCAAAGTAGAGCTGGTGTAAGCTCAGAGCAGAGCTGGTGTTAGCTCAAAGTAGAGCTGCTGTTAGCTCAAAGTAGAGCTGCGGTTAGCTCAAAGTAGAGGTGCGGTTAGCTCAAAGTAGAGCTGCTGTTAGCTCAAAGTAGAGCTGCGATTAGCTCAAAGTAGAGCTGCGGTTAGCTCAAAGTAGAGCTGCTGTTAGCTCAAAGTAGAGCTGCGGTTAGCTCAAAGTAGAGCTGCTGTTAGCTTAAAGTAGAGCTGCTGTTCGCTCAAAGTAGAGCTGCAATGCTAAATGGATGTAATATAGCGCAAGGCAGAGCCGCAGCAAATAGCTAGATAACACCAGTTGTGAGAGTGGACCCGATTAGTGGGTACGATAATTGTGATGGTGTGAATAAGTTGGATAGGGAGGGATGGTGGGAAAAGAAACACTGCTGAAGCACGATCCGTTGTCTGGAAGAGCACAACAGGGCAAGCAAGATTTGTTTTTCTTTTCCGCAAAATGGGCTGGTGCCATTTGTGATTTCGCAGCAAAACAAAGCGCATGACGTCAGTCTTGAATGCAGTACAAAGCAATGCAGTGCAGTGTGTGCGCTAGTTCGGATTGTTGCTAACAAGTACTAGCACAGCTAGTACACCATTAGCCCCATCCCTCACACAAACAAGTCAACAAAGAGGCATCTTTGGATTGAGGAGTGCTGGTTTCGAAACAACTGGTTTGAAGCTCAAAGTAGAGCTGGTGTAAGCTCAGAGCAGAGCTGGTGTTAGCTCAAAGTAGAGCTGCTGTTAGCTCAAAGTAGAGCTGCGGTTAGCTCAAAGTAGAGCTGCGGTTAGCTCAAAGTAGAGCTGCTGTTAGTTCAAAGTAGAGCTGCGATTAGCTCAAAGTAGAGCTGCTGTTAGGTCAAAGTAGAGCTGCTGTTAGCTCAAGATAGAGCTGCTGTTAGCTCAAAGTAGAGCTGCTGCTAGCTCAAAGTAGAGCTGCGGTTAGCTCAAAGTAGAGCTGCTGTTAGCTCAAAGTAGAGCTGCTGTTAGCTCAAAGTAGAGCTGCGGTTAGCTCAAAGTAGAGCTGCTGTTAGCTCAAAGTAGAGCTGCTGTTAGCTCAAAGTAGAGCTGCAATGCTAAATGGATGTAATATAGCGCAAGGTAGAGCCGCAGCAAATTGCTAGATAACACCAGTTGTGAGAGTGGACCCATGAAACCAGCACTCCGTTAGCTAAGCACTATTGACGCACAGCAAGGGTCAATTATTGTCAGCACAGGCAAGCATTGCGCAGCTAGAGTTCAGTAGCTCATTATTCACCCGAGTTGGGGATCATGGCATCCATGACACGGCAGCAAGCCGGGATGATACCTGGCGCTTAGCGCTTGTTGAAGTCCGGATGTAGCATAGACACGGATCGCTCTTTCCACTGACCTGCCACTCGGAAGAAGAAGTCGGGGTCACCAGCCATAGCAGCGGTGGTTGCTGTACCAATGTGGACCAAATGTCCGGAGTAGTTCGACTGTGATGGTACACCGGCCGCAGCGACACGAGACCATACTGTTACTGTGAATGACTGCCTGGTCAGCTGCTGTCTGTTCGAGAGTACGAACAAGAGTTGCTCCGGTCCCTCGCGACGAGTGACAAATGGGTAGCTAATAATGGCACGGACCGGGCAGTACGGCGGTACAGACGGGCCAATGTCACTAGTAACGCCTTTACCGAATGGGTCCGTCTTGGATGAAAGCAGGAAGAGTTGCAGGCGTCCGTCACCAGGGGAGCTAGTACAGCCCCGTGTGATGCCATTAGTGAATTCAGCACACCGAAGAAATCCAAAGAAGCAGCATGGCGGCTTGGTAGAGCAGCTTGTCATGGCCATTTAGGATACTACTTTTCCTGCGTGCATCCGTCAGGTGTCGTAGGATTGGCATAGTTATAGGAAGGCGAGGGGTGAGTACAGCCGTACCATGGCATCGCTGGATGCCCTTTAACACCCTCTTCAGAAGCCACGCATACACTACGGGGCCGGCAAACCCATTCTCAAGGTGGGCTTTATGTACCGCACTCGCATACACAGATACAGTTCAGGGCACGCTGATCATAGTTCACGCATTAATGTGTGTCCAGGAACGATGACTCGGGCAGCAAAAGTGAGCTTCCCCAGGAGGGACTCGAGTTGACGCTGGCCGATGCTGCACTCGCTGATAGTAGCCATGAGTGGCGCATGGATCTCGGACAGCTTGTCCTCTGGTAGCCAAGCTTCGTGGCGCTTGCAGTCTAGGACAATACCAAGGAAGGTCAATGATGGTGATGGCCCTTTGAGCTGGGATGGAGCAAAGAGTGCCGAGATACGTGAATGCCCGGAGGGGGATGGTGAGTTGCTGGTTGGCTGCAGCCAAGCCAGTGGAGATATCGAAAAAGTCATCGAGGTAATGAAGCCGGTGATCTATAGCAAACTCGTGCTGCATGATCCAGTTGACTGCTGTGGCTACTGAGTCAAAGACGGCTGGGCTGGAGCGGAGGCCGAAAGCGCTCGTAGTAGTAGGAGCCTTCCCAGCGAAGTCCTGACGGCGGACTGGGATCTGCCGAAATGCACTGCGTACATCGAGCTTGGACAAATACACAGGCTGTGGGCATGACATGATGATGTTGATCGCGTTGTCAATGCTCGCGTAGTGCAGAGAGAGCGGCTCGGCAGGAATGCCGTCGTTCGCGCCGGTGCCTTCCGGACTAGACAGATGGTGTCGCAGCTTACCGTTCTTTTTGGGGATGGCACCAATACCAGAGTGGCGCATGAACTGAAATGGAGGTGACAGAAATGGGCCTGTGGTCTCGCTGCGGGCGCAGGAAGCAGCTAATTGCTCGGATATAAATGCCGCGTGAGTGGAAGCCAAGGGTAGATTATTAGAGAAAACCGAAATGTCGTGTTAGCCGGCGATCCAAGAGTAAAGCCACTGCGCAGGCCATGGAGAACATACGCAACACATGATTGATCTGAGTGGTTACGTAACAGGCGGGCAAAGTGGTCAGCTAGCAGTGTGGTGTCTGCAGAATGTATAGGAAAGAAACCACGTACCGAGTCAAGCGATTCAGTAGCCATTCTGCTAGGAGCGGCGGGGTGGCCGATTGTCTCCGCGCTGCGGCTGGTTGCACATGATGCATGGGTGGTCCTTGCCACACTGGCTGCAGGTGTGGGAGAAGCGGCACGACGACGAAGAACAGCGACCTCCATTGAAGTTGCGGCAGATTTCTTGGCCGTCGCTGGTATGGTTGCGACCACTGGAGGTAAATGCTGCTGGCTTGGGGACGAAAAGGACACAAACCGCCCCTGGATGGACCGTCTTACATTGAGAGCATTTTGGGTGTGCATGGCTTGTGACAGCTATCTGCCATAGGTTAACGTCGATGGTGTCCAACCTCTTCGTGCCTGGTTACTGGGCCACGAGCATCCGCAGCTGGCGGTCGTACTCTAGCCACGCGCTTGGGAAGAACTGGCGTTTAGCAGTCAGGACCAACTGCTGGTACGCAATCAGCGCAAAAGCTCAGCAGTGTGGTGTAGGGCAGCAGCCGTGATAACAGACATGTATGTGGTCCATGCCTCGAGCCGGGTAGCTACATGTATAATTATCGTGAACCTTGCGACGCACCTGCTTCGCGTCATCCGACTCAACGATATTTAGCTGGCTATCGTTATTCGGGCTGTGCACCAGCCGGAATGTTGGGCCGGAAGTGTGCAAGAATTTCAGGCAACAAACTTGAAAAATCTACGAACTCCCCTCGCAAGATACGTTCTAGCACAGCCTTGGGCACAGCTGGTGCAGGTGGCTGATCTGGTGGGTTACAGGAGATTGGCCTGGCGTAGTGGCGGCAGCAGCCGCATTGCCTTGGCCTTGGGTGAGGAGCGGCACAATGCTCTCCGATAGTAATATAATGGCGGCCGACAAAGCCGACTACACCTCGTCCCGTACGAGAGCGCAGAGATCCGTTGAGCCCGCGTCACCTGAGCTGGCGGAGGAGGCATTGGTGCCAGTCGGGCTTCTGGGCTCGCGAGCCGTGTCCGCACTGTAATGTTGCTGGTTCTCCTGGCCGGAGCAGACCTCACTACCAAGGGCTAGTTGTGCCAGCAAACGGTCCTGTAAAATACTTTCACTAAGTTTCCTTTCGGATTCAAGCCGCGCTGAGAAGGCTCGCTGCGGAGGGCTTGGCAAGGCATTGCCTTGACAGTGCCGACAGTTAGGTCAGGCGTACTGAAGAAATACAGTGTCGAGGTGACACTCGGGCTGGCAGCAAAGCTACGAAAGGCAAAGAAACACTGCAGAAGCACGATCCGTTGTCTGGAAGAGCACAACAGGGCAAGCAAGATTTGTTTTTCTTTTCCGCAAAATGGGCTGGTGCCATTTGTGATTACGCAGCAAAACAAAGCGCATGACGTCAGTCTTGAATGCAGTACAAAGCAATGCAGTGCAGTGTGTGCGCTAGTTCGGATTGTTGCTAACAAGTACTAGCACAGCTAGTACACCACCTGCACCGTGTCGCGCGATACCCCATTCAGGCTTAACACATACTGGATTTCCGAGCATACCGTCAAGTCTTGTATAAAAGCCTCACTTGAATAGAAGCCGCTCTCGAATAGAAGCCGCGATTTTGGGCCCATCAAATCACACATAAGCCTGGTTTTAGTGTTGACATACATAGAAATACCTGTCTTGTATAGAAGCCTGTCTGATATAGAAGCCAGCAAAATTTCACCAAGAAGGTCATAGAAGCCGCAGCTTTTATACAAGACTTTACCATACATGTCATCCAAGTGCCGGCTGGCAACTATCAATGTCTACCTCCAAGTCTTCCGGCATTACAAAATCGTCAACCACCTGTCGTTGTCCCCGTTCCAGGACGGGCGACTGGACCTGCTGCTCCAGGGTATCGCCCGCAACCAGTGCACGAGCAGCCATGTGCAGGAACCCTGGGCTGTCCCGCTGCAACACCTCCGTGCAATCCAGGGCTTCCTGCCGCACTCCGGTCTATCACCGGCCGACCAAGCCATGCTCTGGAGCGCTATCACACTCACCTAATACGCGTTCCTGCGAGTCAGTGAGTGCGCCTCTACCCACCCGCAGAAGATGTTGACGCGGGAACGCGTCTGCATCCGGGAGAACGCAGTGAGGCTGGCTATCTCATTCTCCAAAACAATGCAACTGGGAGAGGGCAGCGATGTGACCGTCGGCGCCACCAACAATAACACCTGCCCGGTAGCCGCATTAGGGAAGTATGCACAGCTGCGCCCCCAAGTGGCGGGAGCGTACTTCCGCTACCATTCTCGCCAGCCGCTTCGCCCCTCGGACATGAACGACTTACTCCGCCGAGCTCTCCCTGGCCAGAAGATCGCCAGCCATAGCCTGCGTATCGGTGCAGCCACTGCCGCCGGAAGGAATGGCCTGCCACCTTGCGTCATCCAAAGGACCGGCCGATGGCGGAGCAACGCTGACCTCTGATACATCCGTCAATCAGAATCGGACATGGAGCCAATCGCGAAGGCACTGGTGACAGCGTGAGTACATGCACCCCCTTCCTGGCACTATCAGCTGCCTGAGTGACAGCACTGCCCTTTTGACACTATCTGCTGTATGAGTGACAGCACTTCCCCCTAACACTACTCGCTATAGGTCGTGGTGACCACACTGCCCCCATAAGCACTGCTGGCAGCAGGAGCGTCTGCACTGCCCTCCTAGCACTCCTCTCTGTACGAGTGCTATTGCTCTCCCGTGCTGCTCCCTGCATAGTTGATGGCACCTGCCCCCTTGATACTTACTTCTGTAGACTCAAAGTTATGTCCCTGAACATCGCTGTACACTTTCATGTAGTTTCCATGTTAAAGTCAGCTAGATTGGGGCTCACGCCTCCCCCAGCAATTTCATTTTTGGGTGGCATTCACTTGGAGTGGGTGGCTGCAAAGCACCCTGTAAGCCTTTGAGCTGACACCCAACTCTAGGTTACCAGCCCCTGCATTCGTCCTACCATGCAGATGTCCGGGTGTAAGCGTAACCCAGTTAGCAGCCTACTTACACATCTGTCCTACCATGTGGAAGTGCGGTGTAAGCCTTACCTTGTTAGCGGTCCCCTTCACATTCGTCCTATCATGTGGTGGCCTGGGTGTAAGCCTAACCCCATATCCCCACATGAATTCCAGTCTAGCCTAAACCTTGTCTTCAATGCTGTGTGTGCAATGGGATGTTAACCCTTGTTTAAAGAGCCACAGGTAGCCCCTTGGCAGATCATGCGGGCATAACTTCTGGCATAATCTTCGGATTTTGCCTAAAAATGATGCCCTGCCATAAATGGACTTCTGAGACCAGACAGTTAGCATAACCTTAAAATGCTGGCCGAAGATTTATTGCTCCATGCATATTTATGCATGTTAAAGGAAATAACCTGATGAATGTTTTTCCTTATTGCCCGGGCCCACATGCACTTGAGAGTTGCGGATCCGCTGCAGGGGTGTCGCAAAGGCGTGTATCACCATGGAAACTGCGAGTAGGGGAACTTCCGCCGTGGCGGAAAGTTCAAATCCGCTACTCCAAAATCTTTGGAGCATATACTCCTGCGGAAGTTCCTGCGACACTCCGACATGGTGAGCGATTTGTGTTGTTCGATTTTATTTTCGATCATGAAGTGGACACTTTGACTTGAGTCAGAACGACTACGGCTGCAGTTGTACATGTATGTTGAGGTAAAGACTCGTTTGATCAAGGGATGAAGAGAGATACGGAGCGATAGGTGGATAGCCGAGAAGCTGAAACCGACGGCTGCGGCGTCGGCCAAAGACCAAATCCCGGACCCGTGAGCAGCCAAGCATGGCCATCATGTAAAACCACGCAGGGGGTCCACTGTGATGTAGGTCTGGCAAGAGCGATACATGTACTTTTATTACCAGTATCTGTAACAGTTATCATTGGTTATCGTCGACGTACTGCTCAACAAGTTCGTACTAGTATTCAGCAACAAAATGTCGACAACGTCTCGCCTATCGACCTCTACCCAACGGAAAATCCATTCTTTCAGATTATACAGAACTACGACTCAAAGTCAACAATACCGGATCCACGACATGTCCATGTAGCTAATGCTTGATACTCAACAAAAAAAAACATTTTGTCCAACACCTACAAGTATCTACATCAACACTGACAACAGTACATCAGTGCTGCGTTGATGTGTCAACAAAGGACGAAACAGTTCTATCCACAGACACAGTACATTGTACTGTAGACCATCAGTATAATGATTACTGTATCAGTACGTGCACGCGTACTTCCAAGTGAAAGCATGCTTGAGTTGCAGGAGAGCTGCAGTGAATTTTTTGGAAGTCAGAGAGGCGTGCTCGCTTCGTTCGCCGTGCACGCGTGAGCATGTGAGACCACGCGAACATTTTGTCGCAGGAGAGGTGCAACACCACTCCCGCAAAACCTTGTCGCACGAGCTGATCCGCGACTGCATGTGGGACCGGGCCCTTATAAGCCAAGCTGTTATGGTGCCAGAGTCCAATACACCACACCACCACATTGCGTTCATGGCCAATCCAAACTCTGCACACACATCACCATCACCACAGCGAGGACAATTCCGGTATATAGATTGATATTGACAATGACCCTCCAGACAGCTGTTTCGCTCCTCCTGAGCTCATCAGTGGAGGCATAATGATGTTGAATGAAAGAATAATAAGAATAGACTGAGGGCTAAATTGGCGCAATTGCGCTCATTCTGCAGAGAAACGTGGCATACCCTAAGTGACAAAAGTGAGAACAAGGTCAGGTGATAAAGGGAGTCTCAAGAAGAAGGCAAACACAGAACAACAACAAAAATGCGTACAAATGCATTCATGCAGGCAGGCACAGTGAGTTGGTCTAAGACCATGATTGAGAAACGAGAGGTATTAGGTTCAAGTCCTGCTTGGAAGCGGAAGGATTTTGGTGTGTGTGTGTGTTTATGTGTGTGTGTGTATGTGTGTGTGTGTGTGTGTGTGTGTCAACGGGATTTGCAGCTGCTCTCTGTCTTCCACCACCGATGCATCCGCTCAATCATGGGAGTGTCTCGCCAAGAATGCTGGGATGACCACATCACCAATCACCAACTACGTGTGAGGTGGGGTGATCCCGACACCATCCGCACGAAGGTGGAGCACTGCCGCCTTGAATGGCTCGGGCATGTTGCTCGGATGGAGGACCACCGGCTGCCGAAGCAAGTTCTCTTTGGCACGCTTCCGTCGCGTCGCCCAGCTCATGGCCCTCGGCGGCGCTGGAAGGATTGTATCATGTCTGACCTTCGTTCTCGCGGCCTCGAGGGGGAATGGCGAGCTGAATGCGAGTCGCGTTCCACCTGGCGCTCGGCGTACTCAGCACCGGTAGATGCCCAGCATACCCCTCCCGTCACCTGCTACACCTGCGACCGACAGTTTACACGCCCCAGTGATCGCGCACGCCACAAGTGTAAGGCTGAGCGTGCGAAGCCGGTTGCGGAGCAAAAAGGTGCATGCCAGTGTGGAGAGTGTGGCCGTTGGCTGAAGTCCCGTGGAGGTCTGGCAAGGCACAAGTGTACTTACCCCCAGTCAGCAGTCGTTGCGCCTTTGCCTGCTTCTCCGCTGTGCTGCGTCGCTCACTGCCAGGCTTGTGACCGCTGCTTTGCGTCTACACGTGGCCGCGCCCGTCATCGCTGCTCGCGGACTTGTAGTCGTCCGACCGTTCAGGACCGTCAGGATTTCACGTGTGTTTGCGCCTGCTCCCGCCGATTTCGCTTACAGCATCACCTGGATCGTCACAGGGCTGTGCGCTCCTCCTCTCTCTCAGCTGCCCCTCCGGGGCCCACGTAACCTTCATGGCAGTGGCTCAACAGGACAGGTGTGTGTGTGTGTGTGTGTGTGTGTGTGTGTGTGTGTGTGTGTGTGTGTGTGTGTGTGTGTGTGTGTGTGTGAGCATGCATGCATGAGTGTGTGTGTGGGTGCATTCGTGCGTGTGCATCAACATGTGTATGGCTGTGGGTATGTGTGTACATGTCTTGTCTTTAATTTGCTGCTACTTCCAGGAAGGTGACACACCATTACATGATGCAGCACGGCTTTTTCATGTTTCCGTAGTGGAATGTCTTCTCACTTCTGGACATTCGTTGGAACCAAAGAATAATGTAAGTCAGATTATCCGTGATGCATGCTTGTTTTTAAGAGCAGAGTTATTTTTTTTTACTATTATTCACAAACCCAACTCGTAAAATAAATAATTATGTGGACAAAACAAACAGCTACTGAGCAGGGGCTGCACTGGGCAGCTGTGATGGTGAGGTACCAGGGGCTCCACCGACCAAAGGTCTCGGCACCAGGAAAAAGAAACAGAAATGTAAAGCAAAGCTAGGTCTAGCTATGGGAAAGAAGAATGGGTAAAAGTACCGGTAGGTGTTTAGAAAAATAAAAACAAGATGAAAATGGATTGTTTATTATCAGTGTTTGGGCTGATGTACAATGTACATGTCAACTTCATTAACCAAAACTTATGAACCTTTTTAATAGATCTGATACGAAACTCGCACAAAGAAGTGTAAAGAAAACAAGCTAAAAACAGAAAAATAATAAAGCACCCAATTTTGATAATCCAGGGGATGGCCCACGCCTGGTAAAAGAATAAACAGAGAAAAGAAAAGAATCATAACAAGTTTTTCCATGTATGCAAAACACAGCTGAGCACTCTGAGCAAGGCCAGGTACGCGGATTAGCGGGTCCGGCAAGCGACGAGCTCGAAAATTACAGGGAGTTTGTTGCCCAGTACCAGTTGCTGTCTCTCAGGTGTCGGTAGACCTTTGTCTTGAATGACTGAAAACGTGTTTTGTGTGGGCGCTGCGACAGCAGTCTGTCAGGAAAGGAGTTCCATGCGCCAATACAGCAGTATGGCAAAGACCGCTTCACGACGGATGGAGCTGAGACAGGGAGCGTGTCTGACAGTTGATAGGCGTGGCTAGTGGCATTATTGTGCTGGTTCCTGGTTCTGGGTTTGGCTGGAGAAACGCGATGCGGTGGCAATACAGCAAGTAGCGGAGGAGGACCAGTAATGAAATGCAATTTGGACATGCACGAGAGAGCAGCAACAGTCTGGCGGACAGCCTGACTGGGGAGAATTGCACCAGGGCCACTGATGCGCAGTGCTCGGCGTTGAACATTATCCAGAAGTTGGATGTGGCTGGCTGGCGCGCCCATCCACACAAGCGGGGCATAATCCATCAGGGGCCTCATGAATGCCTTGTAGACAGTCGTTCGGCCAGCTGGCGTTAGAATGTGGGCCGCTCGTCGGAGAAAGCCGCTGCTGAGCGCGGATGGTCACGGTCCTGAGGTGACTAGCGAAGGACAATTTGGAGTCAAATCGATCACCAAGCAGTGATATGCTGGTTTCCTCCGGTACAGGGGTACCACCAAACAGGATTTGGGGCAGCTCTAGGTCAGTGCGTCGGAGGGTAGCAGTCATAGCCTGTGACTTGGTGGGCTCGAAAGACACTTTCCACTGGCAACCCCACTCATGCAGGCGGTTTGTAGATACCTGCAAGGTGTGTGCAGCGTCACGAGGGCACTGAGCTGAGGATACTAGACTGTATAGTGTCGTATCGTCTGCGTAGGCCTCAAGCTGAGCATTGCCATCAAGAACATCGGCAGCGTCATTCAGGTATATTAGAAACAACGTAGGGCCCAATATACTACCTTGAGGCACCCCTGCAGAGATTGGGTAGAGAGAAGAAATCTGACCGCCGACTAAGCACTGGAGTGAACGGCCGTCAAGATAAGACGATAGCCAGCTATGGAGAGTGCCAGTAATGCCGAGCTGCCGGACCTTGTAGAGGAGGCCCACGTGGGAAACTCGGTCAAAGGCCCCGGCTATATCGACTGCGAGAATTCGTGCCGCACCACCTTGGCCAACGATGTCCACCCAGGCGTTATGAAGCGCCTGTAGTGCGTCTGCCGTGCCGAGACCTCTACGGAACCCAACCTGGTGGGGAGTGAGGAGCTGCTGGCGCTCAAGATGGTTCATCAGTTGGCGATTGACAATAGTTTCCATTACTTTGGACATTATGCATACTAACGAGACTGGGCGGTAGTTCTTCAGAACAGAGCGCAAGGACCGTTTATGGATCGGTACCACGTTAGCTGTCTTCCAAGATTCTGGTTGAACTCCACACCTGAAACAGAGAGCGAATAGCTGGGACAAAGGCTTCGCAAGTTCTTTGGCACACTCTTTCAGGACCCGGGCTGAATTGCCGTCAGGACCAGTCGCCTTTGATATATCGAGTCACGCTAGCAGACGGTAGACAGTGGCGGGGCGAAAATGAACGGCTGCGAGTGCCGGTGCTCCGGTTGCAACAAGGTCAGGTAAGTCGTCAGAAGTAAGATCCTGGCCAGTGACACTGCACTTCCTGGAGAAGAAGGTGGCAAAGGCCTCCGATTTCTCATGGCTTGTTGCCAACTCCCGTCCGACCGCATAAACAATGAGAGGAATGTCCGTGTTACGTCCGTCCCCACTAGCATACTTTAACTTGGTCCACCATTCTTTGTCCTTGAGTGAGCCAGTGGACAGGCTGTGACGGATACTGGCCTCTTTAGCTTCCTGGGATCGCCTTAGGATGTTGACGGCTGTGGTAACGGAGCGGAGGAAAGCTTGTTTGAGTGAAAGATCGTTCGGGTGTTTTCTCCAGGAACGCCAACGTTTGTCCTTTTCCCTCATAGCAGCTGTACATTCCGGTGTCCACCATTTTGGATCACTCGGTCTCGTGGTAAGTTCCTTAGATGGGACAAACCTGGCCATTGCGCCTCTGATAGTGGTGGTTACCCACCCGCTCACAGGAGGTGTCCGGGTCATCAGTTTATGATGTCGTGCCATGGAGAGTAGCGAACTAAAGCTCGGAGGTGATGCCAGTCTGCGCTCTTGTACCGCCAGACAGTTCGCTTTGCTGCAGGTTCGTGGCAAGGTAATATGCCTACGAAGTCGGATAGAACGATAACGTGGTCAAACCGCCCAAGACAGGGTGTGGCGGTTGTCAATACTGGGGAGTTGAAGGTAGATATCACGAGGTCAAGGGTATTGTCGCCACGAGTAGGAGTCTGAACATGCTGCGTAAGGAGGTGCGCGGCACAAGTGTCCTCAAGTGCTTCGCCCGCCGGTGTGGTCTTAGAGCTGTTTAGCCAGGCACGGTTGTGAACGTTAAAGTCCCCAGCAAGAATGAGACTAGCGCCATGTTGACGGGCCAAAGGAAGGGTGTCGTCGAGATGATGGATAAGTGAGAGGTCACCGGGCCCGCAAGAACCCGGCCAGTAGACACCTCCCAGGACAATCTTGTGCCTGGCGCTGAGCTGGATGGATACCCACAAGACTTCATGCTGGGGGCGGCCAGTTCATCGATGATTAAGGCTGGGAGAGTAGATCGCACCCAGATTGCAACTCCACCACCGTGTGCTGTGCGGTCAAGCCTGAATGGAGGGCTATAGCCCGGGAATATCGTGTCCGACACTTGGACCTTCTCTATTGTGAACTTTGTTTCGATTACCACTGCGACGTCAGGGTTGTGCTGTAGCAACGCGTGCTGGAAGTCGCCTAACTTGCTACTTAACCCGAACGCATTTGTGCACAAGAGGCGAAATGGAGCAACCATGGAAGAAACAACAAGAAAAAAACGAAAAGCTAAAAAATACCAAAATGTAAACCTAGAGCTAAAGTTGTTAAAAACAAAAATGGTCCTGAACGTGTTTCTAAGATATAAAAACGCCAAGTATTCTGCTTGCTGCCAGCTGGACCCTTTCTCTTTTTCTTTCTTCCACGGACTTCGGTGAATTCGGTTTCAGCTGAGGGGGAGGTCGAGCTTCGCTGCCGTTTGCTGTTGGTGCCTGCTTTGCTGTTGCTCTTAGCGCAGTCAGCCAGTAGGGCCATTGCTCTGTCTTCGTCACTAGCAGGATCAGAGTGGGCCAGAGACGTGGTGGGGTCAGGCTGCGGCGGGGAGGGGGTGGAGGTTCCTCCATCTGACTCCTCAGCCCAGCTGCTGTCGGGGGACAGAGCTAGAGTGAAGTTGGGCTCACCTTCAGTGCCTCCCACTGCGGCAGATTCGGGTTCCCTGGATGCATCCCTTTCGGCATCCGATCCTCCTGCAGCAGATGAGTCCAAGTACGGTTTGTCTGACCCCACGCCACTAGCACTGGCAAGCTGGTGGTTGGCTGTCGTACCCGAGGGAGGCTGCTGATCCAATGAGCTTGGATTTCCCGCCTCTCGTCCTGCTACTCTTTCTGCATCCGACCCTTCTACAGCAGATGAGTCCTGTTTGTCTGACCCCACGCCACTGGCCAGTTGGCGGTTGGCTGGTGGACCCCGACCCCATGGCTTTGTCGTACTCCGTGTGTGGGTGAGGCGATTTGGACAGGCCTTTGCCTCATGTCCGCCTTGCTGACATCGAAAACATGTTTGCAATTGACCTGGGTACCAAACCCGTACCGTGGTACTACCGGAACCTATACGCACTGTAGACGGCAGGCTCTTCTTCAAACTCATCCTTGCATGGCGGGTTCCCGTTTCGATTGAAAAATCACCATGCTCCACGATCTTTCTTGTTACTGGGCCATGAATATCTCCATATGCCCCCAAAGAACTTGCAACTGCTCCATCATGTAAATGCAATGGGCATCCAAATACCGATACTGTGATTACTTCACTGCCGCCCACAGTCACAGGTACAGCCTTACCGCTTATTGACAAGCCGGAGGATACAAGCCGGTCGCGTGCGGCTCCACAGGACAGTGCTACGAGGCACCAGCCAGGCTTCCCTTGTAAGTCCACCTGCTTCAGCTCAGCAGGGCTAACTCCATTTTTGGACAGTTCCTCTATATAGAAAACGTGATCTGACGGCCACTCAGGCTCTCTTCTAAACAGTATGGAAGCGGACGCAGGAGCGCCAAAACTGCTCCCACCCGCCATGACTACGAATGTAAGTATTTACGCAGGTGAGTACTTTTTTTGCGACTAAACTTCCATGCCTTCTCTTCATGTTGTGACGTATCTTCCCCCGTACATCAACAAGGTAATGTAGCGGAACGAGCAAACGAGAACAAGAACAATGAATTACGTATATGCATGATGTATATTAGGCACGTATTAATCATTGTTGTTTTTAGCTATTCTGCTTTGACCCTGTTTTATCACTACATTGCTGGACATAATGCATTGTGAAAAAGGAGAAGAATAAATTGTTCTGAGTTATTACTAACTGTGCACCAACGTAACCAGATCTTATACAGTCAGCGAGTGCGACAATTATTTAAATTATTTACAATGAACTCAGCTCACAGGCAAAGACAAAAAAATTCAAACTGGGAGCATAGCTATGGTGAGGCTTTTTGCCCTCAGGCAACCTGAGGTCTCGACGTCATGGGGACATAAAACTCGCCAAAAAGAAAGAAGAAGAAACAAATGAAAGGAGTGACATATGGTACGAAATGTTATAAGGAGAGACAGAACGTTTCAAGGAGGAAAAGATAACACAGCTAGTGTTAAGTGGAGAAAGATATGGATGATGCTGATAATCAGAGATGGTCATGTGCCCACGACCAGTCGTTGGTCTTCAAAGAATGGTTGGCTGCAACCTTTAAATGTTGCAAGTTCTTGGTGCAGAATGGACCAGAGAAGACTCCGGCGAGCAGCTGGTTCCAGACGGGGACAACTGCGTGAGGGTAGGCTCGGCACAGGTTGTTTCTGGAACGGACTGGTAGTTCATTTGCCAGTTGGTGTGCGTGGGCATTACATCTTTAAATTGTACTGCAGGTGGAGTGGACTGTTTGGTGTTGGGGCTGCTGGGATGGCAGCATCCTCTGTAGAAGGGGATGTGCATCTGGACAAACCATCTTGTAAAGGAGGCAAAGTGCTGCAACCATCCGACAAAGAGCAAGACTCGGTTGCTAAAGCATTGGGGCGATGGTTTGGACGGCCCATGCTTGCACACGGTTGAGTTTTGCAAGATGGGATGGGGCTGCTCCCATCCAGACGATGGAGCAGTACTCCATCACTGGGCGCACAAAGGCATTGTAGGCTTGGATGCGACCGGGCACGTCTAAAAGGAGGAAAGCCTAACACAAAGCGCCAAGTCGCTGTGTTGCCTGGAGGGCTACGGTAGGAAGGTGGCGCCGGAAGGTAAGCTGACCATCAAAACTGATGCCCAAGATTTTGAGCTCCTCTTGTTCCCTCAGGTTAGATCCGTTGAAATCAATCTGTGGCATGTTCCATTGGGTGCGGTGGAAGTTGACAGTCAGTGCTTGGGATTTGGCTGGTTAAAATACATTTCTTCCATTCTTGAACCCAGAGGGAGATGTTGTTGACTGCTACCTGGATGGCTTGGGTGGTATCTTGTTGAGTGGTGGGGGTGATGTAGGCATGCAGTGTAGTGTCGTCTGCGAATGAGGCTAGGTCAGCACCGGCTGGTGCGTGGTCCTCACAGTCATTCACGTATATGAGAAAGAGAGTCGGACCCAGAATACTGGCCTGGGAGAATCCAGACTGAATTGGGAGCCTTGAGGATGTCTGGCCACAAATGACCACTTGAAGGTAGCATTCACTGAGGTAGCTGCTGAACCACTGGTGCAGTTGCCCACGTAGGCCGTATACGTTGGACTTGTGTAGCACACCGGGGTGTGATGCGCGATCAAACGCGCCGTCTTTCTCCCTGGCGAGCTGCGTCTTTCTCCCTGGCTGCATGTAGCCACTGGTGGTGGAGGCTGGAAAGGAGGTTGACGGCACAATGGCCATGGCGAAATCAAAACTGTCTTTTGGAGAAGACGTTGTTCGACACGGGGAAATTAGTTATTGTTCTGTTGATGATTATCTCCGTCACTTTGGACAGAATACACAAGAGCAAAACTGAACGGTAATTGGAGGGTAGAGACTTTGATTTCCGTTTGAATATAGGGACTATGTTGGCAATATTCCATGTCTTGGGCTGTATCCCAGTTTGGAAGCATCGTGTGAACAGTGTAGAAAGAGTTTGCGCCAGTTCAGCAGAACAGGTTTTCAACACTCGTGCCGGTATCCCATCCGGCCTGGTTGCCTTTGATGGGTTGAACTGCCGAAGGGTGCGCTTAACAGCAGCCACACGGAAACGGACATCCGAAAGAGCCTGTTCATTTCGAGGCCTGACATATGGGAACGGGGCTGACAGGTCATCTTGGCCAAGACTACATTTGCTTGCAAAATAGCGGGCCATGCATTCTGCTTTGTCTGCCCTGGCGGTGTACTCACGTCCATCGGAATCACGTAATGTCGGATCGACTACGCGCATTGCCAGAGGCACACTTGACGGGGTGCCACCAGTCACTGGGTGGCAGCTGCTTTGAGGTCATTTTCTGTCTCAGTTTCGCCATTAAGGCACTCTTAGCAGTTTTGAGATAGGCAACCGTTGCCAGCCTAGCATCTTGGTAAGCTGACTGCCGATCGTCGTCAGATGGTCATCTCTCAGGCATCTCCATGCACGTCATTTCCTCACTGTGGCAACAGTGCACTCAGGGGTCCACCATGGAGGATCTAATGCACGGGTTTTCAGGGTTTTAGAGGAGATGAATCTCTTCATACCCTCCAGAATCCTCTCTGAGATGCCAGTGCATGACAGGTCTGGATCAGTTCGAGCAATAGCTGCCTAATTGGTGGTTCTGAGGAAGTGACGGAGCCTGGCCCAATCAGCTTGCTGAAACCTCCATACTGTTCTTGATATGGGAGGCTCGCGTGATGCACGGATCTGGAAGTAGGCAAGTTGACAGGCATGGTCAGATTTGCCAAGAGGTGGCAAGACAGAAACCAATTATTCTTTGTGTAGGACGGACATCATCTGGTCCAGTGTGTTGCAGCTGTGCGGTGGTTGGTCGACTAGCTGTTAAACACTGTGCATGTAGCACATGTCCTCTGCATGCTCGACACCTCTAGTTGTTCTGCTACTGTGGCGCCACTCTTGGTTATGTACATTGAAGTCCCAGCAACTATCATAGCAGAGTTGCGGCAAAAATGGCACAAAACTGACAAGAAGTACTCAGACATTCGGCGAACTGAGGCCTACCTCCAACACTTCTCCAAGGCGCACAAACCAACAACCTCCCAACTTGGAAGGCTCAGGTTCGCAAAGGTCCAAGAGGGGAAGGAAAGCGCAACGAAGAAGAGCACGAGGTAAGCGCCACGGCAACAAAGAATGCCAAAAGTTACTGGATTATGACGAAACTAGTAAGACTATTGCACATACCGGCCTTACTAAAACTCGACGACGCAACAGACCACCCAACTTGGGAGGCTCAAGTTTATGTAGTAAACAAAGAAAGGGGAAGCTAAGCGAAGACGAATTGTGACAAACCGAAATGTCAACATTCTACTGAACTTCACTACACTGTATCATGAAAATATGATAGACTAGTTATGTACCATAACAAGTTGTTCCACACGACGTACGTTTCGCCGTATAGGTCATGACGGCTCATAAGGTGTGCAAAGTTGGACTCGGATGGTGGGCCAATTAAATTATGGTGAAAAGGAGAAGGACAAATTGTTACGAAATATGACTAACTGTCCACCAACGTAACCAGATCTTATACAGTCAGCGAGTGCGACAAAATGGTGGTTGATGGACAGTTAGTCATAACTCGTAACATTATGTCCTTCTCCTTTTTTACCAATAATAATTGGCTCACCATCCAAGTTCATAATTCATTGCATTTGCTCTTGTTTGCTCTTGCTTGTATATCACCTGAGGAGAAGGTACAGAAGTTTACTCGCGAAACCATTAGTTTTCGGAATGTTGTTGAAGAGCTGGAGGTTTGTCCTGTCAACTTTTTTCCTTAGCTTCATTAGCCTGGAAAACGATAATGAGTTACTTGCGTCACCTCGAACGTGCTCGTAAGTCCAATGTCTGGAAGAGATCTGGTATATGTTTCCAAGTTGGCTATTCGAGGATCGCAGCAACTCAATCCGTCTCGAGTGCTGAACTCCAGGTGTCATTGTGTGATCTACAAGTGCTTTGTCCGCCCGTGCACAAAAAAAACTGGCTCGCCTCATCCAACAGGGTGGCCATCGCCTAATCGGTGAGGGAGCCTACCTTTGCCTCCTGTACAATATGCATTGTCCAGATGCACACCGCCTTCTACAGAGGATGTTGCCACCTAACAGCCCCAATCCCAAACAGTCCACTCCACCCGTAGTACGTTTTGAAGACCCACCCACGCACACCAACTGGTAAATGAACTTCCAGTCCCTTCCCGAAACAACCTGTGTCGAGCCTACCCTCGCGCAATTTTCCCCGTCTGGAACCAGCTGCCCGCCGGAGTCTTCTCTGGTCCATTTTGCACCAATAACTTACAAAGTTTAAAGGTTACAGCCAACCGCTATTTCAAGACCAACGACTGATCGTGGGCACATGATCATCTCGGAGTATCAGCATCATATCTGCCTCACTCCATGATTTTCAAATTCCGCTCCACGTACTCCTCCCAATAACGTGTTTCCTTCTTTTCTCTCCTTCTCCTCCTAACAGTCTCTGTCTTATCTTTCCCCGGCTTCTAATGTACTGTCTCTCCTCCTAACACTCTATGTCTTATCTTTCCCCACCTTCTAATGTACTGTCTCTCCTCCTAACACTCTCTGTCTTATGTTTCCCCTACTTCTAATGTACTGTCTCTCCTCCTAACACTCTCTGTCTTATCTTTCCCCACCTTCTAATGTACTGTCTCTCCTCCTAACATTTAGTATCATATACCTGTACCTGCCAGTATGATGCAAGCCAGATATGGATTGATCGAAGAACGATAGATTGACCATCACTGTGGATAATGGTCATACTGTAGCTCAGGCGGTTAGAGCATTGCTCGCGAATAGCAAGGTCCCTGGTTCGAGTCCCGGTGGTGTGACTGATGATTTTTTCTTTCTTTCATATCTGGCTTGCAAGTGTTGAGTTTCGGAGAGAAAAGAGCAGTACGTGGCATGTGGCCTCTGATTTCCTAATACTTTGAAATTCTCCGTGAAGTCCAAATTTGAAATTGCTACCTGTCACTTCTTTCTTTTTTTCTTCTTTCTTTTTTGTACGTTTTATGTAAACTAAACGCAACAACAACATGTCCCCATGATGTCGAGACCTCAGGTCGGCTGAGGGCAGAAAGCCTCACCATCAATGCTACCACTATGCATTTTTTTGGTCTTTTCCCCAGAAACGTGAAGGTCAATGCCCACCTGCACTTCACTCGCTGGAAGTGGGCAATGGATAGGCTACGAACTAAAGACAAAAGACGAAAATGCTCTAACTCTGTTCCCTCTTCCATTAACTTCTAGATTCTCGCTCCACACATACTGGCATACACAGAGACATAGACAGCAATAGCGACAACACACAAAGTGAAGGGTAGTTGGCCGCAGCCAGATGTGACTCAGAAATAGCATAGCGCGGCGACAACGAGGAAGAAGGCAGAGAGATGCAAACAAAACAGGGAGACTGACAGAGAGAATACATGACAAAAACGAGTAGGCTATGACCTACACAAAGTTGCTCATAGTTCAAGGAGCTAGCACCCTGATCTGGTGCAGTACGTTCCAGTTCAGTGCTGAGGAACAACCCACCAAATTGAGTGTGACAGCATGTAGGGTGTCTATAGTAGTTCAGGTGTCAGGAACTGCCCAGCCAGGACTTGACCATATCGAATGATAGTGGCTGTTTCGGTGAAAAGCTGAGCATTGCTGGCCTCACTGTAATAACAGGTAGGTGATAGTGATACTTCCACGCACTGCACATGAACAATCTGATTCTCAAACCTGACTGAACAGCAAGTGGCGACTATAAAGATCACATATAGCAGATATATCGGTTCAGTTTGGGCTGAACAGAATCAATCCTCCCATAGCCAACCCCTGAAGTACTCTAAAGCAGGGAGTAGAGAAGAGAAAGGAGAAAGAACAAGCAGGAAAAGTACACAGAACAGCAGAGTAAGTCATCTGGATGCAAGAATCATGCACAGGGTTGTGCCACAAACAGACTCGGGACAAGTGAAAACCAATAGGGCCGGCATGATTAAGTTCACAGCATAAAATTGTTGGAATTAATCCAGGAATATTCACACAGTGCCGCCAGGCCTCACACAGAACACACAGAGCCCATGCAAGAAGCCAATAAGTTAGGTCTGATCTGACTTTGCAAAGTGCACGCAACACCTGTCCAATCTGACTAGTACAGTGGGCCAAATTTGACTCCGCACAGTATAGAATGAACTCCTCCAGTAAGACATTTTTACTGGGATACAGCTGCCACCACACAGCATGCAAGACACTCCTCCAATAGGACAGATAATGATACTGGAACTCAATATTTTACTCTTGGTGACCGAAACGTATAGCTGGTAAGATCATTCTACTGGGACCCGTCCAACCTGGTACGTGGCGAACACATTCATTCATCGAGACGCTCAGACAGACTCAACTGACATCGCATATTGCACAATACGTCAACTACATGTAGTAAGACATTGATATTGGGAGGTGGCGGACATTACACACTACCCAATGCAACCATAAAGACTGTTAGAGTGGGACTCATCTGACATCGTGCATTACACAATCGGACGAGCGAGTAAGACATACTGGAATGAACTCCTCCAGTAAGACATTTGACTAGGACACAGCTGACCCCACACCGTATGCAAAGCACTCCTCTAATGAGACATACTGATACTGGAACTCGACATATAACTCTCGGTAAACAATACGTACGCCGGTAAGACCATTCTACTGGGACTCAACCCAACATTGTACGTGGCATAATGCACTCATTCGTTGAAACAATCGTACAGAGACTCAACTGACATCGTACATTGCACAATACGTCAACTAGTAAGACATTGATATTGGGAGGTGGCGGACACTGCCGGGCTGGACGTGCCTTCCGTTGTACGGTGCATAAGGCGCTCATCCAGTGAGAGAGTTACATGGGCACTCATCTGGCGTCGCACAGTGTAGAACGCAATCATCCCGGGCGACAGATCTAGAGGGGTTCGTCTGGCATTGGACAGTGCGCAATGCACTCTTCCAATAAGACAGTTATACTGGGGATCCTCCGTCATCTCGCAGTGCACAATGCACTCTTCCAGTTAGACAGTTATACTTGGCATCCTCCATCATCTCGCAGTGCACAATGCACTCTTCCAGTAAGACATTTATACTGGAAATCCACCGTCACCTCGCAGCGCACAATACACTCTTCCAGTCAGACATACCGGGATTCGTCAGACGTCGCACAGCTCCCGATGCACTCCTTCGGTGAGCCAGTTCTATTGGGACTCATTATGATATTGCACAGCGCATAATGTGCTCGTCGATTAAGACAGTTACACCAGGAATCAACACTGACACTCAGCGCACAATGTACTCATGAAGTAAGACAGTTCTGGGATAGCACAACGCACGATGCGTTCATCAAGTGAGACAGATACAACAGGACATGTCCAGCAACACACTATACGAAGTACACTCATCCAGAAACACAGTTTTACCACACAGTGCATAATGTGCTTGTCAATTAGGATAGTTACACCAGGAATCATCGCCGACACTCAGTGCACAATGCACTCATCAGGCAAGACCGTTGTAACATAGCACAACGCACAATGCGTTCAGTAAGACTGATACAACAGGACTTGTCCGCCCGCACAGTTTGCGGAGTAGTTTGGAGTTGACAGGAGGGTATGCACATCGAAACCACACCTTGTCAACGACCCGTTCGTTCTCAGTTTTAACGACCACACTCAGCGAAAAGAAAACAACAACGAAGCACAACGACACACCAACGCTGATGTGGCATCGCAAATCCCGTCCCGTGCACGCAGGCACTGGGTTGCAACAGAAGAAAGACACGCTGCAAGCATGCCAAGCAGCGAGTGAGTACGCAACGCTGTACTAATGCCAGTCATGGCAACGGGAGATAAATAATTATGCAGATCGATCAGCGCATGGTTTGATCGAGAGCAGAGTACGAAAATAGCACACATTCAAAGTTCAAACTGTGCAACAGAAGCAGAAGAGGAAAACGAAAATGAACACTTGTCGTGAAGTGAAGTGCTTCTGTCCAAGGGTGCTTGCACCCGACGGGGTGGCAGCGCCCCTAGTCAGACAATACAAGGCAAACGAAATAGAAATTAGCTGAGTCACAGCGCGGGACTCCGAAACGAAAACCGGTGGGTATGTAAATATTAATTGTTTGTACCTGCTGTACAACGTAACAATTGCTCAAATTCGTAACGTATTTTCAAACTAGCACTCGTAGATGTGTAGTGTGAATGTGCCACACGATTAGAGTAACAACGACAAAGAGATACTCTTCTAAACACGGAGCACACTCATTCCGAAACACAGTTATGCCACCAGCACACAGTGTACCATACTCGCGTTCACAAAGATAGCTTCGCTTACACGAATTTGTAGATTCATCCACAGCCGCACAAATAATGCACCGATGCTGTACAATGGATATACTGGAAGCGGAACTAGTGTAGTACCCTACCCCACAAAAGTACTGGAATTGCAAACATTGCCTGTAGAGGTGTAAAGAAATAGCACAATTACTACAAGCTGGAGCATATTCGATTGTACAACTACGCCTGACCAGATACAGTTAAGAAAGCACTTTATACCACACTCTACAAATCGGGCAGGGTTAGCGACGCTACTCTCGTTACCGAATTATTTGGTGCGCGCCGGAGGAAAAGGAAGGGGGAGACAATATCCATTATATTACAGAGGATGCTTGGAGTACAGAAACAAGTAATTTCATTCACGACTGCAACAAAGCTCGAGCGGAGCCGACTGGAGTACACTACGGCACCAATCTGTCAAACCTATGAGAAAAGCATACAATAAAATCAACATATCTGGATAGTCACTGGCGGCAAGCCACAAGCCACAATGCAGAGGACAATGTTACCGGGCTTGATGTTGCGGCTGCGTCGAGACCATTGCTGAAGCACATTCAGCCGAGGCACTATTTCTCGAAACCATCGCCGCCATACCTCGCGTAGGAGCTGTTGGAGGAGCCGCCAACGACGCTGTGGGTGCAACTCAGCGACTTCTTCGAGTGGCAGAGTCAGCTCGCACTGTCCATCTAGGAAGTGCATCGGTGTTAGCGGTGCGGCATCATCCACGTCAATCCGGACAGCGGTCAACGGGCGCGAGTTGAGTAGGCCTTCCGCACTCACCATGGCAGTTACAAGTTCCTCATCAGTGAGATTGGCCTGGGACAGAGTTGCCATCATTGCGCGCTTTGCTGCCTTGACCACACACTCAAATACGCCGCCAAGGTGCGGAGCGAGAGGTGGATTGAAGCGCCAGTGAACTCCTTGGCTGGCCATACTTGCGGCCACTTCATTAGAACCTAGCGCTTGATCAGCTTCTCTCAGCTCGCGCTCTGCACCGACAAAGTTCGTCCCGTTATCTGACACGACCTCAGCTGGCACGCCTCTGCGCTTGCAGAAACGGGTGAATGCTAGGAGAAACGACTCGGTGTCCAGGCCATACGCCATCTAGAAATGACAGGCTCAGGATTGCAAACAAGAGAAGACACAGAGGTACCTCTTGAGCTGGGTCTTGCCACGCCCTTGTTTTGTCCGGAACGGACCGGCATAGTCAACTCCCTCTCTTGAAAATGCCCGGAACGGTGGAGCTGTTCGGAATAGCGGGAGCGGTGCTATCTGCTGCAAAGCCACAGTGGCCCACTTCTTCTTGCAGAGCACGCAGTGTGCACGGTGAGATCGTGTGACAACCTTGCCACGGACGATCCAAAACCGCAGCATCAGGTTTGCCAAGAGGTGGTTTGGGCCCACACTGTGGTCACACTTGCGATCTTCTGCGTCGACTATCAGCTGAGTAATCCGATGGTGCTGGGGCAAGATTATTGGATGCCGGGTATGCTCAGGCAATTGGCTAGCAGTCTTCAGACGACCTCCAACGCGTAGCACACACGGCTAGTCCTTGTCGAGCACTGGATTCCGTAGCAGCGGGTCATTCGCTGCAAGGGACTTCCCTGACGTCAGCTGCCGATACGAAGCGGGATAGCTCTCTGCTTGAGCAATCACATACCAGTGACATTCAGCACGCTGGAGCTCCTCAGACTTCAGCTCCACAGAGTCGACTGCTGTACTTGCTGCTTCCGGATCCCCTCTCGTGCTAGCATGACGTCGACGACAGCGGTTGATGAAACGGTAGCACCAGGCCATCAATCTTACTAGACGTTTCCATGACGAGTAGTTGTTGGGGTGGAGACGAAACACCTCCGTTGAAACTTGCAGCACAGCGAACGCCATCACTTGCACTCGCTTTACCATTCCGGGCAACTCTTTTGGCATGGTTATCTGACGAGACGGCCACTCATTGTGCCGCTGGACGAGGAACTCAGGGCCGCTCCACCATACTGAATCACTGGCTAGCTGGGCTGCTGTCAAGCCTCTGGTGCACTTGTCGGTTGGGTTCAGCTTTCCAGGAACGTGATTCCACTGGTTGCCAGCTAAATACTCTTGTACTTCTGCTATCCGGTTGCCCACGTCGACTTTAAACTTTCTGCAATGTGCTCTCACCCAGTGAAGCACGTTCATCGAGTCGGACCAGTAGGTGGCATCAGCCTTCGGCAGATCTAGCTCGTCATTCACTGTCTGGGCCAGGCAAACACCAAGCATAGCACCCTTCAGCTCCTGCTTCGGGATCAACATCTTCTTAATGGGACATGGACGCGCCTTGGCGAGTGCTAGCGTCACTTGCACATTGCCATCTGGGTACTCAGCATGGACGTACACGTTAGAGGTGTAGGCGGCATCTGAAGCATCAGTGAACAAGTGCAGCGACAATGTAGCGACAGACGACTCGCGACCCGAACACTTGAAGCAGCGCGGCGCACGGATCAGCGCCAGATCTCCCAGCTCGCTAAATGAGGATGTGCATCTCCGCGTGTGCTCAGCGGCCAGTGGATCATCCCAGCCCACGCCGAGGATGTACAGCTCCTGGAACATGACACGAGCGCGAATCGTGAAGGGAGCTAGTTGTCCGCGTGGGTCGAATATAGATGCCATCTTACTCAGCACGGCTCGCTTGGTCAGCTTCTCCGTTGCAGGCGGCTTGAACTCAAAGGCGAAGGTATCATCCTCTGCCGACCACATCACGCCTAGCGTCTTGACTGAGGGTAGCACACAGTGATCATGATCATTGATGCTAGCTATGAGCTGCGGTGAGCGGTCAGCTTCCAGTACGCCTTCGATCACCTCCGAGCTATTGCGGAGCCACTTGCGGAGGTGGAAGCTGCCCTGCTCAAGGATGTCCTGTACTGTCTGCTGTGTGCGGATGGCTTCCGGTACGGAGACAGCAGAGTGCAGCAGATCATCCACATACATGTCTCGGTCAACGATCTGCAACATGGCTGGGTCATATTTGTCGGCTGTTTCGCGGCACACCACTTGTAGCGCCTTGCATACCAGGTACGGAGACGCCTTGATGCCGAACACCAATCTCTCGAACTCGTATACGCGTGAGTCCCACACAAAGCCATGATATCGGCGGTCTTGCTCAGCAAGTACGATTTGCAGGAACATCTCAGTAATGTCCGCCGTGAGAACTACTGGCTCCTTGCGGAACCGCATAAGCACTTTCACTAGGTCATTCTGCAGAGTGGGTCCAGCGTACATGCACTCATTGATCGACGTGTCGTCATGCTTGGCAGCAGCATCAAAGACGATACGTACCTTCGTGGTGGCCTTGTCATCTCGTACAATGGCGAAATGCAGCAGGAACCACTGGTCGTCGCAATCTGCCTCAACCTCTGCTGCCGACACTACGCGCACATAGCCTTTGTCAATGTGGCTACATATGACTTTGCCGTATGCTGCCTTCAGCTCTGGACGCTTGTCCAGCGATTTCCCTAGCATTCACAGGCGATGGTCTGCCATGGCGCGATTAGCGGTGACACCAGGCTCGCCGTTGCTGTGGATACATGGGACTGCCATGGTGACTCCCTGATCATGAAAGCTGATGGATTTCTCAACGATCTCCTCAGCCAGCTTCTCTGCAGAGGTGATGTAGGTGCCTTCGTGCTTCATACCGACTGCCTCCAGATTCCAGAGATTCTGGACCAGGCTGTGTATGCTGCATTCGCTGTATAAAGCATGCACATAGTTGACGGACAACTCGTCACCACTGGGTGCACTGGGCGTTGGGCCATACACACCCATCCTAGTGGCGTCTTGCGGGCACTTGGTCCACCGCTGCTGCTTCTGTACTCCGCGAGTGATGCGTGGGCATTAAAGACGTCTAGACCAATCAGGAGGTCGACCGTGGTGCTGGAGATTTCGGGAAAGTCTATGAATTTCAGATGCTCCTAGCTGGACTTGTACCGGCTCCAGTGGACGACCTGCGTCTTCTTGGTCACACGATCATATACGCATGCCTTGAGCAGGTATGACACTGTTCCATCAATGGATTCCATCTGCACCTTGACCAGTTCCCGATAGCTGGAGGTCTGCTGTGCACCAATCGGGGATGTGTTCAACATGTGAACTTCACCTGCCATGTCCAACTCAGGGGCTACATCCTCCCGTATGAAGCTTGCAGTCGAGCCTGAGTCCAGCATGGCCGTACAGATTGCCGACTTGCCAGTTGGGCCAATAATCTTCACTGGCACGGTAGCGAAAGCGGTCGTCTGCGGCACGCTGACACTAGCATGGTGAGAACTTTCCTGCCGAGGTGCCGGAGCTGCTGACCGCATCGTAGCGGGATTCTGTGCTGCAGCTTGTTGTGGCTGCACTGACTTGCTGTAGTGCCGAAGTGAGTGGTGCATCTCTCCACAGTGGCAACATTCCAGCTTCTGGCACTCACGCGCCCAGTGCCCATGCTCCAAACAACACCTACACAGCTTGGCACGCTTGACCAGGTCCCAGCGGCGCTTGGTTGTCAGCGCCCTGAAATCCGTACACTCTGCTGTGGCATGGCTCTTGCTGAACTTGGCACACTGCTGAGTACTGAACTCCACAGCATACACAGCAGATGACCTAGGCTTTGGCGGGACCGCAGGAGGTGTCTTCTTCAACTTCTCTGTGCCGACTGTCGCCAAGATGTCATCGGCTCGCGTTCTGGACCCGTTTTACCAGCCAGAACGACAATGTGGTTGCGTTGCATTTGCTGTCTGGATGTGGTTCGTAAAATCGTATAACTACACTTCTGGGTAGCTTCTCCAGCGCACTTAGGAATAGCTCCCTCCAGCCAAGTCCAGGTTCATGAGCACATTTCTGAGCTTGACAGCAAAATTTCCGCCGGGCTTCTGAATCACGGTCTGCGATTCTGGGATGGTTCAGGATCGCCTTCTCCTGTAGTGCCAGGTGGCGGTCTTCTCCCCATACCACTGGTGAAGTTCTGCCCAAGCAGCAGCGTATGCGCCTGGCCTGTCAAACATCTGGGCCACAATGTCCTCAGCCAAGCTTCCTTGGAGCGCCTCCTTGAGCCTAGCCAGCTTATAATCGTCGGATACGTAGCGATCCTCATCCACCAGCCGCTTGAACGATTCACTCCACCGCATAAACTGTTGTGCGTTTCCGCTAAACTTGGGCAGCTCCAGCGGCTTCAAGTGGTGTAAAGCACTGACCCCATGCGGGCTTTGCATACTGACAAGCCAATCATGCACATGGGGCTCCACAGCCGGTTCCGGATGAGGAGACCACTCAGAAAGTCTACTCATTGGAGCACTATAGCCAACTGACGTTGCTCTGCTGCTCAGACTACACGTGGCTTCGGTGGTGGTGTTGGCCGTGTGTGTGGTGCTGGGATCGGTGGCACAGACCGCATGTGCGGTGGTGTAAATGGTGGCACAGGGGTAACTTGTTCTGTGACTGCTGATTGTTGGCCTGATGCCACTTGGCCAGAAACAGACTCAACAGGCGAATCCAAAATCGCAGCCATCACACCAGCACTCTCCTTACCAAACTTCGCCTCTCACTCGTCCAACTCATTCAGCAGTTGTTCACTCTCTTGGGATTCCAACATGCTGCGCATAATTTCTAAAACCGAATTCAGCTCTGAACGTACAAATTCCAATTCACGGACATCAGGCTGCAAATATCGGCGAGATGGCGACGAGCAAGCAATCAGTGTTCGGAAGCGGTTACTTATCCACGTGCGGCGTCTACGAAGGTTTGTTCTGGGACGAATCAACTCTTTCCAGCGGTCCTCAAGTTCCTCAACAGGAGTTTCACCCACGCTCGTACCATAATGGCGTGGCGTAAAACTACTAGTCACAAACTCTGGTGGTGGCGGAAACGCCATTACCACCGCTGACACTACCAGTCGAAACTTGTCGGATCCAGCTCGAAGGACCAAATGTTTCACCGGTTCCCTCGCGATCGCACACTGACATTAGACACAACCATTGGAGGCATCGATCTATTTAGAAGACTGTATCGCCAAACATGTTCTCAAAACACCATTGAAGAATCTAACCTAAAAAGAACAAAGAACGGAGAGCTGGGGACGCACGTACCCGGCCCCGTACCGGACACACAGCCAAGGAGGACGACACCGTATCGTCCCCACGCTTGATTGGCAAAGAAAACAGTAAGCAAAAAAAATCGGCCAGCAAGCGCAGTTCAAGTCTTTGTGGTCCACTTCACAACAATAACACACACAGAACTCTGCTGTGAGCACGGTGGCTCGGCAATGGCTGTGAGCACGGTGGCTCGGCATGGCTTTATTATTGATATTATATCTCCTTCCTGATATTTTTTTCTTTTTTTCTTTTTTGAATAATTGTACGCATAGGGCCTATCATAAGAAAAATTAGCACAAGACACTGCTGCTACTGTAGTCGCACAGCAAAACACACAGAAAACGACAAAATGTTACAATGAATGTAACAACACCCCTCCAAGCTAAAGGATCGACATCCCTGCCCCAGGACGGCATCTCGAAACCCCCACACACTCACCACACGGTCATCATCCAGCTTTAGTTCAATCACTGTATTCTTCCCCTGCAGACTCAACCCCCCTGTCACTAGCCATACAATCTGAAGCTGTATGTAACCATACAATGGCCCACGACGCACACACCACCCCTACGTTTTTTAACTAAAAAAGAAAAGCAGTCGGAACTGCAACAGCCACACGGCCAAGCAGTCGTAACTGCAACAGCCACACGGCCAATAAGAAAAACCAATACGATAATATATCGATAAACACACACCCAGAAGTCAGGGGTGGGAGGGTGGGATACAAACTGCACCAACGAAAAGCCACTGCGAAGTGACAGAAATGCGGTCCAGCACAACATGTTTGCGGACGCAAAAAGTTGTGGGGAAATCCCAAAATCGGTGCGATTTTGCATGAGTCCAAATGTTCAGGTTACCCACAAAGACACAAGCTTTCCAACTCTCTTTGGCCGTTAGAAAGCGTACCACATCTTGAGCGACATGCGCAAAGCAAAACATGTGACAGAAAATAATGCATGATGTCATCTGTACTCACGCGGACATGCAAAAAAGGTCAAATCTACACAAAAGCGAGTGCCGCAAGACACAGCACAAATAAATATTAATTCAAACAGCGAAGAACTAGAAAGGCAGATTTTCTAACTATCGAAATAGAAGAATGTATCGTAGAGTCCCAGCGCAACTGTCGGAGGATGCTGGCACCCAAAAGACGAGTGATGGCTGCCCCTGCCAGAGAGATAGAACGAAAACCGAAGCAGAGGAGCCATGTTACAAATAGTGAAACGCACAAGGTAAGAATAATCGAGCAGTGTCCAATTACGACATACGGAGTAATATACATGGTAAACGAAGACAAACGCTAACAAATGGAGAACGTTCCAACATTAAGCCAAGTGTGAAGACGTACGGGAGAGGACCGAATTACAATGACAATAGAAGTGATAACAACAGTGGATTTTAGACATTGTGGAAGACCGCGTAATTAAACCAGAACTTTGAGACTAGAGAAGCTAGAGTGAGAAGCTCACACACACACACACACACACACACACACACACACACACACACACACTACTACTACTACTACTACTACTACTACTACTACTACTACTACTACTACTACTACTACTACTACTACTACTACTACTACTACTACTACTACTACTACTACTACTACTACTACTACTACTACTACTACTACTACTACTACTACTACTACTACTACTACTACTACTACTACTACTACTACTACTACTACTACTACTACTACTACTACTACTACTACTACTACTACTACTACTACTACTACTACTACTACTACTACTACTACTACTACTACTACTACTACTACTACTACTACTACTACTACTACTACTACTACTACTACTACTACTACTACTACTACTACTACTACTACTACTACTACTACTACTACTACTACTACTACTACTACTACTACTACTACTACTACTACTACTACTACTACTACTACTACTACTACTACTACTACTACTACTACTACTACTACTACTACTACTACTACTACTACTACTACTACTACTACTACTACTACTACTACTACTACTACTACTACTACTACTACTACTACTACTACTACTACTACTACTACTACTACTACTACTACTACTACTACTACTACTACTACTACTACTACTACTACTACTACTACTACTACTACTACTACTACTACTACTACTACTACTACTACTACTACTACTACTACTACTACTACTACTACTACTACTACTACTACTACTACTACTACTACTACTACTACTACTACTACTACTACTACTACTACTACTACTACTACTACTACTACTACTACTACTACTACTACTACTACTACTACTACTACTACTACTACTACTACTACTACTACTACTACTACTACTACTACTACTACTACTACTACTACTACTACTACTACTACTACTACTACTACTACTACTACTACTACTACTACTACTACTACTACTACTACTACTACTACTACTACTACTACTACTACTACTACTACTACTACTACTACTACTACTACTACTTCTACTACTACTACTACTACTACTACTACTACTACTACTACTACTACTACTACTGCAAAGTATTTTGTAGGTGCTTGACTACTATACTACGTCATGTATTACAATTGGTACATGACTTAATAATAGCCGTTTGGCATGGTACAATAACCTTTTTTATTTTATTTTATTTTTATTTTTTTTTTAATGGCTTTCTCTTCTTCCTCGGATGGTTTACAATTTGTATCACAATTATTTGTGGGTTCAGCAATAAAGGATGTGACTACTACTACTACTACTACTACTACTACTACTACTACTACTACTACTACTACTACTACTACTACTACTACTACTACTACTACTACTACTACTACTACTACTACTACTACTACTACTACTACTACTACTACTACTACTACTACTACTACTACTACTACTACTACTACTACTACTACTACTACTACTACTACTACTACTACTACTACTACTACTACTACTACTACTACTACTACTACTACTACTACTACTACTACTACTACTACTACTACTACTACTACTACTACTACTACTACTACTACTACTACTACTACTACTACTACTACTACTACTACTACTACTACTACTACTACTACTACTACTACTGTCGTGCCAGACGTGGAGGTCGAGCCTAGACTGCTCCCTCTCGATGGCGAGGTGCTCGCCGGCCGGACCGCCAATCGCAGCGCTGAAGCTCGTTTGGACATCAGGGCCGGGGGTTTCTGGACAAGGCAGCAGGACGCTTTCTTTGATGTCAGGGTCACCCACCCTAAAGCGTCCCTGCTGTCGCGTTCGGAAGCCCTTGGCCAACTGCGCACCAACGAGTTGGAGAAGAAGCGAAAATACTGCCAGAGGATCACGGACGTCGAGCGAGGTGCCTTCACTCCGTTGGTGTTTGCTACGAATGGCATGGCTGGGGCAGAGTGTGGAATGTTCCTGAAGCGGCTTGTTCAGCGCGTGGTGGAGAAGCACTCTGACGTACAGTACTCTGTCGTCATGCACCATCTTCGTGCCAAGATGCACCATCTTCGTGCCAAGATTGCCTTCTGCCTCCTCCGCTGGGCCGTAACCTGTCTGCGTGGATGCCGGGGAGCTCGGGGCGTACGCCGTGGCAATTCGTTTGTCACGGAGTGCAGGCTGCTCCGGTAGTGGCATGGGGCTGTGTGGCCGATCCTAAACGGATGTTGTGACGTAAAGGACATGTCTGTTTTTGAGCATGTCTTTGTTTTTTTTTGTTTTTTTTTGGTTCTACTTTTATAATAGTTTGTTTTGTTTTGTTTATCGGACAGATCGAAATAAGCATTCACACGCAGACAAATTATACATCCACCACCCTATTGGTTTATGATGTTTTTACACATATACCCCCAATAGGCTATTTATCAGACTCGAGTTTTCAACTTACACATTTCACATTCACCACTCAATTGGCTTTTGGTTTGTTCACACATACGTACCATACGCGATATATTGGACTTGAGTTTTACCTTGTGTCCTTTTTTTGCAGTCTGCAGATTCTTTTGTTGGACATTGTTTATTGAGGTTCTTGTTGCTTTTGGTTTACGCATATGCGTCATTTGCCCGTAAAAGAGGCCTTGTTACTACTACTACTACTACTACTACTACTACTACTACTACTACTACTACTACTACTACTACTACTACTACTACTACTACTACTACTACTACTACTACTACTACTACTACTACTACTACTACTACTACTACTACTACTACTACTACTACTACTACTACTACTACTACTACTACTACTACTACTACTACTACTACTACTACTACTACTACTACTACTACTACTACTACTACTACTACTACTACTACTACTACTACTACTACTACTACTACTACTACTACTACTACTACTACTACTACTACTACTACTACTACTACTACTACTACTACTACTACTACTACTACTACTACTACTACTACTACTACTACTACTACTACTACTACTACTACTACTACTACTACTACTACTACTACTACTACTACTACTACTACTACTACTACTACTACTACTACTACTACTACTACTACTACTACTACTACTACTACTACTACTACTACTACTACTACTACTACTACTACTACTACTACTACTACTACTACTACTACTACTACTACTACTACTACTACTACTACTACTACTACTACTACTACTACTACTACTACTACTACTACTACTACTACTACTACTACTACTACTACTACTACTACTACTACTACTACTACTACTACTACTACTACTACTACTACTACTACTACTACTACTACTACTACTACTACTACTACTACTACTACTACTACTACTACTACTACTACTACTACTACTACTACTACTACTACTACTACTACTACTACTACTACTACTACTACTACTACTACTACTACTACTACTACTACTACTACTACTACTACTACTACTACTACTACTACTACTACTACTACTACTACTACTACTACTACTACTACTACTACTACTACTACTACTACTACTACTACTACTACTACTACTACTACTACTACTACTACTACTACTACTACTACTACTACTACTACTACTACTACTACTACTACTACTACTACTACTACTACTACTACTACTACTACTACTACTACTACTACTACTACTACTACTACTACTACTACTACTACTACTACTACTACTACTACTACTACTACTACTACTACTACTACTACTACTACTACTACTACTACTACTACTACTACTACTACTACTACTACTACTACTACTACTACTACTACTACTACTACTACTACTACTACTACTACTACTACTACTACTACTACTACTACTACTACTACTACTACTACTACTACTACTACTACTACTACTACTACTACTACTACTACTACTACTACTACTACTACTACTACTACTACTACTACTACTACTACTACTACTACTACTACTACTACTACTACTACTACTACTACTACTACTACTACTACTACTACTACTACTACTACTACTACTACTACTACTACTACTACTACTACTACTACTACTACTACTACTACTACTACTACTACTACTACTACTACTACTACTACTACTACTACTACTACTACTACTACTACTACTACTACTACTACTACTACTACTACTACTACTACTACTACTACTACTACTACTACTACTACTACTACTACTACTACTACTACTACTACTACTACTACTACTACTACTACTACTACTACTACTACTACTACTACTACTACTACTACTACTACTACTACTACTACTACTACTACTACTACTACTACTACTACTACTACTACTACTACTACTACTACTACTACTACTACTACTACTACTACTACTACTACTACTACTACTACTACTACTACTACTACTACTACTACTACTACTACTACTACTACTACTACTACTACTACTACTACTACTACTACTACTACTACTACTACTACTACTACTACTACTACTACTACTACTACTACTACTACTACTACTACTACTACTACTACTACTACTACTACTACTACTACTACTACTACTACTACTACTACTACTACTACTACTACTACTACTACTACTACTACTACTACTACTACTACTACTACTACTACTACTACTACTACTACTACTACTACTACTACTACTACTACTACTACTACTACTACTACTACTACTACTACTACTACTACTACTACTACTACTACTACTACTACTACTACTACTACTACTACTACTACTACTACTACTACTACTACTACTACTACTACTACTACTACTACTACTACTACTACTACTACTACTACTACTACTACTACTACTACTACTACTACTACTACTACTACTACTACTACTACTACTACTACTACTACTACTACTACTACTACTACTACTACTACTACTACTACTACTACTACTACTACTACTACTACTACTACTACTACTACTACTACTACTACTACTACTACTACTACTACTACTACTACTACTACTACTACTACTACTACTACTACTACTACTACTACTACTACTACTACTACTACTACTACTACTACTACTACTACTACTACTACTACTACTACTACTACTACTACTACTACTACTACTACTACTACTACTACTACTACTACTACTACTACTACTACTACTACTACTACTACTACTACTACTACTACTACTACTACTACTACTACTACTACTACTACTACTACTACTACTACTACTACTACTACTACTACTACTACTACTACTACTACTACTACTACTACTACTACTACTACTACTACTACTACTACTACTACTACTACTACTACTACTACTACTACTACTACTACTACTACTACTACTACTACTACTACTACTACTACTACTACTACTACTACTACTACTACTACTACTACTACTACTACTACTACTACTACTACTACTACTACTACTACTACTACTACTACTACTACTACTACTACTACTACTACTACTACTACTACTACTACTACTACTACTACTACTACTACTACTACTACTACTACTACTACTACTACTACTACTACTACTACTACTACTACTACTACTACTACTACTACTACTACTACTACTACTACTACTACTACTACTACTACTACTACTACTACTACTACTACTACTACTACTACTACTACTACTACTACTACTACTACTACTACTACTACTACTACTACTACTACTACTACTACTACTACTACTACTACTACTACTACTACTACTACTACTACTACTACTACTACTACTACTACTACTACTTGGACTTGAGTTTTACCTTGTGTCCTTTTTTGCAGTCAGCAGATTCTTTTGTTGGACATTGTTTATTGAGTTTCTTGTTGCTTTTGGTTTACGCATATGCGTCATTTGCCCGTAAAAGAGGCCTTGTTACTACTACTACTACTACTACTACTACTACTACTACTACTACTACTACTACTACTACTACTACTACTACTACTACTACTACTACTACTACTACTACTACTACTACTACTACTACTTCTACTACTACTACTACTACTACTACTACTACTACTACTACTACTACTACTACTACTACTACTACTACTACTACTACTACTACTACTACTACTACTACTACTACTACTACTACTACTACTACTACTACTACTACTACTACTACTACTACTACTACTACTACTACTACTACTACTACTACTACTACTACTACTACTACTACTACTACTACTACTACTACTACTACTACTACTACTACTACTACTACTACTACTACTACTACTACTACTACTACTACTACTACTACTACTACTACTACTACTACTACTACTACTACTACTACTACTACTACTACTACTACTACTACTACTACTACTACTACTACTACTACTACTACTACTACTACTACTACTACTACTACTACTACTACTACTACTACTACTACTACTACTACTACTACTACTACTACTACTCCTGCTGCTGCTGCTGCTGCTGCTGCTGCTGCTGCTGCTGCTGCTGCTGCTGCTGCTGCTGCTGCTGCTGCTGCTGCTGCTGCTGCTGCTGCTGCTGCTGCTGCTGCTGCTGCTGCTGCTGCTGCTGCTGCTGCTACTACTACTACTACTACTACTACTACTACTACTACTACTACTACTACTACTACTACTACTACTACTACTACTACTACTACTACTACTACTACTACTACTACTACTACTACTACTACTACTACTACTACTACTACTACTACTACTACTACTACTACTACTACTACTACTACTACTACTACTACTACTACTACTACTACTACTACTACTACTACTACTACTACTACTACTACTACTACTACTACTACTACTACTACTACTACTACTACTACTACTACTACTACTACTACTACTACTACTACTACTACTACTACTACTACTACTACTACTACTACTACTACTACTACTACTACTACTACTACTACTACTACTACTACTACTACTACTACTACTACTACTACTACTACTACTACTACTACTACTACTACTACTACTACTACTACTACTACTACTACTACTACTACTACTACTACTACTACTACTACTACTACTACTACTACTACTACTACTACTACTACTACTACTACTACTACTACTACTACTACTACTACTACTACTACTACTACTACTACTACTACTACTACTACTACTACTACTACTACTACTACTACTACTACTACTACTACTACTACTACTACTACTGGTGACAAGCCTCTTTTACGGGCAAAATAGCGGAAACGTGAAATCGTAAATCATTGAAGATCAATTCAATTAAAAAAAGAAAACTCCTTTAAATAACGTCAAATCAATTAGTAAATCCAATGTCAAATCCAATGTCAAATCCAATGTCAAAAGAAGAAAACTTTAAACTCAAAGTGAAAATTAAAGTAACAGGTCCCGTCATGTATGCAAGTCTAAGCCAATGTCAATATAAATTACCTGTCATGAATGTTATGAATGGATGTGCATGCATTGTGGAGAACTGTCCGTACACCTATCCAATTCAACAAATAGACAGACAAATGACAACAGAGTGAAGTACCTACATTGTACATACATCCTACACCGTACCATCGGCAGCGAGTCCACCCGGTGCCAGGCCGGCGCCTCAGCAGCCCCCTTGCCATGGCAACAGCTCATCGGCCACCCATCTGCCGGCACTCCACCAGGAAAGACGACTGGCGACGCCGCTGATACGAGGCCCGGCACCCGCGGAAACAGGTGACGGCCCACCGAAGTAAGCAAAATGAGATGCGTACCCGCAACCGGTTGATGTGGATGGAGTACGGGATATCGGTGTGACGCCTGGACAGGTATGTCGCCAACGTCGATAGAAATTTCGCGCACTCCGGTGCCGCCAGGCCCTGCGTCGTAAACACAAGCGGCGTAAATGACGCACGCTCGATGTTGACGATCCTTGGCCCATACTCGGCCTTCTTACGATGCTCGTGAGACCTGAGCTGGCCAAGGACTTCTGAACGAGACAGCACAGACGCCTTAGGGTGGGTTACCCTAACATCAAAATAGGCGTCCTGCTGCCTTGTCCAGAAGCCCCTGGCTCGGATGTCCGCTCGGGCCTCGTCCTGGCGATTCAGCTGGCGTCCGGGTAGATCCTCCCCATGCATGGCCGCCAGCCTAGGCTCCTTTTCAACGTCCTGGGCGACATCAACCAACACCTCCGCGAGCAGATCACGGATGTTGTCGTGCCGCGCACCAGGATAGCCGCCGGTCGGGCATACAAACATGTGATCCCGCACGGCAGGCTGACCACACACACAGGTTGCCGCGGTGTCCCTGAGATCCAGGTCGTAACGGATACAGAGGGCGTCTCTGAAGTCATTACAATTCAGCACGGTGCCGTACCGGGACATCGGGTCCGCCGTCAGCCATGACGATATGCCGGGCTCACCCGCAATCTCGATTAACAACTGCTGCGGGGGCGATAGCTCACGAGAAACGGCAGCAGCCAGATCCGATGCCTGGCGGTCCCTCTCCCGCCGCATGGCAACAGCACGAGTCCGTGCGAGGGCAAGGGCAGCGAGGATGGGATGGTCATCCCCAGGCCGAGGATCTCGAGATGCTCCAATATTCTGAGGCTCAGTGCGAGAGCGATGGAGTAGATCCCGCATGGGCTCAGTCGCACGCAGGGCACGCTGGTGCTCATGCTCTGCAACAACCGAGGCGATTGGCAACCCAATTCCACCACGTCGACAGGGCAGAGACAGCAAACGCCGCAGCGGGGAGTCGTCCGAGAAGTGATGGCCAGTGACAGCAGGTAACAACTTGTTAGTCACACTGCTGTCAATGGGTGCCAACACCCCCGGACCGCACTCCATGGCCCGTGATAGAAATTTCCACCTTGGCACCAGGGATCTTACGGCAACGGCGTAGCTGGCATGAGGCTGGGTAGTGGCATACTCTCCACAGCGATTCATCTGGGCTGTAAGTCCCTGAACCCGCTGATCCAGAAACTCACGACGGAACTCGACTGTGCCAAAGGCACCACCCAGGCAACGAGCGCCGTCCGTCCGAATAGAGACGCCGGTATCCCGGAAAAGATCCCGGGCCTCCACCTCGACTTCCGGCTTCACAACGAGCACCGTCTTCGTGGGGTTGGGCAAGTACCCATACACCGGACCCAGGTTGCTGATGCTCCGCCAGTACTTGCGTAGAGCACGAAGACGTCCCAGTGCGGAATCGTCATCAGCATACCATAACTGCTCAGCATCTGGGACAAGCTCCTGCAGTCGATGGATAAGGGGCATGATGGCTAGTGCATACATAGCCATGGCAATTGGGTCGCCTTGGCATGTACCCTCACGAGATTGAACCTCACCACCACCCGTCACGAAAAGCCGGATCGGTTCTCGGTAGGTGTTTCCCACGATCAGTGACATAGCGGGACAAGTACGGGCGATGTTGTAAATAGCTGCTGAACGGTTAACGCTGTTAAAGGCATTGCTGGCGTCAACCAGCAATACGCCCTCCACATCATCCTGGGCGAAACGTGATGTTATGTGATGGACACCAACCTCACAGGCAGAGGGTACGCCCACACACAGCTGATGCGGCACGGTGATACCGACAACGTCCGTCTCCACAATCTGCATAATGGCTCGTGAGATGATCCGCCGGAATACTTCACCCACGGCAATGGGCCTAACCCCAGGGCGCTTGTCAAGGGGAATCAGTCTCGCAGCAGTGAAACCCTCCATCTCACCATCCGCTGTCCGCTCCGTACAGATCAGCCGGCCAGCAGCCGCCAGGGCGCTGCATAGTTGGTCTGAAGCAGCATCAAAGCACGTCGTCATTCGTCTCCACCCATCGGCATCGACACCGGATGGGCCAGAGGAACCCTGAACAACTCGGGAGACCTTCTTGATCCGATCGGCTGTAAGTCCAGCAAATATAGCTGCACGAGGCTGTACAGGGTCGCCAGCAACCTCACACTCCGGAACAAGGTCAGCAGGCGCAGGGTGCTTCTCCCTCAGGACATCCATGACCGTCCTGTCCCCTGTGGCGTCAACAACATCATCCAGTCGAAGAACTCCACCCCCAGCCTCATCGGAGAGACCACGGGCCGCTGAATGTAGTTTGCCATCAAAGACCAACTTGGCAAACTGGGTGTCGGGCATGCGCCTGTCATCCCCTACCGAACCTCCAACCCTGGGTTTCAGATGGGCCTGGATGCAGCGGGCCTCTGCGAGGAGTTCCTGAACCCGGCCAGCTCTCCACAACACCAGGCGCTCCCTCAGCACCTTGGCCAGGTCACTGCCGTTGCCAGAGCCCAAAGGCTTCTGGAGCAGTAAGTGACAGGCAACGGTGACCATTTTCCAGGCCATGGGGCGCCAGCCAGCTCCCTCCGCGAATCCACGGACAATACGGGCCAACTCCAGGACAAACTCTTTTCCCGACTTGCCATATGGCACGAGAAGGAGATTCCTCCTATAATGCACCACCTCATCGTAGATGGTACTGACGGCGGCATTCAGCGTCCCGGACGACCACGGATCACCACCGCCACCACCACCAGCACCAGAATCTGCAGTGCCAGGTGCATCAGAAGCAGCAGCGCCATCACGATCACTGAACTGATGGGTCGAGGCACCATTGGCATCCGCACTGGGGACATCCACTGCCGCAATGGAGACAGCAGCAGCTGCAGCACCATCAACACACCCGGCGTGCGGTGGAGTGGAAGCGCTACGCACAGGGCCATCAATGGGTCTCAATCGGGGCGACAGTGCACGACGGCTACGACCACGGCGTCCCGGTACACGAGCCACCGGAGACCTGGAGGCCGATCCATCCGGAGCATGACTCCCGCCCCTTCCGACAGCGCCAGGTGATGAGCGGCGCCTTCTGCCCAAAAAGCCTGGCCTCTCAGGAGATCTATCCGAATGGAATGCTGGATTCGGATCTGCAACCGGCACAATCGGAATCAGCTGAGCATTGCCAAAATTGCGGCACCTACCCGCGCGACCAGGGTAGCAGCTCTCGCAGGCCCTGGCCGACACAGCACACGAGCAGCCACGGCAGCTCCCAGTCGACTTGCTGCACACACAGCATGGCTTCGATCCACCAGCGTGCTGCGACATGCTACCAGAGCGCTAGAGATCGATCACAACTGCACAGTGCACACGGTAACTATGCACACGGTAACCATGGCGAGAAAGCTGACCTAGAAATCTGATCCGACGCGCTCCACAAGCTGAAGATGTGTGTGCGACGCCACTCGCCAGCTGATTAGAAAGCTGACCCGACGCGCTCCACAAGCTGAAGATGTGTGTGCGACGCCACTCGCCAACACTGGGCGCGATGAAGCTGCGACACCAGCAAGGCAGCGCTGGTACTGTAATACGGCTGGGACTAGAATATTGTAGAAATTTCGCAAAACTCTCGATGCTCTCCAAGTCCCTAACTGAAGGGACTACCGCTGAAAGGATAATGACCAGGCTAGATAGCTAGCAGGCTAGATATCGACGAGCACCGCAAGCCAAGGAACCAAGGGAAATGCACACTGGGCACTCAAATTTACAGAACACGGGAGCACTGAAAAGTGCATCCACCTCCGAAAAGTGCATACACTACTACTACTACTACTACTACTACTACTACTACTACTACTACTACTACTACTACTACTACTACTACTACTACTACTACTACTACTACTACTACTACTACTACTACTACTACTACTACTACTACTACTACTACTACTACTACTACTACTACTACTACTACTACTACTACTACTACTACTACTACTACTACTACTACTACTACTACTACTACTACTACTACTACTACTACTACTACTACTACTACTACTACTACTACTACTACTACTACTACTACTACTACTACTACTACTACTACTACTACTACTACTACTACTACTACTACTACTACTACTACTACTACTACTACTACTACTACTACTACTACTACTACTACTACTACTACTACTACTACTACTACTACTACTACTACTACTACTACTACTACTACTACTACTACTACTACTACTACTACTACTACTACTACTACTACTACTACTACTACTACTACTACTACTACTACTACTACTACTACTACTACTACTACTACTACTACTACTACTACTACTACTACTACTACTACTACTACTACTACTACTACTACTACTACTACTACTACTACTACTACTACTACTACTACTACTACTACTACTACTACTACTACTACTACTACTACTACTACTACTACTACTACTACTACTACTACTACTTGGTCCGCCCAGTTAAAATTGGCGCTTATCTTCACACTTGTCTCAGGAAAGAAATACGAATATTTGAAGCAAGCCACGATCACAAAGCACTATATACATGATTATTTACATGTCAGTAAGCAACTCAGTCGAAAATTCAAGCAAGTTACACATCCTCCTCGCCATTATCGTCGCTGGAGGAAGAGCTCAAAACGTACGATCCGGACAGCTGCTGCACGGGTCGTTTCATAGCTTGTTCCACTTCTCCTCGTCTCGAATCACGCTCAAAGGCAGTGCGTGCCTGTCACCTTCCCCTCAGAAGCTGAGTGAGACTGCCCGCATGTTGACTGTAAGTGTTATCCCCGTTCGTCGCAATAAGGCGACTTTGTTTGAGACAAAAAGGCAACGCCATATCAGTGTCCTTTTTTCAAATCGCCTCTTGCGCTTGTCGTACTTGCTGATCAGCACCCGTGCCCACGCGAGCCGCTGGTGCTTGTACATACAGCGCAGTGATAGCTTCCGCTTGATGTAGCACCTGTGCGTACTGCACCTACAACGCCGTGCACCAGGCTTTTCGGCTAGTTTCCTGAAAGTCCTTTGCACTAGTGTTTCTCTCAGGACTTGGTGTTTCCTTTGATTAGCTCCTTTGCCCTGTCCTCTGTGAGCTTCAAAGTGTGTCCGCCGGATTGGTCTCACTTACTGGATACATCGACATGAGCTGCAGTTTCTTCGTCAGCGATTTGCTGGTGATAGCCCTTCACTAGGCGCTGTACTGTGCAAGCACTAAAATTCAAGCTCGCGAAGCGCTTTTTCAGCTTTTCTATACCTCCCCGGGACAAACAATTCTTGCCATCAGACAGCTGGAAGTAGACAGAAACTGTATTCTCCATCGCTCTGAAATGCGAACATCCTGACCTATTTTACGGACTCGAGCGGAGGTTGCAGTGTTTTCTTGCGCTGACGGAAGTGTTCGTCGGCGGCAGCTCCGTCAAAAAGACTCAAACGAACCGATCGCAACTTCTGTGATGGTTTGTGCTGCCATGTCGTCGGATGCAATGGTCAATGGTCATGTTCGGATGGTGAATCGGTGGTTCCATGCCGTGTGGCACAGGCAGAACACCAAAAAACCAAGTGAGAAGATAAGCGCCAATTTTAACTGGGCGGACCAAGTACTACTACTACTACTACTACTACTACTACTACTACTACTACTACTACTACTACTACTACTACTACTACTACTACTACTACTACTACTACTACTACTACTACTACTACTACTACTACTACTACTACTACTACTACTACTACTACTACTACTACTACTACTACTACTACTACTACTACTACTACTACTACTACTACTACTACTACTACTACTACTACTACTACTACTACTACTACTACTACTACTACTACTACTACTACTACTACTACTACTACTACTACTACTACTACTACTACTACTACTACTACTACTACTACTACTACTACTACTACTACTACTACTACTACTACTACTACTACTACTACTACTGCTTCTGCTGCGTCTTCTGCTGCGTCCGTTCGTGATCCTCCTGGACCTGTGACCCGGCCAGAACCTGGGGTCCACACCACCCAGCCGGTTCGTGATAACCCGTCGGTCGCAGCCGTTACCGAGTCCCGCAAGCGAGCGGTCTCACGTCGCAAGGACAAGGAGAAGTCGCAGAAGGCACTAGTCGCGGCGTTGTATCCCGATCTGCCACCGCCTCAGAAATGCCTCACAGATATCGCCGGTGAGAAGGGCGTGTCGTCATGGCTGACGTGTGCCCCGCTTACTGCGCACCGGACAATCCTGAACAAGTCCGACTTTCGAGATGCGGTGTGCATACGCTATGGGTACCTGCCACTGGATGTCCCGTGCAAATGCGCTTGTGGAGCGGACACCACCCTACACCACTCGATGACGTGTCCACATGGGGGGTACCCGATGGCACGTCATGACGAAATCCGGGACACCCTGGCGGCTGTCCTTGGCGATGTCGTGCCAGACGTGGAGGTCGAGCCTAGACTGCTCCCTCTCGATGGCGAGGTGCTCGCCGGCCGGACCGCCAATCGCAGCGCTGAAGCTCGTTTGGACATCAGGGCCGGGGGTTTCTGGACAAGGCAGCAGGACGCTTTCTTTGATGTCAGGGTCACCCACCCTAAAGCGTCCCTGCTGTCGCGTTCGGAAGCCCTTGGCCAACTGCGCACCAACGAGTTGGAGAAGAAGCGAAAATACTGCCAGAGGATCACGGACGTCGAGCGAGGTGCCTTCACTCCGTTGGTGTTTGCTACGAATGGCATGGCTGGGGCAGAGTGTGGAATGTTCCTGAAGCGGCTTGTTCAGCGCGTGGTGGAGAAGCACTCTGACCTACAGTACTCCGTCGTCATGCACCATCTTCGTGCCAGGATTGCCTTCTGCCTCCTCCGCTGGGCCGTAACCTGTCTGCGTGGATGCCGGGGAGCTCGGGGCGTACGCCGTGGCAATTCGTTTGTCACGGAGTGCAGGCTGCTCCGGTAGTGGCATGGGGCTGTGTGGCCGATCCTAAACGGATGTTGTGACGTAACGGACATATCTGTTTTTGAGCATGTCTTTGTTTGTTTTTTTGTTTTTTTGTTTTTTTGGTTCTACTTTTATAATAGTTTGTTTTGTTTTGTTTATCGGACAGATCGAAATAAGCATTCACACGCAGACAAATTAGACATCCACCACCCTATTGGTTTATGATGTTTTTACACATATACCCCCAATAGGCTATTTATCAGACTCGAGTTTTCAACTTACACATTCCACATTCACCACTCAATCGGCTTTTGGTTTGTTCACACATACGTACCATACGCGATCTATTGGACTTGAGTTTTACCTTGTGTCCTTTTTTGCAGTCAGCAGATTCTTTTGTTGGACATTGTTTATTGAGTTTCTTGTTGCTTTTGGTTTACGCATATGCGTCATTTGCCCGTAAAAGAGGCCTTGTTACTACTACTACTACTACTACTACTACTACTACTACTACTACTACTACTACTACTACTACTACTACTACTACTACTACTACTACTACTACTACTACTACTACTACTACTACTACTACTACTACTACTACTACTACTACTACTACTACTACTACTACTACTACTACTACTACTACTACTACTACTACTACTACTACTACTACTACTACTACTACTACTACTACTACTACTACTACTACTACTACTACTACTACTACTACTACTACTACTACTACTACTACTACTACTACTACTACTACTACTACTACTACTACTACTACTACTACTACTACTACTACTACTACTACTACTACTACTACTACTACTACTACTACTACTACTACTACTACTACTACTACTACTACTACTACTACTACTACTACTACTACTACTACTACTACTACTACTACTACTACTACTACTACTACTACTACTACTACTACTACTACTACTACTACTACTACTACTACTACTACTACTACTACTACTACTACTACTACTACTACTACTACTACTACTACTACTACTACTACTACTACTACTACTACTACTACTACTACTACTACTACTACTACTACTACTACTACTACTACTACTACTACTACTACTACTACTACTACTACTACTACTACTACTACTACTACTACTACTACTACTACTACTACTACTACTACTACTACTACTACTACTACTACTACTACTACTACTACTACTACAAAATTGCATTTGTTTTGCTGAGGTGGTCAATCACGTGCCTCCGTGGTTGCAGAGCGTCTTACTTGAGGAAGAGAATAGGCCCATCTTTTCTCGACCAATGTCGCCTTCTGTCCATGTAACCGCCTTCGGTATTCATTCATATGTTGGCCTATTTAACATTGGCATGCTCTGCGGATTTGTAGGCATGCTAGGCAATTTAAATATTATCCTGCAAAGTATTTTGTAGGTGCTTGACTACTATACTACGTCATGTATTACAATTGGTACATGACTTAATAATAGCCGTTTGGCATGGTACAATAACCTTTTTTGTTTTATTTTTTATTTTTAATGGCTTTCTCTTCTTCCTCGGATGGTTTACAATTTGTATCACAATTATTTGTGGGTTCAGCAATAAAGGATGTGACTACTACTACTACTACTACTACTACTACTACTACTACTACTACTACTACTACTACTACTACTACTACTACTACTACTACTACTACTACTACTACTACTACTACTACTACTACTACTACTACTACTACTACTACTACTACTACTACTACTACTACTACTACTACTACTACTACTACTACTACTACTACTACTACTACTACTACTACTACTACTACTACTACTACTACTACTACTACTACTACTACTACTACTACTACTACTACTACTACTACTACTACTACTACTACTACTACTACTACTACTACTACTACTACTACTACTACTACTACTACTACTACTACTACTACTACTACTACTACTACTACTACTACTACTACTACTACTACTACTACTACTACTACTACTACTACTACTACTACTACTACTACTACTACTACTACTACTACTACTACTACTACTACTACTACTACTACTACTACTACTACTACTACTACTACTACTACTACTACTACTACTACTACTACTACTACTACTACTACTACTACTACTACTACTACTACTACTACTACTACTACTACTACTACTACTACTACTACTACTACTACTACTACTACTACTACTACTACTACTACTACTACTACTACTACTACTACTACTACTACTACTACTACTACTACTACTACTACTACTACTACTACTACTACTACTACTACTACTACTACTACTACTACTACTACTACTACTACTACTACTACTGCTATCGACAGTTGCCAAGAAATGGCCACACACACACACACACACACACACACATTAACTACAACACACAGCAGCTTGCGGTACGGGGGGAGTGCCGGCCAGCGGAGTGAGAGGCTACAGAAAGGAATACGTAGACACTGCCGGAGCAGAGTGTTGGCGGAGTCAAGTATCTACGAGAGAAGATTCAGGGTCGGCCGGGTAGACACTGCCGAAGCAGAATGTTGGCGGAGCCAAGTATCTACAAGAGTCTGCGTCCGAGGGACGGCGACCGAGGGCCCTGAGTAGCCGGAAATGAGCCTGGCAAACACCCCGTTTATTCACTTTATCAAAGCAAATAAGTGATGAGAAATGGGAGGTGGGAGGGTGAAACACTACGAGCAAGCAAGAATGATCGTCGCACAGAACGGATCGAAATATCTAGCAGAGTAAACTCTAGCAAGACATGCAACGATGCATGCTACCCACGTTGAGCACTACAAGCAAACGTCATAATAGGGCCGCCACACGCTTTCCACATCAGAGGCGAGCGACACGCATGAACACGTTCAATGTCAGAGACGCGTTCAAGGTCAGGTAGAGAGATGCATTCAATATCATGCAGAGTGCCAAGCCGCACAGAGACTATAGCCAGCAGCAAATCATGAGCATGCAGTGCCAGCACTATTAAACCCAGCAGCATAGATTGAGCGGTAGCACAAAGCTGCATGCACCCATTAATCTGCATTATCACCGTAATGCTACTTCAAGACACACACACACACACACACACACACACACACACACACACACACACAATCATCATCATCATCATCATCATGATCAGATCTAATGAAAAAGTTCATAAGTTTTGGTTGATGAAGTTGACATGTACATGCACATTGTACATCAGTCCAAACACTGATAATTTACAATCTCTTTTCATCTTACGAACTTAGAACCTTTCTTTTCATCTTGTTTTTATTTTTCTAAACACCAACCGGTACTTTTACCCATTCTACTTCCCCATAGCTAGATCTAGCTTTGCTTCACATTTCTGTTTCTTTTTCCTGGTGCATGCTTGTGGCATTGAAGCTGAGACCTTTGGTCGGTGGAGCCCCTGGTACCTCACCATCACTGCTGCCCAGTGCAGCCCCTGCTCAGTAGCTGTTTGTTTTTGTCCAAATAATTATTTATTTTACGAGTTGGGTTTGTGAATAATAGTAAAAACACACACACAAACACAGAAACACACACGCACACACACACAAACACACACACTCACGCACGTGCGTACACAGGTAACTTAGTTCCAGGGTGGGACACTAACAACTTGTACAAGTGCCGATAGTCTAACACCGGACGCACAGGCGTAGACGTCTTGTGCGGCTGACTCACAGCAATCAACGACAAGACACAGATTGGGCGACCATGGGTGTCAGCGGCGTGCTTCACCAGCCAGCCTCGCTCAATCCACTCCTCCACAGCAGAGAAGAACTGTGTCTCCTCTTCTGCGGTCATCTTCTTCCGCGGGTACTCGCTGATACCCGGACCATCACAGCCATTTGGTTCTTCACCAGACTTCTATACCCATTTAACCTCCCAAAGCTTCTCCGCCGACATCCAATGCATCTCGCCGTCGTCAACCTTCAGGATGACATCGTTGTCGTCACTCTCTACTTGGACATGATGAGACAGCTTTGAAGGCGGGCGCATCGGAGCTGCAGGCATTGGTGAGTCATCGGCGACTGGCTGGAGAAATTCGTTGTTAGCACTAGGGGCCATACCGTCGGTCAGCTGATCCTCATACACTAGCAATCGTGTAGACTGTTCAGGAGGCGCCACAGCTGCTGATGCGAATTGCACTGACGGGCTACTATCTGCGTGGGATGGACCGGGCCGAATTACGACACGCACAAGCTGATCATTCGCATACTCTACAGACAGGTGCCCACACAAAGTCACCAGGTCAATGCCAATCAGTACGCCGGCGGCCACTACATACAGATCAGGCACAACGACAGCATTCAATACCACTTCATGTATACTCACTGGTCCGTCATGCCTCCAAAACGTGAGGGTCACTGTACCACACGTCTGCATGGTGTTGCCATCCAGCGCTACAATACTGTCACTATTCGTCAGTGGCGTCACATCGAGACCAAGGCAATGCAGCAGGGCTTCTGTTACTAACGTCCGGGTGGAGCCAGTGTCTATCACTGCTGCAGCACGCTCACTGTCACTCACGTTAGGACCAGCACATTCAACAAACACACGAGGTAGCTTCGGGCACGATGATGATGCAGATGCCAGGAGGCACACGCCTTTGGAGTAGACTGAGGCCCCATCAACTTAGCAGCTACCATGTGTATCCAGCCACTTTTGTCTCAGCATGCAGTCCTTCTTGACATGCCCTTTCTTGTCACAGAAGTGGCAGAACAGGTCCTTGCGCCGGTGCTCTTGTTTTGTACCATTCCCTTCTAGGGATAACTTCGGGCAATGCCTTTTGAAGTGGCCCGGTTCTCCACAATGGTAGCAAAGCTGCGGTGATAGCGTGGCAACACTGTCTTGCACAAATGTGGCAGCTGCGGACACTGCACCAACTCTGGTGTCGGTTGCTGTTCGCAGTGCCCGGATCCTATCAAGGCATTCATACACCTTCAGGTCCTTGCCTGCCATGGACAAACGGAAATAATGTGCCAACACTCACATCCCACTCGACATTAGACCAATTACTTGCTTTTGCACAAGAAGAACTAAAACTAAAAGAGCAAGAGAAAAAAGATCATGGCTCGCGCACCAAGATCACATGGACAAAATGGCGACCTACGTCATCGTGTGCACTCACAACAATACTAGAAAAATAATACTGGAAAATGGATGGACGTCACGAGAAGAGCGTGGATAAATAATACAAAGCTCAACAAGAATTGATATGTAGTGATCAATAGTAAATACGTTCGATATCAAGAAAGTAATAGAGAGAGAGAGAGAGATTGAGAGAGAGAGAGAGAGAGAGAGAGAGAGCGAGAAAGAGAGAGAGAGAGAGAGAGCGAGAAAGAGAGAGTGAGAGACATAATCACACTCACAAACAAGTACCCCTTGCCCACACAAATACGTCACATACGCACACCTGCAGTAGCATGCATATGCAAAGTAAACGGCATGCTCTCATGCGCGCACACACGTGTGTACGCCTGCGTGTGTGTGCTCAACATTCATGAACATGCACAAGCGCACACAATCACACACAACATGAGCCATGCCATGTTCATTGGATTTTGCCTGTATTTCACCTGATGATCAGGCAGGAAAGTATACTAGTGAAAATTGCATTCTCGTCTCCAACGAAACTGTTCATTAATTTCCAAAGAAATCTTCATTGATAATGATCCAGAAATCCCTATGCCATTGTCGGCGTGATCTTTACTCATTAACTGTGTTTGTTTGTTTGTTTGTGTGTTTTTGCGCTTGCATGGTTGTGTGTGTATGTATGTGTGTGTGTGTGTCTATGTGTGTGATTGTGTGTGTTTGTGTGTGTGTGTGTGTGTGTGTGTGTGTGTGTGTGTGTGTGTGTATGCGTGTGCATGTGTGTGTGTGCGTTCATGCATATGCATATTTTATGTGTTTGGGAATCGGCATGTGTATGTGTGTATTTGTGTATGTTTATGTGAATTTGTGTGTACGTGGTTTGTATTCATTAACAATGCTACTTCCAGGATGGTAGCACACCATTACACCATGCAGCATGGAATGGTCATGTTTCCGTAGCAGAACATCTACTTAATTCTGGACATTCGTTGGACCCAAAGGATAATGTAAGTCAGGATATCCCTGGTGCATCCTTGTTAGTGTATGAACAGAAAAGAAAGATTATACGGTTGTACATAGTCCGGTCCGGTGCATGTGTGCCAGATCTCCGGCATGTTCATCTGTTGCACGCACAATAATACATGCACAATTGGAAAACTTTTTCAAAGGAGAACAACAGTTTTCACTATCTTCAATAGCCTAGACAACACTATTGAGTTCCTTGCATCACCTCAAAACATGCTTATAAGTCCAGTGTCTTGATAAAGTTCGGTGTATGTTTTCACGTGAAATCGTACGGAACACAATTATGGTTCTGTAAAGCAACCGGCTATTAGATTGGAATTCTTTGGTATTTTGTACACTTCCACAATGTTACACTTGCAGTGGCAGGTAAGATAGTTGAACAGTACAATCAGTCATGTCTTTGTGCGTAACCCATACAATAATGGTGGTTTGTGTAAATCTGCATGAAGAGGTCTCTGCTAAACTTGGTTGGTTGAATTTCCAGTGGCGTACTTTCTTGTCCTGAACAAAACCAATCTACCAACCCACATGGGGAGAACACTCAGGTATGCCAATGTTGCACCAGTTTTTTGTTCATTGCAGGCATCCGTGCTGTGCTTTTGAATTGCCTCTCGGTGGCAGCAGAGGGTTGGGCGTATTTTTGTGTCTTCTTGTATATTAAGTTCTTACCCTATCCCTCATGCCTTCGAACCTATCACAGACAATAACGACCTTTTGGGGAATAGTGTGCTGCTTTGAGACACTTGTATTGTAATGCAAATGAAGCATTCATGCGCATGCAAGATGTCATTATGTTTGGTGTTGTTGTGAACTACCCTGTCTACACTGGCCAACATGCAACACTCACAGCCCACTAAACATTGGACTACTTACTTGGTTTTGCACAAGAAGAAATAAAACTTTTATAAAATATTTAAAAAAATTCGGTTCGCGTCAGACTCTTTAGGAGCTGCATCTGCGCCTTGATCCTTGATGGGTGGTGGCGTTCCTACAGATGCGGAAAACTCGGCCTCTATATATAAAACTAAAAGAGGTAGAGAAAAAGGATAAAGGCCTGCGCACCAACATGACACGGACAAAATGGCGACCTACGTCATCATGTGCGCGCACAATAGTACTGGAAAAAGGAAGAACGTCACGAACACAGCGCGAATTAATAATACAAAGCTTAACAATAATTGATACGTAGTGATCAACAGTTAATGTGTTTGATATCAAGAAAGGAATAGAGAGAGAGAGAGAGAGAGAGAGAGAGAGAGAGAGAGAGAGAGATGAGATGGGGTCGACAGTTACTTAGTCAATCTATTACACCTCTCCTTCCAGACGCCACTACTCAGGAACAATATCACAGTGGGGCTGAGTGACTGCCTCCGCCGTCAAATTTCAGGCTGAAGGCTCCACTATCACTATTGTCACTCTCACTGTCACTCTCGGCAGGGCTCGGCTGAGCGTTGTGGACATCCGCAGTGTCCGGAAATACAGGAGCTGAGTCTAGCTTCGTAAGGTCAATGTTGACCACTTCCTCTTCATCATTGGCATGGCTGATCACAATGGTTGATGGTGACACAATCTTCTCCAACTTCGAGGCCCTTACGCAGGGTAGCCTCTAGGGGGTTTCCACCCGAATCACAACCAATGAGTTTTATATCTCAGTTTAGGCGTAGTATTAACTGTAGTTAACATGCATGTAACACTCTCTCTCTCTCACGAATGCAGCACCTGCAACGTCTCCGGACACAGCGCACGAGAGTGTCGCACAGGGCAACCAGCCGGCAGGCGTTCCGTTGCGCCAACAGTCGCACTGGACGCCTGTTCACTTGGATCGGAATGAACGGAATGATGTACTTTCGTCCTTCCCTCAGCATGTTGTGGAGGTCTGGAACCAGCTCCCGCAGTGTGTTCTGCTGAACCCGTGAACAAGGAAAGAATTGCAGATGTTCAAAGAGAAGGTCAATGTCCACCTGCACTTTACTCGCTGGGAGTGGGCAATGGATAGGCTACGAACTAAAGACAAAAGACGAAAATGCTCTAACTCTGTTCCCTCTTCCATTAACTTCTAGATTCTCGCTCCACACATACTGGCATACACAGAGACATAGACAGCAATAGCGACAACACACAAAGTGAAGGGTAGTTGGCCGCAGCCGGATGTGACTCAGAAAAAGCAAAGCGCGGCGACAACGAGGAAGAAGGCAGAGAGATGCAAACAAAACAGGGAGACTGACAGAGAGAATACATGACAAAAACAAGTAGGATATGACGTACACAAAGTTGCTCATAGTCCAAGGAGCTAGCACCCTGATCTGGTGCAGTATGTCCCAGTTCAGTGATGAGGAACAACCCACCAAACTGAATGTGAGAGCATGTAGGGTGTCTATAGTAGTTCAGGTGTCAGGAACTGGCCAGCCAAGACTTGACCATATCGAATGATAGTGGCTGCTTCGGTGAAGAGCTGAGCAGTGCTGGCCGCACTGTAATAACAGGTAGGTGATAGTGATACTTCCACGCAGTGCACATGAACAAGGCATCTGATTCTCAAACCTGACTGAACAGCAAGTGGCGACTATAAAGATCACAGATAGCAGATATATCGGTTCAGTTTGGGCTGAACAGAATCAATCCTCCCATAGCCAACCCCTGAAGTACTCTAAAGCAGGGAGTAGAGAAGAGAAAGGAGAAAGAACAAGCAGGAAAAGTACACAGAACAGCAGAGTAAGTCATCTGGATGCAAGAATAATGTACAGGGTTGTGCCACAAACAGACTCGGGACAAGTGAAAACCAATAGGGCCGGCATGATTAAGTTCACAGCATAAAAGTGTTGGAATTAATCCAGGAATATTCACACAGTGCCGCCAGGCCTCACACAGAACACACAGAGCCCATGCAAGAAGCCAGTAAGTTAGGTCTGATCTGTTTTGCAAAGTGCACGCAACACCTGTCCAATCTGACTAGTACAGTGGGCCAAATTTGACTTCGCACAGTATAGAATGAACTCCTCCAGTAAGACATTTTTACTGGGATACAGCTGACACCACACAGTATGCAAGACACTCCTCCAATAGGACAGATAATGATACTGGAACTCAATATTTTACTCTTGGTGACCGAAACGTATAGCCGGTAAGATCATTCTACTGGGACCCGTCCAACCTGGTACGTGGCGAACGCATTCATTCATCGAGACGCTCATACAGACTCAACTGATATCGCGTATTGCACAATACGTCAACTACATGTAGTAAGACATTGATATTGGGAGGTGGAGGACATTACACACTACCCAATGCAACCATAAGGACTGTTAGAGTGGGGCTCATCTGACATCGTATAGTACACAATCGGATGAGCGAGTAAGACATACTGGAATGAACTCCTCCAGTAAGACATGTTGACTAGGACACAGCTGACCCCACACCGTATGCAAAGCACTCCTCTAATGAGACATACTGATACTGGAACTCGACATATAACTCTCGGTAAACAATACGTACATCCGGTAAGACCATTCTACTGGGACTCAACCCAACATTGTACGTGGCATTATGCACTCATTCGTTGAAACAATCGTACAGAGACTCAACTGACATCGTACATTGCACAATACGTCAACTAGTAAGACATTGATATTGGGAGGTGGCGGACACTGCCGGGCTGGACGTGCCTTACGTTGTACGGTGCATAAGGCGCTCATCCAGTGAGAGAGTTACATGGGCACTCATCTGGCGTCGCACAGTGTAGAACGCAATCATCCCGGGCGACCGATCTAGAGGGGTTCGTCTGGCATTGGACAGTGCGCAATGAACTCTTCCAATAACACAGTTATACTGGGCATCCTCCGTCATCTCGCAGTGCAAAATGCACTCTTCCAGTTGGACAGTTATACTTGGCATCCTCCGTCATCTCACAGTGCACAATGCACTCTTCTATTAAGACAGTTATACTGGGAATCCGCAGTCATCTCGCAGTGCACAATGCACTCTTCCAGTAAGACATTTATACTGGGAATCCACCGTCACCTCGCAGCGCACAATGCACTCTTCCAGTCAGACATACCGGGATTCGTCAGACGTCGCACAGCTCCGGATGCACTCCTTCGGTGAGCCAGTTCTATTGGGACTCATTATGATATTGCACAGCGCATAATGTGCTCGTCGATTAAGACAGTTACACCAGGAATCAACACTGACACTCAGCGCACACTGTACTCATCAAGTAAGACAGTTCTGGGATAGCACAACGCACGATGCGTTCATCAAGTGAGACAGATACAACAGGACATGTTCAGCAACACACTATACGAAGTACACTCATCCAGAAACACAGTTTTACCACACAGTGCATAATGTGCTTGTCAATTAGGACAGTTACACCAGGAATCATCGCCGACACTCAGTGCACAATGCACTCATCAGGCAAGACCGTTGTAACATAGCACAACGCACAATGCGTTCAGTAAGACAGATACAACAGGACTTGTCCGCCCGCACAGTTTGCGGAGTAGTTTGGAGTTGACAGGAGGGTATGCACATCGAAACCACGCTTTGTCAACGACCCGTTCTTTCTCAGTTTTAACGACCACACTCAGCGAAAAGAAAACAACAACGAAGCACAACGACACACCAACGCTGATGTGGCATCGCAAATCCCGTCCCGTGCACACAGGCACTGGGTTGCAACAGAAGAAAGACACGCTGCAAGCATGCCAAGCAGCGAGTGAGTACGCAGCGCTGTACTAATGCCAGTCATGGCAACGGGAGATAAATAATTATGCAGATCGATCAGCGCATGGTTTGATCGAGAGCAGAGTACGGAAATAGCACACATTTAAAGTTCAAACTGTGCCACAGAAGCAGAAGAGGAGAACGAAAATGAACACTTGTCGTGAAGTGAAGTGCTTCTGTCCAAGGGTGCTTGCACCCGACGGGGTGGCAGCGCCCCTAGTCAGACAATACAAGGCAAACAAAATAGAAATTAGCTGAGTCACAGCGCGGGACTCCGAAACGAAAACCGGTGGGTATGTAAATATTAATTGTTTGTACCTGCTGTACAACGTAACAATTGCTCAAATTCGTAACGTATTTTTAAACTAGCACTCATAGAATTGTAGTGTGAATGTGCCACACGATTAGAGTAACAACGACCAAGAGATACTCTTCTAAACACGGAGCACACTCATTCCGAAACACAGTTATGCCACCAGCACACAGTGTGCCATACGCGCGTTCACAAAGATAGCTTCGCTTACACGAATTTGTAGATTCATCCACAGCCGCACAAATAATGCACCGACGCTGTACAATGGATATACTGGAAGCGGAACTAGTGTAGTACCCTACCCCACAAAAGTACTGGAACTGCAAACATTGCCTGTAGAGGTGTAAAGAAATAGCACAATTACTACAAGCTGGAGCATATTCGATTGTACAACTACGCCTGACCAGATACAGTTAAGAAAGCACTTTATACCACACTCTACAAATCGGGCAGGGTTGGCGGCGCTAATCTCGTAACCGAATTATTTGGTGCGTGCCAGAAGAAGAGGAAGGGAGAGTCAATATCCATTATATTACAGAGGATGCTTGGAGTACAGAAACAAGTAATTTCATTCACGACCGCAACAAAGCTCGAGCGGAGCCGACTGGAGTACACTACGGCACCAATCTGTCAAACCTATGAGAAAAAGCATACAATAAAATCAACATATCTGGATAGTCACTGGCGGCAAGCCACAAGCCACAATGCAGAGGACAATGTTACCGGGCTTGATGTTCCGGCTGCGTCGAGACCATTGCTGAAGCACATTCAGCCGAGGCACTATTTCTCGAAGCCATCGCCGCCATACCTCGCGTAGGAGCTGTTGGAGGAGCCGCCAACGACGCTGTGGGTGCAACTCAGCGACTTCTTCTAGTGGCAGAGTCAGCTCGCACTGTCCATCTAGGAAGTGCATCGGTGTTAGCGGTGCGGCATCATCCACGTCAATCCGGACAGCGGTCAACGGGTGCGAGTTGAGTAGGCCTTCCGCACTCACCATGGCAGTTACAAGTTTCTCATCAGTGAGATTGGCCTGGGACAGAGTTGCCATCATTGCGTGCTTTTTTGCCTTGACCACACACTCAAATACGCCGCCAAAGTGCGGAGCGAGAGGTGGATTGAAGCACCAGTGAACTCCTTGGCTGGCCATACTTGCGGCCACTTCATTAGAACCTAGCGCTTGATCGGCTTTTCTTAGCTCGCGCTCTGCACCGACAAAGTTCGTCCCGTTGTCTGACACGACCTCAGCTGGCACGGCTCTGCACTTGCAGAAACGGGTGAATGCTAGCAGAAACGACTCATTGTCCAGGCCATACGCCATCTCGAAATGACAGGCTCAGGATTGCAAAAAAAGAGAAGACACAGAGGTACCTCTTGAGCTGGGTCTTGCCACGTCCTTGTTTTGTCCGGAACGGACCGGCATAGTCAACTCCCACTCTTGAAAATGCCCGGTACGGTGGAGCTGTTCGGAATAGCGGGAGCGGTGCTATCTGCTGCAAAGCCACAGTGGCCCACTTCTTCTTGCAGAGCTCGCAGTGTGCACGGTGAGATCGTGCGACAACCTTGCCACGAATGATCCAAAACCGCAGGATCAGGTTTGCCAAGAGTTGGTTTGGGCCCACACTGTGATCACACTTGCGATCTTCGGTGTCGACTATCAACTGAGTAACCCGATGGTGCTGGGGCAGGATTATCGGATGCCGGGTATGCTCAGGCAAGTGGCTGGCAGTCTTCAGACGACCTCCAACGCGTAGCACACATGGGTAGTCCTTGTCGAGCACTGGATTCAGCCGTAGCAGCGGCTTCCCTGACGTCATCTGCCGATACGAAGCGGGATAGCTCTCTGCTTGTGCAATCGCATACCAGTTACATTTGGCACGTTAGCTCCTCAGACTTCAGCTCCACAGAGTCGACTGCTGTAACTGCTGCTTCCGGATCCCCTCTCGTGCTAGCATGGCGTCGACGCCCGCGGTTGATGAAACGGTAGCACCAGGCCATCAATCTTACTAGTCGTTTCCATGACTAGTAGTTGTCGGGGTGGAGACGAAACACCTCCCCTGAACCTTGCTGCACAGCGAACGCCATCACTTGCGCTCGCTTTACCATTTTGGGCAACTCTTTTGGCACGGTTATCTGACGAGAGGGCCACTGATTGTGTTGCTGGACGAGGAACTCGGGCCCCCTGCACCATACTGAATCACTGGCTTGCTTGGCTGCTGTCAAGCCTCCGGTGCCCTTGTCGGCTGGGTTCAGCTTTCCAGGAACATGGTTGCACTGGCTGCCAGCTAAATACTCTTGTACTTCAGCTACCCGGTTGCCCACGTCGACTTTAAACTTTCTGCAATGTGTTCTCACCCAACGAAGCACGTTCATCGAGTCGGACCAGTAGGTGGCATCAGCCTTCGGCAGATCTAGCGCGTCATTCACTGTCTGGGCCAGGCAAATACCAAGCATAGCACCCTTCAGCTCCAGCTTCGGGATCGACATCTTCTTAATGGGACATGGACGCGCCTTGGCGAGTGCTAGGGTCACTCGCACATTGCCATCTGGGTACTCAGCACGAACGTACACGTTAGCGGTCTAGGCGGCATCTGAAGCATCCGTGAACACGTGCAGCGACAATGTAGCGACAGACGACTCGCTACCCGGACACTTGAAGCAGCGCGGCGCACGGATCGGCGCCAGATCTCCCAGCTCGCTAAACGAGGATGTCCATCTCCGCATGTGCTCAGCGTCCAGTGGATCATCCCAGCCCACGCCGAGGATGCACAGCTCCTGGAACATGACACGAGAGCGAATCGTGAAGGGAGCTAGTTGTCCGCCTGGGTCGAATATAGATGCCATCTTACTCAGCACGGCTCGCTTGGTCAGCTTCTTTGTTGCAGGCGGCTTGAAGTCAAAGGCAAAGGTATCATCCTCTGCCGACCACATCACGCCTAGCGTCTTGACTGATGGTAGCACACAGTTATCATGATCATTGATGCTAGCTGCGAGCTGCGATGAGCTGTCAGCTTCCGGTACGCCGTCCATCACCTCCGAGCTATTGCTGAGCCACTTGCGGAGGTGGAAGCTGCCCTGCTCAAGGATGTCCTGTACTGTCTGCTGTGTGCGGATGGCTTCCGGTACGGAGACAGCAGAGCGCAGCAGAGCGCAGCAGATCATCCACATACATGTCTCGGTCAACGATCTGCAATATGGCAGGGCCATACTTGTCGGCTGTCTCGGGGCACACCACTTGTAGCGCCTTGCATGCCAGGTACGGAGACGCCTTGATGCCGAACACCAACCCCTCGAACTCGTATACACGTGAGTCCCACACAAAGCGATGATATCGGCGGTCTTGCTCAGCCAGCACGACTTGCAGGAACATCACGGTAATGTCCGCCGTGAGCATCACTGGCTCCTTGCGGAACCGCAGAAGCACTTTCACTAGGTCATTCTGAAGAGCGGGTCGAGCGTACATGCACTCCTTGATCGACGTGCCGTCGTACTTGGCAGCAGCATCAAAGATGACACGTACCTTCGTGGTGGCCTTGTCATCTCGTACAATGGCGAAATGCGGCAGGAACCACTGGTTGTCGCCATCTGCCTCAACCTCTGCTGCCGACACTGCGCGCACATAGCCTTTGTCAATGTGGCTACATATGACTTTGCCGTATGCTGCCTTCAGCTCCGGACGCTTGTCCAGTGATTTCCCTAGCATGCACAGGCGATGGTCTGCCATGGCGCGATTAGCGGTGACACCAGGCTTGCCGTTGCTGTGGATCCATGGGACTGCAATGGTGACTCGCTGATCATGGAAGCTGATGGATTTCTCAAAGATCTCCTCAGCCAGCTTCTCTGCAGAGGTGATGTAGGTGCCTTCGTGCTTCATACCGACTGCCTCCAGATTCCAGAAATTCTGGACCAGGCTGTCTATGCTGCCTTCGCCGTATAAAGCATGAACATAGTTGACGGACAACTCGTCATCACTGGGTGCACTGGGCGTTGGGCCCATACACACTCATCCCAGATGCGTCTTGCGGGCAATTGGTCCACCGCTGCTGCTTCTGTACTCCGCGAGTGATGCGTGGGCATTAATGATGTCTAGACCAATCAGGAGGTCGACCGTGGTGCTGGAGATTTCGGGAAAGTATATGAACTTCAGATGCTCATAGCTGGATGTGTACCGGCTCCAGTCGGCGACCTGCGTCTTCTTGGTCACATGATCATATACGCATGCCTTGAGCGGGTATGACACTGTTCCATCAATGGATTCCATCTGCACCTTGACCAGTTCCCGATAGCTGCAGGTCTGCTGCGCACCAGTCGTGGATGTGTTCAACATGTGAACTTCACCTGCCATGTACAACTCATGGGCTACATCCTCCCGTATGAAGCTTGCAGTCGAGCCTGATTCCAGCATGGCCGCCGTACAGATTGCCGACTTGCCAGTTGGACCAATAATCTTCACCGGCACGGTAGCGAAAGCGGCAGTCTGCGGCACGCTGACACTAGCATGGTGAGAACTTTCCTGCTAAGGTGCCGGAGCTGCTGACCGTATTGTAGCGGGATTCTGCGCTGCAGCTTGTTGTGGCTGCACTGACTTGCTGTAGTGCAGAAGTGAGTGGTTCCTCTCTCCACAGTGGAAACATTCCAGCTTCTGGCACTCACGCGCCCAGTGCCCATGCTCCAAACAACAGCTACACAGCTTGGCACGCTTGACCAGGTCCCAGCGGCGCTTGGTTGTCAGCGCCCTGAATTCCGGACACTCTGCTGTGGCATGGCTCTTGCTTAACTTGGCACACTGCTGAGTACTGAGCTCCACAGCATACACAGCAGATGACCTAGGCTTTGGCGGGACCGCAGGAGGTGTCTTGTTCAACTTCTCTGTGCCGACTGTCGCCAAGATGTCATCGGCTCGCGTTCTGGACCCGTTTTACCAGCCAGAACGACAATGTGGCTGCGTTGCATTTGCTGTCTAGATGTGGTTCGTGAAATCGTATAACTACACTTCTGGGTAGCTTCTGTACCGCACTTAGGAATAGCTCCCTCCAGCCAAGTCCAGGTTCATGAGCACATTTCTGAGCTTGACAGCAAATTTCCGCAGGGCTTCTGAATCACGGTCTGCGATTCTGGGATGGTTCAGGATCGCCTTCTCCTCTAGTGCCAGGTGGCGGTCTTCTCCCCCATACCATTGCTCAAGTTCTGCCCAAGCAGGAGCGTACTGTAAATATACAAAATTTCGGCGCTGCAAAATTTCGGCACTTCACGATTTTTGATATTTCGGCGGCGATTTATTTTCGGCGTGGGGTAGAGGGCATGGTATTGCGACAAATGCTGTGAAAAATTTCATCGGCGTTTTAATTTAGGCGTTTTGGGTCGGTGCCGAATATAGGCAAAATTAAATAGCTGCCGAAAATTTGTATATTTACAGTATGCGCCTGGCCCGTCAAACATCTGGGCCACAATGTCCTCAGCCGAGCTTCCTTGGAGCGCCTCCTTTAGCCTAGCCAGCTTATAATCGTCGGATACGTAGCGATCCTCATCCACCAGCCGCTTGAACGTTTGACACCACCGCACAAACTGTTGCGCGTTTCCGCTAAACTTGGGCAGCTCCAGCGGCTTCAAGTGGTGTTAAGCACTGACCCCATGCGGGCTTTGCATACTAACAAGCCAATCATGCACTTGGGGCTCCACACCAGGTTCCGAATGAGGAAACCACTCAGAAAGTCTACTCATTGGAGCACTATAGCCAACTGACGTTGCTCTGCTGCTCAGACTACACGTGGCTTCGGTGGTGGTGTTGGCCGTGTGTGTGGTGCTGGGATCGGTGGCACAGGCCGCATGTGCGGTGATGTTAATGGTGGCACAGGGTAACCTGTTCTGCGACTGCTGATTGTTGGCCTGATGCCAGTTGGCCAGAAACAGACTCAACAGGCGAATCCAAAATCGCAGCCATCACACCAGCACTCTCCTTATCAAACTTCGCCTCCCACTCGTCCAACTCATTCAGCAGTTGTTCACTCCCTTAGGATTCCAACATGCTGCGCATAATTTCTAAAATCGAATTCAGCTCTGACCGTACAAATTCCAATTCACGGACATCAGGCTGCAAATATCGGCGAGACGGCGACGAGCAAGCAATCAGTGTTCGGAAGCGGTTACTTATTGGCGTGCGGCGTCTACTAAGGTTTGTTCTGGGACGAATCAAGTCTTTCCAGCGGTCCTCAAGTTCCTCAACAGGAGTTTCACCCACGCTTGTACCATAATAGCGTGGCGTAAAACTACTAGTCACAAACTCTGGTGGTGGCGGAAACGCCATTACCACCGCTGACACTACCAGTCGAAACTTGTCAGATCCAGCTCGAAGGACCAAATGTTTCACCGGTTCCCTCGCAAACGCACACTGACATTAAACACAACCATTGGAGGCATTGATCTATTTAGAAGACTGTATTACCAAACATGTTCTGAAAACACCATTGAAGAATCTAACTCAAAAAGAACAAAGAACGGAGAGCTTGGGACGCACGTACCCGGCCCCATACCGGACACACAGCCAAGGAGGACGACACCGTATCGTCCCCACGCTTGATTGGCAAAGAAAACAGCAAGGAAAGAAAATCGGCCAGCGGGCGCAGTTCAAACATCTTGAGCGACATGCGCAAAGCAAAACATGTGACAGAAAATAATGCATGATGTCATCTGTACTCACGCGGACATGCAAAAAAGGTCACATCTACACAAAAGCGAGTGCCGCAAGACACAGCCCAAATAAATATTAATTCAAACAGCGAAGAAGTAGAAAGGCAGATTTTTTAATTATCGAAGAACAAGAATGTATCATAGAGTCCCAGCGCAACTGCCGGAGGATGCTGGCACCCACGAGACGAGTGGTGGCTGCCCCTTCCAGAGAGATAGAACGAAAACTGAAGCAGAGGAGCCACGTTACAAATAGTGAAACGCACAAGGTAAGAATAATCGAGCAGTGTCCAATTACGACATACTGAGTGATATACATGTTGAACGAAGACTAACACTAACAAATGGAGAGCGTTCCAACATTAAGCCAAGTGTGAAGACGTACTGGAGAGGACCGACTTGCAATGACAATAGAAGTGATAACAGTGGATTTTAGACAATGTGGAAGACCGCGTAATTAAACCAGAACTTTGAGACTAGAGAAGCTAGAGTGAGAAACTCCATGAAGAATAATACTGGAGGAGATGCAGCTGAAGGGACAATGAGCGTCACCAGGCCATGAGATTGGTACTGTGATGTCACGTAGAGGAGAGATGGACACGGGAGGGGACAACAAAGAAAGGAGCCCAGAGTGGTACTTCATCTATCAAAAGCCATCTGTCCACGCATGCTAATTGTAGTTGTACTGTAATGACGTTTTCTCAGTACTGTCACGTGATAGAGGTCCATTGCATTCGGATGTGTTAGTAGCGTTGTACAAACTTACTTAAGTTTTATCCTGAGCTTTGTTTCCAGAAAGAAAATGTGTTGTCTGTACAATTGTTTGATGCTATTCCTCGTCGATGTGTGAATAATGCTACATAATTTCTTCACTACGCTGTTCTTGTTATAATTATTATATCTCCTTCTGAGAACTCAACCCAGTCAAGAGAGTTATATCTCAGGACATTTTCGCTATATGTTGTAGTATTTTCATTTAAGCCATTCCCTGTATAATCCTGGAGAGAAAGGGAAGAAAAACGCTTGATACCTCATGTGAAATGTCTTCTGAACTGGATGCGTTAATTGCGAAAATGTACGCGAACTTGGCTTCGTTTTAGAAAAATGAGAAAAAGGTCACATCAAGTTAATTACCTCCTAAGCGTAATTGAAATTGTCGCAGTTTGACTTTTGAAATACAACGGGGTATATAATCACCAGCAGTTGTACCACAGTTAATGATAGCTTGCATACCGTCCTACCGGTCGGACCCAAGAAATCGAGCTGCAAAAGTGTTTTTCGTTGAGAATTTTTTTAAACAATTGTTGAGATGAGGTCTTTGTCAGGCAAAGTAATGGCGCAAAATGCAAGGCTATGTCGAGTGCATTGCATATGCGCAATTTTATCGATTGTCAAAATGGCCTCACATAATCCTGTCGGTACGCTAGCAACTCTGTCCAAAGTGAATTTTGACCATGGCACATCAATTGTGGTGAGGTCCTAATGTTTTTATTAGCTTGCCAAGGCCGGGGAATGCATAATACCATACTCTGTTTCCATGGTTACCATGGGTTGTTACCATGGAATTTCGTAGTATTCCTTGTGCGATCACGTCTAAAATTTATGGACTCCTTCATTAGCCCCTTAGCAACAGCTTAGGGTCAAGTTTTAGGTCAATGTTAGAACAGAGGCCATGCAGCATGTCTGTTTATGATGGTCCTACCGGTAGGTCCTACCGGTAGGTCCTACCGGTAGGACCGAGGTCTATGCAAGCTATCATTAATAATGAATCGGACATAGACGATAGTCGTCAGTATAGGGTGACAGCAAAGTTCTATTTTCTGTTGTTGGAAACTGAAAATTTTGAACTAGATGCAATGTCTTCGCTGATGTTCCTGCGATAGTACTTTCGACTCGCTGAGATCAGTCAGGCATTGCAATTTGCACATTTCTCGTGCTTACTAGTATAGCGATTCACTCAAAACTGATCATTGTTTTACCTTAGCTGGGGTGAGAATGACTTCGTGGAACAAGCAGCAGCGCTTGGAGACACATCGAGGGGGTCAGCAAACTAATGCATGCAAGGAATGCTGAGACAGTCAGTACTGTACCTGCGAGGGCCGTGTAGACTCTGCGTGTACACAGTAGTGTAGAGCTAGTGATGCATGTGCAGATACTGAGTGAATCTACCAGTGATGCTGACAAAGGGTGCGCGTTCGACGTGATAGTACACTTACCTGCATGAGCAGTGACCACACAGCTAAATTGAATGGGCATCCCACGGCTAAAAAAAGTTCATTACAAGTTCGAGGTGATTCCGCTGACGGTACTCAAACGACCTCGCAACGATCGTGTATTCTTACTGCGTTGGTGGTGAAGTAGAAATCATCCAGAGCCAGCAGACGACAAGCATAGCAGCTGTTGTGCTGTGGAGAAAGTCAAAGCATTTGACATGAGGCGCGACCAACTTACAACCTTCCTGGCAAAAAACCTTTCGGCAATTTACGTCAGCGACGCCTTCATCTCCGTGTGAACCTTTCAGCCTAACTGTCCTGGAACGTTACTCTAGACTTTGTTTGTTTGTTTGTATTCTTTATTTAGAGTGGAAAGTCCAAAACAGACCCTCGCCTAATAACAATGGTCCCACTAGTGAGGGAATGCTGAATATCTGTGCATAAGGATCAGGGAGTGTAACAGCAACTAGTAGGGAAAGAAAAAGAGAGAAAAAAAAACAACTCAAAACAGGAGTTGTGACTTTCATAATAAGAAAATAACGGAAAGAGCAGTGCATACAGCATTTATAAAGAGGCTTATTTATCTGGTAAGCAAAAAAGGCAAGAGCCATTGACTTAAGGGGATTGCGTTTTCATTCTTGCCTGACCACAGCGGGGAGCAGGTTCCATAAGATGGTCCCAGCATAGGTAACACGTTTGGCAAGGTATCCAGTTGGGCTGGCTGGGACAATCAGTAAATTGCTGTGCCCACAACGAGTTTGAGTGGAATTACTGCGGCTGAAAAAGCTAGCGAACAACATACTGATGTTAGAGGAGTCATGGAGACAACGCCAGATAAAAACCAGAAGGTGCATGTTGGCGTATGTGGTCAATATTTGGATGTTCATGCGTGTAAGAATATTGCTTGTGGGTGTCCCCGGAGGTACCCTACAGACTGTGCGTACAGCACGCCTGAAGAGCCCATTAAGCTGTCGACTTTGATCCGCCGTGGGAAATGGTAAGTAAGCATAAGCGGCATACATAAAGTGTGATCAAATGAAAGAACGAAAATAGGCTATGCGACATTGAAAAGGCAGGAATGTAGCGTATCGTCTGAGCACGGCAACTTTTGAAGCGACGCCCCTTGCGACGTGGTCAACCATGGTGTTCCAGCTCATGTCTGCATCAAGGTGGAGACCTAAATATTTGGCAGAGCAAACAGTTGGCAGAGGCAGTCCATTACATTGCGCTTGCAAGTCAAATGTTTGAGATTGTACTGGCGATATCGACATGATCTGTGTCTTCGTTTCATTCAAGATAAGACCGTGGTTCCTAAGCCAATCGGCGAGGTGCTGGACAGCACTTGAGAGATTTTGGGACACCTCATCTGTGCTCATGCTACTAGATCTAATTGAGATATCGTCTGCAAATTGCAGGGACGCAACTTTGTAAGGGGACAGCTCTTTCGCAATGTCACGGACGTAGAGAACACAAAACAGTGGCCCGAGAACTGTCCCCTGTGGTACTCCGGAGAAGCTGGTGTATGTGACTTCAGACTATCATCAATAATTTTTTTATGGTTTAGCTTATGGAGTTGTCAGTAACAAGTGACAAGTCACTAGTCAAACTGCGACAATTTCGATGACGCGGAAGGAAGTATTGTTTCGCATCGGAATATTCCTGGAAAAGGCACGCATATGGGAGGGAAAAAACAGAAATGGAGGAAAAACAAAACTCCATTCTATGTGTACTGAGCCATGTTGCACACAGAATAGCTGCACTACTGAACTACTGTAAAACCGGAAAGTCTAACGAGTCACAATGTCTAATGTTTTAACGACCAATTATTTTTCGTTATTTCAAAAAAACGTAATTACCGATTCTCATACAGATGGGTAGCCAGGTAGCCATCGTTAACTTTTCTGCACGTTATCATGCCAAAATTACAAAAACGTTAAACGTTTTGGTAGTTGGACTTTCCAGCTTCACAGTATCTCTTATCCAAAACGACAAAAAGTCTCCACAGCACAGTTGGCAGACTGGGCTGGAGCGATGGGGCAACAGGCTTCATGGATGGCTCATTCTGTACTTTGACATGAGTTCGGTAGAATTCCTCTCCATCACGGTCCAGGAAAATCTCGGAGTCCTTGACACCCTGGTATCTCTGCTCGCTTGTTGAACAGGCCCTACCGTACGGCTTGGAAAAATAGAATTTTCATCGCTCGCACAGTCACACTCTCTACTGTAGTACCATCGCCGTGCAAGATTATCGAGAAGCTGATAACCTTTGATTTGATACTGGCTAGAGAATGTTCACCAGAACAGCCATCGATTAACTCATCTGGGTGTTTCTTCTTTTCTTGTCAACTGTTGTGTATAGTGTTTGTCGCTGTATTGTCCCTCTCCGTATTGCCTCTCTCTCATCTATTATACGCATGCTCATTGTAAATACATCCGTCTTTGTCTTGACCCACAAGGGACTCCTGCGTGGCACCAAGGGAACACAACATAGTGGCAGCTTTGGTTCCTACACCTGTAGAATAAGGAAAAAACCATCCGCCTCTAGCCAGCAGTTCGAGCATCCCCAGCTCCGGGACAGTCTCGTCATCGTCGTCATCGTCATGTGTCGTCGTCAGTCTGAAAATTTTGTTAACACTAAAATGTCAGTCCAGTCATGCCCGGCATGCACTACGCTCTACTTGTTTTGTTCTCCTCGTGAACTCTATTCTCCATCAGCTGTCACGCCACTGCTCCTTGTCTCTCCTGACCATCGTCTCTGTCCAGCCAGTTCGTCGTCCCGCATGCTCTATCTCTTGGCACCTCCAAAAAGCCTGCTGTTGAGCACTGATCGCCATGTCCCCATGCCGTGCTCAACTGATCCGTCTGGCAGAGATAGAGATGTCACGGTACGTCCGTGCCTCGGCCTCGAGCGTTCCGGATCGACTCTGACTCATGAAGGAAGGAACTGTCAGGCGTATGGTTAGCAGTAGCTCATTCTCTCTTTGTTTTTCATTTGTTTTTGTTTTGACCTGTTCACTTGCGGTATATGTACAATCTCAATCGTACATCACTGAACACCAGACGTGCAGACATTCTCACACAGTCACATCTTGTTGTCGCTGTTGCTGTAGTCCAACCAGACGTATCTCTCTGCGATGGCCTTGCCAAACGTGAGAGTCCTGGACGCGCGTGCTTCTTTATTCTTTCTATTCACTCTGGATCTCTTCATTGTTAGTCTCGAAATTCTTCATTAATTTTTTCAAACAAAAGAATACTCTCCTGTAGCTGTGCAAATGCTAGGCATGTCCTGCTACTTGCTGTATGTTGTGTAGGCCCTAGCCCGTCGCTCAATCTCGTTGATTTGCACTATTTAAATATATAGTATTTTCCTTGTTCGTTTTTTCTTCCGGGAAAAAGGACATATTGTATATATACGTCTTTTCTCCCTCTCCCCCTCCCCTTTCTTGCCAGGAAACCGAGATGTTGTGTATAGTGTTTGTCGACGTATTGTCCCTCTCCGTATTGTCTCTCTCTCATCTATTACACGCATGCTCGTTGTTGATAATTAGTCTTTGTCTTGTCCCACAAGGGACTCCTGCGGGGCACCAGGCGAACACAACATGAACTATTTGAAAAGACACGCGCGCAGTGACGCGAAACATAGAAATAACCTGGTGTGGCCGAATACACATGAAATAGGAATCCTAGGACAGAACGTAATACGGTTTTGTAAAGCAAACAACTACTAGATGTAGGAACCTGTGGGACGCGTCACTCACCTTCATTAGTGAAAGTGGATTGTGAGCAACACTGGCTCACGTAGAATCATATCAGGAAAATATTTCATCGTTTCCGTCATAAAATACCCATCATCAGAAATGATAATAGCAACAAGGACATCAAGAATGAATTTGGGCATGGGCACTTCTATTCTTACTCGAACATGCCTCCGGATAGCACAGAACTCGTTATTTTAGAAGACTGTATTATAATGTTTTACTCTGACTCTGCTGGAAATCATCTTGCAGTACAAAGGCAAGTTCTGGCAGACTCTGCTGGAAATCATTTTGCAGTACAAAGGAAAGTTCTGCCTCTTTCGAAGCAGAAGCGGAGGTTCAAAAAAACATTCAAATCAAAAGATCGCGCGAAAGCAGTGTACGCGACTCTGCACATCAGACGTGAATACAACATGCGAAGTGAAAGCAGTGTACGCGACTCCGCGCATCAGACGTGAATACAACATGACAAGGGAAAGCATCTTTGTCCGTCGTTGTCTGTTCTCCCGAGCTAGCTCCCTCTTCACCAGCTTCTTCGTGAGAGTTACTGGTGACCGCACTCGGGGAGCAACACATCACCTCGTTCGAGTACCATTTTGGCCCGGTCCTGCTCCCGCCTGATCTCCGTTCCGAGCCCAGCCACCTTCAGTTCTGTGCCCTGCTAAAAGCGCATCATGGCTCCGTTTAAATGCTTTTCGGCTAGTGTGTTTCTGTGGTATAGCGGACTGAAGAATAGTAAACGTGTTTTGCAATATATGTATGAAGCTATTTTGTATAATTAGTATGTTCCCATTCCGCTTTTGCTCTGGTGTAGCCCTGAGGTTGATTGCTCATTTATTTTTACCCTTCCTCTCTCCATACTTCTGCCCCCCCCCCCCCTCTCTCTCTCTCACTCCTTCTGTCGTCCACATGTATCAAAGGAGGCCAAATCGCCTGTTTGTGGTGCGACGTTAAATAAACGTCTACAACAACAACAAGCAGTGTACGCGACTCCGCGCATCAGACGTGAATACAACGTGAGGAATGAAAGCAGTACAGTGTACGCAACTACGCGCATCAGACGTCAGCTGACGTGAATACAACATGAGGAACGAATGCGTAGTAGTATGATAATGCACAACAGTACAACAAGCAGTGCTGATAGACACATAAAATGGAGTGGCTCTGCACCATTATCGGTGGGCTGGATATAGACTGTACAGGCACTATTGGGAAAGGTTTGATAATGAACAGTGCTGTGGGGAGATAATATTCATACATGCATGAACTATGGAGAGAGAGAAAAAAAGGGCTGAGGAAACATCAGAAACAAACACAAAACTGGTACAGCAATATCATGATACGTGACAACTGTAAAACATTGCACATACACCAAGCAGAACATGTGCATGTATATGTATTGTATGAACTCGGATGGAGAGTCAAGGATTATTTATACAAAGCACAAAGGACCAAGAAACTACAAATTACAATAATTATAATGTCCACTAAAACCACCAGTTACTAAAAAATCAGCTCATGTGATAAAATCGGACGACACTGACCGTCGGTACTGACGTTCTACAACTAACTGGCTAGCAATGTTATCGCATGAGCTGATTGTTTAGTAACTGATGGTGTTAGTGGACACTCTAGTGTAACTTGTAGTTTCTTGGTCCTTTTTACACTTTATAAATATGTACATGTGGATATGTACATGTGAATATGTACATGTGCACATAATTGCAGGTGATGGCAACAGCAGTGTATGGAAGTAGAAAAAGAATTCACTATCCGGGAGAAGCAAGTACTGGACCAGTTATTTGTACCAGGAATGCCTTTACAGGAGGTTCTATCCTGCGTTGTCGTTTATTCTCGGGCCCATGTCCCGAATTTTTATTGCTTTGCGTATCCTCCTCCTGGCCCGAAGCGACTCGATTGCAAGGACGCGAACCTTCGTAAATACTGAGTCACCAAATGGCAGTACCTCACTGCTTTGGTGAAGCCGAAAGGGCTCCCGAAGGGATTATCCCGACATCTTATTCGGGGGGGGGGGGGGTAATTATGTTCCTTGGCATTGTGTTGAGGTTCTACATTAAGAAACTTTTTCAAAGTTTGTCTCTGTGTCCCTCCCCTTGTTGTTTCCCCAATACAAATTATCTTCAATATTCTCACCTCTCCCTACTCCAGGATCAAGAAACTCCATTGCACCAAGCCTGTGGCAACGGCACGGCGGAGGTTATAGAATTTCTGCTTCAAAAGGGTTCAGATCTTTTTGCCTTGAGAAAGGTAAGTCGCACTTTTAGTTAAATTGGCAGCGTCGAGATAATCATCGTAATATGCCGATGAATACAATCAAGTGCGCATTCATATCACAAACATTGCAACCAAAGAAGTTTTAACTCTTGTCACAATCATGAGTGAAGGTTCGTGACTAAAGGAAAATGGGAAACAACCTAAGGTTATATATATTGAGAAAAGAGAAAATGAATGTGTCAATACGCCAATAAGAATTATTGGATAAGAACGACAATGCTTGCGATGTGTGAGATAGGTACATGGTGAGTATTGTGCAAAGTTAGGAAGTCAGTTGTATGTGAGACAATGTGTTGATAACAGTGACTCAATTTTAACCTTGGGTGGTGAACCAATAATATTCATGTAAAAGAGGAAGGACCAACACATTACGAGTTTTGACAACGACCCACCAATGCAACGAGATAATACATAGTCAGATAGTGCGACAACAAGGCACAAATCTGCCCGGGGTACTGGGACATTGAACGACTTGACACCTAGCTCCAACGAATCTACGAAGCTAAAAACACCAACCTTCTCAAATAACTTGGAAGGCTCACGTGCGGAAAGGTCCAATGAGGGGGAAAACGCAACAAAGATGTGCACGAGGTATGTCCATCGGGAACAAAGATAACAGGATAATAAGGAGATTGGTAAGACCATTGTGCAAACCGGTCTAACTACAACTTAACAACGCGAATCAACCAATGACGAATTACATTGTTTTCTCTGACCAATACCATACTTGAAGTATGCATTTTAAAAAAATTGTACAATTTTCTGATCACAAGACATAGTTTGGCTCCACTATTATAATGTGCTAATGGGAGTTGTGATAATTCTCAGAATGGGCGTTAGTCATTAGTTTCTTGAATCTGCAAAGTATTCAAAATCAACTGCTGTTCTGGTTTACAGAGCTATCTGCAATGTTTATCAAGAGGTCTGTTTTACTTTCTTGTTGATTGACCCTTGTTCATTCTACCAGGACAACAGTACATGCCTGGACTCTGCAATAGCAAGTGATGCCTGCGAGAACGCTGAGCCTGCGGCTAGACTACGGGCCATTATCCGCCATCTTGAGAGCAAGTATCCAGAGGAGCAGGAGAAGGTAAGCGCAACTTAGAAGAAAAGAAAATACATCAAAATGAATTTCCCATTCGAAAAATTGGGTAACCAATGAGGTAACAATATCACTCTATTCCCTCTAGACACTCACACATTGTCTCCCTGCTGCAAACACCGCTTTTGATCCACCAAAATATTCAGGGTTGGCTCAGTATCAGGTTACTGGTTCAAACTAATGATGGGTTATGCCCAAACATTTAGTGACCCAAAAGTGACGTTCGCAGCAGAAACGTCCCTGTGTGGGTGTTTGGAATGAGTACAATAATGTATGAATGGCTGCAATGCAGTTTACTAAGACTGCGGAAATGATGCAATAGTTGCAAATATTAATATCAATGAGTACACTCAAATGTCTCTTACCCGAACGCCTCAGGTACTGGCACGCCTCTCTACCGGGCACCATTAGCTTGAGTTCCTATGGCAAAACTGCTTCCAATTTGGGGGTTTGAATTATTTTTCGTGTACACTAGTGTCAGTTTATCACTGCCCACCTGTGTAATTCACTCATTTTCATCAAGACAATTTTATCCTGAATACGCGTAATATGTGCCAAAAACACGTCTTCAAAATGTGGTATAATACATGGTAGACGAGCTGTCCTGAGATAACGGCAAACCTGAGATACGGGCAGTGACGTTCGTTCTGATACTGAATCACTCACTCCAGCAATAATATTTGAGCTGCACCATGGCAAAAGTGTGCTTATGGCAAAATGGTCACGAACTGAATTATGGATTCAGCCCAATGGATGAATTCTCACTGCTTCTGGTGCAGAAAAACCGCAATCAAAAAGCTTGATAAATCGCAAGGAAAACTAATCGAATTCAAAAAGCAAATGTGCACTCTCTTTATTTTATACTCAACTTTCAACGAGTTTTTCTCAGTTTGATGTCGCGTGCCATAGGCACCCTTTTGTCGTGTCGTGGCTCATTTAATAACTAGAAGAGAGCATATCTGAGAAAACAAGAAAATTTGAGCAAGTTGATATATCCAATTTCGCTCAAATTTTGCAGGTAAGTTTCCTTTGGGGTGTAGATCGACTGTGCAAGTCCCGTGCCCCATGACGCCAGAATACCAGGTCTCGTAGATCACGGTTCATCAGTTATTCTGAGTCTCTTGATCAAGTGTACGTGCACTTACAAGGATCGCCTGTTGATATTTAGATTGGATCAAGTGCATTTTGATGCCCAGCTTAAGAGCACGCTGGTCGCGTTGTAGGCCTTCCAACCGGGACTTTCCCTCAACATGCAGCACAGAGACTAGGGTGAGTAGGGTTCAAATCGCGTTTTTCATGACGTAAGAAATCTGTGATGTGGGCACGCCACATACCATGTGGAACCAGTGTAGCCTGTGCTGGTCAACTCCAAGCGACCTTCATGGCACGCTCGACGGTGCATTTCTTGCTGTTGCAGATCTACATCAAGCATCAGCATGTAAACTAGCCACGGTTTCTGTTGTGCCAGGTTCGAGGTGTGCGAGGTTGGTGTGAAATAGGCGTACTTGTTCTTACTGCAAGAGGACATATCTTAAAGAAGTCTTGCCAATGCAATACTGCTAGTGCTGTAACGATAGTGTCTGCGGGTTCTGAGCAGAGCATGCAGGAAATATGATGCGTCTTACCTCCTCCATTATGGTCCGTGACAATTTATCACCGCTACTTTTCCTTGTCAGAGTCAACAATACACTTCGTTTTGCAGCTGGTCTGCAAAGCTGAAGTGACACACCGTAATGTTAAACCAGCACGTGTGTACTTCGGAGTGACAGAGCCTACGTTCAAGACCCGGTACTGAAACCACAAGGACACATTCAACAATGAGCAGAGACGGAAGAGCACCGAACTTACCAAGTATGTCTGGAAATTGACGGAGAGACAGGAAGACTACTCGATCCAGTGGAGTGTTTCAAAACGAGCACAAGACTACAGCAACATCAGCAAGAGGTGCCAACTTCGCCTTTCGGAGAAGTTCCGATCATAACCGCGGATAGAGAAACATGCCTCAACAAGAGAAGCGAGCTCATCTCGAGGTCTAGACATGCCAGCAAATTCTCGCTCGCAAACTACACTGGTATCACTGGATGAGATATGCGGTGTTTTCACACACACACACACACGCACGCACGCGCACGCACGCACGCACGCGCACGCACGCACGCACGCACGCATGCACGCACACACAAACACACCTTTGACCTTTGACGCCCGTCGCGTAGCGATGATGGCTCAGACGCGGCAGTGGGGGGCGTGCCTCTTCAGGTCCCCAATGCGGCCAAAGGAACGGCCACATGCGCAACGGAACTCTTTCGGTCCGGGTGGAGGAGGCTGCTGACGACACAACCGCCTCCAGGTTGGGCGATCCTGGGCTTGACGGATCCATTCTCCCTCCCCGATCTGGGCCGCAGCTAGATCAGTGACAACAACGTCACGCCATCGCTTCTTCGGACCGTGGCGGGGGCGAGTGGCATATAACTCGCCAAATACCATCTGCTGCGGAGTGCGGAGTTCCTCCATACGGGCAATGTGCCCCAGCCAGCGCAGACGATGCTGTCGGAGCAAATCGGAGATGTCAAGAGACATGCCAAATCGCCTGCCCAATTCTACCGATGTGAGCCTGTCCTCCCACTGCTGGATCCGCGATACACCGAGGATAGACCGAATACAGGAGCGATGGACGACGGTCAGCCGATGGACGTAGGTAACCTTCACAGCCCATGTCTCTGCACCGTAGAACAGAGTGCTCAGGACAAAAGCGCGATATACCATGCACTTAATGCCGATGGATAAACCCCGGCACCGGAAAATCGGGGTCAGGAGGCAACCAAACACACGAGATGCCTTGGCCAAGCGGGAGGTGATCTCCACGTCCAGTGACCCATCGCAACTCACCACACTACCGAGGTACCGTATTTTCCGGGGTATAAGCCGCACCGGGGTATAAGCCGCACCCCCCTTTTTGAGGCAAAATATTGACTAAAAGTTGGTATTCGGAGTATAAGCCGCACCCACAAACCAAGATTTTTCACACTCATTGACAAATGGCCTTTCTACAAATTTATTATGGTTATGGAGCTAATTACCATGTTAGATCAGATTATGAAGTGTTAGTGCACCACAGGTTGCTGCAGAGATGTTGGTGTATTGCTGTGTTGACTACAGATCACTCCATGTCATCTGCACTATCTCTTGCAGTACGCAAAATAGAGTCCCTGTATACGCGTACCGTATGGTGTAGCCCGCACACTAAAACTAGTAAAAGTGCCGGGATAGCAACACAGGCGCGAAGCTGAGTCGAATGACATGTCACATGACGTCAGCATGCATACTGATGTATGCTAAGCATTCATTCGCGCAAGCATATTCGGTGTATAAGCCGCAGGGGCGATTTTGGCCCGATTTTTAGCGAAAAAAAGTGCGGCTTAATAAAAAAATATAATAAATTTCACGGTTCGCGTGAGACTCGGCTGGAAGCCGAGTTTTCCGCATCCGCCGTGGGAACGCCACCACCCTCTAGGATCAAGGCGCAGATGCAGCTCCTTAACGGTGGGAGGTGAGTAGATCAGACCCACCACCAAGTGGTCAAAGACCGAAATCCCATTAGCTGCATCCATGTTACCCTCGTGCCAGGCCACGAGTTCCCAATTAAGGAGGTTCGCGACGGTTAGCGCCATGTTGGATTTCCGAATTTTTTCTGAAAAATAATGCCTTTCGGAGTGGAAAAATGGGACGCGATCTTGCACAGAAAATAGTTTGACCATGACTTCGCAGTGCTCGAGTCGAGACAAGATTTGAGGAAGAAGCTCAGCCACTAGTGGACTTGCGGATTTGTTTTGACATTGGCGGTTTTTGGATAGCTCGGTTCTCCTGCCGACGTGTCCTGGAGATGAAGACGCGGGAGAGTAATCCGTCACCCACGACGCGGCCTCTCATTCTGCGTACTGGACGATGCAAAAAGCCGAGGAGGGGGACGCTTCGCAAACTCAAACGATCGATCGGGTTCCTGAAAAACGGAAAGGGCGATCTCCATCACTAACGCCACTGGATTCGACTCCCGCGAAGAGGTCGTTCAGTGCCCCTCTTCACGGTCGACGAATCGTTCATCTCAGGTATCTGGCTGTGGGATTGTCTGCGTGCCAGAATCCTGGCTGTGGCAAACCTCTGGCGCTCATTGATTGCGTTGAAGAGAAGAGGTACGACCCGGGCAGCGTACTTGTCATTCCGTGTCAGCAGTGTGGGATGGAGAATTTTATAGATACAGATAGCCCTGTAACTGCTTAACACCCTGGCCCCCGTGCTTCCACAAGCAACACCAAAGCTGCTTTGGGTAAGTGCGTTTTTCAATCTCATAAGATTTACTCATGATATTTGGGAGTCATTGCCACCCTATGGCTATGGAAATGTATGAGCACACTGTATGCGCGGCGGTCGCGAGCGTCTGTGTGTTTGCATAGACCTGCATGTTTGTGCATGTGTGCACCATACGCATGTATGAACATGCACATGCATATGCGCTCATGTGGACGTGCCCTCGCACACATACTATACACACCTGCATGACCGCTCCCAGGGCATGTTGGTGTTACATGTGTATGCGGGCATCTCCACTCATGCGCATGAGTGTGCACATGCATGTGGGTGGGTACGCACACGTGCGTGAATGTATGTGTGTGTGTACGCGCGCGTGTGTTCTATTGCGTGTGAGAGCATGCATGTGTGTGTGTGTGTGCATGTGCGTGTGTGTGTGCGTGTGTGTGTGTGTGTGTATGTGTGCACGGATGTGTGTGTCGATGGTGTGCATTTTTGTGATTGGTGAACACTCTGATCCCTAAACCGCGATACCGGAGCTCCCGAGCTACAGCCTCAGATTGATTTATAGTTCATCGTTGGGAATGAGTTCGTTGCTCATGATGCTGTTGCGGATGTTGCGGCCCTAGCTAAAATTGTCGAAGCTCGCCCTGATGCCAGTATCCTGTAGCACTCTGTCACTTTTGCATCAGCATGTTCGGCGATGGAGTTTGCAGAACATCAGCAAAAGCGGCTGGCCACCCTTCAACCGTTGGTTCAAGCAACGTGCTTCTCTAAATCAGTTGCAGTGCGGGCAGCTGCCAGTGGGTTGGTGATGAAGCACTTTGTCTTGTCCTACAAACGAAGTGGTGAGCCAGCCATTTCCAGACTGATGAAGGAGCAAGTCGGAGGTAAGAAGCGGGTGACAGTCTCAAGGAAGATTATATTAGTGGTGGCTGAACACCTAGCGAAGAACCAGCAGCAACCCAACTATAACGAACGCCCTGTGGCACAGTGTTTCACTTGTTTGTGCGCACCGTAAAATACCATCATTTTTGCCAGTGTGGGGACACGTTCTAGCTCGCATAGTTGAAGAACAAGAGGACTCAATGTTGTCTGATTCGTTCCAACATGTCAGCTTTCATTGTAGTTTGATATGGGGCAGTGCTAAGCGCTATCATAGCTACATGTACATGTATCACAACCAAGTACCAACAGGAGAGTAATCATGGAGAAAGGTACCTATCGATAATGCGTGCACCCAGGGTTTTCCGGCAAATTTACTAGTTCAGCTATTCCATTCTTGTATTGTTCTGAACGCCGAGGGCTCTAGTGAGTTTATGCAACACCTAACAGCCAAAAATCCAATAAGTTATGAACAAAGCAGCAGCAGAGAAGTACAAGCAATATAGATACGTGAATTTACCAATTTTAGGCAAATTTTGACAGTTTTTTGGATTTTTCTCCAGAATATGCACGGTGACCCCTATTTTCGCCGCGGTAAACCTGTTCCAACCCACTTATAGAACGTGTTTGAAGTATCCACATATGGGGCAAACTCAAAAATAAGCTGCAAAAAATATTCAAAGTTTCATTTTTTGCGTCTTTTTGTTCTTCTCCAGGAAATGACGACCTGGATCCCATTGTCAACTAAAGTGTACATTTTTCGGTGTTGATATCATCTTAGTCAATACCTTGAACAGTCTGTCAAATTTTATGTCATATTTTTCGTCCTAACTGATGTTATGGACGATTTCTCATCAATTTTGGGATTTTGTGTTATTTTGTGTCATCAAGGAAAATTGTGTTTTTGGCAAGACCTATTCGGGCAATTGAAAAACTGATGTTACTAAGCGAAAATATAAGGCTGTACCTATTCAAACCTGATGTCAGATTGGGCTGATGTTGAAATTAATTTTTTGGGGCTAACTGTCCCGAACCTCCTTAACTGTGGGTCGCAGCACGGCTGGAAAAATTCCTTCCGCTTCCAAGCAGGACTTGAACCTGGTACCCTCTGTTTCTCAATCATGGTCTTAGACCATCCCACTATGCCTACCTGTGGGAAGTGCGGCTTATACCCCGGAAAATACGGTAAGTAAAGCCGGAGACCATCTCCACAACCCCACCATCATCGAGGACGACCTCAGGTTGTAGGTCCCCCAGGCCGACTGCTATGGCCTTTGTCTTGGCGATGCTGACAGTGAGACCCCACTGAGAGGCACAGGCGATGAACTCGTTTGCCAGGGTCTCCAGATGTTCTCTTGATGTGGTGTATACAGCGGCATCATCAGCGAACTGGGACTCGGTAACTTGGTACGTGTTCAGTCGCGCCTTGGTTGTTCGATCCCCAACAAGCTTCCGCCAGGGCGTGAGCGCAGGGACACGCCGGGAACAGAAGAGCGGCAATGCCAAGACATTACGGCAGCAAAATACAGATTGAATAGGGTGGGGGCAAGAGTACAGCCTTGGCGAAGACCATTGTTAATTATGTCCTCCGTCAGGCGACCAGATATACAAACCCGAGCCCTCATGCCGATATGTAGGGACCAAATCAAGCTGAGAAGGGTAGGTGGAATACCGAGCTTCCCGAGGACAAGCCACAACGCCTCACGGGGTATGCTGTCATAAGCCTTCTTCAGGTCGACAAATATGACATACAGTGGCGTATCATGTTCGATGGCCTTCTCGATTAGCTGGCGCGCCACAAACACCATGTCGACGCACCCACGTCCCTTCCTAAAACCGCACTGTGACTCAGGCAGCACATCTTTGGACAGTTCCTGAAGGCGATCCTGGATAACCCGTGCAAACATCTTACCAACTACATCCAACAGGCTGACGCCTCGCCAATTGTCACATGACCGTAGGTCGCCCTTCTTCGGTATGGGTACAATCTCAGCGTCACGCCACTCAGAAACAACGGAGCCACCTGCCCAAATCTGGGAAATCAGAGAATGAATACGCCGGTGGAGAGCAAGACCGCCACCCAGCACCAATTCCGGCACAATACCTGAAGAGCCACCAGCCGTGCCCCTACTCATCCTCCGCATTGCAGCCATCACCTCCTCAAATGTCGGGGCCATGTCAAGTTCATGACGCGGCTCAGCAGTAGGCATGTTATCAATGACATGCATACTAAACTGACTAGCAATGTTGAGCACTCTGTCAAAGTGTGCATGCCAACGCGTAACAAGACTTTCCGGGCTGTCAGTAAGGTGTCCGTCTCCATCATAAACCGCCGAGTGTGTGACCGTACGCCTGCCATCATCCACTCGCTGTAATTTTCGGATGCATTTCCACATCACACAGCCATCCCTTTGAGCACGCTCAGCATCACCGACCACCTCACGGATCCATTGTTCCTTTGCACCACGCACCGCCTTCGCAACCGACCGCTGGGCTGATCTTAATCCGGAACGTGTTGTTTGATTGCCTGCCGACAACATCCTTTCATAGGCACGTCGCTTCGCCTCAATAAGTGGCTCCAATGCTGCCCTATTCTCCAGAAACCAGTCTGGTTGTCGCCGCCGACCATGGCCCAGTGTTCTCTCCGCTACGCTGGTGATGTCATCACGAAGGGACTTCCAGGTCTCTTCAACACTCTGGCCACCACCGGCCACGCCACCACAGGCTGCCTCCATTGACTCTCGGTACTGCAGCAACGTATCAGGCTCACGTAGGCGATGGGTGGCATACGACCTCCGCTTAGGGACAGTGGATCTACGTTGGACGAAGTCCAGGACAAGCTTCGCCCGAACCATGTAGTGGTCAGTCCAGCACAGTGCGCCGCGGACAACACCAACGTCCCTACAGTAGCAGCAATGAGCCGTACGCATGATGACATAATCAATGAGATGCACTTGCCGAGTGGCTGGATGAGTCCATGTTCCACGCTTACTTCGTCTCTTCTTGTACCATGTATTCATTACTGACAATTGATTAGCTGCAGAGAATGACAACAGCTCCTCACCAGCCTGATTGCAATTTCCAAGGCCAAATTGGCCCAAGACACAACCCCACATCCGCTCATCCCCTGGCATGCCATCGATACGACTCACAGCGCTGTCTGCATAGTCAGTGCTGGACCCGACGCGCGCGTTCAAATCTCCAAGCAGCACAAGAACATCTCTGGATGGGATACTGTCCACAACTCGTTGCAAGTCATCGAAAAACTTGCGTCTTACGTTCGGTGGGGCTTTACTCGTTGGAGTATAAACATTGACGATAGAGACACAGAAATCTGCGTGTCACTTACCTCCACCAGGGAGTTTATCACCTCGCTTGGCGACAAGAAGACGAGCAGTGACAATACGCGAACTGACGGCGCTCCACTGCTCCCCTCCGCTCTTCCACATCCCGGTCACGGCGGAATTCATCAAAATTCCAACTCCCTCGTTCCGGCGGCCGGGCTCATTCTCCAAAGACAAAGGCCTCCCAGAGTGCAACAACGTACCGCTCCCAGCAGGCCAGACGTCGCTTTCAAACCATTTGGTCTCCTGAATACCAGCAACGTCCACGCCGAATCTGCCGAGTTCCTCCACAAGAAAATCCAGTTTCCTGTCAACGGCGGTATCCGAGACATTTCTATTTTTAATGCATTTTTTGGCATAACCAGCGTCCTCCACCAAGGACCGAACGTTCCATGTCGCAGTGACCAGTGTCCTCTTCGCCTTCGTCTTCCCCGTCCTCCTCGTTGTGACCATAATTCATTCAAATAATTCAAAAAACTACAAATTCCCCAAACCACTTCGTCTGACTAGTGCAATGCGTACAACAAACCTCCCGACAGCTCGCAAGGCTGTCAGGACGGGCCACAGCAGCCAAGGCCTGGTCTCCACCATACGGCACTTGGCTGCCAAGTGTGGCTAATCCATCATTGAGACAGAGCTCAAAAAAAGCAAACTGCCTCCTCCAACAACAAGCACACACACACAAACACACACACACACACACTATCTATCTCTCTCATGCACACACATGTTCACCTTCACTCTTTCACACTCACACCAAACCACATTTTTGCGCCATTAGCCACACTGCTATCTGCAATGTAACACATACTACCCAGCCCTTTGGCGTGACACACCTACCACTGAAACATACTTAATTCCTGCATCGGTTCTACATGTATCTCCCATCTTGCTTATAGCAATATACCTCAGCCATGACACTTGCACTCATATTACGCACAGTGTATTCCAGCGCTAATGTTATCTCCTCAAGCTTCGTGGTTGCAGCACTGCCTTAGCCTACATTACAATTACCCTATAATAACACAATCCCTTGACCTGATGTTGGCGATGCCACTCTGCTCACGCCTGCCCGTCACCAAACGACTCCCTACTTGTAGCGATCTCACTGGCCGATTGCCCGCCACCCTCCTGGCACCTCCACCCATCTGCTGTACACTGCCTACCCATCGCCTCTTTCCGCGCTTTCATGCTCACACCTGCCTGTTGCCCGCCACCCTCCTGGCACTTCCACTGTCGCGCCTTGGCCCGCGCCAGCTTTCTCCCCCTACCTCACACCAGATTTAGCGCTAAATTTGTTTATGCTTGTGGCCCTATGTGTTTATAAGCATACTGTTGGGTAGACCCGAGTATCAGTTGTCTGATGATTGCTTAGCGGCATGAAACTCAGAGTTAAAACCAACCTGAACGTCCTCCGCTAAGTCTGCTACATTAAAATTACCCTATATAACTAGCAAATAGCATTATTATGTTTTATCGTGTGATGAGTGTTTTTTGAAACACGAAACTCGGAGTTACGAGAAAGGTTTTTGGTCTCTGTTGTTCTGCCTCTTGTGGTAAGCTCTGCCCTTGTTGAGGTATTGAGCATTATTTGCAGCAAAGACCCTAGACACTTTGTTGTATGTACTACGTATACACGTATATTAAAGGGGAACTACACCCAAAAATCAAAACTTCATGGTCCGTAGAGTTTTGGACGCTGAGTCGAATGGTGAAGGTCCCACTTCGATCCGACCAAGCGTTCTTGAGATATATCAGTTTGCAATTGTCCTTTTCGGGTCCGTGCCGTGACGTCACAAACCCGTGACGTCATTGAGACTTGGTGATCCTTTGGCCAGATCCAGAAACACTGGGATTTCGCATCTTCTTTCTGTTTGTCCATGGAAGAAGAGGGTATTTGTGTTATCATGGCTTCTGGCTGTGTTTTTGGCTACTATAATCTTACTGGTAACCCCCCTGGGATGAACCTGCACCAATTTCTGAAGGATTGTGCTTGGCACAGGCTGAGCAGTGCACCATAGCAGCTATCAAGCGACATAATTATTTGCTTGACAATTTAGGGACTACAATGTAAATCCTTCGCGTGTGTTCCAGCCATTTGGCAGAGGAGGATTTTCAGGAGGAATATTATGGCACTCATCCGATGCGGACGCTGGTGGATGAAACTGTGGTGCGTCCTTTTTCGCACGCCACACTGTGAAGTGTTAGTCGAAAAGCGGAGGTGAGTGCAATATTTCAAACACACTAGCTACTGTATGTAGTTCTTTCTTTTCCAAAGCATTTGTAGAATTGTTTTGGACTACATCACTACGAAATGTGAAGCTTTCCGAAACCGGCCTGATGAGGTGGACGGCAGTAGATCTCCTGTTTCCCTAGGCTATGCTGCGTGCGATCGATGAACCTGTCTGCGATTGCTGTTCTTGATTTTACAGGAAGAAGATCAAGAGCGGCTGTACCATCGGTCGCAGTGACTCACTGTTGAGCTACGACCACTGCCACCGCCCCAAGGTTATAGGAAGGACTGTTTGCAGCGCCAGCGCCTCTAGCTGGCATGTTTTTTTTCCTGTATGAACACACAGTATGTACTGCTGATAAGCTACATCACGCAATGACCCGCAGTTCAAGGAGAGAAGATAGTCCACATACCGGCAACGGTGTACACCTATTCGGGAACTCGTTGGGTTTTCTCAGTATGGATGCAGATGAGAGCCAGACATTATTATTATTGTGTGTATGCGTGCAAGCGCGTGAGTGTGTGTGTGCGCGCGCACGCGCGTGAGTGTGCGCGGACGAGCGTGAGTGTGCGTGCGCGCGCCCGTGAGTGTGTTTGCGCGCACGCGCGTGAGAGACAGACATTATTATTATTGTGTGTGGGGGTGCGCGCGTGTGTGAGTGTGTGTGCGCGCGCATGCGCGTGAGTGTGTGTGTGTGCGCGCACATGCGTGTGCTTTTGTGTAATGTAATATAACATTCCAAATATATTCCCGTCATCTATTCTGTGTTCTCCTTTATGTCATTCTCTCCCCATTTGCGGGAGGGACATGGAATGACAAGTAGTAGATGCATTTGCGTTAGTGATCCTGAGGGATGTGTGGGTATGCAACCAAGTGCATGAGTGCGCGCATGTGTGCGTGCACGAGCATGTGCACAGGCACTTGTATGCTTATGCACTCGTGTGCGCACGCGCTTGTGAAATTGCGTGTCTGCGTGCGTGAGCATGTGTGACTACTATACTATGTGCCCACCAAGGTGAGCACATGTGCGTGCGTGTGTGTGGGGCGCAGGCGGATATGTGCACACATTTTAGAATGATAATCAAGGACAGAGCTGTTCCGGTAATGCAGTCATGAGACACCACAGTAGGGCAAAACGCACTCAATATGCTACTGTGCTGCTGCTGCTGCTAGAGTGCACAGCGTAATTGTTGGTACACAGCTACGTGAAATACAAGAGAACGTCTCAGCATTCTGTAAAGACTAAGTGATAATGCAAAAGGTGAGAATGTATTTCGCCACAATACGAATTGAGTGCAGTCCACTTATGTGAGATAAAGCACAAGTGAACCGATACACATTGCACGACTTGCACGGAGATAATGCTAGCCATGTTACGCAGCAAACTCCATGTGCAGGAGTACGAGTGAGGAGACTATTGATCTGAATAATGTGCGAATACAAAATTTCACACAATTTACGATATGAAGAGAACGATTCGATTTGTGAGCATTACGTAGGACTATACTGTGAAAACACTTACGGATTGTCAGGGTTGTCTGAGCTGCTTTGGCTGCCGCTTCATTACGAAATAGCCCAGCCAACCGGTTGCCAGATGTTGCTGATGGAGAGCGACTTCTCCAATTGCAGTAATTTCTGCTTCATCCACATTTACAGCCCGATTGGAAGCCACCGCTTGCGCTGCCATATCCTTTCCTGAAAATTTCGGCTCATGCCCGAAGCCAAACATTTTCAGCTCAGGCTCTGAGCTTTCAAGCTCGTCTGATACGTCGGAATCGCTCATGGTGAGGACGTCTTTGTCAGAACTATTCCTTTCACATACGAAAATACCTGTACTTCTGAGCTTGGCCCAGGCAAGCAAGTCTCAATGACGTAGAAGGGTGTGTTGGGGGTGTGTCGCGGCCGCATGACGTCATGGCGCGTCCCCCGAAAGTACAATTTAAACCGAAGATATCTCAGGAACGCTTGGTCGGATCGAAGTGGGACCTTCACCATTCGACTCAGCGTCCAAAACTCTACGGACCATGAAGTTTTGATTTTTGGGTGTAGTTCCATTTTAAGTTAAGGGGGCGTTCGAATTGTCTTCAGCAACTGTTCGAACAATTTTTTTAAAGAGATTAGTTGAAATGTCCCATTAGAACGGTTTCTTTCATTTTAGAGTTTTAGTTGAATTGTCGATGACGTCCGATAAGATCGACCATCTCCACGCACTACGTGACGTAGCTTTTCCAAACCCTTCGGGAAAAAAGTCAAAGAATGACAATTTGAACAAGCCCTAAGTGAATAGCCATAAAAGAAAAGAATTCCTTCTGCTCATGCTACCCTGTCCGTGACCGTCTTTCCTAGCACCTCACTTCACTCCAACCATGTTTCTCTACGGACTATTCTCTACCAACCACCTCTTCCCTATTCCTACTTTTACATCTGTCATTGTGTTTCCTGTGTGTTCTATTGGCAATGTAGGTAATGGAAATTGTTCGACATGCCGCTGGGAAGAAGACTGCTGACCCTCACAACCGTCGTTTTCTTCAGGTAATAGAAAGCACAACATGTTATGAGTTATGACTAACTGTCCACCAGTCTAACCAGATAATTATACCATGAGCAAGTGTGACAAAGGGCACAAAACTGACCAGGAGTGCTTAGCTGAAAAACTGACAAGGAATGCTCAGATTCCCCTTCCTTTTTTTGGGTGGTCTGTTAATTTGCCTCGTTGGGTTGTAGTAAAACCGGTACGTCCAATTGTCTTATTAGTGAAGTCTTTATACAGTAACGTTCGGCATTCTTTGTTGCTGTGGGACAGAGCCCATGCTCATCTTCATTGCGCTTTCCTTCCCCTCTTTGGATATTTCCTTACCTGAGCCTCCCAAGTTGGAAGGTTGTTGGTTTACACATCTTAGATGTGTTTGAGTGAGTTGTTAGGTCGTTGGATGTCTCAGTACTTGTTTTGTGCCCTGTTGTCCCACTTGCTGCCAGTGTATTATCTGTTGCACTGTGGGACAGTTGGTCATAACTTGTAACATTTTGCCCTTTATTTATTTTTTACATGATAACATTGGCTAAACATCCGAGCTATTCAGGTAAAGTCATTATTATCTGTTAAACTGAGTATTCCAAGTACCCCTTGCTATGGAGAGTATCGTGGCAATTGAGGTCATTCACTGATGTTATGTACATAATAATTGTTAAAAAGGATGAAGTTTCGTTTTTAATCTGTGCATATGGTAAAAACTCGTCTGTACTTTCAATACGTTTCACAAAGCTATCACCGACTCATTTTTTCGATGTCCACCATCCTAGTGTTGAAAGTAGCAAGAATCTTCATAGATTTATTTCCTGCCTGTGTTTGAATTCAGGCAAGTACATGTGGGCAGTGCACGCCGCTTGCCGAAAGAACCATATAGCAAGCTGATCTTCTCATTTACATTGTCCGACTTATAAAAACATTCATCCCCACAAAATGTTCTCCTCACATACTTTACTGTCCAACAGATGAACACTGCCAACTATGGAGCATTATCATCTTCACAGCTGTTTAGGAAAATTTGCCTTCAACACTTATATCCAGTAATTGTTATAATTTACTAAGAAACGGTGGACATCACGCAACTGCATTAGAAAGGAAAGGGGGTTTATCAAGTGACAACCGCTCTATTCAGTTGCTATTCACAGTGAGTGGCCCGAAACGTCACAATATTTTGACGTCACTGATAAAGAATTTTCATCCAGCGCATGCGCCACGTGTAAACAGCAACTGCATTGAGTGATTGTAAGTTGACAAAACCCCTATTCTGTAATTGTTCTTGTGTGTGTTATATACGCAGACTTACCTTCAGCTGGAGGAATTTTATTCCGAAGGCCAAGTGGACGCTAACACGCTAGTTGTTCTAGTTAGCGGGGAACAACTTGTTGGGAAGTCCACACTAATCAAGACATTGAGAAAAGAAGAAAACAATGGCACATCAAACGACTCGAAACGAACCCGAGGCATCCAGATGTCCAACTTCACTGATGAGCGTGGTCAGCATTTGCGTATCAAAGATCTCGCTGGGCAGGATGCGTTTTCAGCGACACACGACATTTTCTGCCTATCCACATCAGTACCAAGCCTCGGTCTTGCTGTTGTCAATAGCAAATGGGACGCGAAACTGATGACAACAAGCATAACCACCACAGCTGGTCGGTTTTTGAGCCGGATGCCACCAACGGTAACATCAGGTCAGTGCGATACTTTATCAAATACGTTTATGATAATTTTTGTTTGTGTCTGTTGATCCGTATGTCGGCATGTACTGTAGCAGACATGTTAATTCAGTTGATTGACCAGGGCCGGCGCCCTCAGCGCCTACAGAACACTGCGTGCAGTGCACAGTCATGTTTATTCGATGTGACCAGCGCGCTGCAGCGCATAAATGCATGTGTGTACCGCTTGTCCACGGCTGCATGGCGAGTGCCCTGGGGCCGCAAGATGTGTGACCGGATTTCCATGTCCACGACATTACATGCATGAATGAATGATTCGGGCATGTGTTTGACTCTGTACACTGGTGCAGGGAGGGCACTGTGTGTGTGTGTGTGCATGCAGGTATGTATGTGTGTGTGTGTGTGTGTGTATGTGTGTGCATGCAGGTATGTATGTGTGTGTGTGTGTGTGTGTGTGTGTGTGTGTGTGTGTGTGTGTGTGTGTGTGTGTGTGTCCCATATGGTGCAGTGGTATGTGCAGCGATTTCCAATCGATAGGTTGCGGGCTCGATTCCCGACGATTATGGTCACACGTTATTCTTCTCTTTCTCAGACTCTTCCTGACTTTTCTTTCTTTCTCCTGGGTGGTTACCAACAGCCAGTGTATGCCGGAGTATGTGGTGTGGTGTGTGTGGAGAAAAAAAAGAAAAAGAAAAAAATGGAAAAATGAAAAATAGGGATTCACTGGCCAGAAAAAGTCACTTCAAACAGCTGTGTGGTGGATACCAGGCTAAAATAGTGGCGGTCAATTCATCAGCCTTGCAAGCTGTTGAATGGTGTAATCCAAGCACAAGAAAGTTGCTATGTCTAACATAGCTGTTCCCTATCATCGCTCCCGCGATGGGCATGTCTGAGGTCTGAGGTGTGTGTGTGCGTGCGTGTGTGTGCGTGTGTGTGCATGTGTGCGTGTGTGTGTTCATGTGTGTGTTATTTATAGTGGTGTGTACGGGTAGTCGGATACCCATGCAACCCGTGAGGACCTCGGGTAGACGGGTAAAGAATAGTACCTGAAAACCTGAAGTCGCTGATGGCATCATGTACAGTGCACATGTACAAATTCATGTAGTACTCCCCATGTCTATCCAGTGTGTAAGGGAAGGGTGCATTGTGGTGTCACCATGGAAACATTACCCAAAAGGGTATCCGTGCAAACCGTGGAAAACTACCCAAACCCGATAGCTGAAGAAAAGTCTACCTGACTCAGCCCTAGATATTCATCTCTCCGTGCATGGTAAAGGCCTGCAATAAGTCCCTGGGTAGACACATTGGTGAAGGTCCAGAACATGTGCGTCAATTTGGGCCCGGGAGCATATATGGTCCCGCCGACATTTTGGATGCGTGAAATCAGACTGTTTTTCACGTGAACAAACAGTTTTATTCACAAGTGCTGTACACTGTACTTGTTGTGAACCCTCTGGTTCTCTCAAGTATCAGAAACGAACGACCACATGGCACGAGGACAACTATTTAATCTTGACAGTATATTTCACTTCGATCAACTAATGATAATGAATAACTAAGGCTGCAACCACACTAGGTACAAAATCACGTACAAACGGCATTACAGTAGAAATCGTCATGCCGACGCGTGCGAAATGCAAAATGCGCTTTGTAGGTTTTCAGCAACTGACGCACCCCTGTAGAAAGCCACGTTTGTCGTTTTCGTCGTTTTCGCGCTCCATCTCCTGTGTACAACTTTGTTTTTGTACCTGGTCGTCGTACATAGCATCAGCATCAGCATTGTTTTTGAATTTCCCGGTCTTTTCCAGCGCATGGCACACGCTTTGGTACGACAACGTCACGTGCTGGTCGCATGAAAACATCATCTATCCAGACCGAAAAGTGTAGTGTGTTTGCGTACCGACTTGTACTGAGATATGCATGAAAATTTGTACTGTGATTTTTACGTAGTGTGGTTGCGGCCTAACACTAAAACCACCCAGTAGTTATAGCGTGAAAATGACAGCGTATACGAGAAAAGCATACACATACCACATACAACTACAGCGCACTCAGCAAACCGCACATAGCGCCTGTAGCGTATACCACGTCGTAAACACCAGCAGTACGGCGGAGTCGGGATACAAATGCATTGAAAGGAACACAATGTCGAAAGCGAGAAGGCCTTTCACTCTTGAGAATTTTAGGTTTCGCAACAATACTAACGAATTGTTACTGCACATCAAGCTGAACATGCACTGCCCCATGTACTGGGTCTTTCCTTTTGCCCATGAGTGTTCACACGGAGGCAGTCTAGAAAATGAGATAAGAGTGTGGACACATTGCACATGGGCGCGTACACGGATAGTGGACATTATACAAATCTTCAAGTTATTCCGAACTTTCCAGAGTTGGACTTTTCACGCTGTGTGTGTGTGCAGTGGTTAACAGTTTTACCACACAGAGCACTATGGTCTGTGCATACAGTTATGTACCACTACCAGTCTACTGGATACCCGCACTATCATGCTACATGAATCACGTGGCACAAGTCCACAGACTTGTCACGTGCACATACATGCAGTCAGGGAAAGTGAGCTTTGTGTTTGAGAAAGAAATGAATTATGTTATTTTTGGGCATGGAATAGTCCCGCCTCATCTTTGCTGCAACAATGAGTCCACAACCGACAAGTGAGAAAACAGCTAACAGCTTCTGGATCGAAAACGTCCAGATCCTTTATTGTTGAGACACTTGAATGGAAGAGCCGTGCCCTTGGTTCAAATATTCTGCTCTCTTCTCCAATTGAGCAACGTCCGAAATGTCTATACAAAAATTGTCTATGCCCGATGGAGCCCAAGATTTTCGGAAACATTCAGAGAACTCGCATCTGTCTTCTCCATCTCCAGACTTTGCTTTCCAGAGATCTGATAATAGAATCAGCCTGGTCGGCATTAGCTACTTCTTCTTTGTTTGTCGCAGAAACAGCAGCGCACACTTCTGACTGGCCTGTGCAGCCACTTCTCCAGTAGATTACCAAGGTTCTCAGCCCGAGACCGAACACATGGAGGTCAGGCATGGTTCCATCATCACTCACGAGATATATCTTCGAGGCCGCTCATAGCACCCTAGTACGTACTATCGGTCGCCAATTCATTTGAAGTAGCATTAGCACAATTGCTTTAAAACACTCTTTTGACCATTTTTTAGCTGCATGCTATGTTATTGCAGAGAGTGTGTTGCTTAAAATCACCTTTCCTCAAATCTCCTCACCACAAATCATATTTTTCTTGTTTGCGTTTCCCATCTCTTGTTGTTGCAAATACAGACCAGCCGTTCAATGTCATGATCATTGCGACCTTCCGCGACGAGATTAAGAGAGAAGATCATGGAAAACTTGCTGCAAAGCTTGCCACAAGCTATAGTAGTGTCGAGAAGGAGTTTGGTGATAAACTCCACTTTCGAGGACGCTTTGCTATCAATGCCACCGTCAATGACGCAGACTTCGATCGCCTGAGAGTAAAACTTTCTGAGGTCTGCAGAGATATCCTGAGCGTAAGTAAAACTGTAAACCAGATTTCAATTACTACTAGTGGAGAAACTAGGGGATAGTAAAGGGATCAGGAAGGATAAAGTGTGATAGAGAGAGGCAAAGATGGAAAGATGGAGAGAAAGAGGGAGAAGGATAAAGAGATAGATAATGAGAACGAGAAAGAGAAAGAGAAAAAAAAACAAGAGAGAAGAGAATGAGAGAAAGAGAGGCAGAAAGAGATGAAGAGAAAGATGGACAGAACGATGGAGAGAAAGAGTTAGGGAGACAGAGAGTGAGAGTGGGAGTTTAAGAGAGACGGAGATAGAACTGCAATGCACACCAGTGGAGTTCTTTCGAAAATCGGCACCAGAACACAACCCCAGCCAGGCCCAGACAACACCGAAGTGCGAAAATGAGAAACAGTTTAAAAGATGCGTTGCTCGAAGAAGCCAGCCAGCCACTGCATGCCGTACCAGCACGATGGTGCACGCCCGCACACAGCCAGAATCAATGCACGTGTGGTAGCAGCGCAGGGGAAAGCAAAAGGGTTTGACATTCGGGTTGTCATTCAGCCGGCTCAAAGTCCCAATCTAAACTTCGACGACTTGGTATTCTTCCACAGCCTGCAGGCAGACTTGTCACTTGTGACGAAGGAAACCAGAAAGAAGCTTCTGCAAGCTGTGGAAACATGTTGGCATGAATACCCAGTTGCCAAGATGAGGAGCATTTGGCTGTGTCTGTATGCCTCTTTCCATCACGGCATTCTGGAGAGTGGCAGAGACAACAACTACCAGCGCCACTGTGGAGGTCGTCAAGCTCACAGTTCTGGCAAAGAACTTGGTGATCTCCATGATTAATTAGTGTCTTGGCAACTGTTAAAGGCTGCGGAACAATAACGAAAGTCAGCGAGGATGCAGACTCAATGTCATCATGGAGTGAGTCGTCATCAGATTCAGAAGAAGAGTGAAGCTGGACTGCTTTGAAACGAGCTGTGTGACATCTGTAAATAACTAATCTCTCATATGCTGCTGTGTTTTCCACTTTTCAAAGTGTGTTTGTAGCCATAAAATGCTTATGACTGAACTGTAAATATGCAATGAAGTTTTGCATGCGGAGGAAGTACGTCATTAGTGGATTGGGTTCGTTCTCAGTGACGTATACATACGTCATTAACGATAAAATGTTTAATCATGTTTGTGAACAGAGAGTACTTTACCCACTGTGTTGATATGCATGTTCAGAAATCTTGCAAGCAACCCAAAGTGCTCGGGAAGGCAGAGGAAATACTGGCACAACTGCATTACAACATCCAAGCGCCATTCTCAACAAGTCGGGAGTTTTCTAGACAGCTTTGTGCTGCTAGCCACGTAGAGTATGATGACAATGCAGACAGCATCAACACCGAACAAATCCGTCGATATCGCAAGATCCTCAATGCGTATGGTCTGGTATGTACATACTCTGCAGATTGAGTAATTTCAATTTACTTGCATTAGATGTATTTCATGTTATGATGTATGTCATGTACGTCATGTACATCTTTAAGGGGTCGTTGCAAAAGTGTTTTATCGTCCCTGAAATGAACATCGTTCATTTCTTACTCGGACACCCTCCACTCCCTTTGAAAGGAACGCAGCTTGCTATGCTGGATGATGAAAATTGCATGCATGTATATGTAGTCATGTACATATGTATAGTATCGGTCGACTTGTGATTTTTCCAGATTTTTTGGAAACTGGCACCCTACATTTTTGGTGTCTCCCGCACATAGTTGTAGATATCGTGAAAACAACAGTACATTCGGCATGGTGTGACCCGTGCAATTACTCCTTGCCACATTTGAGGGCAGAAAGACCCAAGAACAGGGAAATAAAAATTCAGCCAGGTTTACAAAATTTGGAGAGGTATGCATGGCAAAGTATGTGGAGAAGCAGATCCCAAACACATATTCTTGAAATTTGAAATGGATTTTTGATCCTCAATTCGGCCCAAATCGAACTTTCAAAAGCCAGCGGGACAGTTTCCAATGAATGGACTGTAGTGTCGGTCGACTTGCGATTTTGCACCCTCCCCCCCCCCCCCCCCCCCACCCCCTCCAACGAACGATGCTCGTTTCAGGGTCAACAAAAAAAAACTTTTGCAACGACCCCTAAAGTGGATTTGTTCTTATCCGTTGGTTTGAGGGAAAGATGCAACCGGTTCCATTTGTTCCTCCACTATGATGCCCATCCTGCCATAAGCTGTAGTTTATTATCTATTATTCAGTGGTAGACCAGCTATACACCGATACTAGTATTTGTAAGGCTGCTGGAAACTTCAAGATGAAGTGAAAATTGTGGAACAGGTTTAGTGTGTTGTTGTGCACAATATGGCTAGCTGGGGCTTGACAGGGGACATCACCTACAGATTGCTGGCTTTAGGCTGATAAAGAAATGATTGACAACGGGTGAATTGTGCTTTGCACCTTTAATGAATTGATCTTCAACAGTGAGTTTCTATGAGGATGTGCTGCATAGTCCTGCTTTGGCTGGCACCAGAGGGTTGCATTTGTGTCCATGAGAGGATACGGCACTTATTTCCGCGCAGCTCAAGCCAGGGCATCTGTACCCGTTTCCCTTACATCCATTTCTTTAAAACTTAGGATGGTTCATTTAACAGTTTCGCATTGTCTCTCAATGTGGGGTCAGGAAAAGTGTGCTGTCATGACGCGTCGATGATTGGCTGGTTGACTTCCTTTGTTTCATTTTATTTTGGAGGTATTTGACCTTTTTAATATCCATCTGTCTGCGCATGCGTGTGGAATGTGTGTGCATCTATGTTTGGGCATGTACCGTGCGTCGGCTTACAACTATGTGTGTTGCCGTGTGTATGGGTTTGCATATCGTGTTTTTGTTTCTAGATTGTTTCTTTCTCATCCCCTGAGCTCGACGACATCATCGTTAACCGACCCAACTGGTTGCTCTCCACGGTCATTGGTCTCATTCTCGCACCACCTGGGCTTGACGATGAAGATATGCTGCACTTCATAGATGGTGTTGCAAAGGTCCAGGAAGTCCTTGGCAAGCTTAACAGCTGCGAGGGAGCAGAAGGTCAGGGCCCTCTGCTGCTGCAGATGGTGATACAACTAGGTGTGCTGCTGCAGGAGAAAGAAAGGATCCTGGCACCCAGCCGTCTTCCGACCGCTGACAACTGCCTCGGCTCACTGGCCAAGAAAGATTCATCATCTCAGTCGGCGTGCGCAGGAGTCTCGTTCACGACTCAGCACTGCTTCTCCACTGCTCTTGTTATCCGGCTACAGACAGAGCTGTACGCCTATTTCCACGAGCTTCACGGCATTCCTGCTGAGCTCTGGAAGAATCTGGTGGTAGTGGCTCCAGTCCATTCCCCAGCCCGTGGTTGCATCTCCGTCACGGACAGCCTGCGCCAAGCTGTCGCTGTTGTCCATGCGCCAGTTGAAGATACGCTAGATGGCTATTGTCTGCTGGCTCTGTTGCGCAAGGTGTTTGATAGGCTGGCAGCACAGTATAGCCCGGGCACTAATTACTCCACGAGCATCCTCAGCTCTGCTTCCATTCGTCAGCACCTCCACGAGCCAAGCACCAAGTTTGGTTTCGCTGTGTACAATGCAGAGCAAGTCCGATCATCTGTAGCAACAAAGGGTCATCTCTCCACTAGCCACCGTTACGTTGATCGTGCCCCGCTTCTTCTCGAATGGCCAGTCAACCATGCTTCACTGCTCTCTGCACAGTCCTTTGAGTCCGTCCGAGAAAGCCTTGGTGAGTCCGACCTGCCTGCACTGGCCACCTGCCTGGGCATTACATCACCATCTTCATCACGTCTGCACAGTAATCATCTCCACGCTGCAGCAGCATTGGTCCACAGCTGGGCAGTTACTGACTACTATCACACCTCGACCAAGCTTCACCAGCTGCTAGTGAAATCACCGAACGCCCAGCGCTTTGCAAAGATCTGCAAGGTGCTACGGCAGCATGAAGAACTGGTGAGTGTGATGGCCTGTTGCAAACACCCCTATTTCTCTGTCTCTCTCAGTCTCCCTCAGTCTCTTCCTCTCTCTCTCTCTCTCTCTCTCTCTCTCTCTCTCTCTTTCTCTCTCTCTCTCTCTCTCTCTCTCTCTCTCTCTCAATATCGCTCTCTCTATCTCTCTATCTCTCTCTCTCTCACTCAGTGTCTGTGTCTCTCTGTGTCTCTCTGTCTCTCTGTCTCTGCCTCTCTCTCTTTCTCTAAGTCTCTCTGCACCCCCCCCCTCTCTCTCTGCCTATGTGTCTCTGTTGATGTATGCAAGTTGTTCTACCATTTTACTCAACAAAATATCTGTCACCTTCCATTCACACATTGACAATTCACAATGCTTTCTCAGCCATGTTCTTCTTGTTTATTTGACTATCAGTGGTGTGGATGATATTGACACTAACTGATGTTGATATCAGAGCCATGTTTGTTGCTTGTTTGTATCCTTGTTGCTCTCCACACTGCAGCTGGCCACCGATTTCCCGGACATATTCCGGAAGCGTCGGGTGCAAGTCGTCGAGCCGGTCTCCGCCGGAGCTACTTCCTCCGCTGTTCCACCAGACTTGTCAGAGAGCGTTCCTTCGAGCAGCCAGTCACACTCTGATCAAGCCAGTCAGTCCACTGCTGCTCGCCAAGATGATGCTGGTAAAGTTGAATGTTCTCAATACACCATGTGTGCTCCCTGTATGCTACTGCTAGTTTACTTGTGTGCACATGTCTACTTCACACTATCTTGCAACACAACTTGATCTATGGGCTTGCTCAGGTCTCAAAGAGAACTTCTGTTTGCATGGGATTCTATACGAAAAAAAGAATAATTTCCTCTGCGGATAATGAACACATGACTGTTTTGGTATGTGTGTTATGCTAACCTTTATGATTTGATACCCATTCCTATAATCGAATATGTCTGCACAGAGACATGGATAGTTTCTTAAAATTCAGTTTTCTGTTCTTTCCTGTTGAATGTTCCAGGCAATGCTGAGCATCACGCTGCTGATGGAAGCTGTGGAATTTTCCTATCCACTTCACCACTGTAAGTTCTGCTCATGCATTGCTCAACAATGAAGTATAGAACCGTTGAATCAGTCTTAGGTAACATTCAGTGAAATGTACTGCACCATTTCCAACATAATGGGTCAGGCCGGCCCAGTGATTGAGTTCTCAGACCATGATTGTGCAATGACAGGTATATGTATCATGATCAAGTCCTGACTTGAAGAGGATTGCTTCAACTGTGCTGTACACCACAGTGAGTTGGGAACACGAGGTGTGGAAAACAGGGCAACATTGATGCAGAAAGTGGGTTTTCACCTTTGCCCATAAAATTATACTGAAATTGGTGGATCCTAATTTTTCTCTCCATCCGTAAAGAAGCGGCATCTGACGTCTTTCATGTGGTCTGTTCATGTGGTCTTTTCATGTAGTCTTTTCATGCTGTCTTTTCATGTGGTCTTTTCATGTCGTCTTTTCATGTGGTCTTTTCATGTTGTCTTTTCCTGTGTTTTTTTTCATGTGGTATTTTCATGTGGCGGTGTCGTCATCCCTAGAACCCAGAATGGTCTTATTGAGCTGTGTAGTTCCCAGATCCTCTTTAAAAACACATTTCCCTATTTGAAGTACATAATCAGAAGAAAGTAAAGATTGCAGATACGCAACCAAACTGGCTATGCAATTGTGTTGAGAAACACAACCAGTTTAGGAAGTTTTGCTTGTACAAGGCCAC
>NC_088655.1:7359832-7462332 GCF_964019385.1 Sycon ciliatum | reverse complement strand
TCGCGTCCCGCGCCACAGTCACCAGTACGTGTCCACGATCTGTCCTAACAAACTTAAACAAGATTCTGTCAAGAACACAGTCATCGCTCTCCGATTCATTCAAGACAATGCCAGTCGGTAGTGAAGTAACAACGACTTACGTTAGTTCTGCGTACATGTACATCTATGACCAACGTGACTCGTTTGTTGAGCTGTAGGGATGATAGGGTGAATATGGAGAGGCATAAGTCTATTAATAATAAATATTACATTATAGACAGGCATACAGACAATAGTAATATACATACAGACAATAGTAACTGTTTCTGATGATCGCTTAGTGCGTGAAACTCAGAGTTAAAATACTATCTTTGTCCTCTTATTGTCTGAACCGGCTCTACCTCTCGGTATTGAGCACTCTCTTGGACAGCCTGGAACCTCTCTGTTTTACAGAGAGACCTACATGTATTCATAAATAGGAACAGCACACTAATTAAAGGACAGTTGACCGCAGATAGATGTGAACTGGATAACGAGAGAAGTCTAGACGTTATGACTGAGAACAGAATTGTTTAAATAGAAAGAAGACAGTATGCACGAGGATTGCAAGGATGGGTCACAATGCAGAACAGCACTGCTTCTTGAAGCATGTGGGACGGTCAGATTAATTTTTATGGACCGCGCCAGGCGGAAAAAATCCTCGCGCCGAAGCACAGTGAGGGTAAAAACCAAGTGCATGTCCCCAATGGTGATTGTATGGCATCATGTAAGCAGGCAAATCACATCATAGGAAAAGTTTGAAAAGCAATATTTATGTGCATAGAAATGAAGGTTGGAAGGGCAGGGACACTCATGAGATTCAAACCTGATTGAGGAAGCCAGGAAAAGAAACAGCGATAAAAAAGTCATCAGATGCCATAGTTGCAACCGAAAAATATTGCCCGAGAAAAATTTTCTTGCCTACCTCGCTGCGCTTGCCTGTCCAGAAATTATTTTTTTAAACGTCCGGGCTTCGAAAGTGCTTGGCTTATGTTGAGTGGATGAGTCAATAGTGCGTGACGTATCACAAGTGTGTGGATTAACAGTCTGTGACTAATCATGAGTAGACAGATCACCAATCTCATTGCACACCTATCCCATAATTATGTGTATGCTTGGTGATGTAAAACAAACTGTATCATCTTGTCTTGAAATATGCTGGAGAAAAGAAAAGCATTGCAAGCACCGTGAATGCAAATACCACCTAGTTGTAGAAATCTCGTTATTGTCAGGTATCTAGGTGTAGAAGTGTTGAAGCAATCTCGTTACTGTCAGGTATCTAGGTGTAGAAGTATTGAAGCAATCTCGTTAATGTCAGATGTGAAAACTGTGGCTTCATTAACAGCAAAGTCAACCAGAGTGTTCTGGCAGCATGCATTATGAGGCGAATGCACAAATTAAAAAATTTATGTCGATAAGGACGCGTTCAGCCGATAAAACTAGTCAAGAATAGTATTAGTAAGGCGGACGTTACGAAACAAAAAAAAAAGAATAATATGATGAATCAAAATGCAAAATTTCCTAATCATTTTTCATGACACACTCATCAGGGAAAGCTATTATCTCCTCGTCGCTTATTTAAAGTTGAATGTGCTCAATACACCATGTGTGCTCCTTGTATGCTACTGCTAGTTTACTTGTGTGCAAATGTCTACTTCACACTATCTTGCAACACAACTTGATCTATGGGCTTGCTCAGGTCTCAAAGAGAACTTCTGTTTGCATGGGATACTATACGAAAAAAGAATACTTTTCTCTGTGGATAATGAACACATGACTGGTTGGGTATGTGTGTTATGTCCGGTGACCTTTAGGATTTGATACACATTCCTATAATCGAATATTTCTGCGCAGAGACATGGATAGTTTCTTAATTCACTTTCTCTACTGTTCAATCAGACTCGGCAGAGAGCGTTCCTTCCGCCAGCCAGTCACACTCTGATCAAGCCAGTCAGTCCACTGCTGCTCGCCAAGATGATGCTGGTAAAATTGAATGTGCTCAATACACCATGTGTGCTCCCTGTATGCTAGTGTTAGTTTACTTGTGTGCAAATGTCTACTTCACACTATCTTGCAACACAACTTGAGCCTCTAGATCCGAAAAAGAGGTTTTTTTCTATTCTTGTTTTGTATTGTATTGATTGTTAGCGGGTGTTAGCGGCCGTCGTGAGCTCCCTTCGGGAACGGACACGATAATTTACTTTACTTACTTATTGTATTGATTTATTTGAATTGGGTATCTCAACAGTACAATGTACAACTTGGGAACATCCACGCTTATGTCGTTTCACGCAGTACTGAGAAAAATGTATTTTAAAGTTGTGTGTGTTTCCGCATAAAGTGATGTACATGTATAACTCACTTTGTGAAACATCTATAACTCTGTGAAACATGACAATTTTAGACCTAGGTGTTTTTACAAAGTGATCTGCTGGGATACAGCAATGCCAGGGTATAGATCACTCAAAATGCTCAAAAATGACATAAGCCGCCTTTTTGAATCTAGAGGCACATTTGATCTATGAGCTTGCTCAGGTCTCAAAGAGAACTTCAGTTTGCATGAGATTCTGTACGAAAAAAGAGTCATTGGATCTGTGGATAGTGAATACATGACTGGTTGGGAATGTGTTTAATGCTTACCTTTTATGAAATCAGTTTACAATTTATACCCATTCCTATAATCAAATTTGTCTGCACCGAGACATGGATAGTTTTTGTATGCTGCTTTCTGTTCTTTACTGTTGAATGTATCAGGCCATGCTGAGCATCATGCTGCTCATGGAAGCTGTGGTGTTGTCCTACCCGCTTCACCACTGTAAGTGCTACTCATGCATTACTCAACAATGAAGTATAGAACCATTGAATCAGTCCTTGGTATAGTTCAGTGAAATGTACTGCACCATTTCGAACATAATGAGTCAGGCCGGCCCAGTGAGTGAGTTCTCAGACCATGATTGTGCAATGACAGGTATATGTATCATGATCAAGTCCTGACTTGAAGAGGATTGCTTCAACTGTGCTGTACACCACAGTGAGTTGGGAACACGAGGTGTGGAAAACAGGGCAACATTGATGCAGAAAGTAGGTGTTCATCTTTTCCCGTATACTGTAATTGGTGGATCTGAATTTTCCTCTGCATCCGTAAAGAAGCGGCATCTGACGCCTTTCATGTTGTCTCTTCATGTGGTCTCTTCATGTAGTCTTTTCATGTGGTATATTCATGTGGTATTTTCATGTGGCGGCGTCATCCCTAGAAACCAAAAAGGTCTTATTGAGCTGTGTAGTTCCCAGATGCACCAACGGATATGGCCGATTGGTTTGCAGGCCTGCCTGCGAATCATGAGGTCCCGAGATCGAGACCCGCGCTGGCAGCAGGGGGCATGTAAAAAGACTTTTGACGCGTGTTGAACTACGTCGACACCCACGGTCAACTGGGTACTCACAGCTCGGAGTGAGGATAACAAGGATGCAGTTTACAGGGTTATGGGCCGTTATACGACCGATTGGTTGAGAGACTAGCCTCCTCTCCCCTGACTCACTTGTTAGGTCTGCATTCGCCACTAAGGTGTAAAGGCATAGTGGTGGCCCGCGGAAGCGAAGGCTATAGCTTGTGTGTTTCTGAACATTAAAGTGATGCTTACTCGGATCCCGCGAATATTATTATTATTATTATTATTAGTTCCCAGATCCTATTTAAAACACCCTTCCCTATTTGAAGTACATAAGCAGAAGAAATTAAAGATCGCAGATGTGCAACAAAACAGGCTATGCAATTGTGTTGAGAATCACAACCAGTTTAGGAAGTTTCGCTTGTACAAGGCCACCACCATGCCTGAGATACCAGGGTGGCAGATGCAGCACGTGACAGTGTAGTGAGTAGCCAGTTGACCTTGGGTGTCAGAGCAGTTAACTGCATGTAAAGTGGTTCATGCTTGCATCCCAGCATTTGTTAACACAGTACAAGCTCACTGGTGTCAGCACTGGTCTTGAACTCAGAACTTTGGGATTCGCAGGAAAGCCCCCAACCACTCGGCCAAAGTGCTGGTCAGTAGGCAGTAGCAATAATTTCCCTGCACTGCTCACTTAATGACATATTTTGCAAATTATCACTCCAGCATATTGTGGTGAGTGCATAGGTGTACAGCCTAAAGCCTTGTGCGAGGTAAAGTGTGTGAAGAGAACTGTGGGCAGAAGTGTAGGCAGCAGTGCAGGCAGCACTGAAGAGTTTAGGCAGTTCTGTGGGCAGAATTGTAGGTGGCAATCATAATAATAATAATACAGGTCGCATGTGTCCCGGATAATGGGTTCCACGCATCTATCAGCTGTTTCGCCATGAAATAGATTGCAGCAGGAAGAATAGCATACGAAAAAAACATATACAGGTTCTAGCACATGACAAGTGCATGGTATTTTGTTTACACCGATGGACATTTGTCAATGAAGTACAGCCATAGCTTTTTCTCCCGAGCAGTGTTGAGGCAATCCTCGATCGTATGTCTGAGGGGTGAGATGTCGGATTTCACCACTAGGCGGTAGTGCGGGCAAAAATGTAGGCAGTAATCCGGCCAGAAGGGTAGGCAGTAGTGCGGGTAGGGCTGGGGAGTGCGGGCAGGACTGAGGAGTGCGGGCAGAACTGAGGCATGCGGGCAGGACTGAGCAGCGTTGGAGGGTGTGTGGGAAGGAGTGCCGGAGTGAGTGTGATCAGGCATGCGAGCAGAGAAATGCGGGGAGGAGTACAGGCAGGAGTGCGAGCATGATTGTGTTCAGGAATGTTGGCAGGAGATTGGGCAGTAGTGCGGTCAGGACTGCGTGCAGAGAAGTGTGGGCAGGGGAGCGTGGGCAAGGTGTGCGGACAAGAGTGTGGGCAGGAGTTTGGGCGGTGGCAAGAGTGTGGGCAGGAATGCGCGCAGGAGTGCGGCCAGGAATGTCGGCATCTATATGTGTGCGCATGTATTGATTTTTATGTCATCAACTGGTGAGTATATTGCATGTTTGTTCACTTTAAAATGTGTGTACAGTAAAACCTGGTTTAAGTGAACTCTCGTTTTAACCACTACCTGATCTTAACGACCGTTTTTCCATGCACAGACAGTTCTACACAGAGAGTGTGGGACCTGGTTCTAAAGACCACCTGGCTTTAATGACCGCTTTCCCTTGCACCGTGGGATGGTCGCTTAAACTAGGGTTTACTGTGTGTGTGTGTGTATGTATGTGTGTGTCCCATATGGTGCAGTGGTATGTGCAGTCGATTTCCAATCGAGAGGTTGCGGGTTCAATTCCCGACGATTATGGTCGCACACATCTTTCTTCTCTTTCTCGGACTCTTCCTGACTTTTCTTTCATTCTCCTGGGTGGTTACCAACAGCCAGTGTATGCCGGAGTATGTGGTGTGGTGTGTGTGTAGAAAAAAAATGGAAAAATGAAAAATAGGGATTCACTGGCCAGAAAAAGTCACTTCAAACAGCTGTGTGGTGGATACCAGGCTAAAAATAGTGGCAGTCAACTCATCAGCCTTGCAAGCTTTTGAATGGTGTAATCCCAGCACAAGTTGCTATGTCTAACATAGCTGTTCGCTATCATCGCTTCCGCGATGGGCATGTCTGAGGTGTGTATGTATGTGTTTGTGTGTGTGTTTATGTGTGTGTGTGTGTGTGTGTTTGTGTGTGTGTTTGTGTGTGTGTTTGTGTGTGTGTTTGTGTGTGTATGTGTGTCTTCAGCCATGCCATGCGGTCAACAGACGAACGCATTGCAAGCCTGCATGAGGAGGATGAAGCGGAGCTCTCTGAACAAACAGGTGCGTGATTCCGTTTAACATAAGACTTCTCCCTTCATTCTGGTCTCATCTGTCTGCGCTCAACTGCCCTTCAATGTGTGTCCTGTTACTATTGTTGTCTTAGTCTCTCTGTATGCTATCTACATAAGCAAAAATGCATACCTTCTTGCTCTACATACACTGGCTTATACTTCATTCCATATTCACCCACATGCTATTGGCCATCTACATAAGTGGTGAATATTGCTAGATATTCACCGCTTATATTCACCACTTTTTGATACGTACTGTAAAGAGAGCAGTACTCGGTGCTGAGCTTAATTTCTCTTCACTCAGTACACCAGAGCTGGCGAGTGTCGTAGAAAGTTTCTACACTAACTTCCGTAAACAGGACTTTTCTGAGTACAAACGAAATTCCTTGCTTGCCACTGGGCGCTGAATCCGCATGTGACCAGGTGCTGACAAGTTACTAGTATCAGCCAACTATGAGCATCTTCACAGACGGAGCGTTCAAGCAAGCAAACAAGGTTTCGGACGCTCGATATGTCGATGGATTTCGGATCGAGCGGCAAACAAGGACTTTCGTTTGTACTCAGGAATATTCTGTTTATGGACGTTGGCGTAGAACCTTTCTAGGGCTTACAGCAGCTCCTGAGCGTTGCCTGAAAAGAAAACAAGGGAGGGCAGAATCGCTTGGTTCCCTGTCTATGAACCGGCTCCCGAATTGGCGTGATGCTCACGGATTCGTCAAATCTTCGCATCGAAACGGACGACGATTGGCTCTCGTAAAGCACAAGCGTGTTCTCCAAGGTGATTGGCTCGAGCGTGTTCTCCAGGGCCGTCGCCTCTCGTGCCACATGCACCAGTCCGTGTACACAATCGACTCTAAAAAAAGTTGAATAAGACTCTGACAGGAACACGTCACTCTCCGTTTCATGCAAGAACATGCCAGTCGGTAGTGAAGTAACAACGACTTACGTTAGTTCTGCGTACATGTGCATGAATGACCAACATGACTCGTTTGTTGAGCTGTAGGGTTGATAGGGTGAATATGGAGAGGTATAAGTCTATTCTAACTCAGGAAATAGCACTATCATTATCACTCAGGCTGCAATATTCATAATTATAGACACACACTTGAGAGGGACGAAAAGCGTTTCTTCCGTAACTCTGAGTTTCACGGTTTTAACCGATCATCAGACAGCAACTATTATAGACATATTCATAAATGACATATCTTCAATACCCATGAGCTACATTGTATATATTATGATATAAGTATCATAATTATTATTATCATCGTTCTAGCTCATTTTTTCTCTTTCATAGTCCTGTTTATCATGTTCAGCATAAGCGAAGTTGTGGATCATGCTTGCATGGTTGACTCCAACGCGTACATGCAAGTAATAATAATAATAATAATAAGTCTACAAACGGCGAGGAGACAATAATTTGATAACCGCAATCAATAAGACAAGCGGAATTTGTGTACACTTTATTCATACAATGTGAAACGGTGGAGACAATGTACAATAAAACGATGAAAATATGAAGAAATTGTGTAGAGAAAACAAGGATTTAAACAAGTTTTCGTTCAACACTCATCAGGAATCGTCGCTGTACTAAAGGTCACTGAAACAAAATGGAGCTATCGTAGAAAATCTAAGTAATAGAAATGACACTAAGAACAACAGCAGTGAAATTTACAAGTGTGAATTTTAACAATCAAAGCGAGAGCAAAACGAGCGAGAGCAAAACTGTATCATCTTGTCATGAAATGTGCTTGAAAAAAGAAAAGCATTGCAAGCACCGTGAATGCAAATTCCACGCCAGGTACCTATGTGTAGGAGTATTAAAAAATCTCGTTATTGTCAGATGTGAAAACTGTGGAAACATTCATAGCAAAGTCAACCAGAGTGTTCTGGCAGCATGCATTATGAGGCGAATGCACAACTTAAAAGCTTGATGTCGATAATGACGCGTTCAACCGATAAAACAAGTCAAGAATAGTATAAGTGAGGCAGAGGTTACGAAACAAAAAAGAAGAGAAGAATATGAGGAATCTAAAAGCAAAATTTCCTTATCAATTTTCATAACACACTCATCAGGGAAAGCTATTGTCTCCTTGTCGCATATTTAAAGGGGAAGTTAAGGCAAAAATTAAAATTTCACCAGTTGTAGTCTTCGGGGTGCTGAGTCGAATGGTCTTGGTCCGAGAAAGCTGAGACGCTCCCTTCCTACTTGAATCCCAATCGAACTCGCGCACTTCCACTGAAACTGGGTGACTGTGCCCTACGAGATGGGGATTTGTATGCAAAATGTCACTAAAAGCGCCATTTCGTTCTTATAAAAGCACGGATGACCGCGATTGGCCCATACGTTGTAGTCTTTTGGACGCTGAGTCGACTGGTTTTGGTCCGAAAAGGCTGCGATGCAGCGTTACTCCTTTATTCCCAATCGAACATGGTTGAACAAGCGGTCACGTGCTCCTGCGTACACCAGTCACCTGGTCACCGTGCCTGCAGGGTACAACTTACTAGCCTGTTTGACCTTTTTTGGGTGCACTCCTGTCACTCGAGTTGAACCTTGGTGTGAAATTTGTCGCCTGCTGGCGTGGTGACCAGGTGATTTGGGCACCCAGGAGCACGTGACCGCTTCTTCAACCATGTTTGATTGGGAACAAAGGAGGAACGCTGCATCGTAGCCTTTTTGGACCAAAACCAGTCGACTCAGCGGCCAAAAGACTACAACATATGGGCCAATCGCGGTCATCCGTGCTTTTATAAGAACGAAATGGCGCTTTTAGTGACATTTTGCATACAAATCCCCATCTAGTAGGGCGCAGTCACCCAGTTTCGGTGGAAGTGCGCGAGTTCGATTGGGATTCAAGTAGGAAGGGAGCGTCTCAGCTTTCTCGGACCAAGACCATTCGACTCAGCACCCCGAAGACTACAACTGGTGAAATTTTAATTTTTGCCTTAACTTCCCCTTGAAAATAAAATTGACGGGCTGGAAGAGTTTCTAACGGTATTTTGATCATTTGACGCAACAGGCACTTTGTCTGCAGAACATTTATACTGCCATTGCTGCTTTGGCAGAAACAGTACCGGATCAGATTGTATATTGGCCTCAGCATTATATGATCACGTTCTTTTCTGCTTTTCAGAGACGTTCTTGGATAACCCATTTGACCATGCCATCTTCATAACAAAACTCCACATCTGGCTGCAAAAGCTGGATGCTAATGGCCTGCGTGACAAAGCACAGGAGTACGGCTTCTTAGCTTTTGATCAGATTGACAAGCTCAAACTGACCCTGAGGAACTACGGTGGCAGAGATCACAATTCTGAACTACTGGCTATCATCATGGCACAGGAACGTGATGGCTACATCAAGCTGTGCAAGATCATCAAGGGTTATGGACAGTACACAACGCAGCTTGAGCAGATGAACAGTTTGCTGACGGAGAGTGATCGAGTCTAATCAGGTCAGTGATCAGCACACTCCTATCTCATTACATCACCACTGCGGGTTGTCATGACAACTGCTTGAAAATTGTTTGGCTGCTTGAAGGCCCTCCCATACCCAATTATTTAAAACACTCGTCTTGTGAAAAATTAATGGTATTCCATGCAGGTGCCATGACTCAGAAATTAAGGTCATGGATGGTATTTCATGCAGGTGCCATGACTCAGACATTAAGGCCATGGATTGGTTGGTGTATTAGTTGGTGTAGTAGCAGAGTGACTTTCCTACTTGGTCTGCACAGTTACAATTGGCTCTTATCTTCACCCTTGTCTCAGGAAGGAAATGCATATGTTTGAAGCATGCCACGAGTACAAAACACTATTTACATGACTATTTACATGTCAGTATTTAGTAGAGGTAATCCGTAAATACCGATATTTATTTAGAAACAAAAACTAGTCATTTCTCTTCAACCCCCCTCCGATCCCCCCCCCCCCCCTCCTCGAGAAACAAACACACAGAAACGGTAAATTGTATCGATATTTATTTCTTTTTTTCTGGACCACACATACAAATTGTGCATCGATATTTATTGAGAAACGAACAGGCGCTCAACTCCCCCCCCCCCCCCCGCCCCCTAAACAGCTAGTTTTTGTTTCCAAATAAATATCTATATTTATGGATGGCCCGTAAGCAACTCGGCCGAAAATTCAAGCTAGTTAGACGTCCTACTGAGTAACTCACCACCATCGTCGCTGGAGAAGTAGCCCAAAATGTTTGATCTGGCGAGCTGCAGCACATTTCATAGCTTGTTCCACTTCTCCTCATCTTGAATCCGGCTTCTAGGCAGTTTGTGCCTGTCAGCTTGCCGCTCAGAAGCTGAGCGAGACCGCTCACGTGTTGGCTATAAGTGTTATCCCATTCGTGGCAATAATGCCATTCTTTGAGACACACACCAGGCAAGGCCATATCAGTGTTCTTTTCTTCAAATCTCCTCCTACACTTGTCATACTTGCTCATCAGCACCCACGCGAGCCGCTGGTGCTTGTATATGCAGCGCAGTGATAGCTTCCGCTTAATTGATGTAACACCTGGGCGTAGATCTACTGCACCTCACTTCCTAGGTCACAACGCCGTGCACCAGTCTTTTCGGCTGGTTTCCTGAAAGTCCTTTGCACAAGCTTTTCCCTCGGGACTTGGTGTATATTTTGATTAACTCCTTTGCCCAGTCCTCTGTGAGCTTCAAAGTGTGTCCGCCGGATTGGTCATTCATCCACCTCTCCCGGAGAAGGAATGGCTTGACACTGCCCAGAACCGCTCGGAGTGGAGGGAGGTCATCCACCGTCGTCCTTAACCTCGTGATGTCTCCGCCGAGCCAGAATATCGTTGTGCTTGCGGGAAGACGTGTTGCCGCCCCGGCGATCTCAAGCACCACGAACCTTTCTGCCGGTTGCCGCCGAATTAGTCCTTCCGCTATCATTGCCTACGGCAATGGGCAAGTTCAAGTTCAAGTGTGTGTGTGTGTGTGTTTGTGTGTGCGTGTGCGTGTGCGTGTGTATGCGTGTGTGTGTATGCGTGTGTGTGTAAGTGTGTGTGTGTGTGCGTGGGTGTGTATGTAAGCATTTGGAAGTTGGACTAGTTTCGGCTCCACAATCCAGTGTGTCATTACTATAATATCTTTCATGGCTGAGTTTGTTGGTATGTCTGTTGGCTCTGGGTTGCCAGTGCTCAGTAGCCGAAGCTGGTTGGTAAAGTAACTCCAATTTCACTTCAAGGTAACAGTGCATCTAGTGTCTGCTTCTCTCAAAGCTGCGTGCTGTCTATACTGGTTACCCCAACAATATGTAGGGTGTGCATAGGTAACTGTCTTTGCCGTTTTATGCCGATGTACTCTGTGTGGTGCAGACCAGGTTCGCATGGCTTCGCCGGTTGTGTGGATTAGACAGTTATCTGGTGCAAGTCTTGATCTGTCTCATTCAGTTTTTGTTCGCTATCGTTGCTATAAGAGAAAATCTGTGGGTGCACATCCAGTGCATTTGCATATTTTTGTGCTTCTCTTGTGACGGGCGTATACATGGTCCATGGTACATTGTTTGTGTGCGCGCACGTGTGTGTATGTGTACATGTATTTGTGTACACGTGTGTCTAAATGGTGTGTACATGTATTTGTGTACACGTGTGTATAATTTGTTTTACCAGTTAAGTAAAAAAAAATGTTTGGCACCTTTGATCAGGGGATGGCCCACGCCTGGTAAAACGTGTATAAATGATGTGTTCTAATAACTGCTAATTCTTCATCCAGATTTGTTTCTCTTTGCCTCCAGTTATGTGTAATATTTATTTATTTTTGCTTTGTTTTTGTTTACTGCCATGGCTGGCTACCGCCCCCTCCCTCCATATCGGCCTATATTCTCTTGCCACGTATAGGTGAAATAAATAAATAAATAAATGTATTTTGTTTGTTTGTCACATACAGGTTACAGGTGTCTACACTCTCTAACCAGGTCATCGTTGTCATGGTCACTGAGGACAGAGTCGGAACAGTGGCTGATGTTTCCTATCATCATCGAGTAGTCATGCTGGCTAGAAATTGGCCATTGTGGCAATTTGTTGTTTACTACTTCACTTGCATATTCCGTGCATGTCTGTATACCAATCCTTCACTTGTTTGCTTCAGTTTTGAAGAGCTCTATGGATTTGTGTTCGTGTTCCCTACGGCCTTCACTCGTCTTTTTTTAGTTTTTTTTATGAATGTGTGTGTGTGTGTGTGTATATGTGTGTGTGTGTGTGTGTATTCGTATGTGCATGTGCACTTCTTGCCGCCTGCGAAATTTGCCTAGCTATTTTTTTTAGCACAGAGTGCTTGTGTGTAATGCCATTTCACTTGCTCTTCTTCGTCATCAATGATGTCCATGTGTGTGTTTGGCCTGAAGTTCCCGTTTGGCTTGCTTTTAGTACTACAACGGAACAGAATACACTGTCATGGTTGTTTGCATGTTGCACAGTTCGACTTGTTTTTATCCATCATTTCTGATCACAACATGCTTTGTGCATTTCAATGCAGCTTCACTTGCTAGTCTTCATCATTACCTCATGGAAATGTATGTGTGCGTGTGTGCATCGCGATGTCAATTGTTTTTTACATTCTTTTTTCATGAGACAGTGACATGTATCATGTTTGTGAACTACAGCACTGCAGTTTCGCTTGTTATTTTTCTCATCACTAAAGCACAGAATTTGTTTGTGTGACTCACAGTTTCACTCTTTTTTACTCATCATTGCAGACCCCAGTGAGCTTTTTGTCATTGTTATTCCCTTGCTAGCCTACATCACTACCGACCTGCAATATGATTGCGTGGGTGTGTGTGCAGTGATGTTTTCATATGTTTTCTGTGACAGTTACACAACATGATGTGTTTGTGTACACTGCTGTTTCGCTTGTATCATTTCTTATCACTACAGCACAGAATACGTGTGTGGGTGATTGTGTGGACTGATCACGCACTTCATTACTTTTATCCATGATGTGAGATCACAGTGTGGTCTTTGTGCAGCTCATCACTGTTTTCATTGCTGTTTTCGTTGCTTTTTCACTGCCAGCTGTTTTCGTTGCTTTTTCATTGCCAGCTTTTTTCGTTGCTTTTTCACTGCCAACTGTTTTCATTGCTTTTTTTGCTTTTCGCTTCTAGTATTCTACATGGTTGGAGTCGGCAATGTATTTTCATGCTCTGCTGTTTTCTGACTTTGTTTTCTGTATCAGTAAGGAACACACTTTGTCGGAACTGCACTTTACTTTGCATGCCTTCTTTTTTAATTACAGCACAGAATGTGTGTGTGTGTGTGTGTGTGTGTGTGTGTGCGTGTGTGTCTGCACTGATCTTGCACTTGTTTTCCTTATCATTGCACAACATGATGCGTTTACACTTTACCAAGGTTTACACCATGTACCACTGCTGCAATTGCCTTGCCGGATCATTACGTCATTACGTCATTACGTCATTACGGTACACAGCTTGTTAGTGTACTGTGCACTACACTTTCGCTGTTTTCATCATCATTATTCGGAAGTCTTGTTTTTCTTATCCATACGGAGATCCGACCTTCACAGTGTGCCTGTGTGCTGTCTGCTGCTCAATGTGTTGTGCTGGATGCAATGTATGAGTGCGGTGAAGCATGTTACTGAGCTGTTTTCACGTGTGTGTGCACTGATGGTGACTATTGTTCAGCTTATTCTTATTTAAATCCCCTTTTCCATCGCTCTCAAATACAGCAGAGATATGCTGAAGGCTGACATTTTGATAATGACAAAATTGGTCAGCGGAGAAACGACGTGGGGACAGAGAGATGGCTGACTATGCACTTCATGATAACAGGAATCAGAAATAGAGCATAAGTTGTTTAAAGATGACTGCATGTGTAAGAGAGTAGTTATGTACGAAGTGCCTGTTGTCCTGGTAACTAATCTCAGGTAACAAGGACTTATCCTTAAGGCCGTACTAACGATGATTGTATTACATGTGTACTTAGGTGTTGCACTGCACCATGCATTTTACACACTACACAGTACAGTACATGTGTACTTAGGTGTTGCACTGCACCATGCCTTTTACACACTACACAGTACAGTACATGTGTACTTAGGTGTTGCACTGCACCATGCATTTTACACACTACACAGTACAGTTTATCACAGAAATAACTACTTGCCGTCATTCCATATTATACAATACAATACATGATGACTGAACAGTCGTGGCCAAAGAAATCCAATTGGCAAACCCACGTGCCGACAGCAGTGCCAAGTCTCATGCGGCCGCTGCGGCCCTCAGATCAGTTTTAGGAACGTGCATGAAGTCACTGGGGAGCAATCGCTGAGCTACGTTTGACTTGCGGGTGTGATTTCTTTGGCCAGGACTGAAGTACATGTTACGCTGGTGCATAGACCGATTCCGACAATGTAGGAAAGGAAGTGGCTTTCGTTTACTTCACACCAAACCCTACCAATGATGTATGGAAGATTTCAAAGGTTAGCACGAGAGAGCGCCGGGAAATAGCTTATGGGATGGGTCCAGATAAGTTGGCTGTTCTCGTAGGGTGGAGACCAAGAGACTAGCGAACAGATCGTCTCTATGTATCCATGAAGGACACGACGGGTGTGACTAGAACCAGTTTCAGTACAGCAGGGTGCGCAACAGCAAGGATCCATCATCATTGAACAGTTATCACACTTGCACTGACATTCGCTGGTGCAATGATGAGAGATTCTTGCATTCAATTTATTGCATTCCCAACTCATCACAACCACGCGCTCGCAGCCGAACCATACAGACGCCAGCAAGGACACTTCCGTTGAGAGATAATATTGTTCCACGCCTCGAGACAGCTGTTTCGCTCCCTGTCGAAGCTCATCAGTGGAGGATGATAATGATGATAATGGAGGAATGATTATTCTTATACACCAGAAATGGCGCAAGTGCGCGTTTTCCACATAATTATAACAATGGCATATGCTATGAATAGGATGAAGGCCGCAGACATCACGCAACTACGTTACTTGTTTGACATGTATTACTGTGTATTTTATAACAAAAATATTATTGAAAACCCAGAATCGATTTTCTCGTTCCTATCATCAGTGGGAAAAAACGGAACTAAGGATACAACCCAAGAAACTGAAGTTAAGTACTGTAAATAGAAAGGTGTTAGAAATAACATCAAGATACAAGTGCAATAAAACCACTAGAGGAAACGCAAAAAAGGGTAACAAGATTACATAACCAAAGGCGAGAAGGCACTGAACGAAGTGTCAACCTACGAATACAACTTCAGTGCTTCGCGCTGGCATCACCAACTCTCACACGAATTGCCACGCCGCCCACATTAATCCAGAGACCTCGGAGGGCAACAGCAAACTACCCCACAGAGATCTATGCCAGAAACGGCCAAGGACCGCGCGTTGTAGACAGTACCAACGGGAGGAGGGTCGAGCAGTATCATGAGTCAGTGAGTGAAGCGGATCTGGAGGAACAACTCCGCTAGAGGCAGTTTGTATACGTATTCATAAGCCTGTTTTGTGTAAGCAAAAAGAGCACATTGTTGCACTGAAGTTGTATTCGTAGGTTGACACTTCGTTCAGTGCCTTCTCGCCTTTGGTTATGTAATCTTGTTACCCTTTTTGCGTTTCCTCTAGTGGTTTTATTGCACTTGTATCTTGATGTTATTTCTAACACCTTTCTATTTACAGTACTTAACTTCAGTTTCTTTGGTTGTATCCTTAGTTCCGTTTTTTCCCACTGATGATAGGAACGAGAAAATCGATTCTGGGTTTTCAATAATATTTTTGTTATAAAATACACAGTAATACATGTCAAACAAGTAACGTAGTTGCGTGATGTCTGCGGCCTTCATCCTATTCATAGCTATATTAAAATTATTATCTCCACGTAGGTTATTTAATGGCATATGCAAGCTGCTTAAATGGTAAAGTGTGAAAACAGCGATAAATATTTATAGTAGGCGCTCATTGGTGGAGGAACACACCACACAGGCGACGAAAATCTAGCAGGTCTAGTAGCAACCACTGACAAACGAGATCAAACGGAAATGATCAAACTGAGCGGAGCTGCTGATACGAAGCGTCGACCAAGCAGCCCTGACTGAAGTGAATGCCCCAGCTGGCCTCTCGTTTGTCAGTGGTTGCTACTAGACCTGCTGGTATCACACTCACGACTACAAGTTTCCTGGTGCACATCGACCTCTGAATCAGTGGGGCGTCCTGCTGTCGATCCTGTTGATGGGCGCACAGGTCGGTGTGAACCCTGAACGGCAACCGAGCCTGTCGCGTTGTGGTATCTGGGCGGTGTGTGTGGCCTTGCCTGCACACATGGACATTACAACATCATAATAGTAAACACCATATGTGTACTTTCCACTGGCATCATTATTCCGCCTAAGATTTTCCTCGCCTGTGTGCTGTGTGCGGCTGAGAGCGCGTGGTTGTGAGGAGTTGGGAATGCAATAAGTATGTGTTATCGCATGGCTACAAGTGACATCGCAATGCACACACGCACACATACATTTCCATGATGTAATGATGAAGACTAGCAAGTGAAGCTGCAGTGAAATGCACAAAGCATGTTGTGATCATTTGTCATTCAAGCGAAGGTGAAGGCAGAGGATTCAGGACAGATGAGCCTGGTAAGAGTTTTGCGTGGCACAGGAAGACCACACACAGGCAGTGACTTTGCGAGGATCTGAAACTGACCGCACGATGCTGAGTTGAATTGGTGTTATTCCCGTAGCTATGCAGAAGACGTTCAGTGTACTTCAGTAAATACATAATCCTACACAGTTGCGAGGGTATGAGACTATGACGCTCTGATCAGGCCCGAGGTCTGTGAGTGATCAGGCCCGAGGTCGCGACGCCCAAGGGGCGTAAGCTGTGTTCACAACTGGCGCGTGGACGCGGTACGCTTGCCGTTCACGCGTGTCCAAACGCGCGCTCAGCCTTTCACAAAAAAACAGCAATCCCAGTCGTATCTCGCGCGTGCGACACCTTCGAGTACTAATTTTTGGACCCCGCCAGTGAAAGTGACTGGCATGTGCGCTGGTACGCGCCTGATACGCGCTGAAACTTCGAACATTTTGGGATTTCCATTTTTTTAAGGGGGCTCAGTACTTCTGCGCGCGCATCGAAATCTGGGCATGATTTTATGCAAAATTTCGCGTTTGAAAACATTTTGTCCGCGGCTGGAGAAAGTTTTTTTGCGAGAAATAGTCGTGTTCAAAAGTTTATTTTGCGAGAATTCAAAGAAACTGCAGTCCTTGAACAGTTTGAACGTTTTGTGTTTTCCATTTTGGTTTGCTGGATGTCGGCGATCGATGGAGCTATGGAGCTTCGTGTCAAGTACTTGTAGTTATCAATAGGCACGGCCGTTTTCGTGGGCGCTCAGGACCAAAGCGTGTTCAATCTTCTTCAGGTCGTGTAGTTCTAACTTCCAGCTCAGATATGCCCTTTTCTCAGTCTCGCCTGCCAGTGAAGACAAGTAAACCTGCAAGATTGTCCAGAGCCCAGCTACCAATGATACATGTATCAGTCTCAGAACGCAGGTAAGTGACATGCTTCTCTCAAGTTCAAGTGCATCCACTTGAGTGGCACTTGGAACGATATCTATTTTTTCTTTTCCAGTCGCCAGATAAAAATATTACTGACGACTGTGAGAGAAAAACTGGTCTTGTACCTGCAGTACCTGGAGATAGTGGAGTCAGAGTGTAGTGTCTGCAAGTAGAGACTTGATCTCTGTGAGTAATGAGTGTGGTCTGGAACAGCCAGTAGGAACAGCACAGCGACATGCCAGTGAAGTGTTCTATGTGTGGGCAGGAGAATTTGGTCAGACATGTGAGTCTCATGCTGGATGGAGTGGAAAGCATTGATCCTATGAACTCTAAGGCTGCACTGGGTGAGTTCTGACCTGTGCCTGTGTTTCTCAGGAGAAGGCTGTGGGTTAAAGGTAGTATGGCTGTGCTTGTATCATTGAACTATGACAGGAATCTGTATATATTATAAAACTGAATATTGAAATATTGGCAATATGCCTTGTAGAACAACTTGAGCAGAGACAGTCACAGACACGTAATATTATGCATGGTCAAGTTGCCACATTTTCATGAGCTCGGCCTTGAACTAGACTGTAAATGCAGCATAAAATTGTGTTATGCATGTTGTGAAGAACTGCAATATTACCCAGGCAAGGCAAGGCAAGGAATGTCAACTGAAATCATGAATCACAGCAGTACACATTGCAGCACTAGTCAGGCTTCTGTCACAGTCTCAGCAAACAAGCTGGAGTGGGCGTTTCGCTGCAACATGGGTGTTTGTAGAAGTCTAAATATTCTTCAACAACAACAACGTTATATATCATGCCTACAGGTACAATCATCTGGTGTTGGCATTTGAGAGGAATCAGGGAACTGGCATCCTTGGATTATTGCACGAACCGGGTGGCGATGGGCGTGTGCTAGTCACAATGAGTTCTGCTATTGCAAAACGCATAACACATCATCTAGCATCTGGAAGACCCAACACCAACACCCCTATTTTACACACTGCTCCAGACCGCACAAGTACTCCAGCAGCTGCAGGAGGTGCAGCATCGTCCCCACTTTCTACCACTCGTGATGATGCTGCAGTTATCTGCTCAAACATTCACGTTGTGCTGCACACTGGAGGCGCGAACCCACAATACCAACAGTGGCTGCTAGCCATCGCATCCAGCAGTAACCAAGCAACTCAAGTTGCTCATTGACAGCGTTATACTTATAATCCGTTGTTTTGTACATTTGATATACCCATGCATGTATGTATGTATGTACATTATATTATGTATGTACATCACAATATACAACAAAGATGTGAATAACACAATTCAGTTGTGACTGTTGCATGTGGTATTGTCTGGGATTGGTCTATAGCAAATGCTTCTCGCCCTACATAGTCAAAGTGAAGCTTGAATGAAGTCGATACACTCATTTTGGCAACAATGCTGAATCTGACTTTCAAGCTGAATATGCAAAATCCGTCACAAATTTTGTTTCTCACGGAGAAACGAGATGGTAGACATAAAAATCTATTTTTGTAGAGCCTTCCTATGGCCTTGAAGAGCAGATAATGACCATAAAATGGACCATGTTATTGTCTCGATTCTCCACTATTCAAACAAGTCTAAAGTCCGGTCTGCTGAAATACGCGTTTTGCCAAATCACATTCTGGGCTACCTTGGCCTCTCACAGTGGTCTGGGCATATGTTGTGGACATTTTCCAAAGAAGACAGTATTGTAGGCCCCTCCATACCCACTTTCAGGATTTTTGAAGTATTACCAACTGGAATTTTACGCCTTAAGTGAGAAATCATTGAAATTTTGCCGAAAAACATAGGTACAATAACACGCCCATAGCTGGGGAACCACATAATAAACCTATCCTTGAAATAGCCCAGACCAGTTCTCTAGGTGTCTGGCCATCTGAAAACACACAGTTCAGATCGATTTACCATAATTTTTTTTGCTCCCTCTTCGGGGTTGAGCCCCCTTAAGGTAGGCCTGCACCGTTTTTTGGTGTGTGTAGACATGGCATTTTACAGTTCACGCGCTAGATCCAACGGTACTCGTACCCCAAACCCAAAATACCGTCGTCGGTTTGGTACCGTTTCGACGATAGAAAGCTCCTTTTGGCGGGAGAACGAAACAGTAAGATTCTAACTAAAAAAAAGGCGCCCTGAGGGGAAAGTTGCAACCACTGGACGATCAGATCGACACACACAGGGTCACAAAGCAGGCAGGCGGATGTGAATGTACCAGTACTGATGCTACTGCGCTAACGAAGATGATGGTTGACCTGATGGAGACGGTCCGAAACCTGGTAGCAGAAGTTTCCGACCTACGGAAAATCTCTCTCGAAAAGGAGAAAAGAAAAGATGCCGCCATTGCAGAACTCAGGGAGGAGCTTCGCGCCCTGACACAACATCACCAGCCCATCGATGTCTCTAATCGCGCCCTCGACAGCCACCAGGATGAGTACTCGTACCGAGCAGCTACAAACATTCCCGCCACGGGTGTACCAGTACCCGCATCCGCACCAACAGGGCTTGAAACCGCAGCTCTGGGCGAGACGTACGCTAGTCGTACCTTCTCTACACCACGAACAAGCAACGCCAGTCGTACTACTGACAAGCCTGTCAGCACCAAGTACGACTGGTCGATCGTACGTGAAGCCGCCAACCGCCACAGGAAGCCCGCAGATCTGCGTGGAGGTAAGAAAATAACACGCAGAGTTGTATTCGTTGGGGGCATCAATATCAACTGCAGTGCTGATGATCTTGTTGCGTACTGTAGAAAGAATAATGTGGAAGTTACTGGCTGTAAACTGATCCCCTCCAGAACAGTGTATGGCACGTTGTACGCACATCTGACAGTTGCTGAGCATGACGAAAGAAATGTTCTGGAAAACGATTTCTGGCCCGAGCATGTAACAGCACGAGAATGGAAGTTCAAGAACCCACCCCTCCCCAAGAAATCATAAACTGTGATGTTGAATCCACACGCACCCATCTTTTTTCCCACTAGGACCACATCGACACCATCATCTAACAGTGTGTCAGGGCAACTGAACCCAGATGCACCTACCTTCACTCTCCCATCACCATACGATACCTCAGCCTTCATACCAAACAAACATCCCCATCATATGCGGCTAGCCACAACCAATGCTTGCAGCTGGTATCCAAAGGCCGATGAAATTAATAACATATTTGGTACTTCAGACATGGACATATTAGGCATCACCGAAACCTGGCTAACTCAGAAAATTTCCAATACTGTATTATTGCCAACTGCCGCTTTTGACATAGTGCGAAGAGACCGCCCATCTCATGTCGCTCTGCGTGGCGGTGGTGTTGCTTTCTTACTCCGACCAGGACTCGCCTACGTCAGACGAGCAGACCTCGAGCCTGCCAACACCAACCTTGAAATCCTATGCATTCAACTTAAAAATGGCCACAAAGATGTCTATATTTTCTGCTGTTATCGGCCACCAAGGCAGGATCATTCAACCTTCCTCTCTGGCTTGCGTGCGTCCATCTCTTCCATTACGGACACTACGGCTTCCATTATCATCCTCGGTGACTTTAATGCTCGGCACAACGAATGGTATAGGCAGGACCCGAACACTGCTGCTGGAAGATGCCTTGTCGAACTGCTGGATGATACTGGTTTTACACAACTTGTACGCGACCGCCCAACACGTTTCTCCGCCGCAGGTCAGACCTCTTCTCTCCTTGACCTTGTTCTTTGTAACCAACCATTCCTCATCCACAACCTCACCACACTTCCCCCTGTTTCTGATCACTGTCCTGTGGTATTTGATCTCGCAATACAGACTCGTTCCCAGCAACCAGTGCACTCTGATTTGCTCGTGAACAACTATGCAGCCACAGACTGGCCCGCACTTAATAACCACCTTTGGAGCCTCCCTCTTCTCGCTGCTGTACAAGAAGCCAGTAGTACAGATGAAGCATGGGTCTCCTGGCGAACACTAGTTGACACAGCCATATTATCTTTTGTTCCGAAGGTTCGAAAACGAACAAATCGTTATGGAAAGCCTTGGTTCACCTCTGTGCACCATCGCCTCCGTCAACGTCGAGATCGACTATTTGCTGCAGCAAAACGTGTCAATACCCCTGAGTGCTGGGCTGCTTATCGCATTTCAAGGAACTGCCTCGTCGCTGCCATCCGTAAAGCTAAACGTCACTTCTACGACCAGATGTCAGAAGGCCTTCATGCATATCGAGGATCTTATGACTGGTGGAAGAGAGTCAAGAAAATGTGCCACATCAATTGTCCTCACACCGCTATACCTGATATACAAGGAGTCGATACCTTAGCGGTTACCGACCCTGAGAAAGCGAACATCTTCTGTCAACAGTTCGCCAAGAATAGTCAAGCTACACCGTCGTCGGATGCAGATCATCGTGATCTCGCCATGCCTTCTTCTTCGGAAACATTTGCCATCCGCCCTCTGTCTATCGTGGAAGTATTCAAGGCACTGTCGACCCTAAGTGTGCGAAAGTCTACAGCTGGCAGTCTTCCTAACAGGATCCTACGAGAGACAGCAGAAGTGCTCGCCCAATCCCTCACTGCTCTCTTTAACCGCTGCACCACTTACCGATCCCAACCCCTTGAGTGGAAAGTTGCAATCGTTACCCCAATTTACAAGGGTAAGGGAAGTCGCAATGACCCTGCTAACTACCGGCCGATATCTCTGCTGAATGGTGTGGCAAAATGCTACGAAGCGTTAATCAGCCGCCAGGTGTACGCGTTTGTAGCGAAACACAAACTACTGTCGCCGAAACAGTTCGGGTTTCGCCACCACCGAAGCACGGTTGACCAACTTGTGCATATCACATCAACTGTCAGCTCTGCATTTGATAACCGGGCCGAGTGTGATGCCGTCTTTCTCGATTTCTCGAAGGCATTTGATCGTACCAGCCATCGCCTCCTAGCCTCATGTCTGTCCGGTTGGTGTGCACCTGACTCATTCGCGTGGCTGATGGACTTCCTGGAAGGCCGATCGATGTCTGTGCGGGTCGGAACCTCCTTATCAACCCATATGTCGCTCACCGCTGGTGTGCCACAAGGCTCCCACCTAGGCCCTCTATTATTCAACCTTTCTATCAACTCCCTTCCCAGCATTCCCCAATCCAGCGATCTGACTCTGTTTGCGGATGATTCCAACATGGTCTGCGTTTCTCCGCCTACTGTCGTACCCGCCGCGCACACTGCCTCCCTGCAACTAGACCTTGATAGATGTGTGAACTGGTCCAATAAAGCTGAAGCAGTTTTCAATGCTAACAAATGTGTCCATGTTCCCTTTTGCAGACCTAAATCAAACCCACCTGATCCCAGGACCGTCACCATGGCCGGTACGTTACTGACCCAGCCCTCTTCCCACCGCCATCTGGGCATCATCCTCACTCCTTCACTCAATCTGTCCCCCCATATTCAACACATTACCAGCAAATTTCGAGGTCGGGTTTTTCTTTTAAACCACATGTCCAACTTCCTTCCTTTTCCTGCTGTGAATCTTTTGTATAAATGTTATGTTCGTCCCCTCCTTGAATATGCTGTTCCCGTTTGGATGTTTTCCGTTTCAGCCACCATGTCCACAACCCTTGATAAACTGCAGGCTACTGCTGCTAGAGCATACTTAAATAGTAAACTCAAGCGTCGGCCTGACTGGACGACTTCCAAAGAAGACCTCAATGTTCTGTCCTCTTGGGAATCGTTAGCATGGCGACGGCAGATTCTTGGCCTCGTCTATTTCCACCATGTATTCTCCCAATACCCCTCCTTGTTGTCTCACTTCCAGCTACCCTCTTCCCAAAGCAGTCGTCACCCTTCATCCATAATTCTTCCTAAAGCTGGCACCTTCTTTCGTAAATCAACCCTTTTTTCTTTGAGTGTTGCCTGGAATAAACTTCCTGAAGATATTCGTTCACTCTCTACAACAGCGAAATTTCGTATTGCTGTTCGTCGGTATCATTCGCAATCTATGTTTTCTTTGAAAGGTATTCCTGACTTTTGTGTCTAGGCTAACCACATCTATGATAGTTTCAATAGTTTGTGTATATGTCAGTTATAGTAGTCCGCAATGCTGCTTTTCTAATTCTCATTATGATTAGCATGCAATGTACTACCCGAAGTACTGAATTTACTTCTTCTGTACTCTATATTCTAATGTATCTTCTACCTCTTCTCCCTTACGAACATACTTTCTCATTTTCCATACTTATATAGGAGACTCCCTTCGATAGGCATCTATTTGCCTCTGGAGGATCCGTGAAATAAAAATCAATCAATCAAAACTACATAATAGGCTTACCTCACACGTCTATCGTCTATCGTTGCGTCAGGAGTCAGGACTCAGAAGCCCAACTGCTAACCGTGTCTCGAAAACACATCAAAAACAGTAGACTCGCCCTCTACACGTACACGCCGACCGTCGAAATAGCGTAAAATGCTAACCATGTCTATTATAATCACGTTGCACGTAAGGCCGCGGTCACACATGAGAAGTGTCCACCGCTTTTGCGGAGGCGAAAAGTGTAAGTAATTAGTTCAGCTGCCGCTTTTGCGGAACGCATGATGCAGCGGTCACACATCAAGACTCGCCAAAGCCGTGGTTCGTCGCCCGCTTCGCCACGGGATACCTGTGAAGAATAAAATCATGAAAATTTGCAGCATCATTAATTTTTGTGGACAGATCTCTGCGCTAGCCTCTCTACTCGGGTGAAACGATCACTGAAAATGGGCTATCGGTTACCTATAATTATTTGTTCGACCGAGTTGTTGGTTATAGCGAATATCTTCACCTGAATGGCTGCTACTTCCCTCTCTTTTGTGAGAAGTAATACAATGAAGCACATCAGAATAATGAGGCCACATATACCAGAGCACTTGGAATCTCAATTGCCGATTCTCCATCGTAGATATCATGATTAGGGTTGCGAGTGGCTTGGAGTGCCTGTTTCCAGCATTTGCACTGCCTGAAAAGCTTTCCCAGCACTTGATAAGCACGGCTTGCAAGTATCGAGTGCGACCATAACGTAAGTATCGGCATGATTATTTCACCCCTAATCTCTGCTGCTCACGTATTGATTTTTGATGACAATGATGACATTTGTTTGCACGTACACATCATGCTATCACACCTTGACGCGTAACAAACACTATTTTGACTTACTTGCATGCACCTACTACCACTAGCTTCTTCTAGGGTCAAAATACAATGCATTCACGTACTTCATACTTTTACTAGTTACTAGTAGTACCTATCGTCACCTACACCTAGGTGTTTGCGAAAACAAACTAGCAAGATGTGTAGTATTTGCTTCCCTGGCACACCTGCATGTAGTGCATGTCGGCCTCCTGGTCACCTGGTCACCAGGTCACCCAACGCAAACTAGGAGGGGGGGGGGGCGAGGGGGCGAGGGGGGGGGGGGGTGATGTGTACTGTACAGTGTTTGCCTATTGACGATAGGCAAACACCACACATCAACCTACAAGTAGCCAAGTAGCCAAGTTTGTTTGTGAAGCACGTAGGTGAGGCAGGTAGTTTAGTTCAATACGCATCATTACCATGACCTTTTGATGTTAGATATTCCTCACACACAACTCTATGGTCTCCATGTAGCCTTAACTCATCCTTCCTTAGTTCTGTTTGCATCCAAACACTCCTGCCAAACAACAAACGTCAGATAACCAAGAGCCTAACACAACACTGCCTTGCATACTCTTCTATTATTCCAGTCTTTTTTTTTTTTTTTTTTTTTTTTTACTATTGAACACTCACTGCATGATGAACTAAAATGAGGAGAAGAACTCGACACAATGGTAAATATCCAGCAGGACGCAGTGGGTGGGACCTGTGAAGCTCAGCCGACCAAGGGTCTCGGCATCACAGCTGCACATGTGCACCAAAGGAAACAAAAATGGGGAGTGGAAGGGCGGGGAGGGGAGCAGGAGAGCAAGAATTCTAAGGGTAGGAAAGAGAGGAGGGGGGGGGGGGGTAGGAAACCAGGAAACTTTTTATTCCAAGATATGAGTGCAAACAAGTATGCAAACAAGTACAAATATAGCAGTATCAAGATCATGATGCTGAGGCGAAAGTAGAGGCTGATTGCCGTGCAGATTTGACGAAAGATTAGAGTTAGAATGGAGGAGAGTTAGAGAGAGATAAAGACAGATGGATTGGGAGTTTGATGAGAAGGGAGTGCTCCGAGAACATGAACAGGGTCGTACTGGCAGTAGCCTAGGGGGCGATGTCCGTGGCCAATGACCAACCCGACCGTTTCAGGTAGCGGTAGGTCTGAACCTTGAACTGCTGCATCCCTTTGGCAGACGGTGCATCGCGGAGGAGAGTGGCTGGCAGTTCTTTCCAGGCTTCGATGAGGCACTCCGGGAAAGAGCGCAGCGCAACATTGCACGATCTGGCAGGTAGGGCTGTCTGGAATTGAAGCTCGTGCGCAAGGTTGGCTGCCGAGCGGCGACGTGTGGCAGGCGCGATGGCGGGTGCGATGGCTCTGGCTGGGCGTGTCGCTGCAAGAGCTGGCGGGCTTGCGATGTAATGGAGCAGTCTCCAACCTATAGCCTATATAAACCAACACTTGTTCCTGATTGTCTTCAGATATCTAGTGTTCACCAATCTTGAAAAGAACTTTGAATTGACACTTGGATAGCCCGGAGTGAACTAGTTTCACCATTAAATTGTTTAAAGAAGCGAAGTTTGTGTAGAAATAATCATGGATCGTGAGCGCCGAAGACAGGTTAGAATTGTTACTGCCTTTATGGCACTGAATGTCCTGTCAAACAGCCTCAGATGTGTGCGACATGGGCACTTCCACTACGACCGTCCAGCGAAGTAGTCGTTCACTGTCTGCATATTCCATCATCTATTCCAGCATGGATACCCATAGTTGCCAACCTCGGAGTTCGTACGTATGCAGACGCACTTCTGGGAAGAAAGAAACGGCGTCGCTTCTGGTCAGCGCTGAGGGGCCGAGGAGTCTGGATGACTGATTTCCTCCGTAACTACCCGCTCATGACTATGCATTTATCGTGTTCTGGATTTCGAAAACGCGCAGTATATTGATCATTTGCGAATGGGCAAGGAGGAATTTTGGCAATTTCACGAGGAGTTCGGACGACTGCTGGCAAGAAAGGACACAAAATGGAGAGCGTCTATTCCTAGCCACAAGCGACTGGCCATCATGTTGCACTGGCTGGCACATGGGCCTACCTTCCGGGAACTGGCGAGACAGTACGCAATCGGCAAGTCCACCGCCGTCCACATCGTTCATTCAATATTCAACCGTAGATATCTTGTTTAAAGACATGGCAGCACGGTCAATCCGCTTCCCAGAAGGGAAAGAGCTGAAGAAAACCATGCAAGAATTTAAAGATTTAGCAAAGCTTGAGAGATGCGGAGGAGCTGTGGACGGAACGTTTATGAAAATCTAAAAGCCACAGGTGCAATTCGCAGACTGCTACTGGTGTTATAAGAAGTACTCTGCCATCATCATCCTAGGCACAGTTGATGTATGCGGCTTGTTCCTGAATGTGAATGCTGGGCGTGCTGGATCGGCCAGTGACGCTTGTGTTTACGCTTCATCTCGGCTGGCACGCAAGATTGGTGAGCGGAAGTGCCTTACAATCAAGGAGACTGGAACTGAAAAGTTCACGATCAAAGGCTCATACATTCGCCCGTATCTTGTTGGCGATTCTGCGTTTCCTTTGTCTGCCACGCTCATGAAGTGCCATGATGACAATGCGGCCCTGCTTCCCTGGCAGCAGACATTCAACTATCGACTAATCCGTACCAGGCGAGTGGTAGAGCAGGCGTTTGGGAGGCTGAAAGGGTTATTTAGGGTCCTGGTGCACAATAACTTGAATGACCCAGAGTTTGCCAGTCGTGTAGCTATTGTCTACTGTGCCATTCATAATGTATGCGAGCGCTGGAGATGTGCAGCGGAAGCAACATGGCTCATCGACGATGCAACATACGACAAGTACCATGCTAGGCCGAACGATCAGCCCAATGCGGAGTTTGATCAGGCTGGCTTGAGTATTCGCAACAAGCTAGCTCAGTATTCCCATCAGCAGGATCCCATCGCATGAGCAAACTTGGCTTTGTGTAAGTCAACAGCATGGAAGAATGCTATTACAGTGATCCAAAGCTTCCATTTATGAGCGATCCGTACTCCATGATTGGTACTCATTGTGATGATGTCAATAATGCCTACAATGTACATGCTAGTTGATAGTTATAAAATAGAGGAGTTTTGTCTTTAGTGCACACATCATGTACATGCCGTTGTAAACCCTAGCTCAACCATGCACTCCATGCATCATGCTACTACAATGTTATCACTGCATGTTCGCAGTAGTTAAACCAGCTAACGCATATAGAAATCCACGACGAATATCTCCTTTTGAGACAATCATTTTGCTTTCTTAGTTCATGTTTCTTTACACCATTACCACAGGCAGCTACCAGTACAGACGGGCTAGACAGCAACAAGCTCTCTCGGAACGCTTTCCCCACTCGGCATGCAAATTCATTTTCTGTATTAAGCTAAAACTTGCTCCTCCGCACGTACTTGCACATTTAAAAACCTGGTTCAATAATAGCTCGCCTACTAGATGTTCTCTCCAGTTCCCATTTGCCAGATCATCGATCCTTTTATAATCCCCTATCTTCAAGTCCTATTTTCATTGGCCTCGGCTTCCGCAGGAGGCAGTCTTGCGACACCTATGCTGCATTTTGTTCCATTCTGCACACGCCTACCTAAGTTGAATTGACAAGAGTTTCGTTGTTTTTCATTGCTAGCCTAATCTACATAATGATTTCTCCAGGTTCCTTTAGTATTCCGTTTGTTTTGTTTTCAGTGTTATCTTTTCGCCTGTTTATTCTCAGTTTTCCCCACCATGGCTGGTTAAAATCGCCTGCATCACATGTTTATTGGCACTATGTCATCGTGATTGTGGAATTATTCCCGTAGCTATGCAGAAGACGTTACTTCAGTAACGTCTGGCGCTAGCCAGGGTCCACACAGCTTTAATTTGGTATTTGTTTGTTTGTGTGTTTGTTTGTTTGTGTCACGCCTGGCGCTATCCGTATCTGACGGCAAAAAAGCATAGGATGTTATAAATTTTTCAATTCTCCTTTTTTTTCAGGCATATCCTGGGATTCGAACCCGCACTATCGCCCTGCATGCATTCCCCCATACACTTCGCATTCATACCCATTCTTCCAAGTTGCTTCACGTTAATCTTGCGTTTGAAAGCCCTATTTGAATATTGCGGGCAGCTAGACGGTGTCGTATTACCCTCGATCGTACCTGTCCCGTACCTATTCCCTACCGTACCGTGCCATCAAAGATGGCTGGCCACAATGTATATTCAAATAGGGCTTTCAAATGCAAGATCACAATGTGAAACAACTTGGAAGAATTAGTATGTATGCGAAGTGTATCGGGGGATGCATGCAGGGCGCGCGATAGTGCGGGTTCGAATCCCAGGTTAAAAAAAAAGGATTTTTTTAAAAGAATTTATAACATCCCTATGCTTTTTTTTGTCTAGGTCATCAAAGCAAAAAAGCATAGCGCAGGGCCCTGAGCTTCCAAGCTCTCTCGGTATTATTACTATTATACGCATTCCCGCGGCAACGTCAACCAAGCAGTTATGCTTAATCCACACGTTCGCTTATGCTGGACATTGAAACAAAGAAGATGTAGACAGATCCTAGAGAATGGGGCTCTACAATCCCAATGATGCGTCATAAAATTGGGCTCATTGGAAAAATGTCATTACTATTGTCTCCTCATGTAGCATAAAAGATTCAAATGGTATAAATTTCTATATAATTGTGGAATAATAATAATATAACAAACAGCTTGAGCTTTGGAATTAGAAAGAATCATTTGCGTGCCGAAGATGTTGAGGGTCCACTGCATAGGCATTGAAAGAGCTGCATTCGGACATTGTATGTACAATCAGCTAGTCGTACATCCCATCGTGTATATTGTATAGGCATGTCAGCAAGAATGTTATTAACGCAGAGAGATTATTCAGAAATCAGTCACTGATTTGACCAATACATTAATCAGTCGCCACTGAGAAACGCAATTAGCACACCATTACCACCGGCAGCTACTAGTAGAGACAGGCATGGCAGCAACAACAAACAGCTGGAGCTTAGGAATTAGAAAGAATCATATGCGTGCCTAAGATGTTGAGTGTTCACAGCATAGGCATTGAAAGAGCTGCATTCGGACATATTATGTACAATCAGCTAGTCGTACATTTCATCGTGTATAATTATTGTATAGCCATGTCAGCAAGAATGTAATGAACGCAGAGAGATTATTCTGAAATAAGTCACTGATTTGACCAACACATTTAATCAGAGTCGCTGCTGCTGGCGTGTCGTCTCCTCCTTCCAAAGTGGTTCTGCATCAGAGTACCTTGGAATGTCATCATGGATTGCTGCATAGTCATAACAAACTGCTGATGGCGCTCCTGTTCCCTGGCATCCTTGTCTTCATGCTGTTGCCTCATCCGCTCCTCAAACTGCTGTTGCTGTTGCTGGAGCTGGGTCTGCAGTCATTCAAAAAAAGAAGAAGAAAGTAAACTGTCGTGTCCGTTCCCCAGGGACCTCATGACAGCCACTAACACCCAATAATACAGCTGCAGATGCAGCGCCTAACAGTGACGAAGAACGTTACAAGAATGGAGCTACATTAATATCAGTCGTTAATGACTGATGCACCCCAAAGGGTTAAATTAAGTACCCTATTTCCAGAGTAAAAGCCGGGCTTAAACACTGGACATCAACCAAAAAAGGTTGGAGCGGCTTTATGGTGAAATGAACCGTGAAATGTATGGAAGTCGTTTATATTTCGTTATAAAAATCTTGTTGGGGCTTATGCTCCAGTGTGGTCTATACGCCGTAAAATACGGTACACAGAAATTCAGGCCACTGGGGAGTAGAGAAGTGTTCGGTTTTCAATGAAACATTCCAAACATTTACATACCTGTAGTTACTGCAGTGGATTAAAAAAAAGATATATTCGTGGGCACATTTTCAAAATTTAAACTCACCTGGGTGGCTAAAGTTTGCTGCGCTTGACCGTCTAGAATAGCACCCATTCCATCAAGGAACTGCCGCTGTTGCTCCTGCTGGGGTGGTGTTACTGTTTGGGTACGTGCACGCACAATTCTTGTAGGTGGTGTGTTGGGTGTTGGGTGTTGCTGTGCGTCACTCACTGCTACCTGTGCTTTAACACCCCTTGCTGGTTGTTCAGACACGGCCTGTTCGTTATCTTCGTTGTCGCTGCTACTGGGTGGCACATCGCGCTCGCTTCCAGGTCCATCATCACCTACCCCGTAGTCTTCATCCAGCAGAACGGGAAGTGCTTCATCTACTTCGTCGTCCTCCACTTGAACTTGGAGCACTAAACCAGCTGCATCAGCATTCGCATCAGCAGCAACAGCACTCCTATCAGCACCGGTGTCACAATCCTCCTCCTCGCTACTTCTAGCGGTGTCCGTGCCCAGGGCTATTCCCATGGTGGGGTGAGCATTCAACAGCTCATAATAGCGCTTGAGAAGAGGCCACTTGGCACGCTTTACAATATCCTCTCAGTCAAGATCGTTGTCGTCGTCGTCGTCGTTGTCCACAGCTGCTCCTGTCCGCTCCTTTTCTCTATCTCGGACAAGAGGCAGGACAAAGGTCTTCGTCTTCTGTGCAATCCACTTGAACTTATCAATATCCCTCTTCATCTTTTTATCAAACCGGGTTTTACTTCGAAATACAGTAACAGCAATAGTTCTTTCAGCTCTAGAGTCTACAAACACTTCATGACCCCAGTACATGCAGGGAAGATCCCCAGGCAGTCTACACGCAAAGACAGTACCAAACGACAACCAAACAACAACAGTAGCGGCACACAAACACAGAATCAGTGACAGTAGCCTTTACTTTGCATAACATTATGCAGGTTCCGCCAAAGCTGATCCGCGAACGCGGAGGTTCCGCTCGCATTTTTCTGGCGTAGCGAAATCCAAGCTTTCCGCCAAAGCGTAACTACGCCTCCGCCGTAAGTTACGGTTTGGCGGCGCAGCCAAAAAAAGTGCATGTGTGACCGCGGCCTTAGTAGAGTGTTTGTGGCACTTTACCCAGTTTATCTGGTGATAGTCGCTGGCAACATGGCCTCTGCGTACTGCCTTTGTCTCGTTTTGATTCTCCTGGGCACGTCAAACTCACAGTTGGGAGGAGGGCCACACGATAATGCCCACCCAGAGTCCATGGTGTTCGTCGGCAGAGCGGTAGCTGCGGAGGTGTCGTCCGTTCCGCTCCGGAACGCTGCAGTCCCCGGGCTGCGTATGCCTGTAGTGGGAATCAGCACGGGTGGCTACGCCTTTTCTCCGTGGCAGTACGGAGAGATATGGAATGACAGCACTGAACTGGCCAAAAGGTACATTATAACAGTTATAGGCCACACTGTCACAATAGTTATCCTATGTTTTTAGCCAGCAAATTACACACTAAGGTACACTAGAGGGCGATAAAAACAAAACAAAAAAAGGAATCGGAAAAGTCAGGAAATGAAAAACGTAAATCACCGAAAAAAAGGTTGGCCTTTCATACCTTGATTAGTCTTTTATGCAGTCGTCACCAAAACAATCCGGCTAATACCATGGATACAGTGCACTAGTGTCACTGGTAAGTGGTATGGTACGTGTTCACTGGCACACCAACAGTTCTTCATACAGTCAGCAGGTGACATGGCACCTTCGTGGCATGCATGTATTTACAGACTACCAGCACAGGACTGAGCAGTCTGCGCTGCGTGACTCTGCCCAGCCTGCTGCTGCAGTCGAGTTGAGCACAGCCCATGCACCTTACAGCTGCCCTTAGCTTAGCATAGCATTGGCCGGATTTTGTTTGGCGACGACAGTACATTGTGCCTTTCCTAACTTGTGCACTAGTATGACAGAGTAGGTATATAATAACCTCCTCAGCAATGCACATGCGTTGTTGGCCAACACTACTGAGTTGATCCTGGTAATGACCTGAGCAAGTGGATCAGTGACTGCAGACGTGTGTAGCAGTAGACATACACATATACTTACAAACTGATACGGTCACACCTGTACTTTCACACACCTAAGAAAACAAACACCTTTACACACCTGAGAAAACAAACACCTTTCACACATCTGAGAAAACAAACACCTTTACACACCTGAGAAAACAAACACCTTTCACACACCTGAGAAAACAAACACCTTTCACACACCTGAGCAAACAAACACCTTTCACACACCTCAGAAAAAAAACACCTCTCACACACCTCAGAAAACAAACACCTATATAAATGCGAGGACAGCCCATTGCGGTTTTATTGATTTTCGGTACATTTTACTATGCGCGAACACTTGAAAATGCGGTCACTTGTGAAATGCGAAATGGGGACACTCTCTCGAGTGCCCCACAGAACTGTGTGGCACTAATCTCAGCCTGACAAATGCAAACGCACTGATTGGGATACATGGGTTCCTGTACTCTGATGTAATTGTATAATATTTGGACTGCAGGATCGTACATACATGTACATATCATAAATTTGTAAAGTGTAACCCTCCTCCCCTCAAGATATTTAAAAGAGTAAGAGTGTGGTGACGAGAAGCATAGAAAACTATTGCGTGTGGCCAAAGTTCAATAGAAACTTTATTCAGCGCACAATGGACCTTATTTGGATGGTAAGGTCACTCTGACCGAGCTCCGCTATTGAGACAGAACATCATACCAACCACAGCACTGTCGGACGCTGACGAAATGGCTTTTCAGAGTCATAGTCTAGTCCGTTCCCTAATTTTCATGTACAGATCTAGGCACAGTCGGGTCACAATCGTTACAAAGGCAACAACACAACTTGTATAATGGACGATCGATCGAAGCTGAATGAAAAAACTCCAAGACGCACTGGCTAAATGAGTCTGGCAGATTTCAGCAGTGCTTTATTGAGCTGGAAGATGCGCGGCAGAAAAGGAATGGGATTCAGAGGAAGCCATGGAAAAGGCGGGATTTTTCTGCATGTTTTCGGCTGTCTACGTAGGTGAAAGATGTGCAATGTGAGAGTGACATTATACTGGTCTAGGATTAGCAGGCTGTTTGTGCTTAGGAAAAGCCACTGTACTCTAAAGGGAGAGTGACATAGTGGAGATAAGGGGAAGACTTTGAGGCGAGATTCTCAGTATGCGTACATTATTATACTAAGGAAGTTGTATGTGCGTGGACAGCACATGTGCTTTAGCAGTTGTGTGTGTTCATGTGTGGTGTCATTCCCAGCATCATGGTGCACACTATATATGTCATGTACTGGTACATGAAATATATAGTGTGCACCTGCTGACTATTTCCGCATGGGTGTCTGTCCGTGTCCAGTTTGCCTGGTACAGATGTGCCGGGTCCCAACTTCCCACTCACAACGTGCCGGGGTCCAACATTCCAGGGCCAAAGTGCCCGGTTCCCACTTACCCTGTCCCAACGAGCCCAGGTCCGACTTGCTCAGGTCCAACTTGGACGGGTCCAAAGGGCCCGGGTCCATTGTGCCCGGTCCCCACTTGCCTGAGTACAACGTGCCCGGAATAGGATACTGCAAAAGCAGAAATTTTCGGTAATGTTCTATTTTCGGTCACTTCGGTGCCGACAATTTTTACTGAAAATAAAACGCACCGAAAATTTCAGTACTACCGGTACTGTATACTTTTAGTACTTGTACACGTACCTGGAAAACGGGTTTTACCGAAAACTTCCCTCCATCAAACCGCCGCTTTTGGAGAATACTGGAAATATTACACAACCGAAAATGTCTGCTTTTCCAGTAGTCCTAGTGTAGTATAGAAGATTTTTTCCAACCGTTCTGCTACCCGTAATCAGCGGAGAACTTGTGACTAGGCACAAATGATACAGTCGTAGCCAGGGGTTTTCGGGTTTACGCCACTTGTACCAGTGGTGTTGACTTGTGAGACTTATCCCCTCCACCCCACTGTTACGCGCTGCATCTCCCACCAAACTTACCGCGCGTCAGCGGCCGTCGTGAGTTCCCTCTGGAACGTACACAATAATAGGCATTCATTGGGTTGAGGGGAAGATACAAACGGGAAAAAAATCTGAAGAAAAACTCGAAGGACTTGAGGCAGGGACCTTCGATTCAGGCCAGAGATGCTCTAACCACTGATAATACATGTGTAGATACATCATCCGAAAACCGAAAACCAGGCCAGTGATGTCAAGCATTCGTTTTGCTGCCTGCTGCTTGTTTCCCACAATAGACACCAGCTAAAGCTTCCTAGCTGGCCCCCTTGCCAGAGTCCTAGTTAGATTCTGTATAAGTTCTCTAGTTTGTATCTCATACGTTGTTGATTGAGTAGAGGCCTTGCTAGAGAACAGTTAGGTATTGCTCTATGGTCATCCCTAGTTTCCTTTGGAGTTCAAACAGCTCAGATCTCTGTGTGAAGACTGTGTGTGAGAACGGGGTATTTGTGAAAGGGTCGGGCTTGCGCCTTCCGAACAAACTGGTAGCAGAGGATGGCTCGCGAGTAGATCCTAGACCTTTTGTTTCGTAGTCAACAGTGACTACATTTTCGGCTGTGGGTTTGGACCCCATCAGTGCTTGTCAAGCAATGGAGTCAACAACAGTCGACTTGGGTGGTGTACCCACCAATGACGAATTGAAAAGACAACTACCTATTGAGAAGGCGGTTGCAAAGCGAGGCGTTACCAATCGACGGAAACGCCTGCGCGAGCATATCAACGAGATGTCGGCAGAGAGGGTTCGTTCCACCACAGAACAACTTCGGCTGGAAGGGAACCAGGTACGTTCGATACTAGAAATGCTAGAAGAACTGTACACCAATGGAATGGATCAGAACGGAGTCCGAGCGACTCAAGAAGAGATGAATGTATTAGAAGAGGAATTATGAAGAGCTGAACAAGAAGCTAACGAATTCATGGGATCATGTACTTCGAATAGCGATTGCCCGGAGTTGCAACACATGCAACCGCATTATGGAAATCCTAATGATGCATCTGCGCAGGCTGAGTGATCGAGTGTGACCAGTGCAGGATTGTCAGGCACATGCTATGCTAGTCCACATCCTAATACCAGCAATGCGCAGGGTAGTGTTGGCATGTCGGGTTTCTCCACCGAAATTGAAATGGAAAGTGCCACTTGGCCAATGCTACCACCACTGATTCATTCATCTATTTATACCACTCAATCAGTGGTCATCACCACTGAGCATAGTGTGACACAGGCAGGCCATGTAACAAATGTGTCACGGAGTACTAGCTGGACCTCTGCATACATGTACACTGACAGTGCTGTGGTACCCAATGCAGGTACTGGCTCTTCAACTGGGACTAATGAGTAATGGTGAAGTGCAGTCCAGTGATGGTAATGATCATGTAATGGTAACACCGTCAACAGAATGGATGCAACCAATGCCTACAATCAATGGTGCTGTTCAACACCTGAGCCCCAGTATACAGGCCATAAGTCTGAACAATGGAAATAATGTCTATGGGAATCAAGTGGCACACCAATCGTCAGTGATCAACTTGCTGGAGTGGGTCACAAGGGAAGCTGAGTACAGAGCACTGGCAAGTGAGACCAGACAAGGTGTGAGCAAACCAAAACCACAGATGCCTCAGCAAGCAACAATGCGGCCTCAGACACCACCACGACAACATCTCAACAGGTGGGAGCCTCGACCAACCACAACACATGGCAGAACGTGTGTAGTAACAAACTCCACCAACAGACGGTGTTGGCCAGCATGCAATGACGACAAGCACAACGTTTGGGAGTGTGCAACGTTTAAAGAGATGAGCATCTCACAACGCTCCGTAATAGCGAAGAACGAAAGGTTATGTTATGGGTGCCTGAACAAAGGCCACATGGTGACGCAATGTCAATGGCAGATCACGTGCAACAGAGATGGATGCAAGGAAGTACACCATCAAATGCTCCATGCTGATTCAACTAGCACTACCGCCTCAGAACCAGCACAGCCCGTGCCGAAGCACACAACTTGGAAACCCAAGCCAACACCCAGACGTCGTCGGAACAATCCAACAGTTGGCCTCACAGTCACATCGCACGATCCATGTGAAGAGGTGGCAAACTCCATGGAAGGGGAGCAAGATGCTTTCACAGTAGCCCATGCAATCAGTACAACGATTGGGTTGCGAACTGTGCCAGTAATACTCAAGAATGGAATCAAAGAAATGCAAGTGAATGCCTTGCTTGATGATGGTAGTACTGGTACATTTCTCAACAGCAGCATGGCTTCGGAACTCGGGTGTAATGGTCCTCCAGACATATTGACAATCAACATGCAATCAACATGCTCAATGGTCAGCAATCCTCCTTCCCATCCATGCCAGTGAGGGTATCGATCAAAAGTTTGGATGGCAATGTTGAGGCCACAATAATGGCACAGACAGTGGACAATGTCGTAGGGCAAATGCCTATTGTCGACTGGAACCGCCACACTCACAGATGGAAGCACCTGCAGGGAGTCCAATTCCACATCATCAACCATAAGAAGCCGGTTGATCATCTGATCGGCCTGGACAACGCACCGTATCACGTGGCAAAAGCAGAAATAATAGGCAACGAAGGAGAACCCATTGCTCGCCTAACAAAGCTTGGATGGACGTGCGTTGGGAATTCGAACCCAGGAACAACACCACGAATGAACACTGGCCAATCCTTCCTGATCAACGGCATCCGAGCATCGAGCAATGCAGACCATGAACTAAACGACTTAGTATGGAGACTCTGGGAAATCCAAGAGGTGAGCCCTGCCAAGGCCCAACAGCTGGATGACGATGAACGGCAAGCCGTAACATCAGTACAGCAATCAATCAAGTCACCGTGATACAGATGATACAGATGATACAGATGATACAGATGATACAGATGATACAGATGATACAGATGATACAGATGATACAGATGATACAGATGATACAGATGATACAGATGATACAGATGATACAGATGATACAGATGATACAGATGATACAGATGATACAGATGATACAGATGATACAGATGATACAGATGATACAGATGATACAGATGATACAGATGATACAGATGATACAGATGATACAGATGATACAGATGATACAGATGATACAGATGATACAGATGATACAGATGATACAGATGATACAGATGATACAGATGATACAGATGATACAGATGATACAGATGATACAGATGATACAGATGATACAGATGATACAGATGATACAGATGATACAGATGATACAGATGATACAGATGATACAGATGATACAGATGATACAGATGATACAGATGATACAGATGATACAGATGATACAGATGATACAGATGATACAGATGATACAGATGATACAGATGATACAGATGATACAGATGATACAGATGATACAGATGATACAGATGATACAGATGATACAGATGATACAGATGATACAGATGATACAGATGATACAGATGATACAGATGATACAGATGATACAGATGATACAGATGATACAGATGATACAGATGATACAGATGATACAGATGATACAGATGATACAGATGATACAGATGATACAGATGATACAGATGATACAGATGATACAGATGATACAGATGATACAGATGATACAGATGATACAGATGATACAGATGATACAGATGATACAGATGATACAGATGATACAGATGATACAGATGATACAGATGATACAGATGATACAGATGATACAGATGATACAGATGATACAGATGATACAGATGATACAGATGATACAGATGATACAGATGATACAGATGATACAGATGATACAGATGATACAGATGATACAGATGATACAGATGATACAGATGATACAGATGATACAGATGATACAGATGATACAGATGATACAGATGATACAGATGATACAGATGATACAGATGATACAGATGATACAGATGATACAGATGATACAGATGATACAGATGATACAGATGATACAGATGATACAGATGATACAGATGATACAGATGATACAGATGATACAGATGATACAGATGATACAGATGATACAGATGATACAGATGATACAGATGATACAGATGATACAGATGATACAGATGATACAGATGATACAGATGATACAGATGATACAGATGATACAGATGGGAAATACACTGTGGGTGTAACATGGAAGTCAGACCCGGCAAAGCTACAGAGCAGCTACAATATGGCCTTAAGCGACTAGGTCCCACCGAGAAACGCTTGCTGAATGTCTGCAACACAGTACAGCAACACAATCAATCGCTACCGAAAACTTGGATATATCTCAGAAGTAAAACCGGACGACAAGCAAACCGGATGATATCTGCCTCACTTCCCAATTAAACAAATGGGCCGAGAGGCGACGAAAGTGAGAATTGTATTTGATGCTGCAGCACAAGTCTCAGGAGTATCACTAAACAGTGCCATCAGTCCCGCACCCAAGCTTCAACGCAACTTAACAGAGGTACTTCTACGGTTTCGGAAGGAACCTGTGGCAGTGGTCTGTGATATTGCAGGAAGGTGTCTACAGATTGCCATTCCAGAGACGGATCGAGCATATCACCGATTCCTATGGCGAGAACCAGGATCAACACAACCGCTGACGGTATACGAATTCAACTGAGTGGTCTTTGTCAGCACCTCCATTTCTCGCCCAGTACGTAACACAAGAGCATGCCAGACAATGTGCTGATGATCTACCACTGGCTTCCGCAGCAGTTTTGAATTCGAACTACATGGATAATACCATGACTTCAGCCAGTGATGATGAAGGCAAGTTACTACACTCCCAACTATCAATATTGTGGTCATCTGCCGGAATGCACCCACGGAAATGGCTCACCAACTCCGTTAACGTCTTGGCTCAAGTTTTCCAAGAAGACAGAGCTTCTCAATTGGAACTTGACTCGGAGCAGTTACCAGCAGTGAAAACGCTTGGAATACTCTGGGAGGCAAAGCAAGATGAGTTCACCTTCAAGGTTTCAGAGACAGAGGAGCAAGCTATGACCAAACGTCTGTTTCTTCGGAAAATCTCTAAGCTCTTTGACCCACTGGGCTTCCTCACTCCATTTGTGGTGCGAGCGAAAATGCTATTTCAACAGATGTGGCTCGACATGTATGACTGGGATGATCCCTACCAGCTAATGTAGTTGCAACAGCCCAGCAGTGGTTTCGGGAACTGCCAGCGCTAGCCGCAGTTCGGATTCCGTGGTGCACCCAACAAGCATCATCCAAGTAGGCACTGAGTACACACACTGAGTACACACACTGAGTACATACACTGAGTACACACACTGAGTACATACACTGAGTACATACACTGAGTACATACACTGAGTACACACACTGAGTACATACACTGAGTACATACACTGAGTACATACACTGAGTACATACACTGAGTACATACACTGAGTACATACACTGAGTACACACACTGAGTACACACACTGAGTACATACACTGAGTACACACACTGAGTACACACACTGAGTACACACACTGAGTACACACACTTTTTGAGAGGACATTCCTTGATGTCCGGGTTTTCAACCCATTTCCTCAAACCAGAAGTCATCAATCCCGGTAGTGTACCGCAAGCACGAAAAGGAAAAGAGAAGAGGTTATGAGAGAAGAGTCGTTGAGGTAGAGCACGGGTCATGCTCAACACCACAGGTGGTCATGGCAAGGCAGCTGGCAATCTCTACGCTCGGATTGTATCCATGTTGGCCGATAAGAGGTCGGAGCCTTTATCGTCATGGCATACATCCGCACTCAACTGTCTTTTGCGCTGGTCAATGCCGCAGTCACAGTCCTGAGAGGTCATCGGCACACAGCGTCAAGAATCAACGGCTGTACTTCGATCACGTTAGCAGTGGCAGAATGCAGCATGTAATGGTCAATCCTTGACTTAGTTTGGTAATCGTTTTAGTACCTCGACCCCCGTGCTGAGTTTGATATGGTTTCTGGTTTCTTGGCCAAAGACTACTACGCATACTGCTTCTAGCGGTTTCTTTGCATTTTACTGATTGATTACTAGTACTAAAAAAGGGTTTGCTCCCCACACCGGAGCTCGCGCTATTCGGTGTGGGGAGCAAACCCTTTCTTACAAATCATCGCCGAAGTCGTAACCACTACTTTGATTACTAGTACTGTTTACTGTATTTATTTCACCATGGCTGGTTAAGGCTGGTTAAAATCGCCCGCATCACATGCTTATTGGCACTATGTCATTTTGATTGTGAAATAATAATAATAATTTAAAGTACACACACTGAGTACACACACTGAGTACACACACTGAGTACACACACTGAGTACATACACTGAGTACATACACTGAGTACATACACTGAGTACATACACTGAGTACATACACTGAGTACACACACTGAGTACACACACTGCGTACACACACTGAGTACACACACTGACTACATAGGTGCATATCTTCGCCGATGTCTCACAGGATGCCTAAGGAGCAGTAGCATACTGTACTATCGAGTGATGAACAGAGACGAGACAGTGTCATGCCGACCCATAATGTCAAGGAGCAGAGTCGCGCCAACCACCGCCACCAGCATTCCAAGATTGGAGTTCCTCGCCGCAGTAGCTGGTGTAGACCTAGTGAAACCAATCATCAAAGCACTCAGTCACTCCACATCAGTCGTCTTCTGGACCGACAGCCAGGACGTCCTACATTGGATACGTGGAGCAAGTCGAAAACTGAAGACCTTCGTGGGAAATCGTGTTGCGTACATTCAGGAATCCACCCATCCATCACAGTGGCGTTATGCACCCACTGCAGAAAATCCAGCAGATCATTTGACACGGGGACACTCAGCCAAATTCCTGGCACAACACTCGCAATGGTGGGAAGCACCGAGTTTCCTTCAGCTGATGGAGTCTGAGTGGCCGGCAACAGATCTACCCGGGAAGAGCAGCACTGCAGTCGACAAAGAGACACGGAAGTCGACCAAATTCGATTCAGCAGCAATACGATGTGTGAAGAAGCAGACTGACACTGAGACAGCTAAGTCAGCAGCTAATGCACAAGCTCAGTCAGTTGTGCTAGCAACGCAAAATTCAGCGGAGAACAACAGCAGTGGTTGGCGACTTGATCCCAGTCGTTACTCTAAATGGCTAGTATTGGTCCGACAGGCGGCATGGGTTATTCGTTTTGCGAACAATTGTCGAGAGTTATGACTGGTCTAACAACGGACACGGGGAAATAGTAGACGCTGAGAAGACAGTCATTAAAAGCTGCTTAAATGTAAGCATTTCCAGCAGAGTACGAGTTAGTCCGGAAAGGAAAAGCGGTCCCAACAGGCAGCAAGTTGGCGTGTCTCTCCCCATTCCTGGAGGAATTGGGCATTCTACGAATACGAGGACGCCTACAAAATACGCAATTCCTGTCGTATGATGCTCAACATCCAATGATCATGGCTCGGAACGGACATGCCATGCAACTTCTAGTCCGACATTATCGCGAGAAGGCAGGACACAGCAGTGGCGTCAAGGAAACCATGACACAACTGCAGGAACGTTTCTGGGTTATAGCAGCAAGAGAGGTGATCCCGGCCACAAAGGTAGAGGCAGCCTGCAATTATTGTAAGCGAAAGAAAGCTAGGCCAGCAAAACAAGTGATGGCACCACTGCCGAAGAGCCTACTGTCAGAACCGTTGGAAGCCTTCGCAAGAACATCTGTCGACTACGCTGGCCCCTTCGAGACAAAGCAAGGTCGTGGTCAGCGTCGGGCTAAGCAGTATCTCTGTCTGTTCACGTGTATGACCAGTCGTGCAGTGCATCTAGAAATGGCTACTTCACTATCAACAGACTGCTTCCTGAACGCATTCGAGCGTTTCTGCAGCAGAAGAGGAGTGCCAACACATGTGCGGTCGGACAATGGTACGAATTTCGTCGGTGCACAGCGGGAACTACAAGAGTTGATCAACCAGTTTGACGAAGAGAAGATCGCTCAGAAAGCAGCCAACAATAGTATCCACTGGTCCTTCAATCCTCCACTTGCACCACATTTTGGAGGTGTTCATGAAGCTATGGTAAAATCGGCAAAATGAGCCCTTCGTGCCGTCCTCCAGAATGCAGATGTGACAGATGAAGAACTCCAGACAGCGTTTGTTGGAGTAGAAGGTTTGCTCAACTCTCGTCCGCTCTCGTACGTGTCGTCTGATCCACGTGACGACATCCCACTGACACCAAACCACTTCCTCATAGGCATGGCTGGTGGAAGCTTTGCCCCAGAAGTGGATGCGACTGATTTCAGCCCCACTCGTTTGCTTTAGCATTTTATCGCTCCACAGGTACTCTCAGTCTCAGGTACTCTCATTTGTGCAATTGTTAATTTTGCTCCTGAATTGTCCTCCCTTTTGCTTTGCTACCGTCCTCCTCCTTCCTCCACCCTTTTGCTTAATTAACCTCATTATCATATTCGCTTCCATGTAATTGGGCTCGTAGCCCGTGTGTACTTGCGAATTCAAATAAAAACACACATACATACTCGTCCATCCTCGGCCATGTGCTGAGGATGAGTGAGCAGTCACCCCCTTGCCTTGCGATGTCCTGCTATTTTCAAGCGGGGTCACGTGGACGAAGGGGCCGTCCCGCGGCTACTCTCCCTACCACCATCATGAAGGACCTGACAGGGCACGACATCCCTTCGAAGAATGCCAGCGACCTAGAAGGAGCACGAGCATTAGCTGCAGACAAGTCGAAATGGAGATCAGACATTGTTTATGGATGAGTTTTTGTTGACTGGAGACAGAAGCGGACTTGGCTTAATTACAGTTTATTCCCATGCATTGTTCTCTGTCCTTTGCACACGTGCTGTGGTATTATTTAAAGAGTCGGCGTGGAGAAAGCAATTATATCAGTGCAATTAGGAGTATAATCGATGCAGACATGGCCAGACAACAACGAGTTCATGGAATTTTTTAAGGAATTTTATGTTATTCAAAATCGATTTTCGTGTTCCGCTCATGAGTGAATAGTATCGGAACTGAGGGTACTGTGTACAAAAATAGAACATTTTATAACAGCATAATAATTAAAAGTGTGAACAACAAAGGAAGTGCTACAGAGGAAGTGCTACAGCATTACATAATAGGTGTCAAACATAGTGCTAACGTATATAACTGAGTGCAGCCACAAAGCAAGAGGTGATACAGTGCAACATGACACAACATTTACATCTGATAACCAGCTACGAGAACAACTTTAGCGCGACTACATGCTTCTTTTGTTTACAAAGAACAGGATTATGCACACGAATACATACAGCTTCCAGAACCTTCAACTGCTTAACATAACTTGCACGGCACAAAACAGAAAAGTGAGAATCATCGTACACACTAAGACAATCTGGACGTGATAACAAGTGACAAAATACAGCTGACTTTTTGCTCACGTCGCTCTCTTCCGTCTCATCCCGCTCCTTTCCTTCGACCTCCTCCGCCTTATCCTCGTCCTCCGTCTCATCTTCATCATCATCGTCCTCATCACCACCATCATCATCATCAGTCACTTCCTCATCATCCGTTTGATGCTCAGTCTCACTGCACTCCTTATCAGCCTCCAACATGGCTCCATCATCTCCACCAGCATCACAAGTCGTTTGACCGCTGCTCTGCGTCACCGTTGTTGGGTTTTCTGCTACTGCACACCCATTTCCACTGTCCATTTTGCGTGGGCCAAGTCCATTCCGTGCATAAGTTTCAAGTGAATAGTTTGCTGTGCTTCTTCTGGGTCTATGGGTGAGGATATTGGTTTCATTTTGATGATGATGATGATGGTGGTGATGAGGACGATGATGATGAAGATGAGACGGAGGACGAGGATAAGGCGGAGGAGGTCGAAGGAAAGGAGCGGGATGAGACGGAAGAGAGCGACGTGAGCAAAAAGTCAGCTGTATTTTGTCACTTGTTATCACGTCCAGATTGTCTTAGTGTGTACGATGATTCTCACTTTTCTGTTTTGTGCCGTGCAAGTTATGTTAAGCAGTTGAAGGTTCTGGAAGCTGTATGTATTCGTGTGCATAATCCTGTTCTTTGTAAACAAAAGAAGCATGTAGTCGCGCTAAAGTTGTTCTCGTAGCTGGTTATCAGATGTAAATGTTGTGTCATGTTGCACTGTATCACCTCTTGCTTTGTGGCTGCACTCAGTTATATACGTTAGCACTATGTTTGACACCTATTATGTAATGCTGTAGCACTTCCTTTGTTGTTCACACTTTTAATTATTATGCTGTTATAAAATGTTCTATTTTTGTACACAGTACCCTCAGTTCCGATACTATTCACTGATGAGCGGAACACGAAAATCGATTTTGAATAACATAAAATTCCTTAAAAAATTCCATGAACTCGTTGTTGTCTGGCCATGTGGTATTATTATTATTATTACGCGTGCTGTGGTATTATTATGCGTGCTGTGGTATTTTTGTGCGTGCTGTGGTATTATTATTATTATGTATATTATACATACTCGTCGGTGGCGATACGTGCAGAACTTGATCAAGAACAGCTGGCAACGGTGGATGATGGAACTCGTGCCAGCTCTGAATTCCATACAGCAGTGGCGGACACAGCAGAAGACAATGAAGATTGGCGATGCTGTCGTTGTTGTCGCTTCAGCCACGCCACGCGGCCAATGGCCCATCGGTCGCATTGTGGAGGTCATGCCAGGACCGGATGGCAATGTTAGAGTTGTGCGTGTCCAAGTGGGCTCCAAAGTCTTCACCCGACCTATCACGAGAGTTTGCCCGATCGTAGAGGAAGAATCACTGTAAGCACTGTAATGACTGAAATGTTTTGCTGAGTGCTAGTAGTAGTAGTAGTAGTAGTAGTAGTAGTAGTAGTGCTAGTAGTGCTAGTAGTAGTAGTAGTAGTAGTAGTAGTAGTAGTAGTAGTAGTAGTAGTAGTAGTAGTAGTAGTAGTAGTAGTAGTAGTAGTAGTAGTAGTAGTAGTAGTAGTAGTAGTAGTAGTAGTAGTAGTAGTAGTAGTAGTAGTAGTAGTAGTAGTAGTAGTAGTAGTAGTAGTAGTAGTAGTAGTAGTAGTAGTAGTGCTAGTAGTAGATTATACAATCTCACAGCACAATGTCATTGCTTGTCGCAACAACAACTTATAGTATGTTCAGTATCATAATAGCAGAGTAGAGGTTGATTAACGGCGGGTTAATCAAGGAAGGGGAGGATGTTTAGAAGCATACAGTACTTCCTACATTTACGATTATTCTTCCATGATCCTTGCATGGCGCCATTACACACTGGAGAGTACTTATACCACCACTAAGTATATGTAGTCTTCATTGTTTCCAGAATACAATACTGGTGCCGCTATGCTTCATTTGCAATAGGTCCTTGTGCAGTTGTATGGACTTATCTTCACTGCAATATCAGTTTCATGCTCCAATGCTTCCTTTACAGCAGTGAGGTGTGCTGCGATTAATCAATGGCATTTCCAGCTTGCTTGCTACACTATCACATACTCTCTTTAGCTGTTTTGCTGCCTGCTGCTTGTTTCAATAGACACCAGCTAAAGCTTCCTAGCTGGCCCCCTTGCCCTTGTTAGATTCAGTATAAGTTCTTTAGTTTGTATCTCATACGTTGTTGATTGAGTAGAGGCCTTGCTAGAGCCCTTGTTAGATTCTCTATAAGTTCCCTAGTTTGTATCTCATACATTGTTGATTGAGTAGAGGCCTTGCTAGAGCCCTTGTTAGGTTTTGCTCTATGTTCATCACTAGTTTTGTTTAGAGTTCAAACAGCTCAGATCTATGTGTGTAGACTGTGTGTGAGAACGGGGAACTAGTATTTGTGAAAGGGTCGGGCTTGAGCCTTCCGAACACTGATCAATGGTGGTAAGTGGCGTAGTGTGTACAACTGAGCTGCAGCTGCTGTCATGCGGTAGGAAGCCTGCTTAAATACTGCTTCTACACACTGCCATCAGTAAAAGATATATCCAGGATGTTGTAAGCAACTGAATCCGGTTTTGAGCTGCTCACTCCTGCTCTCATGTACTCTATCCCAAATACATATCTGACCGAGTAGTCCGGCCAACACCATAGCTTGGTCGTAGAGTGTTGCAGGCCATGAACGAGGGCCCCTTGTCTGATTCCTTCTGGCTACATTCAATGTGTTCTTCAGCCTCTACCTGTCTTAACTCACTCAACCTTGTAATAGTTGAGAGGCGGTGATTTCAGATGGTTTAGGAAATTATCACCCACTACCTACCCCCACCCCTCCCTTCACCCTCCCCCCCCCCCCCTCTCTCTCCCATCACCCCTGCCCCCCCCCCCCTCCCTTCACCTCCCCGCACCACACAATAATTCAGAAGAGGTCAGTGGTCATTTGTGGGTGAGGCTGATTTCAGGTCCACTGGTCAGTGTAGGGCAATTTCACTCGATAATCTTTGCTATCATATTGGAATCCATAGTTCAACAATAATGACAACTTGCTGTAGCCGTCGGCATCCGTTTATTCATATTGTACTCTATTCTCTATTTTGCATGTGCCGCTTGTGTGTGTGTATGTGTTTGTATGCGTGTGTGTGTGTGTGTGTTTGTATGCGTGTGTGTGTTTGTGTGTGTGTGTATGCGTGTGTGTGTGTTTTTTGCGTGTGTGTGTATGTATGCGTGTGCGTGTGTATGTGTATGTATGGGTGTGCCTGTGTTTGTTTGTGGCCTTGGCTACTTTTTAGGTTGGAAGTGGAGGTCTGATTCCCGGTGCAGCCATGGGTTACAATGACACAATGGTTCAGATAGGCCCCATTTTATCATCATTGCAGGTAAAATGCACTGATGGGTCTGGAGAGAGAATGAGTGAGTGAATTAGTGAATGAGTGATTGAGTGATTGAGTGAGTGGGTGAGTGAGTGAGCACGTGAGCTGGTGATGCTTGTGCAGATGATTGTGATGATGGTGTTGGCTGTAGTGTTGGTGCTACTGGCGACTCTGGTGGTGGTGCTTGTGCGGATGGCAATGGATGTACGTGTGCTGGTGGTATCGATGGTATCAGTGGTGATACTGGAGTGCCGGTGCTGGCATTGGTGATATGTGCAGCACTGGATCCAGTATTGACACAGAGCAGTTCTTGTGTGGTGTCTGTATAGTGATTTGTCTGTGTGTTTGATGGGTTGGATGGCGTGTTGTTGAGTGTTTATGACAGTGTCTGTATACTAGTGTTGATAGCCTGCATTCAAGCTAGTGTAGTACCTGGTAATGAGCCATCCCGGACATGTTTTCAAACCCAATACGCGTGAGTTAGAGAACGCCACGACCAGAGCATGTTCTAACCACTCTATACCAATGTGATGAAATGTTGTCCCGGGTTTCATATGATTGTAATGATATGTTTATAGCCAGTCGCAAAGGTCTCTGACCTCGCCTGCAATTTATCTGCCGTCCCTAGAGAAATAGTTCTGACGGAAGCACCTGTGTGACATCTCCCTTGACAGCGATTATTCACCGCACACACACACACGCACAGTTAGTGGTAACGTTGCAGTGAACAGTCCTGCTTGATCATGGCATCCATACCTGTCAACCGTTTGCATAGCTGAGATGGTGACAATAGCATACCTACATGTATGCACATACATATCATGTACGTGTAGTTGTGAGGCGTGCAGCAAATACACTGTTGGGTGAGAATTGCCACCCTCGATATCGGGACGGGGGTCCTGGCCAAAATCGGGATGGTTAGCAGGTATGATATCCTGTTCAGCGTTCGTACCAACAAGACTCTTGCATTCCTGCATTTCTTTCTAAAACTACCCTGAAATTCAAAACTCTCTCAAAAACAATATTATGATATTTGCGGAAAGGGTATATGTTTCTGTGTTCGTATTTTGACATAAGAGAAAAGTGGATCATTTCAGAGAGGGACAGAACTGAGCGTAACGGGGTAGCGTTTTGAAGACAGCCATGATAGGTTCTGTCCCTCTGTGCAATTGGCCTGTCACTTTTCCCTTGTGTACTTATTTCTGTCGAAATTAAGTGCCAGTTTGTCGTCGTGAACTACTTCTTAATTATAATTATGCATGAGGACACATTTTTGTCTATATTATGTATATCTTTTCCTCTGTCTGTTCGTCGGTCGGTTATTTTGTGTGATGACAAGGTCACTAAATAGCAGCAAGAGGTGATTTTTTTTTTTTTTTTTTTTTTATTTACTTGAAAAAGCACATAACCACCAGGAAAGCTGACAAAGAAAAAAGAGTAAGAAAAGACAGATAAAAAGAGAGCTGAGAGAGAGAGAGTTGGGGTACGGTTAGGGGAGGACGAGACATTGAATGGTGGCCGCCACAGTCACAGATAGTAGCAGTGCTGGTGAGGCTACAGGCACTCCACTGACCATTAGGTCTCAGTATCGCCATGCCGGTAACGCACCAAGAGACAAAAACGGAAGAAAATCTGAAGCGCAATACATGAATGGTAATTACAATATAGGTAATAGGGAGAGTGGTGACCAAGAGAGGACAGTATAGACCGTTAGTATGGGGTGCTTCAATGCACATCCCCAAACCGAGAGGTGCGATCTGGAAAGAACAGTGAGACGATCAACATGATGGGCTTCAAAGCACGTCCCAAGACCATGGCTGGTCTGAAATGTGTTTGTTGACACCTTTTTTAAAAGCTGTGAGTGGAGAGTGATTGGCCAGACGGGGAAAGACGTCCTCGGGGAGGCTGTTCCACAATTCAAGGAAACAGTACGGGAAGGAACGTCGAAGGTAATCGGGACTGGTGCCGGGGGTGGTGTTTAAGAGCTGTTCCCGGTGCTGGCGCTGAGCATAATGCTGCTGGCGGGTTCGAACAGTATCGGCCCGTGGTTTTGGGGGAGGGCGCATGCGTGTCAGACGGGGTGGGCCCTTGCAGTTAACTACCTTGTAGAGATAGGACAGCCCTGCGACCGTCCGTCTGGCCCGCAGACTCTGGAGGACGGTGGTGGGTCCAATCATCTGCATGGCCTTGCGCTGTGCTGTGTCCAACTTCCCAAGGTGGGTCTGGGCAGCACCAAGCCAGGCTAGTGGGGCATACTCAAGTATGGGCCTTACAAAGCCCTTATAGACGGTTAGGCGTCCAGCAGCATCCAGGATGGGGGCTGCCTTCCGCATGAAATGGAGGCGTTGATGTGCGCGCACAGAAAGCTGGTGGAGGTGGGCGCTGAAGTTGAGCTTCTCGTCGAACACCACCCCAAGGAGCTTCAACTGGCTGCTGACAGGAACAGGGGTGCCAAGGAATTGGACAGGGGGGAAGTCTAGAGGGGCCAGCTTCCTGGTCACGGACATCAGCTGTGACTTAGAGGGCTCAAAGGTAACCCTCCAAGTACTTCCCCAGGCTTCCAGCTGGTTTACGGCTGTCTGAAGTGCAGCTGCGGCGGCCTCTGTGGTCTGTCCAGGCATGACAGACGTGTATAACGTAGTATCATCAGCATACACGGCGATGGAGACGCTGGCAGGTAGCTGATCTTCGGCGTCGTTTATGTATACTAGAAACAATGTGGGCCCTAGGATGCTGCCCTGAGGGACGCCTGACCGGATGGTAGAGGGGGTAGAGGTCTGTCCCCCAACAACAGCTTGCAGCTTCCGGTTCTGGAGGTACGATGTTAACCAGGCCAGCAGTTGCCCACCAATGCCATAGCCTCGGAGCTTGCAGAGGAGCCCAGGGTGTGAAACCCGGTCAAACGCGCCTGCTATGTCTATGGCGAGGGCCTGAATGGTCCCGCCCTTACTGGTGGTTAAAGCCCATTCATGCTGGAGTGACGTTAGTAGGTCAGCTGTGCCGATTGATTTCCGAAAGCCAAACTGGTTGGCAGACAGGAGGGTATTGCTGTTGAGATGGTTGATGAGCTGCTGGTTGACTATTCTTTCCATCACCTTGGATACTACACAGAGCAAGGAGACTGGTCGATAATTACGGACATCGCCCTTGGCCTTGCGCTTGTGGATGGGAACCACATTGGCTACCTTCCAGGCTGTAGGCTGGTAACCATGGGAGAGACAAGACGAGAACAGCTGCGACAACGGCTTTGAGAGCTCAGACGCACACTCCTTTAGAACGCGGCAGGAAATGGAGTCTGGCCCGGACGCTTTGGATACTTCAAGACACCGGAGCTGCTTGAGCACTGCTGATTCCCGGAAACGGATTTGACTCAGGATGGCGTCAGTGCGTGGTGGGAAAGGCGGGAGTGTGTCTTCAGTGAGATCGTTTGGGATGCTGCACTTCTCTGCGAAGAATGATGCGAAACAGTCAGCCTTGGAGGAGGCCGTGGTACATTGCTGACCATCGGCCCCCTTTAGGACAGGAATATCAGATGTGCGGGATAGACCTCCTGCACGCTTCATGTTTGACCACCATGCTTTGTCACGTAGGTTTCCATTCGACAGCTTGTTCCGCAATGAAGATACATGAGCCTGCTGCGCTGCATGGAGCACAGTGGCAACTCTCAGGCTGGTTGCAGTGTAGGTATCAGACAATTGCAGATCAGTTGGGTGTGCACGGGTGTGTCGCCAAGCACGGTTTCTTGCAGACACAGCTGTACTACATTCAGGAGTCCACCAAACAGGGTCACACGTTCTGACTGACAGATGCTTCGATGGGATGAAGCGATCCATGCCCTCCTGGATGCGGGAAGTAAGTTGTACGCATGCGTGTTCTGGGTGGTGGCTAAGAATGTGCTGCCAGTCTGTCTGACGAATAAAATGACGCATGCGGCCCCAGTCAGCCTGGTTGTAGCGCCAGACGCGGCGTCGAGACACGGGCTCAGTACGGAGCGTGACTGGGCTGAACTCAGCAAGAATCACACAGTGGTCTGACTTGCCCAGGGGTGGAAATGCCTGTACTGTGACGGGGTGTGGCAAGTTTGACAGGATGAGGTCAAGAGTGTTCTTTCCTCTTGTTGGCTGATCAACATGTTGGATCAGTCCGTGCGTCGCACATATTTCTTCCAGGCGTTGCCCAGCAGTGGTGGTCTTGGTGCTACCAAGCCACTCAGTGCTGTGGACGTTGAGGTCGCCAGCCAGGATGACTTGGGCGGAGGGTGGAACGGCATCCAGGCAGTGGTCTAGGTGCTCCAGTAGGGAGACGTCAGAGTCGCCACTCGAGCCAGAACGATACACAGCTCCCAAGGTGATATCGCTGCCAGACTGGGACTGGATGGTGCACCATAGAACTGCGTTCTTAGAGTCCACAGGAGTGGCATGGAGGTCGATCTGTGCAACTGCGAGAGTAGACTTGCACCATATGGCAACGCCTCCACCCTGAGCAGTGCAGTCCATCCGCAGGGGCTCTCCGTAACCTGGAATGGTAGACTCTGAGGCGGTACACTTATCTGGAGTGAACTTAGTCTCTGTTACTATCGCAACATCAGGTTTATGTGCGTTCAGGGCATGCTGAAAGTCACCAAATTTGCTGAGTAGCCCAAATGCATTTGTTAAAAAGACTCGCATTAAGTAGACAATAGTGTTCCACGCATCTCTTCTGCATAATCTGCAGATACCCGGCCCATGGCAGATTTTTTTGTTGACGTCACCTTGGTACAGAGCACGATCATTTTGTCGCAGAGCAGTGCGAGAGCACGTGCTGGGCACCGACCTTGTAATGTATAGCCGGCCAAGTGCGTGAGGCAAAACTTCCCAAAAGACTTGCAGAGTGTGCGTCATGGAAAGGATTGCGTCAACAAAAAATTCCACCGTGGGCCAACCCATCCGGGAGTTGCACACTCTTCTTTATCTACTCTTCATAGCAGTATTTAGCTGATTCTAAACGTTTCACCTCTTAGGGGACGTCCGTAAATACATGTATTTACTTAGAGACGTCTAAAAGGCGTTTCTTTCTTGACCCACCCACCCACCCCCAGAAACGCCCCCCAAGCATGCAGATAATACCACTACTAATAATAGACACCATCAAACCAGTTAATACTATGAACACATAATTATAGTACAGCCGACTGCACTTATAACAAACTCGCATTATAGCGAATTTCGTGATAGCGAACCCTTGTCGTTTGCGGTTCAGAGTTGAACTTCAAACCAATGCCGAGTATCCTGTTTCCCACCTCCATTCTTTATAGCAAGAGTACTGTATACACTTCTTGGTACTACATGTAGTACATGTAGTACATGTACTACATGTACTACATGTACTACATTCTTGGTACTACATGTAGTACATGTACTACATGTACTACATGTAGCTGTAGCTATAGCAGTGCTGCTACGTCATGTACTACAATGCACATGACACCATGTACACGCGTAGTTTGGTATGCATGCACTCCGAAATGTATTTTTTAGAAACGCCTTGCAGGCGAACCCACGCACCAGAAACGCCTCTTAGACGTCTCTAAGTAAATACATGTAATTACAGATGGCCCCTTAGTGTGATTCGCCTATCTACGGCTGTGATTTTTAACGCAAATCTTGTTGCTAGACATTTGTTGGCATGTCATCGAGTGGAAAGCAATCTTCTTCCAGATGTCTGTCCGTCTGTCTGTCTGTCTGCGTGCCTGCCTGCCTGCCTGCCTGCCTGCCTGCCTGCCTGCCTTTCTGTCTGTCTGTCTGTCTGTCTGTCTGTCTGTCTGTCTGTCTGTCTGTCTGTCTGTCTGTCTGTCTGTCTGTCTGTCTGTCTGTCTGTTTGTCTGTCTGTCTGTTTGTCTGTCTGTTTGTTTGTCTGTCTGTTTGTCTGTTTGTTTGTCTGTTTGTTTGTTTGTTTGTCTGTCTGTCTGTCTGTCTGTCTGTCTGTCTGTCTGTCTGTCTGTCTGTCTGTCTATCTGTTTGTTTGTCTGTCTGTCTGTCTGTTTGTCTGTCTGTCTGTCTGTTTGTCTGTCTGTTTGTTTGTCTGTCTGTTTGTCTGTTTGTTTGTCTGTTTGTTTGTTTGTTTGTTTGTCTGTCTGTCTGTCTGTCTGTCTGTCTGTTTGTCTGTTTGTCTGTCTGCCTGTCTGTCTATCTGTTTGTCTGTCTGTCTGTCTGTTTGTCTGTTTGTTTGTCTGTCCGTTTGTCTGTCTGTTTGTTTGTATGTTTGTTTGTTTGTTTGTTTGTTTGTTTGTTTGTCTGTCTATCTGTCTGTTTGTTTGTTTGTTTGTCTGTATGTACGAGAGAGCTTGGAAGCTCAGGGCCCTACGCTATGCTTTTTTGCCTTGATGACCTAGACAAAAAAAAAGCATAGGGATGTTATAAATTCTTTAAAAAATTCCTTTCTTTTTAAGACATAACCTGGGATTCGAACCCGCACTATCGCGCGCCCTGCATGCATCCCCCGATACCCTTCGCATACATACTAATTCTTCCAAGTTGTTTCACATTGTGATCTTGCATTTGAAAGCCCTATTTGAATATGCATTGTGGCCACTGGCACGGTACGGTAGGGGATAGGTACGGGACAGGTACGATCGAGGGTAGTACGACACCGTCTCCCGTACCGTACCGTACCATCAAACACAGCTGGCCACATACAGCTGCCCGCAATATTCAAATAGGGCTTTCAAAAGCAAGATAATAACGTAAAGCAACTTGGAAGAATGGGTATAAATGCGAAGTGTATGGGGGAATGCATGTAGGGCGATAGTGCGTGTTCGAATCTCAGGATATGCCTGAAAAAAAAGGAGAATTGAAAAATTTATAACATCCTATGCTTTTTGCCGTCAGATACGGATAGCGCCAGGCGTGGCACAAACAAACACACAAACAAACACCAAATTAAAGCTGTGTGGACCCTGGCTAGCGCCAGACGTTATTGAAGTATTAAACGTCTTCTGCATAGCTACGGGAATAATAACAGTCATGTATGTCTGTTAGTACGTGTGTGCATCAATTCCAAAACTTGTGTTCCTGTGGCAGATGAAGTACGTTGATCTGCTTCTCATACACTGGCCTATACCACCTGGCAAGAGTAAAGATCCAGCTTGGCAAGGTCAGCCAGTCACATTCAAGACACAAACATGGAAAGCTCTGCAGGACATGTTCAAACAAGGTGAATGAAAGCAACAGAAACACAGTGTCTGTCTGATTGTCTGTGCAAACTACAGTATACTGGTCAGCTTGTCTCTGCCTGTTTTAATAAACCTATGCCTATTTGTGTTCATGTTAGTCTAGAGAGAGGTCTTTGCTGTGTGACAGTTGGTGTGTCTCTCTTTATGTTCTTTTGTCTTTCTCTCTGTATATCTCTACCCCTCTGCCTTGCTCTCTCTCCCTCTGCCTTCCTCTCTCTCTCTCTCTCACTCTCACTCTCACTCTCTCTCTCTCTCTCTCTCTTTTCCATCTCGTTTTCGCTCTCCCTCCCTCCCTCTCTCTTTCTCTCTCTCTCTCTCTCTCTCTCTCTCTCTCTCTCTCTCTCTCTCTCTCTCTCTCTCTCTCTCTCTTTCTCTCCTTCTCTCGCTGTCTCTCTCTCCCCTTCTCCCTCTCTCTCTCTCTCTCTCTCTCTCTCTCTCTCTCTCTCTCTCTCTCTCTCTCTCTCTCTCTCTCTCCCCCCCCCTTTCTCTCTCTCTGTCTGCATTTTCTATTGCTCTTTTTGACTGCCTGTCTTAGTATTTCTCCCTAACGTTCTCTCTCTCTGTTTCCAGCTATCTTTAGATATTTTGCTTTATGTGTCGTTTATTCGCTCTTCTTTTTATCTCAGGCTAGACTAGAGCAATTGGATGTCAAATTATGAGCAGAATCATCGCCAGGACATCATTGACATGAAAGAGTTGCTACCTTTACTCAACCAGGTTAGTTGCACTTTGTCTTGGTGTCTGAGTGATTAGAGAGAGAGAGAGAGAGAGAGAGAGACAGAGAGAGAGAGAGAGAGAGAGAGAGAGAGAGAGTGAGAGAGTGAGAGAAAAAGAAAGAAAGAGAGAGAGAGAGAGTGAGAGAGAGAGAGAGACAAAGAGAGAGAGAGAGAGACGGAGAGACAGAGACAGAAAGAGAGAGAGATACAGAGAGAGAAAGAAAGATAGAGAGACAGAGAGACAGAGAGAGAGAGATAGAGAGATAGGGAGATAGGGAGATAGGGAGATAGGGAGATAGGGAGATAGGGAGATAGGGAGATAGGGAGATAGAGAGATAGAGAGATAGATAGATAGATAGATAGAGAGAGAGAGAGAGATGGAAGGAACTATTTTCCAGTCTGTTGTAGGTAACTCCTGTTACAGTGCATGTGTAACAGATTCACTGTTACTACTAACACTAGGAATAGGATACACTTATCACCTGCTATTATCACGCTGCTGCTGTTAGGTGTTATGTCCATCATTGCTTGTTCATGTATATAAGAATGCATTATGGCAAGGATCATTGCTTATTCCAAGAATGACTACTGACGTTAGTTGGACTGTTACACTGGTAGCAAGAGGATGGTTTTTCTTTTCGTCATGTTCGGGCTATGCGCAGTGGCCGCATTAGTCGCCTACGGTATATTCGAGATTCAGAAGCGTCTGAATCACCTTATCGCACTCGGTCAGTGCGATGGATCAGATCAAACGCCAAGACGTGCTCAAGCTCCCAGCGGAGAGAGGCCACGCATGCACCATGTTAAGTCTCCGCCTGTGTTTCGTGGAGATACAAGAGAGTTCAAGGAGTGGGCCTTCGCCATCGAACTCGCCATGAAGTCCCTGCAGCTGGACAACGCGGAGGAGCGCTTGAGCTACGCGGCGAGTTTTCTGGAGGGCAACGCTCGTCTTTGGTTTATCGCCTCTCAGGAGGCAAACACGCTGTTTTCCGACTGGCCAGACCTGAAGAGCAAGCTGGGAGAAGTGTACGGCCCGGTTTATGACAGGGAACAGGCGCGCATCGACTTATTCGCTCCTCACCAAGATGAGACTCTTGACGAATACATCAACAAATTTTCGCGGCTCAGCTTACAAGTTCCCGAGCTTGATGACCACTCCAGAGCTATCTTGTTCACGCGTGGGCTGGCTCAGGGCCTAAGCGGTGAGGTACTTAGGGAGCATCCGCAACATTTGGCCCAAGCCATACGAGCTGCGGTCTCAGCAGACCAGTCGATGCGGCTAGCCCAAGCAAGCTACGCCAAGGCAGTGCGCGCACCAGGGCATCAGAGGCGCCAGCCTGGACCCTGGTCAAGCCAACCAACACCATCCGGTGGGAGAGAAACCAGGGAGCCAGAGGGTCGTTCAAGGCTGTGTTTCACCTGCAGGAAACCCGGCCATATTGCCAGATTCTGTCCTGAAGGAGGGAGGAACGCCACAAGCAAGCCTTCTTTAAACGATGGACGCCAGTAAGGAAGGGAGTGCGACTACTGGCGAACACGAGAGCACCCAGGAATAGGCCACGAATCAAAGTTCAGAACAAATTCAGCCCCTTAGCAAATGATCAACCACGCCTCGAGGAGACCGAAATTCAAGCCTCGCCTGTCAAGCATTCGTCACCTGATACTGTTGGCCGGCCTAATGAAGTAACCGCCAGCACAGGGAGCATTTCCGCCGACAACGAACACGACCTAATGCGCGTCCAGGGCAAGATAAATGGACGTCGCGTTACCATGCTACTGGATTCTGGGTCAACCCACGACTTCATTTCAACTGACCTTGTCAAGAAGCACAACATCTCCACAACAACCGGTAGCGACGTCCTGAACGTCACACTTGCTGATGGATCGGTCCGCTCACAGCCTATTACGAAAACGGACAGCTTGAAGACCGTAGTCGGCGACTTTAGTGAGCACCAACAGTTCCTAGTATTCCCTATGACGCGGTATTACGTGATCCTCGGCAAACCATGGCTGACCCGGACGAACCCACAGATCAATTTTCGTACCAATGAAATCAAGCTGGAGGGTGGATCCATCATCTGTCAACCGAGTGAAAGTGATGGCACGGACAAATCCAACCCACCGATCGAGACGTTCCGCATCTCAGGGAAGCAGGCTAGGCATGCAATGAGAGGTGGCGCAGAAGGAATCCTAGCGTATGTGACAGCAGATCCGGACGAGCCACAGACGGTGGATAGTCCGGGGAGGGAGGATCAGAAGGATTTCAAGGACCTGCTGAAGGAGTTCGGGGACGTCTTTCCCGATGAGCTTCCAAACAAGCTGCCACCCAGAAGAGGCGCAGATCACGAGATAAAAACGGAAGAAGGAGCTAAACCGCCATCTCGTGCAGCATATCGTTTACCAAAACCAGAGATGGATGGGCTTCAAGCTCAGCTCACCGAGCTGCTCCGTAGAGGATTCATCCAGCCCAGCAAATCCCCATACGGAGCTCCTGTGTTCTTCGTAAAGAAAGCGGATGGAACACTTCGAATGGTATGCGACTGGCGTGAGCTAAACCGCATAACCATTAAGAACAAGGCATGCCTACCGAATATTGACGACCTCTTTGATACCGTCCAAGGCAGTGCGTATTTCACCAAGCTAGATCTGAGGTCCGGTTACAATCAGATTCGAATAGAAGAAACAAATATTCCGAAGACAGCAATAAATACCCCATTCGGTCACTTTCAGTTCACAGTGATGGGTTTCGGCCTAACAAATGCCCCGGCAACATTCCAAACCTTGATGAACAGTGTCCTCCAGCCATACCTGCGTAAATTCGTTGTGGTGATTCTAGACGATATCCTCATATGCAGCAAATCATGGGAGGAGCACCTCGATCATGTCAGAACCATCTTAAACGCCCTCAGGAGGAATGAGCTATATTGCAAACCGTCTAAATGTGAATTCGGCCGGACAGACGTTCTGTTTCTTGGGCACCGGATAGACGGCCAATGCATTTCTCCAGATCCAGAGAAGATCAAGGCCGTGCATAACTGGCCTGTCCCGACGACGGTCACGCACGTAAGACAGTTTATGGGATTCGCTAATTACTTTCGAAGGTTCATTAACCATTTCTCGGCCATCTCCAAACCCCTGGAGGAACTGACAGGGAAACATGTGCGCTTCGAGTGGAATCAGACTCGACAGGAGGCATTTGAGCGATTAAAGTCTGCTCTGCTGGATGCACCAGTGTTGCGACTAGCAAACGTCAGTCAGGATTTCCGCGTTGAGACTGACGCAAGTGACTTTGCTGTGGCAGGAGTCTTAACGCAGCAAGCAGAGGACCAGTCCTGGCATCCTGTGGCTTACGTGAGCCGAAAGCTGTCTTCTGCCGAACGGAATTACACGGCCGCCGAGCGAGAAACTTTGGCTGTAGTGTACGCCCTGCAGTGCTGGCGAGTCTACCTATTTCGCCACTTTCAACTCTACACCGACAACATGGGAGTTGTCTACCTCGGGACCAAACCAAACTTAACCAAGAGAGAGGCTCGATGGATTGAATTCCTGGCCGACTATGACTACACGGTACATCACAAGCCAGGGAAGTGTAACATAGCAGACCCGTTGTCACGTCGACCAGACTTGGAACTGAATGGAATCGAGTTCTCTCTGGATGTGAATCAAGGAATTGCGAATCAGATCTCAGCAGGGTATGATAGTTACTCAGAGCTTTCGCCAGTAATCAAGCGCTTGATGGCTTGCAGCGAAGACGCCATGCATGAGCGATACGTCTGGAACAGTGTGGCCCGGCGGCTGTACCTAGTAACATTGGGCGATGCTCGCCTCTGCATTCCTCACGGTCCGGTACGGCTGCAACTGCTCAAACAGAATCATGATTGCCTGACGGCCGGCCATCCGGGGAGAGACAGGACCTACCTGAAGCTGAGCAGATACTTCTATTGGCCAGGCATGAGAAGTACTGTGAAGGACTTCGTTAAATCTTGCGACCGGTGCCAACGCGTAAAGGGTAGCCAGACCAAGGCAGGACTGTTGCAGTCCCTTCCAGTCCCCGAACAGCCCTGGACAGACATCAGCATGGATTTCATCATGGCACTGCCGCTGACCTGCCGAGGACATAGCGCCATTCTAACCTTTGTGGACCGTCTGACGAAGTATGTGCACCTGATCCCGACGACTGTTCATGTTGACTCTAAGGAGGCAGCCCGATTGTACGTGGATCATGTGTTTGCTGTCCATGGCTTGAGCAAAACGATAGTTTGTGATCGAGATCCGCGATTCACGTCGGCGTTCTTCAAGGAGGTTTTCAGTATTCTTGGCGTGGAGCTAAAAATGAGCACGGCCAACCACCCGCAGACCGATGGCATGACTGAGCGTGTGAACCGTGTCATTGAGGATACGCTAAGAGCTTTCGTCAACCATAGGCAAAACAATTGGGATGAACTCCTATCGCTATGTGAGTTTGCGATCAACAATGCCGATCAAGCGTCAACAGGTAACACGCCATTTTTCCTCAACCATGGATGCCATCCAGTTACTCCCTCGAGCTTATTGACGAAGCAGAAAGCTGGAGCTGGCATGGACACGAATGGTCCGCTGTCATGGCTGGATGGCCGCGTAGAGGCACTACGTGAGGCACAGGATGCCATCGTGGCGGCGCAGGCCCGGCAATCATTGTATGCGGATCGAGGACGGGTGGAGGACGCCCTGAAGGAGGGGGATGAGGTGTTGGTCTTCAGGGACTTCCTGCTGACGCCCGAGGAACGAGACAGGCCTTCACACCAATTAAGGCTCAAGTGGTATGGGCCGTTCAAGGTGCAGAAGAAAGTGGCCCCGAATGCGTACAGATTAGCTCTTCCAAGAATCATTCGGGCCCATCCAGTGTTCAATATTGCTGCCCTCAAGCTGTACCATGGCAATGAGATACCGGGCCGTACTCAGCCGGCACCTCCACCCCTAACCGATGCGGATGGCCATACGCGGTACATTGTCGAAAAGGTGTTGTCGCACAAGAAGAGAGGACGGCGAACGCAGTACCTAGTGAAATGGAAGGGCTACCGAGATGCCACCTGGGAGCCGGAGGAATACTTGATGGATGAAGCAGGAAACGCTATTATTCCGCTGAAAACCTACCTGGACCGTTTTTCATAAATTGCTATTTAATTGGCAGCCACAGTTGTATTGCTAGTTTCTACGTGTTGCAATAGAAATGTAGCATTCTGCATGATTAGGATAGTGCTTCCCTGCCAGCCAGGCGTTATTTGCAGAAGACATGCACTGGATCTTGAGTTCATCAGTGTTGTTTTCGGCTACCATGCATTCCACATATCCATGCATGATCATTAGTTACCATAACTGTTCCTTCGAATTGGTACTGTTCTGACAGTTGAGAGGGGGGAATGGTGTAACAGATTCACTGTTACTACTAACACTAGGAATAGGATACACTTATCACCTGCTATTATCACGCTGCTGCTGTTAGGTGTTATGTCCATCATTGCTTGTTCATGTATATAAGAATGCATTATGGCAAGGATCATTGCTTATTCCAAGAATGACTACTGAAGTTAGTTGCACTGTTACAGCATGTAGATACTAGCACAATATACATTGGCAGATTCTCACTTATTTTTTAGAAGCATTTCGAAAACTGGTGTAAAATTGTATCCAGACTTCTGTTTTAGCTTGGAAACTCTCACTTGGGCAATTTGAAGAATCATGGTATCCCGTATTGACTTCAATTTGTGTGTGTTTTTGTGTGTTTTTGTTCTATTTGTTGATCAGGTTGAGTATCACCCATACTGTCATGAGAACGACTTGATTAAGTTTTGTCAAGAGCGCAACATCACCTTCAACGGCTACACTCCAATGAGCTGCCCAGACTACGCCCCTCCGACACACGGCTGGTCACACTCGACGCTCCAAGCACTCGTTGTCATGCAGGTAAGGCTAGTGTGCTCGTCTTTTCTACGCAGCTGAAGTGGCACATGGGAACAGGAGAAAACTCATTCGTACACTCATACCTCTGTTTTCCAGACACCAAGGTCACGGGCACTTCGGTCTGCCGGGTACTCTTTCAGTGAGTTTTAGTGGAAATATTACTACTTTTTTGTCCCTTTTTGTGTAAATAGTTACATTATAGGGCAAATCTATGGCCCTTCCCCATTAAAATATTCGGAGTTACGGACATTTCAAAGTTACGGGCAGTGTCCGGTCCCGGACCGCCCGGATAAACGAGGGATGAGTGTAGTTGCAGTTGTCTTGAGGGTTCCACATATAAAACACAGGATGATAATATCCATGCATTTCTACTCACCTATCCAAACAAATCATCATACCAGTGCACTGCTTAGTTCTGCATGTGTGTTATGTGTCTTGCATAGTGAGATCAGGGAGATGGAGTGATGAGGTGATGGCTAATTGAGCCATGAATTCTGCACTGTTGCTTTCTACTTTGAAAGCGTGCAAGAGAAAATAGATATGAGGAAGTGCCCAACCGTGTGGCTTTGACTACATCCCCGCACGTGTACATGGGTTTGTTTTATTGACTGCATCCCCGCACGTGTACATGGGTTTGTTGTGTTGACTGCATCCTCGCACGTGTACATGGGTTTGTTGTATTGCCCTGGATGATAACATGTTTGCTGTGATCATCAATCTGATCTCACCTAACACATATCCCGACAAGAAAGGATCCTCGCATATACAGTAGGAGCAAAGCAGTGTCCAAGGTGTGCTGGCTGGTTGAGCTGTCGTGCTGGCTGTTTGAGCAGTCATGCTGGTTGATAGAGCAGTCATACTGGCTGGTCGAGCAGTCATGCTGGCTGACTGAGCAGCTATGCTGGCTGTCTGAGCAGTCATGTTTGCCGTAGTGTTTGAGCATTCATACGGGTTGACTGAGCAGTCGTATTGGCTGTCTGCGCAGTCATACTGGATGGTTGAGCATTTATGCTGCCTGTCCTAATAATTATAGTCATACTGGTTAGCTGGGTAGTTACACTGGTTAGCTGGGTAGTTATACTAGTTAGCTGGGTAGTTATACTAGTTAGCTGGGTAGTTATACTGGTTAGCTGGGTAGTCAAACTGGTAAGCTGGGTAGTTATACTGGTTAGCTGGGTAGTTATACTGGTTAGCTGGGTAGTTATACTAGTTAGCTGGGTAGTTATACTGGTTAGGTGGGTAGTTATACTGGTTAGCTAGGTAGTTATACTGGTTAGCTGGGTAGTCATACTGGTTAGGTGGGTAGTTATACTGGTTAGCTGGGTAGTTATACTGGTTAGCTGGGTAGTTATACTGGTTAGCTGGGTAGTTATACTGGTTAGCTGGGTAGTTGTACTGGTTAGCTGGGTAGTCATACTGGTTAGGTGGGTAGTTATACTAGTTAGCTGGGTAGTTATACTGGTTAGGTGGGTAGTTATACTGGTTAGCTAGGTAGTTATACTGGTTAGCTGGGTAGTCATACTGGTTAGGTGGGTAGTGATACTGGTTAGCTGGGTAGTTATACTGGTTAGCTGGGTAGTTATACTGGTTAGCTGGGTAGTCATACTGGTTAGGTGGGTAGTCATACTGGTTAGCTGGGTAGTTATACTGGTTAGCTGGGTAGTTATACTGGAAAGCTGGGTAGTTATACTGGTTCGCTGGGTAGTTATACTGGTTAGCTGGGTAGTTATACTGGTTAGGTGGGTAGTTATACTGGTTAGCTGGGTAGTTATACTGGTTAGCTGGGTAGTTATACTGGTTAGCTGGGTAGTCATACTGGTTAGCTGGGTAGTTATACTGGTTAGCTGGGTTGTTGGAACGTTCTCCATTTGTTAGTGTTAGTCTTCGTTTAACATGTATATTACTCAGTATGTCGTAATTGGACACAGCTCGATTATTCTTACCTTGTGCGTTTCACTATTTGTAACGTGGCTCCTCTGCTTCAGTTTTCGTTCTATCTCTCTGGCAGGGGCCGCCACCACTCGTCTGGTGGGTGCCAGCATCCTCCGGCAGTTGCGCTGGGACTCTACGATACATTCTTGTTCTTCGATAATTAGAAATCTGCCTTTCTAGTTCTTCGCAGTTTGAAATATTATTTATTTGTGTTGTTTCTTGCGGCACTCGCTTTTGTGTAGATTTGACCTTTTTTTGCATGTCCGCGTGAGTACAGATGACATCATGCATTGTTTTCTGTCACGTGTTTTGCTTTGAGCGTGTCGTTCAAGATGTTTGAACTGCGCCCGCTGGCCGATTTTCTTTGCTTGCTGTTTTCTTTGCCAGTCAAGCGTGGGGACGCTACGGTGTCGACCTTCTTGGCTGTGTGTCCGGTACTGGGCCGGGTACGTGCGTCCCCAGCTCTCCGCTCTTTATTCTTTTTTGAGTAAGATTCTTCAATGGTGTTTTGAGAACATGTTTGGTAATACAGTCTTCTAAATAGTTCGATGCTTCCAATGGTTGTGTCTGATGCAAGTGTGGGTTTGCGAGGGAACCGGTGAACCATTTCGTCCTTCGAGCCGGATCCGACAGGTTTCGACTATTAGTGTCAGCGGTGGTAATGGCGTTTCCGCCACCACCAGAGTTTGTGACTCGTAGTTTTACGCCACGCCATTATGGTATGAGCGTGGGTGAAACTCCTGTTGAGGAACTTGAGGACCGCTGGAAAGAGTTGATTCGTCGGAGAACAAACCTCCGTAGACGCCACACGCGGATCAGTAACCGCTTGCGAACTCTGATTGCTTGCTCCTTGCCGTCTCGCCGATATTTGCAGTCTGATGTCCGTGAATTGGAATTTGTACGGTCAGAGCTAAATTTGGTTTTAGAAATTATGCGCAGTATGTTGGGATCCCAAGAGAGTGAGCAACTGCTGAATGAGTTGGACGAGTGGGAGGCGAAGTTTGATAAGGAGAGTGTTGGTGTGATGGCTGCTGCTGAGGCGATCTTGGATTCGCCTGTTGAGTCGGTTTCTGGCCAAGTGGCATCAGGCCAACAATCAGCAGTCGCAGAACAGGTTACCCCTGTGCCACCGTTAACACCACCGCACATGCGGCCTGTGCCACCTCTACCAGCACCACGCACACGGCCAACACCACCACCAAAGCAACGTAGTCTGAGCAGCAGACTAAGTGTGATGTCAGTTGGTTATAGTGCTCCTGCCAGTAGACTTTCTGAGTGGTCTCCTCTAACGGAATCTGCTGTTGACCCCCATGTTAGCGATTGGCTTGCCAGTATGCAATGGCCACATGGAGGAAGCGCTTTTCACCATCTGAAGCCACTAGAGCTGCCCAAATTTAGTGGCAGGACCCAGCAGTTTGTACGGTGGAAACAAACATTTAAGCGCCTCGTGGACGAGGACCGCTTCGTCTCTGACGAATATAAAGTGGTACGACTGAAGGAGGCGCTGCAGGGTAGCTCGGCCGAAGACATTATCGCGGATATGTTCGACGGTCCAGGTGCATACACTGCAGCCTGGACGGAGCTTGAGCGCTGGTTTGGTGGTTCCGATCGCCATCTTGCCTTGCAAGAGAGAGAGATTCTGAATCACCCACACATTGCCTCTGACAGGGACACCGAGTCTGTCTGGAAGTTTGCTGTCAAGCTCAGAAATGTGCTCATGAACCTGGACTTGGCTGGAGAGACCCCTGGTAGGAAGCTATTCCTAAGTGCGCTGGAGAAGCTACCCAGAAGTGTAGTTATACGATTTTACGGACAACATCCACACAGCAAATGCAACGCAACCACGTTGTCGTTCTGGCTGGTAAAACGGGTCCAGAACGCTAAGCGAGCCGATGACATCTTGGCGACAGTCGGCACAGAGAAGTTGAACAAGACACCTCCTGCGGTCCCGCCAAAGCCTAGGTCATCTGCTGTGTATGCTGTGGAGCTCAGTACTCAGCAGTGTGCCAAGTGCAGCAAGAGCCATGCCACAGCAGAGTGTCCGGAATTCAGGGCGCTGACAACCAAGCGCCGCTGGGACCTGGTCAAGCGCGCCAAGCTGTGTAGCTGTTGTTTGGAGCATGGACACTGGGCGCGTGAGTGCCAGAAGCTGGAACATTGCCACTGTGGAGAGAGGCACCACTCACTTCTGCACTACAGCAAATCAGTGCAGCCACAAGCTGCAGCGCAGAATCCCGCTACGATGCGACCAGCAGCTACGGCACCTCGGCAGGAAAGTTCTCACCATGCTAGTGTCAGCGCGCCGCAGACTACCGCTTTCGCTACCGTGCCAGTGAAGATTATTGGCCCAACTGGCAAGTCGGCAATCTGTACGGCCATGCTGGACTCAGGCTCGACTGCAAGCTTCATACGGGAGGATGTAGCCCATGAGTTGGACATGGCAGGTGAAGTTCACATGTTGAACACATCCACGATTGGTGCGCAGCAGACCTCCGGCTATCGGGAACTGGTCAAGGTGCAGATGGAATCCATTGATGGAACAGTGTCATACCCGCTCAAGGCATGGGTATATGATCGTGTGACCAAGAAGACGCAGGTCGTCGACTGGCGCCGGTACAAGTCCAGCTATGAACATCTGAAGTTCATAGACTTTCCCGAAATCTACAGCACCACGGTCGACCTCCTGATTGGTCTTGACGTCATTGATGCCCACGCATCACTCGCGGAGTACAGAAGCAGCAGCGGTGGACCAATTGCCCGCAAGACGCCACTGGGATGGGTGTGTATGGGCCCAACGCCCAGTGGACCCAGTGATGACGAGTTGTCTGTCAACTTCGTGCATGCTTTATACGGCGAATGCAGCATAGACAGCCTGGTCCAGAATTTCTAAAATCTGGAGGCAGTCGGTATGAAGCACGAAGGCACCTACATCACCCCTGCAGAGAAGCTGGCTGAGGAGATCGTTGAGAAATCCATCAGCTTCCATGATCAGCGAGTCACCATGGCAATCCCATGGGTCCACAGCAACGGCGAGCCTGGTGTCACCGCTAATCGCGCCATGGCGGACCATCGCCTGCGCATGCTAGAGAAATCGCTGGACAAGCGTCCAGAGCTGAAGGCAGCATACGGCAAGGTCATCCGTAGCCACATTGACAAAGGCTATGTGCACGCAGTGTCGGCAGCAGAGGTTTGAGGCAGATGGCGACGACCAGTGGTTCCTGCCGCACTTCGCCATTCTACGAGACGACAAGGCCACCACGAAGGTACGTGTCGTCTTTGATGCTGCTGCCAAGTATGACGGCACGTCGAGCAAAAAGTGTATGTACGCTGGACCCGCTCTGCAGAATGACCTAGTGAAAGTGCTTCTGCGGTTCCGCAAGGAGCCAGTAGCGCTCACGGCGGACATTACCGAGATGTTCCTGCAAGTCATGCTGGCTGAGCAAGACCGCCGATATCATCGCTTTGTGTGGGACTCACGCGTATACGAGTTCCAGAGGTTGGTGTTCGGCATCAAGGCGCTCCATACCTGGCATGCAAGGCGCTACAAGTGGTGTGCCGCGAGACAGCCGACAAGTATGACACAGCCATGTTGCAGATCGTTGACCGAGACATGCATGTGCATGATCTGCTGCACTCTGCTGTCTCCGTACCGGAAGCCATCCGCACACAGCAGACAGTACAGGACATCCTTGAGCAGGGCAGCTTCCACCTCCGCAAGTGGCTCAGCAATAGCTCGGAGGTGATGGACGGCGTACCGGAAGCTGACCGCTCACCGCAGCTCGTAGCTAGCATCAATGATCATGATCACTGTGCGCTACCATCAGTCAAGACGCTAGGCGTGATGTGGTCGGCAGAGGATGATACCTTCGCCTTTGAGTTCAAGCCGCCCGCAACAGAGAAGCTGACCAAGCGAGCCGTGCTGAGTAAGATGGCATCTATATTCGACCCACGCGGACAACTAGCTCCCTTCACGATTCGCTCTCGTGTCATGTTCCAGGAGCTGTGCATCCTCGGCGTGGGCTGGGATGATCCACTGGACGCTGAGCACACGCGGAGATGGACGTCCTGGTTCAGCGAGCTGGGAGATCTGGCGCTGATCCGTGCGCCGCGCTGCTTCAAGTGTCCGGGTCGCGAGTCGTCTGTCGCTACATTGTCGCTGTACGTGTTCACGGATGCTTCAGATGCCGCCTACGCCGCTAACGTGTACGTCCGTGCTGAGTTCCCAGATGGCAATGTGCGAGTGACGCTAGCACTAGCCAAGGCGCGTCCATGTCCCATTAAGAAGATGTTGATCCCGAAGCTGGAGCTGAAGGGTGATGTGCTTGGTGTTTGCCTGGCCAAGACAGTGAATGACGCGCTAGATCTGCCGCAGGCTGATGCCACCTTCTGGTCCGACTCGATGAACGTGCTTCACTGGGCGAGAGCACATTCCAGAAAGTTTAAAGTCGACGTGGGCAACCGGATAGCTGAAGTACAAGAGTATTCAGCTGGCAGCCAGTGGAACCACGTTCCTGGAAAGCTGAACCCAGCCGACAAGGGCACCAGAGGCTTGACAGCAGCCCAGCTAGCCAGTGATTCAGTATAGTGGAACGGCCCTGAGTTCCTCGTCCAGCAGCACACTGAGTGGCCGTCTCGTCAGATAACCTTGCCAAAAGAGTTGCCCGGAATGGTAAAGCGAGCGCAAGTGATGGCGTTCGCTGTGCAGCAAGTGTCAACGGAGGTGTTTCGTCTCCACCCCGACAACTACTCGTCATGGAAACGACTAGTATGAGTGACGGCCTGGTGCTACCGTTTCATCAACCGGTGTCGTCGACGTCATGCTAGCACGAGAGGGGATCCGGAAGCAGCGAGTGCAGCAGTCGACTCTGTGGAGCTGAAGTCTGATGAGCTCCAGCGTGCCGAATGTCACTGGTATGCGATCGCACAAGCAGAGAGCTATCCCGCTTCGTATCGGCAGCTGACGTCAGGGAAGTCCCTTGCAGCGAATGACCCGCTGCTACGGCTGAATCCAGTGCTCGACAAGGATTACCCGTGTGTACTACGCGTTGGAGGTCGTCTGAAGACTGCCAGCCACTTGCCTGAGCATACCCGGCATCCGATAATCTTGCCACAGCACCATCGGATTACTCAGCTGATAGTCGACGCCGAAGATCGCAAGTGTGACCACAGTGTTGGCCCAAACCACCTCTTGGCAAACCTGATGCTGCGGTTTTGGATCATCCGTGGCAAGGTTGTCACACGATCTCACCGTGCACACTGCGTGCTCTGCAAGAAGAAGTGGGCCACTGTGGCTTCGCAGCAGATAGCACCGCTCCCGCTATTCCGAACAGCTCCACCGTACCGGGCATTTTCAAGAGTGGGAGTTGACTATGCCGGTCCGTTCCGAACAAAACAAGGACGTGGCAAGACCCAGCTCAAGAGGTACCTCTGTGTCTTCTCTTGTTTGCAATCTCGAGCCTGTCATTCCGAGATGGCGTATGGCCTGGACACCGAGTCGTTTCTGCTAGCATTCACCCGTTTCTGCAAGCGCAGAGGCGTGCCAGCTGAGGTCGTGTCAGACAACGAGACGAACTTTGTCGGTGCAGAGCGCGAGCTAAGAGAAGCCGTTCAAGCGCTAGGTTCTGATGAAGTGGCTGCAAGTATGGCCAGCCAAGGAGTTCACTGGCGCTTCAATCCGCCTCTCGCTCCGCACTTTGGCGGCGTATTTGAGTCTGTGGTCAAGGCAGCAAAGCGCGCAATGATGGCAACTCTGTCCCAGGCCAATCTCACTGATGAGGAACTTGTAACTGCCATGGTGAGTGCGGAAGGCCTGCTCAACTCGCGTCCGTTGACCGCTGTCCGGACTGACGTGGATGACGCCGCACCACTAACACCGATGCACTTCCTAGCTGGACAGTGCGAGCTGACTCTGCCACTCGAAGAAGTCGCTGAGTTGCACCCACAGCGTCGTTGGCGGCTCCTCCAACAGCTCCTACGCCAGGTATGGCGGCGATGGCTTCGAGAAATATTGCCTCGGCTGAATGTGCTTCAGCAATGGTCTCGACGCAGCCGCAACATGAAGCCCGGTGACATTGTCCTCTGCATGGACAAGTCTACTCCAAGAGGGCGTTGGCCGCTAGCCAAAGTGATAGAAGTGTTCCCCGGATCTGATGGATTGGTCCGTGTAGTGAACATCAGAATTGGTGCCAAGCAGTCCAAGCGGCCGATAACGCAGTTGGTGCCGTTGGAAGTTGAACCCATCGATGAAGATACCGGTCCGTATAATGATCTCACGACTTCCGATTAGTCTGGAGTCGTTCGTGAGAGGGGAAATGTTGGAACGTTCTCCATTTGTTAGTGTTTGTCTTCGTTTAACATGTATATTACTCCGTATGTCGTAATTGGACACTGCTCGATTATTCTTAATTTGTGCGTTTCTCTGGCAGGGGCAACCACCACCCGTCTGGTGGGTGCCAGCATCCTCCGGCAGTTGCTCTGGGGCTCTACGATACATTCTTGTTCTTCGATAATTAGAAATCTGCCTTTCTAGTTCTTCGCAGTTTGAATGATTATTTATTTGTGTTGTTTCTTGCGGCACTCGCTTTTGTGTAGATTTGACCTTTTTTGCATGTCCTCGTGAGTACAGATGACATCATGCATTATTTTCTGTCACGTGTTTTGCTTTGAGCGTGTCGTTCAAGATGTTTGAACTGCGCCCGCTGGCCGATTTTCTTTGCTTGCTGTTTTCTTTGCCTGTCAAGCGTGGGGATGCTACAGTGTCGTCCTTCTTGGCTGTGTGTCCGGTACGGGGCCGGGTACGTGCGTCCTCAGCTCTCCGTCCTTTGTTCTTTTTTGAGAAAGATTCTTCAATGGTGTTTTGAGAACATGTTTGGTAATATAGTCTTCTAAATAGTTCGATGCTTCCAATGGTTGTGTCTGATGCAAGTGTGGGTTTGTTATAATGGTTAGCTGGGTAGTTATACTGCTTAGCTGGGTAGTAATACTGGTTAGCTGGGTTGTCATACTGGTTAGCTGGGTAGTAATACTGGTTAGCTGGGTAGTTATACTGGTTAGCTGGGTAGTTATACTGGTTAGCTGGGTAGTTATACTGGTTAGCTAGGTAGTTATACTGGTTAGCTGGGTAGTCATACTGGTTAGCTGGTCAGTTATACTGGTTAGCTGGGTAGTTATACTGGTTAGCTGGGTAGGCATACTGGTTAGCTGGGTAGTTATACTGGTAAGCTGGGTAGTTATACTGGTTAGCTGGGTAGTTATACTGGTTAGCTGGGTAGTTATACTGGTTAGCTGGGTAGTTATACGGGTTAGCTGGGTACTCACACTGGTTAGCTGGGTAGTTATACTGGTTAGCTGGGTAGTCATACTGGTTAACTGGGTAGTTATAATGGTTAGCTGGGTAGTTTTACTGGTTAGCTGGGTATTTATACTGGTTAGGTGGGTAGCTATACTGGTTAGTTGGGTAGTTATCCTAGTAAGCTGAGTAGTCATACTGGTTAGGTGGGTAGTCATACTGGTTAGCTGGGTAGTTATACTGGTCAGCTAGGTAGTTATACTGGTTAGCTGGGTAGTTATACTGGTTAGCTGGGTAGTTATACTGGTTAGCTGGGTAGTTATACTGGTTAGCTGGGTAGTTATACTGGTTAGCTGGGTAGTTATACTGGTTAGCTAGGTAGTTATACTAGTTAGCTGGGTAGTTTTACTAGTTAGCTGGGTAGTTATACTGGTTAGCTGGGTAGTCTTACTGGTTAGGTGGGTAGTCATACTGGTTAGGTGGGTAGTCATACTGGTTAGCCGGGTAGTTATACTGGTCAGCTGGGTAGTTATACTGGTTAGCTGGGTAGTTATACTGGTTAGCTGGGTAGTTATACTGGTCAGCTGGGTAGTTATACTGGTTAGCTGGGTAGTTATACTGGTTAGCTGGGTAGCCTTACTGGTTAGTTGGGTAGTTATACTGGTTAGCTGGGTAGTCATACTGGTTACTTGGGTAATTATACTAGTTAGCTGGGTAGTCATACTGGTTAGCTGGGTAGTTATACTGGTTAGGTGGGTAGTTATACTGGTTAGCTGGGTAGTAATACTGGTTAGCTGGGTAGTTATACTGGTTAGCTGGGTTGTTATAGTGGTTAGCTGGGTAGTCATACTGGTTAGCTGGGTAGTCATACTGGTTAGCTGGGTAGTTATACTGGTTAGCTGGGTAGTTATACTGGTTAGCTGGGTAGTAATACTGGTTAGCTGGGTAGTCATACTGGTTAGCTGGGTAGTCATACTGGTTAGCTGGGTAGTTATACTGGTTAGCTTGGTAGTTATACTGGTTAGCTGGGTAGTTATACTGGTTAGCTGGGTAGTTATACTGGTTAGCTGGGTAGTTTTACTGGTTAGCTGGGTAGTCATACTGGTTAGCTGGTCAGTTATACTGGTTAGCTGGGTAGTTATACTGGTTAGCTGGGTAGGCATACTGGTTAGCTGGGTAGTTATACTGGTAAGCTGGGTAGTTATACTGGTTAGCTGGGTAGTTATACTGGTTAGCTGGGTAGTTATACTGGTTAGCTGGGTAGTTATACGGGTTAGCTGGGTACTCACACTGGTTAGCTGGGTAGTTATACTGGTTAGCTGGGTAGTCATACTGGTTAACTGGGTAGTTATAATGGTTAGCTGGGTAGTTTTACTGGTTAGCTGGGTATTTATACTGGTTAGGTGGGTAGTTATACTGGTTAGTTGGGTAGTTATCCTAGTAAGCTGAGTAGTCATACTGGTTAGGTGGGTAGTCATACTGGTTAGCTGGGTAGTTATACTGGTCAGCTAGGTAGTTATACTGGTTTGCTGGGTAGTTATACTGGTTAGCTGGGTAGTTATACTGGTTAGCTGGGTAGTTATACTGGTTAGCTGGGTAGTTATACTGGTTAGCTGGGTAGTTATACTGGTTAGCTAAGTAGTTATACTAGTTAGCTGGGTAGTTTTACTAGTTAGCTGGGTAGTTATACTGGTTAGCTGGGTAGTCTTACTGGTTAGGTGGGTAGTCATACTGGTTAGGTGGGTAGTCATACTGGTTAGCCGGGTAGTTATACTGGTCAGCTGGGTAGTTATACTGGTTAGCTGTGTAGTTATACTGGTTAGCTGGGTAGTTATACTGGTCAGCTGGGTAGTTATACTGGTTAGCTGGCTAGTTATACTGGTTAGCTGGGTAGTCTTACTGGTTAGTTGGGTAGTTATACTGGTTAGCTGGGTAGTCATTCTGGTTACTTGGGTAATTATACTAGTTAGCTGGGTAGTCATACTGGTTAGCTGGGTAGTCATACTGGTTAGCTGGGTAGTCATACTGGTTAGCTGGGTAGTCATACTGGTTAGCTGGGTAGTCATACTGGTTAGCTGGTCAGTTATACTGGTTAGCTGGGTAGTTATACTGGTTAGCTGGGTAGTCATACTGGTTAGCTGGGTAGTTATACTGGTTAGCTGGGTAGTTATACTGGTTAGCTGGGTAGTTATACTGGTTAGCTGGGTAGTCATACTGGTTAGGTGGGTAGTCATACCGGTTACCTGGGTAGTCATACTGGTTAGCTTGGTAGTTATACTGGTTAGCTGGGTAGTCATGCTGGTTAGCTGGGTAGTTATACTGGTTAGCTGGGTAGTTATACTGGTTAGCAGGGTAGTTATACTGGTTAGTTGGGTAGTTATACTGGTAACCTGAGTAGTCATACTGGTTAGCTGGGTAGTCTTACTGGTTAGCTGGGTAGTTATACTGGCTAGCTGGGTAGTCATACTGGTTAGCTGGGTAGTTATACTGGTAAGCTGGGTAGTTATACTGGTTAGCTAGGTAGTCACACTGGTTAGCTGGGTACAGTGGGTAGTTATACTGGTTAGTTGGGTAGCTATACTGGTTAGCTGGGTAGTTATACTGGTTAGTTGGATAGTTATACTGGTAAGCTGAGTAGTCATACTGGTAAGCTTGGTAGTCATACTGGTTAGCTGGTGTTGTGAACCCTCTGGTTCTCTTAAGTGTCAGCAACGAACGACCCCACACGGCACGAGGACAACTATTTATTCTCGACAGTATATTTCACTTCCATCGACTAACAACAATGAACAATGATTGACTTAACAACTGAAAGAACAACTGAAACTAAAACTAAAACCACCAGGTAGTTATAGCGTGAAAATGATAGCGTATATGCGAAAAGCATACGCATACAACATACAAGTACAGCGCACACAGCAAACCGCACTTAGCGCCTGTAGCGTATACAACGTTGTAAACATCAGCGGGTACGGCGGAGTCGGGATACAGCTGCATTGAAACGAACACAATGTCACAAGCGAGAAGGCCTTTCACTCTCGAGAACTTGTCGTTTCACAACATTCTCCCCACCAAAGGGCTTCTCACCGCCGTACAACAACTCACAAGTCGAACGACCGGGGCTCTGACTACACGCCCAGAACGAGTAATCCGCTGCTGTGGGGGTGGCCAAGGTGGAATATTACCAGTGCTCACCATTTCTGCCAACTGAGCTATGGTCTGCGGACTCGCGCACTTCAGATCAAGCTCTAACGTTGGCTTCATGAGAGCACATACCGGAATGACTGCGGAGCTACCCAGGATCGTGATGGCGAACTTGTCCATCCACTGTTGGCTTGATTCCGCACCGAACGGCTTCACTTCAACAGTCTCAACACCAAGCTTGCCGATCTGGGCTGTCACACACAACACAGTCACTGGGCCACTGCCTCGTGGGGCGGACGCTGGACCAGATAACCTACATTCGATCTCCGTGTTCCACACAGTCTCGCCGCTTACTTCTTCCGTGCTAACCAGTATCGCCCTTCTCGTTTCCTTATCTTCTACGCCTTGCGCTTCTACGTCTTGCGCCTCTAACTCTTGCGCCTCTACGTCTTGCGCCTCTACGTCTTGCGCCTCTACGTCTTGCGCCTCTACGTCCTGCGTCTCTACGTCTTGCGCCTCTACGTCTTGCGCCTCTACGTCTTGCGCCTCAACGTCTTGCGCCTCTACGTCTTGCGCCTCCACGTCTTGCGCCTCTACGTCGTTCGGCCGAGACTCCAGCTGCTTCTGAGCGTCTCCGACCGATGTCACCATGCACTGCACCGACCCAGTGGGCCTTGGATCTGATCCTCCCACTGGCTTCGAATACTCCTCTGACCGCTGCTTGTCTGTAAGCAAAGTCTTCCACGCCTTATCCGGCGCCCTTTCGCGTGTGGCAAGCAAATCTCGCTTTGCTTCCTCATATGTACTGCTGGCGATGCGCTCGTTCATCTTCTTCAAGTTCTTGAGCTTTTCGTCAAACTCCGGGCGGAGCGCACCCTCTTGCCGTCCAGCACTGCGCTCTTCAAACTCCTCGCACTGTCGGAGCCTCTTCTCCACGTATTCTCTCAACCTATCGCCTGTAAATCCATACCGAATTCCGTTAGCGATAAAGCTGGCTTCAGTAATCCATAGTTCCTGTGCCATGCTCGCTTCGTATCCTGGCGTGGTCGCCAAATGTTGTGAACCCTCTGGTTCTCTAAAGTGTCAGGAACGAACGACCCAACACGGCACGAGGACAACTATTTATTCTCAACAGTATATTTCACTTCCATCGACTAACAACAATGAACACTGAAGGACTGAACAACTGAAACTAACACTAAAACCACCAGGTAGTTATAGCGTGAAAATGACAGCGTATATGAGAAAAGCATACGCATACAACATACAAGTACAGCGCACACAGCAAACCGCACTTAGCGCATGTAGCGTATACAACGTTGTAAACATCAGCGGTACGGCGGAGTCGGGATACAGCTGCATTGAAACGAACACAATGTCACAAGCGAGAAGGCCTTTCACTCTCGAGAACTTGTCGTTACACAACAGAATTCGGTATGGATTTGAAGGCGATAGGTTGAGAGAATACGTGGAGAAGAGGCTCCGACAGAGCGAGGAGTATGAAGAGCGCAGTGCTAGACGGCAAGAGTGTGCGCTCCGCGCAGAGTTAAGGAGGCTCCAACCCTTTGGGGGTGATTTTTTTTTCATAAACCCTCTCCTTTTTGTGGATGAGTGTGCTCTATATCATCCCATGTAACTCCACAAAAAAATTCAGGGGGTGTTTCCGCGGAGATAAGGCTGTTTGAGGTGTATTTCTAGGGGTGGGTGTATTTATCGATTTCAGCCTAAATTTGCTTGTTTTGGGGTCATATTTCAGATTTACCAGTTGTCTGGCTTCTCTTTGTGATTGCAAGTCCTTTCACACATCACAGTGAAGCATTTGAGCAAGAAAATCTGGCAATCAGCATTGACTACTCAGAAAAATAGTAATTTGGGTACAAAAATGAACTTCGCAGAAATGCCCGTCCGCAATGTACAATTGGGTGCACAGCTTCATATTTTCTTCATGGACATGCCCTTTTTATTTTATTTTTGGGATCCTCATACTTCATAGAAACTAGAAATATATAATTTTAGGGGGGTTACCGTGCATTTTAGACCTCCAGAAATAAAAATAAGACCGAAAATTGGCCGATTTTCCACCATTCTTGGAATTGCTATTTTTCAGGTAAGGTGATCATTCTATGCATTCCTTGTGGTATTATTCCAATTTTTTGTGTCAAAAGCATTGAATGGTCCCCCAGATTGTTATAGTATACATGGATACTAGATGAGGCCATGGTTCCTGGGCTTTTTAGCCCTTGATCTGGATATCGGCATGATCCATGCACAACGTTATTCATGATCCAGGCCAAGGCCTACTGACCCTGAGCACAGTTCAGACCAGCTTTGCATCACAACTCTTGCAATAGTTCACTCCTAGTATTTATCATAAAGCAACAGGCAAAGAGCTTGAGGAGGATAACAATTATTATATTCTGGGGGGGGGGGGGGGGGGGCAGTTCCATGTTTGTAGTACATGTACAATGTAGATGCAGGTTCAACTCAATATTGGCAATGAACGACTGCTAGTAATCAGTGTAGCACCCATTAGGTATAATCATACACTATTCCCAATAACATGGAACAACCACAGGTGTATGTGGGTGCATGCGCATTGCACACATTGATACATACATGTACGCTTACATGCACATGCTCACAAACAAGTACCCCTTGCACACACAAATACACGTACGTCATATACGCGCACCCACAATAGCATACACCCACATGCAAAATGCATGCTCTTGAGCTTAGTTATCATATTCTGCTGTCCATGCACTTGTGCACGCGTGCGCGCGCACACACAACATGCACTGCGCGCGCGCGCGCGCACACACACACAAACACCATTTAGGCTCACACGCGTGCCTGCATATGTGCATGCACATAGTGCTTATGGGTAGAGGTGCATGCATTCATCATAATAGAACTGGTGCGAGTAGTGTAGGAATATTTTCAAATCACTGGTGCTGTACAACACAACATTTACAAAATACTTCACACTCTGACAATAGAGAATAGTACTGCAAAACAACATACTCAATTTTCAGTGCTGTATTTTATTCAAGTGGACGCAGGTGATGACTTACTGCTGGCGACGTTGGCAGCTGACAGGTCACAGCTTTCGTAAATAGCCCAAGTCACTGAGCAGTAGCTCACCAACGATTTACCACTCACTCAAGACTGCAATGTTTTCAGCGTAGGAATATATTTCGCCACTTGAGAATTAGAAGTGGATCCACTTACCAGAGTCTGTGCACCCACTTCAGTCTCTCTCTCCAAAACGCGCTTACAGTAGGTTTTGGTCCCTGGTGTTACACAGCCATCGAGACGCTTGGCTCCGTTCTCCTTGTTCATATTTTCGTCAAGCAAAATTATTCAGGATCTCGAGAAATCGAGCTGTAAAGTCAACTTCTTGCTCACACCAGCGATGCTTTTGAAAACATGCCCTGATACCCACTGACACAACGGAGGAAAAAACAACAGGAACCTCGCTGGGGCCCAGGGAACACTACAGGTGAAGAATGAAACAATATTCTCTGATAAGACTGTCGATCGCGGAGTCGAAATTTTAGTAAGTTGAGATGGGAATTTCCCAACTTTTCGCACTTATCGGCAAAAACAAGACTTTTGCCTGCAAAAAACAGAGCGCCAGACCGGCTGCGCAGCGCAGAAGGCTGGAGCCTCCTTAAACAAAAAGCTCAAGAAGATGGCCGGGCGCATCGCCGTCAGTACATATTATGAGGAAGCAAAGCGAGATTTGCTTGCCTCGCCCGGAAGGACGCCGGACAAGGCGTGTAAGACTTTGCTTACACACAAGCAGCGGTCAGAAGAGTGCTTGAAACCAGTGGGAGGATCAGATCCAAGGCCCAATGCGTCGGTACAGAGCGTGGCAACATGGGTCGGAGATGCTCAGAAGCAGCTGGAGTCTCGGCCGAACGACGTAGAAGCGCAAGACGTAGACGCGCAAGACGTAGAAGCGCAAGACGTAAAAGCGCAAGACGTAGAGGCGCAAGACGTAGAGGCTCAAGACGTAGAGGCGCAAGACGTAGAGGCACAAGATGTAAAGGCGCAAGACTTAGAGGCGCAAGACGTAGAGGCGCAAGACGTAGAGGCGCAAGACGTAGAGGCGCAAGACGTAGAGGCGCAAGACGTAGAGGCGCAAGACGTAGAGGCGCAAGACGTAGAGGCGCAAGACGTAGAGGCGCAAGACGTAGAGGCGCAAGACGTAGAGGCGCAAGACGTAGAGGCGCAAGACGTAGAGGCGCAAGACGTAGAGGCGCAAGACCTAGAGGCGCAAGACGTAGAGGCGCAAGACGTAGAGGCGCAAGAGTTAGAGGCGCAAGAGTTAGAGGCGCAAGAGTTAGAGGCGCAAGAGTTAGAGGCGCGAGAATTAGAAGCGCAAGGCGTAGAAGCCGAGAAAATGAGAAGGGCGATACCGGTTAGCACGGAAGAAGTAAGCGGGGAGACAGTGTGGAACACGGAGATCGAATGTAGGTTATCTGGTCCAGCGTCCGCCCCACGAGGCAGTGGCCCAGTGACGGTGTTGTGTGTGACAGCCCAGATCGGCAAGCTTGGTGTTGAGACTATTTTCATGCTATAAATACCTGGTGGTTTTAGTGTTAGTTATTCATTCGTTATTCGTTCAGTTGCTCATACATTCATTGTTCATTGGTATTAGTCGATGGAAGTGAGATATACTGTTGAGAATAAATAGTCGTACTCGTGCCGTGTGGGGTCGTTCGTTCCTGATACTTCAGAGAACCAGAGGGTTCACAACAGTTGGGTAGTAATACTGGTTAGCTGGGTAGTTATACTGGTTAGCTGGGTAATCATACTGGTTAGCTGGGTAGTTATACTGGTTAGCTGGGTAGTTATACTGGTAAGCTGAGTAGTCATACTGGTTAGCTGGGTAGTTATACTGGTTAGCTGGGTAGTTATACTGGTTAGCTGGGTAGTTATACTGGTTAGCTGGGTAATTATACTAGTTAGCTGGGTAGTCTTACTGGTTAGGTGGATAGTCATACTGGTTAGCTGGGTAGTCATACTGGTTAGCTGGGTAGTTATACTGGTCAGCTGGGTAGTTATACTGGTTAGCTGGGTAGTTATACTGGTTAGCTGGGTAGTTATACTGGTTAGCTGGGTAGTTATACTGGTTAGCTGGGTAGTTATACTGGTTAGCTGGGTAGTTATACTGGTTAGCTGGGTAGTTATACTGGTTAGCTGGGTAGTCATACTGGTTAGGTGGGTAGTCATACTGGTAAGCTGGGTAGTCATACTGGTTAGCTGGGTAGTTATACCGGTTAGCTGGGTACTCACACCGGTTAGCTGGGTAGTTATACTGGTTAGCTGGGTAGTCATACTGGTTAGCTGGGTAGTTTTACTGGTTAGCTGGGTAGTTATACTGGTTAGGTGGGTAGTTATACTGGTTAGCTGGGTAGTTATACTGGTAAGCTGAGTAGTCATACTGGTTAGCTGGGTAGTTATACTGGTTAGCTAGGTAGTTATACTGGTTAGCTGGGTAGTCATACTGGTTAGCTGGGTAGTTATACTGGTTAGCTGGGTAGTTATACTGGTTAGCTGGGTAGTTATACTGGTTAGCTGGGTAGTCATACTGGTTAGGTGGGTAGTCATACTGGTTAGCTGGGTAGTTATACTGGTTAGCTGGGTAGTTATACTGGAAAGCTGGGTAGTTATACTGGTTCGCTGGGTAGTCATACTGGTTAGCTGGGTAGTTATACTGGTCAGCCGGGTAGTTATACTGGTTAGCTGGGTAGTTATACTGGTTAGCTGGGTAGTCATACTGGTTAGCTGGGTAGTTATACTGGTAAGCTGGGTAGTTATACTGGCTAGCTGGGTAATCACACTGGTTAGCTGGGTAGTTATACTGGTTAGCTGGGTAATCACACTGGTTAGCTGGGTAGTTATACTGGTTAGCTGGGTAGTTATACTGGTAAGCTGGGTAGTTATACTGGCTAGCTGGGTAATCACACTGGTTAGCTGGGTAGTTATACTGGCTAGCTGGGTAATCACACTGGTTAGCTGGGTAGTTATACTGGTTAGCTGGGTAGCTATACTGGTTAGCTCAGTACGAAACAGTTCTGTGCGCAGAATGAGCAATCTGTGCTGTATATTATGTTTGTTTGTATTTATAGATCGTTCAAGTATACAGTGCCGATCCCAGTCAAGTGCTGCTGGCCTGGGAGCTGGCCCACGGCGTGGTGGCTAACCGGGGAACCCGCAATCCGGACCACATGACGCTGAACTTGCAGTTTGAGAAGGTGAAGCTGAGCACTGACGACATTGCCAAGACCGCTGCCATTGTTCCGCGGGTGAAGAACAAGGTTTGTCCTGACCGTCACCAGTACAAGTAGTGTATAGTCACTTGTTCAACTGAACAGTTTCCGTGTAAGTTATTGTACATGACGTCAGTGTTCTGTCTGACACTCGCCTTGTGCATACCAGCCAGAGTAAACACAGGACGGTGTTATACTTTTTTACTCTTACCATCTCAGTGTGCATGACCACTGTGCACCAAGTTATAAGTTCTTGCTCTCATACTGGCCTTTGGCCGGAGAGCCAGATCTGTTTTCAAGAATTTTTTATTAGTCATTTTTGTTCTAGTTGTTGCAGGGTGTGTATGCATGCCAGGGTATGTGACAATGCCAGATTACAGGATTACCAGATCTGTATTATCCTTGCTGGCAAGGAATCTCATGTTTTTTTCATTGTGTGTGTGCATGTGTGCACACACATGCATGCATGTGTACTCGTGCTATCCAGAGCAGTCAATCCCCCTTGAAACGTCCATGATATGGTCACATGCCATGTTTCAATGGTATGGTCACATGATTCGTATCACATGACATAGTCATATGACTCATGTCACATGATAATTATGGTGACATGATCCATATCACGTGATAATTTATGGTCACATGATCCAGCGCTACTTTCTCCGGCGCTACTTTCTCCGGCGCAACTTTCTCCAGCGCTACTTTCTCCGGTGCTACTTTCTCCGGCGCTACTTTCTCCGACTCTACTTTCTCCGACGCTACTTTCTCCGGTGCTACTTTCTCCGGCTCTACTTTCTCCAAACCTTATTTCTCCGGCGCCACTTTCTCCGGTTATACTTTCTCCGGCGCTACTTTCTCCGGCACTACTTTCTCCGGCTCTACTTTCTTGCTACTTTCTCCGGTGGTACTTTCTCTGGCGCTACTTTCTCCGACGCTACTTTCTCCCGCGCTACTTTCTCCGACTTTACTTTCTCCGGCGCTACTTTCTCTGGCGCGACTTTCTCCAGCGCTATTTTATCCGGCGCTCTTTTCTCCGGCGCTACTTTCTCCTTCGCTACTTTCTGCGGCGTTACTTTTTCCGGCGCTACTTTCTCCTTGGGACACTTGGTCGTGGCCATTGCAGGGTCGGACAGATTTAGCTTGCATTCGCGTACACATACATGAGTTTTGTACTACAAGTACAAGTACAATACACAATGACCTGCATTGACACTCACATAGAATTGTCAGTGGAAAGAAAGCACTGCGGCGGGAAGGGAGGAACAGTTGCAGTAACAGTTTTTGTTTTTGTTTTTGTAGATCATTGGTAGATGGACACGTTTTTGTTTTGTTTTTTGTCCTCATCATGATCCGATATCATCACGGCAAACGAGGTTAGAATTATTAGATGGAGCGGAGGAATTGAAGGATTTCCTGAAAGTTGCCCTACCGCGTGCTAGCTTTGTAACAAGGACCACAGAAAAACCGTTTTCAAACAGGTAAGACCCACCAAAACAGAGCAACAAAATGCTGTCTTCGAAGCTTCGTCGTGTTTATGTTGGTTCCAAAGGAGCAGTGAGTAGTATAATTGATAGGTTTTGAAGAGAAGAATATGTAGTGTGCATTGCCCTACAGTAGTGTACAGTGCGTTACCATGGTTACAGCCCTGCTAGCGGATACACGTAAACGCATTCACACTCACAAAGAACTGAAGGATTATAACATTTTGATATTCACTGCAGCAATCCCACATAACGTTCTGCTCCACGTTACAAGGGGCCTCACATCAACCATATTCCCACACATATCGTTGCAGTGTACATAGCCGAGTCGTTATTGAGTGCTGGTATAATTATTATAAAGTCTTCTACATGTATGTGTGCTACAAATATTACACAGCAATGAATCAACCAAGTCTCATTCCGCTGTAACTCCGAGTTTCGTGTCAGAACACTTCATCAGACAGCATATGACCAAGACTAACAATCACTAGAATATATATACGGAGAAGGGGAGAAGGGGGCAAAGGTGATGGAGGTACATTTCAGTAGCGCGAGGAAAAGGGATGACAAAATCAGCGTGATTATAAGAGGAAAAAGATGTTGAGAGTATAGAGCATAACCAGGGTAGAGAAACAGTGTATGTGTGCTATGTATGTGTGCTATGTGCACAAATGTTGCAGTGTTGAAGAGATCTTGAAGGAGGCTATTCCGCGTCCAAAGGCCTTCATATGGAGCCATAAACGTGGCGCGCTGTGCACAGATTCCTTTTGGTGGAGTTCCGTTCATCTCCTGTGGCTTTACCAGAATGACAATTTGGAATGCACAGGTATTGGAATTAAATGGACAGGTAGAACCTGAATGTGATCTATTTCATGCAGTTGCTAGTTGCCAGTGAGAACAGTTGTACCATCTCTTGATTCCTTTGCATTACATTATTTTGTCAGTGACCAAGTGTTGTTGTGTCGGTAACATTACAGGTGCCACACCACTAAGTCAATTGAGTCCTCTAGCGATGTAACCAGTAAGCGATGTAAGCAGTTAGCGATGTAACCAGTTAGCAATGTAACCAGTTAGCGATGTAAGCAGTTAGCGATGTAACCAGTTAGCGATGTAACCAGTTAGCGATGTAACCAGTTAGCGATGTAACCAGTTAGCAATGTAACCAGTTAGCAATGTAACCAGTAAGCGATGTAAGCAGTTAGCAATGTAACCAGTTAGCAATGTAACCAGTTAGCGATGTAAGCAGTTCAGCATCCGTTGATCATGCTTACCCCAGAGCCTCAGCTGTTAAGAAGAAGAGGATTAAACTCCAAGGTGAGAAGCATAACCAGAGTCATGGTTATCTTTGCGGTGCCCATTGCTGTAAACTAGCCATCGTTTTTTTTTAAAATTATTGCTCTACATGTAATCATGTCAACTGCAGAAAGAGAGAGAGAGAGACAAGCAATACTTGACTGATTGATACTAATGTTTTAGCGATTCGACGGTTGTCTTCTTCAGAATGATAATGAATAGAGATAAAGAAGGAGACATCGTTTCTTTCCTTCTTGACTGCTAGTACTGTATACCCAGTGCTGGGAGTGCTGCAGTGCAAATGTACAAATGTACGAATAAACACTCTTTGCCACTATCCAGCTGTGATGCACCGAGTTTATACTTGCATGTTGATATCACTGTGGTATGCCCTGCTGTAATTCTTATAGGGACAAGAAAAATTGGATGTGAGGCATCGTGCAACATTCGTCGCATTCTGCGACTGCCTGATTATTCGGTTGACTCAACTGGCCTTTCTGCTTCCGCTTTGGCGAAAGCGAAGGGGGGTAAAGTGAAGGATTTTAAGATGTCTATTTCGGCTGCTCTCAATGCTGGGGACCTGTCCAAACTCAATGTGTGCGAGCGGTGAGTTATAATAATATTGATAATAGAGAGGTTTTGCAGAGCGAACGTTCGCAATGATTTTCGCGTTCTGGGTTGCGAAAACTATTGCGAACGTTCGCGCGAAATTTGTGTTTTGCATGTTTTTCGCTCCCAGGAATTTTCGCGTGCACTCGCTTGTTTGAGAAGACTTCTTCATCCGATTATTTTGTTGTTGCGAGTGACGGCACCCTGAGTCATGGCCTGAGAGGAGAGCTCTTTGACTACCTTGTCCATGGCCGGAGACTCACAGACAAACGGGTTGGCTTGTGCCGTAATCTGGCGCATGAACACCTGAAATTCAAAAAGGCATCGCGCGTTCACGGATGTAACCGACTCTGAGCAGTGAGAAGACGATCAGGCAGGAGATCGGGGATGGTTCCGGAGATGGAGCAACACGGGCTGCCACAAGTATAGGAAAGCTAGCACCCGCGGACCAAGCCAAGAGTAGAGATCAAGCACAAACATGAGGATTGAGGGTGGCTCACCGCGCACGAACAGTCCACAAAGAGCGAACATTACTGCGAACGTTTGCATGTTTCTCGCTCCAAGGAAATTTCGTGTGCACTCGCTTGTTTTTTAGAATTTTCTCCATCCGATTATTTGTTTGTTGCGAGTGGCGGCACGCGCACCAGGTACCCTGAGTCACGGCCTGAGACGAGAGCTCTTTGACTACGTTGTCCATGGCCGGAGACCCACAGACAAACGGGCCGGGTTGGCTTGTGCCGTAACCTTGCGCATCAACACTTGAGATTCAAAAAGGCATCGTTGATGTAACCGATTCTGAGCACTGAGAAGACGAGCGAGCAGGAGATCGGAGATGGTTCTGGAGATGAAACAACAAGGGCTGCCAAAAGTATCGGAAAGCTAGCACTCGCGGACCAAGCCAAGAGTAGAGATCCAGCACAAACATGAAGAGTGAGGGTCGCTCACCGTGCACCAGGCTGACCAGCGGTCCACAAAGAGCGAAAATTACTGCGAAAGTTTGTTTCGCGTTTCCTGCAACTTTCGCGTTCAAAACTGCGAACGTTCGCACGAAGTTTCGCTTTTCGTGACGTCAAACGAAAATTCGCGCGAACGTTCGCTCTGCAAAACCTCTCTACTAACATATTATGTCATAGTGGGAAAGTAATCGATTGAGTACTGTGATTGGTGGGTCATGTATGAGTGCCGCACTTGCCATGTAAGGTATGTAGGCCAATAAACTCAGTTGTATGTGGTATGTACGTAGCTCTGCAGAATCACAAAGAGAATGTCTTTCACGTTTGTGCATGCCCACTACGTAGGTTTATCGTCACGTACCCGACTGAGGGCAGTCACAGTGGACATGATGTGATTACCGAACAAGGCAAATTCACCAGGGAGCAGAGCCAAAGAATCAGTCAGTCTGTAATGGACCGCATTTTTAAACTCGCCGAGAGTGGTCTGCGAGATGCCCAGAGTGGTCTGCAAGATGCCCAGAGTGGTCTGCGAGATGCCCAGAGTGGTCTGCGAGATGCCCAGAGTGGTCTGCGAGATGCCCAGAGTGGTCTGCGAGATGCCCAGAGTGGTCTGCGAGATGCCCAGAGTGGTCTGCGAGATGCCCAGAGTGGTCTGCGAGATGCCCAGAGTGGTCTGCGAGATGCCCAGAGTGGTCTGCGAGATGCCCAGAGTGGTCTGCGAGATGCCCAGAGTGGTCTGCGAGATGCCCAGAGTGGTCTGCGAGATGCCCAGAGTGGTCTGCGAGATGCCCAGAGTGGTCTGCGAGATGCCCAGAGTGGTCTGCGAGATGCCCAGAGTGGTCTGCGAGATGCCCAGAGTGGTCTGCGAGATGCCCAGAGTGGTCTGCGAGATGCCCAGAGTGGTCTGCGAGATGCCCAGAGTGGTCTGCGAGATGCCCAGAGTGGTCTGCGAGATGCCCAGAGTGGTCTGCGAGATGCCCAGAGTGGTCTGCGAGATGCCCGGGCTATCCAGACCATGTTCAAAGTCGAATACAGAAATGTAAGTTCTTCCGTAGAGAACAATCTTCAGTGCTCGATCACCCAATAGTCACTTGATAGGTTTCTGGGTGCATTCTTGTTGCTGTGCACTGAGCATTGTGGTTAGACAGAAGTTAATGCACGTGATAACTTACTGCGGTGTAGGGAAGGTGATCTCCTTTAATGCGACCTATGTCGGGTATACATTCTCTACTTTCCAGGAATTTGGCCGGGCGTACCACCCAGAGTTAAAGGACATCCGATCACACATTGCTCTAGCAACACATAAGCTGCAGCAACCTAGACTGTACCAGATTCAGATGGCCCACAAGGTGAGTATGGATACGAAGAGAAACGGTGCTCGTGCACTCTGTTATCAAATCTAACCTGTTTGGGTTTCATCAGGTATTTCCCAATTCAAGCGGCACTACCATATTTTGGAGAACTATAAAATAAATACTGTAAGACCTGATATGTTAACATCAATTAAAGTTATCGATATGCAAATAATCGACGTGGAGACAACAATTTTATAATAGCAATAAAGAGAACAAATTCTGCAGTCATCGCCACACTACAACGAAGTCATGAAAGTTTACCAGAATTAAGTTTCTTGTCACATTCATCAGTGGAAAGTCGTGACTGAAGAGTAACCATGCTGAACAATGATTAAATATACATTCAATGATGTGTTACGAGAACAAAATACAGTGCCAAAATAGAATGAGGGAAGGTGAGACAATAGAAGTGAAGTGAGAGCTAAGTGCAACGGCGGGTGAGAAACTAATATTTATACCGCTAAAACTGTGTAGTGAGACAAACAATCATGCTGGGCACCTACGAAAACAATTTTAACGCAACTACATGTTTCTTCTGCTTACAAAGATCAGGCGTATGCAAACGAATACAAACAGCCTCAAGTACTTTCAACTGACTAGCATACCGTGCACGACAAAGAACAGAAAAACTAAAATCATCATACACCTGCAGACACTTAGGGTGAGACAACAAGTGTTCAGCATGGTTACTCTTCAGTCACGACTTTTCACTGATGAATGTGACAAGAAAATTAATTCTGGTAAACTTTCATGACTTCGTTGTAGTGTGGCGATGATTGCAGAATTTGTTCTCTTTATTGCTATTATAAAAAAAGTTAACGATGTCTGGATTTTGTTGATCAACGAGGTGAAATGTTATGACTGTACAAATACATTGTTTTGCACATAACCTTTAAAAGTGTTCGTTAACATTAGTGGTCTTACAGGAGTACTGATCCACTTGTCTTCTTTTCCTCCCAGGTGAAGGCATGGTCTGAGTCCCCCCGCCCCCCTGCGCTTATGCAGTTCCGGCCATATGTGCCAGATTCAGAACCATCAGAGTGCAGTGCTGAACCAGCTCTTTCCTTGGAAGCTGCACGTGACTTGGAACCCAGTGATGGAATGTACAGTAAACCTATATGCTATTTAATATGCCTGTAGGTAGGCTGAAACTGCTCCTTGCAAGTGCGGATTGTGTGTGTGCGTGGGCTCACAACAGTACCAAAATTAAGAACAGCCCGACTAGCTAAAGAAAGCGACTTGTCCCTTTCTAACTTGAATTGTATTGCATTTATTTAAAAAGATTATCCAAAAGCAAATGGATGCTTATCACGGAAGTCTCCTACATAAATAGCGCAAGAAAAATGGGGAAATGGGGGAGAGGAGAGTGGAAGATGAAGCATGGGAAGAAGGGAAACAAGTACCTAAAATATGTAAAGAATATCTCATGAGGACGAGGGTGATCCGGCGAATATCAATCCCGACTGCGAAGCAGAAGGGATTGATATGAGGGTACGGTATCACCCGAGCTACGAGGGGGATATTCTACTTATCACATATGACCATACACCATGTACACACCATGTGTCTACTTATCACATATGACCCTACACCATGTGTCTTATCCCATATGACCCTACACACCATGTGCACCGTACTTCATGCTCTTCCTTCTACACAACTACAATACATTGCCACAGTAGAGTTTAGTTTGAACTTAGGTAAAGCATAGGGTAGGAAGGAAAAGTATAGAGGAGTGGAAATAGAAGAGTTGATTGAAATGGAGTATTGTAAATTGTAAATGGAACACTGCAGAAACGAGCCAACTTCAGCGCAGTTCCTTCACATTGTTCACATGTATGTGAATGTGAACGGCACCATTGAAGTTGCCAGAGAAAATGAATTTTGCGCTATTCTCCGACGTCACCGTGGATGAACTGGTAGTGACAGAAGCTGACGAGGGAGGTGCCTGAGGCTCTTCCAAGCCCTGCAGTTTCTCCGGAGTCGCGCACTGCAGTGCTTCATCAATGGTGTCTACGTCCAACAGGTGAGCAGTTTTCATCTTGTCATGCTCGCTTGGCTGCAAGTACGAGTCTAGGCTTTGGGCATTCCGATGGCCGGAAGTACGCATGATGGTAGTGGCACTCACATTTTGCTTAGCCAAGGTCGTAATGGCGGTGGCGCGCACACTGTGGTTGGTGTAGGTCTGGCTTAGTCGCGCTGTTTCACTCATCTTCTTCATCATGCCATCGATTTTGTTTTACCAAACACTTGGCCTGTGTACCATTCTGAATCCTCTGGCTGGTAATGTTTGCGTGGTATCTGAAGGAGTCGCTTGGACTTCACAGACAACTTTGAAGTGAGGAGTAGGACGGCTTCCACCTGCCAGTCGGACACTATCATCCCATCAGACACCGTGTCCTTTCCTTTAATGCCGCCTTGCTGGTTCTTCTGGGCGAATGCTGTGGCTAATGTGATGTATCTTTTGCCTTTGTCGTTGGTCTTCACATCCAGGTCGTCGGATGTTAGATACGCCTGAATCTCCGAACCACGCAGACAGAAGTGGTAAGTGATGACGAACCAGACAAGGTAGGTGAGGTGATCCGCATTTGGCTTCCAGTCACCGAGGTGCTTGTAGATCTTTTCTTTGTCGCTATCGGAGATGGGAGGCTTGTGCGGCGTTGGTGCTACCAGGCCGTCTTTCTTTAACTGCTTTAGGTAGCCATCAAGTACTTGGTTAGCCTCGATAAACTCACTATCAGTATAGGGATTGATGGTGCGCTTCAGCTCTTGCAGTTCACGGTGAATGGCACTCCGAAACTGCAGTAAGCTGTTCTTAGAATACGGCTGTTTGTTGACTTGACGGATTTCAACATAGGCATGCTTCAGGATAGATGCTAGATCAGTCGTTTGTATTGTTTTCAAGTCGCACGTTTTCTTGTTCTCCACACACCAAGTGTCAAAAACACGCATCCAGTTCTTAAGGAGGTTCGCGACGGTTAGCGCCATGTTGGATTTCCGAATTTTTTCCTGAAAAATAATGCCTTTCGGAGTGGAAAAATGGGACGCGATCATGCACAGAAAATACGTTTGACCATGACTTCGCAGCGCGTGCTCGAGTCGAGACAAGATTTGAGGAAGAAGCTCAGCCACTAGTGGACTTGCGGATTTGTTTTGACATTGGCGGTTTTTGGATAGCTCGGTTCTCCTGCCGACGTGTCGTGGAGATGAAGACGCGGGAGAGTAATCCGTCACCCCCGACGCGGCCTCTCATTCTGCGTACTGGACGATGCAAGAAGCCGAGGAGGGGGACGCTTCGCAAACTCAAACGATCGATCGAGTTCCTGAAAAACAGAAAGGGCGATCTCCATCACTAACGCCACTGGATTCGACTCCCGCGAAGAGGTCGTTCAGTGCCCCTCTTCACGGTCGACGAATCGTTCATCTCAGGTATCTGGCTGTGGGATTGTCTGCGTGCCAGAATCCTGGATGTGGCAAAGCTCTGGCGCTCATTGATTGCGTTGAAGAGAAGAGGTACGACCTGGGCAGCGTACTTGTCATTCCGTGTCAGCAGTGTGGGATGGAGAATTTTATAGATACAGATAGCCCTGTAACTGCTCAACACCCTGGCCCCGTGCTTCCACAAGCAACACCAAAGCTGCTTTGGGTAAGTGCGTTTTTCAATCCCATAAGATTTATTCATGATACTGATTTGCGAGTCATTGCCACCCTATGGCTATGGAAATGTATGAGCACACTGTATGCGCGGTGGCCGCGAGCGTCTGTGTGTTTGCATAGACCTGCATGTTTGTGCATGTGTGCACCATACGCATGTATGAACATGCACATGCATATGCGCTCATGTGGACGTGCCCTCGCACACATACCATACACACGTGCATGACCGCTCCCAGGGCATGTTGGTGTGACATGTGTATGCGGGCATCTCCACTCATGCACATGAGTGTGCACATGCATGTGGGTGGGTACGCACACGTGCGTGAATGTATGTGTGTGTACGCGCGCGTGTTTTCTATTGCGTGTGAGAGCATGCATGTGTGTGTGTGTGTGTGTGTGTGTGTGTGTGTTTGTGTGTGTGTGTGTGTGTGTGTGTGTGTGTGTATATGTGTGCACGGATGTGTGTGTCAATGGTGTGCATTTTGTGATTGGTGAACACTCTGATCCCTAAACCGCGATACCGGAGCTCCCAAGCTACAGCCTCAGATTGATTTATAGTTCATCGTTGGGAATGAGTTCGCTGCTCATGATGCTGTTGCGGATGTTGCGGCCCTAGCTGAAATTGTCGAAGCTTGCCCTGATGCCAGTATCCTGTAGCACTCTGTCACTTTTGCATCAGCATGTTTGGCGATGGAGTTTGCAGAACATCAGCAAAAGCGGCTGGCCACCCTTCAACCGTTGGTCCAAGCAACGTGCTTCTCTAAATCAGTTGCAGTGCGGGCAGCTGCCAGTGGGTTGGTGATGAAGCACTTTGTCTTGTCCTACAAACGAAGTGGTGAGCCAGCCATTTTCAGACTAATGAAGGAGCAAGTCGGAGGTAAAAAGCGGGTGACAGTCTCAAGGAAGATTATATTAGTGGTGGCTGAACACCTAGCGAAAAACCAGCAGCAACCCAACTGTAAGGAACGCCCTGTGGCACAGTGCTTCACTTGTTTGTGCGCACCGTAAAATACCATCATTTGTGCCAGTGTGGGGACACGTTCTAGCTCGCATAGTTGAAGAACAAGAGGACGCAATGTTGTCTGATTCGTTCCGACATGTCAGCTTTCATTGTAGTTTGATATGGGGCTGTGCTAAGCGCTATCATAGCTACATGTACATGTATCACAACCAACTTACCAACAGGAGAGTAATCATGGAGAAAAGTACCTATCGATAATGCGTGCACCCAGGGTTTTCCGGCAAATTTACTAGTTCAGCTATTCCATCCTTGTATTGTTCTGAACGCCGAGGGCTCTAGTGAGTTTATGCAACACCTAACAGCCAAAAATCCAATAAGTTATGACCAAAGCAGCAGCAGAGAAGTACAAGCAATATAGATACGTGAATTTACCAATTTTAGGCAAATTTTGACAGTTTTTTGGATTTTTCTCCAGAATATGCACGGTGACCCCTATTTTCGCCGCGGTAAACCTGTTCCAACCCACTTATAGAACGTGTTTGAAGTATCCACATATGGGGCAAACTCAAAAATAAGCTGCAAAAAATATTCAAAGTTTCATTTTTTGCGTCTTTTTGTTCTTCTCCAGGAAATGACGACCTGGATCCCACCGTCAACCAAAGTGTACATTTTTCGGTGTTGATATCATCTTAGTCAATACCTCGAACAGTCTGTAAAATTTTATGTCATATTTTCTGTCCTAACTGATGTCATGGACGATTTCTCATCAATTTTGGGATTTTGCAATATTTTGTGTTATCAAGGAAAATTGTGTTTTTGGCAAGACCTATTCAGGCATTTGAAAAACTGATGTTACTAAGTGAAAATATAAGGCTGTACCTATTCAAACCTGATGTCAGATTGGGCTGATGTTGAAATTAAATTTTTGGGCCTAACTGTCCCGAACCCCCTTAATAGCTCGTTTAGTGTTTGCGGAAACACGACTTTAACGTATCCTACCCAGATCTGACTCAGACACTTGCACAAATCGCTTAACTCTTTCTTCCTTGCTGTGCTGTTCTGATGAAACGCGCTTTTCAGTAGTGGTCTTTTCCACTACCTCACCAGTTGCTAACGTCGCAATTGCTGTAGATAATAAAAAGAATCCTGACATGTTGGCTATTTCATCCGTAGATAAAAAGTTGAAGTAGTTGGAAGCGGCATCCAAACGTCTGCATCTTCCAAGTCAATATCACTTGCACCCAAGTCAAAGCTAGCCATCTTACTGGTAAGAATACCGAAAGTGACCAGACCCAGAAGTATTGTCAAGTATTAAATGTTGTGCTTTCTGTGTACGTGTGTACAAACCATGACGGTCCTTGGCTCATTGTTCTAGGAACGGAATCAATGACTCCATTGCTTGGTACGTGTTTTCCTTGGTCATGTATTTCCTGTAACTTAGGCTTAGTACTATTCTCCGAATTGTTGGTTACTAACTTAGTCTACTAGTAAATTCCAATTCCTCGAAAGCAGGAATACTCAAGTGCTAAATATGGAGTGCATTTATAGTACGCTTTCGAGTATATCCGTACGTTGTATGCAGCAGGGGTAATATAGAGCAGCAGGGGTGATATGAGCTAGGCGGGGTGATATCGGCCTATATCACCCGCCTACGAAGGCCTCTGATTGGTTCAATCCATGGAAACCATCACCTGATATGTGATAACGAGGTATAAAAGCGGGAAAGAAATCGACGAGAGAAGAAATCAACTCTGCAGTTAATACATTTTTTTTAGATGAAAAAACCCAGCAAGGATTAATTTCAAGGAAAAAATTTCTGAAACGGAAAAGTTCGGAATTCCAGTCAGAGAATATCTATGCTGTGAGTAATGAGCCTTTAGAGCAATGCGAAAATTGACAGAGGACTGAACGCAGCGAATGTGTTCTGGAAGTTTGTTCCATTCCACAGATAATCTGAAGAGAGGGGATTTAAGGAAATGGGCGCCAGAACGAGGTAAAACTATAAACTATAGAGTGACGACAACTAAGAGATACATTGAATTTCAAACGAATTAGCAAAGACGGAAACTGGTAAAAGACATGATGAAAATACAGCAAGGACAGAATATGACGACGCCACTTCAGGGATGATCAGTCACAAGTACGATTAAGAATCTGCTTCGGAGTTTCCCACTCAGGTGGGTGCCGGGTCTTACAAAGCAGATATGAACGAGCAGCAACGGCTTGCAGTCGGTCTAACGTAAGCGAATCTGAAATCTGAATCTGAAATCTGAATTGTAAACCTTGTGATGCTCTAATTTTTCTGACACAGACATAAGGGCAGCGGTGGCGGTGATGGCTAGCCGCTAGTGGATCCCATGCTGGCCTCTTCACGCCTGCTGGTGATACACCAGGAGGTATTGCAAAGAGAGCTTCTGGTAAAGTATGGCGAGCTCGTTCTTATGGACGCTACATACCGCACAACGTGCTATGACCTGGCCTTGTTTTTCTTGGTTGTGCACACTAATACAGGCTACATCGTTGTGGCAGGTAAGTGGCTTGCAATGATGGAGAGTACAATACTTCAAGTACTGTTCACGATTCATGGTTCCTCTCCGTTGTCTATGTTTTAGGCTTGGCACCCTCAAAGGACATGAGTCATCTTTCACAACTTTAAGTCTTACAAAGGAATAGCAGTTGTCCTGTCTGATTAAATTTCACTGTGCGTAGAATGTTGCGTCCACTCGGGAAGACATGCTGACATAGCTGAAGCTCTCGCTGTCATCAAGCAAAGAACTCCGTGTTGGAAACCGAAGGTTTTCATGACGGATTATTCCCAGGCTGAGATGCTTCCATTGGAGGTGGTAATTATGGGGTTTCTTTGGAAGTTTTGGAGGCGCATTATTAAACCGGCTCACCCTTGTGCGTAGTGACGGTTATTGTTTTATTATTGTAAGCTTGTTCGCATTGGCATCACCAAGCAAGCTATGGTTGTTGGTTAGTTATGGTTACCGCTTGAGAATTTAAAAACTAAACAAGTAGGAGGTTCTGGTGGTGACAGTCATACTTTTTATTCTGACTTTTCCAGTTTGCATTTTCCCTCAAGCAAATGATGAAGAAGTAGAAGGTAATTATTTTTCCCGTTCTGCTGCGATCATATTTTCCGTATGCATTCGCATGTTTCTCTGTATTTATTTAATAATTTATTTATTTTATGGAAATATGTAAGGATTTTTATGTTATTCAAAATCGATTTTCGTGTTCCGCTCATCAGTGAATAGTATCGGAACTGAGGGTACTGTGTACAAAAAATAGAACATTTTATAACAGCATAATTAAAAGTGTGAACAAAAAAAAGGAAGTGATACAGCATTACATAATAGGTGTCAACCATAGTGCTAACATAATGCACAAAGCATGAGGTGATACAGTGCAACATGACACAATATTTACATCTGATAACCAGCTACGAGAACAACTTTAGCGCGACTACATGCTTCTTTTGTTTACAAAGAACAGGATTATGCACACGAATACATACAGCTTCCAGAACCTTCAACTGCTTAACATAACTTGCACGCAAAAAACAGAAATGTGAGAATCATCGTACACACTAAGACAATCTGGACGTGATAACAAGTGACAAAATACAGCTGACTTTTTGCTCACGTCGCTCTCTTCCGTTTCATCCTGCTCCTTTCCTTCAACCTCCTCCGCCTTATCCTCGTCCTCCGTCTCATCTTCATCATCATCGTTCTCATCACCACCATCATCTTCATCAGTCACTTCCTCATCATCCGTTTGATGCTCAGTCTCACTGCACTCCGTATCAGCCTCCAACATGGCTCCATCATCTCCAACAGCATCACAAGTCGTTTGACCGCTGCTCCGCGTCACCGTTGCTGGGTTCTCCGCTACTGCACACCCATTTCCACTGTCCATTTTGCGTGGGCCAAGTCCATTCCGTGCATAAATTTCAAGTGAATAGTTAGCTGTGCTTCTTCGGGGTCTATGGGTAAGGATATTGGTTTCATTTTGGTTTGTCGATGATCTCCCTCTCTGTCCAGACACAGTCGGCACCGTGGATCCCAGCACAGGGGGGACCACCGTCTCAGTAGTCACCAAAGGTAAAGGGGGTGGCTCAGGCGGAGGCAAGGGCACCTGCTGAGGTGAGGGTTCAGTGTCTCTCGGTGGCCCCTCCTCCATTCCAGGACGATGATGCTGTGCTAGAGTAGGCTCCGCTGCCGTTCGCCGTGGGTCAAGAAGTGGTGGCCAGGTCACTGATCCCCCTTCGCCTGAGCCACCCCCTTTACCTTTGGTGACTACCAAGACGGTGGTCCCCCCGGTGCTGGGATCCACGGTGCCGACTGTGTCTGGACATCCGTGCTCCATTCTTCAACCTCTCGACTTCCGCTGCTCTCTCTTGCATAATTTTCTCTGCATTGCATTGCGTGAAGGATTCTGTTTCGTTTCGTTTTGAGAGATGCTTTGGTGTCAGGGTTGTTAGTGCTACCAATGCTGATCCGCAGTGATCTCTGTTCCAGGGACAGCAGATCAATTTCATGATCTGGTGCTTTGCGACGAGTTTTCTGCTGGACTGTGCCAAGGACATCACCTGCTGCACTCCTGACCACTTCCATAAGCCTCCGGGATCTTTCCTGCAGGCCGGTATTGCCTTGGACCTGATCGGCAGCTAGCAGCTCACTGGCCAACTTCTCAGCATATTCCTCTTGGACTTGTCCTTCGGCTAGTTTGAATGTGTTGAACTTAGGCGCCTGCAGATCATCTTTCTTCCTCTGTCCAAATATTCCATATAGCCTCTGGAGGTCCAACCGCGCAACAACGAGCCTGTGGTCAGACGAGAGGGTGCATCCACCATAGCTACGACTGTCAAGGAGAAGCCGCCTCTGGGTAGATTTACACAGCACGTAATCTATTTGGTTATACACAGGAACAGTAGTAGTTAGTGCGGGGCAGGTTCTGGGCCACTTTTTGACCTTTGACCTTTGGGCCAAATAAGGCACACTGTGTCGGTCGTGCTTGGTCTGGCCCCGGGACTTCCCCCAGGGTTTGACCTTTGACCTTTGGGTTAAATAAGGCACACTGTATCGGGCGCGCTTGGTCTGGCCCCGGGACCCCCCCAGAGTTTGACCTTTGACCCCTGGCATGCCATAAATGTGCCATAAAGGTTCTTTTCGCCATAGGTGGCGAACGTGCACTTGTGCACGTTCGGTGCATTCGCACCGTGGAGTAGTAAAATACGTACTATTCCCTGATTTGCACATCGTAGATGTGCATTGCATGCAGTGAATGACATATTGCGCATGCGTGCATACGCACGCGGAGGGTGTGACCTTCAGTGGTCCTATGCGTGTGGAAAAGACGCAGTGCAATACAAGGTGTACTAGTACACGTGTCATTATACTACTCCCTGATTCGCACTTCGTAGCCTGATGTGCAGCAAACAAGTAAGTGTTAGTTAGTTCACGTGCCATGCACTCGTTTTATTCGCACATCATAGATGTGCACTGACAAGTTGCCCATACAGAGCATGCCTAATCGGTTTTTCGATCGGTTAAGAGAATGTTCAAATTCGGCCATATTATGAGCTCCAAGATCAGAATTCGGCTCGACATAGTACTTGAAGTCACCGTTCCCATTACGTCATGTACATTTACATACACCCTGTTGAAGCACTGAAGCATCGGTTTTCGGCGAATTCAACATGCGAATTTTTGAACATTCGGCGAAAAGATGGGTAATTTCTTCAAAAACCACTTTTTTCCGCGAATTTTTCGGCCGGCCGATTTGGGAAATGCCTACTGTCCATGCAGGTGCAATAGATGCATATTTCTATTTTGATCGGAATTCAGTTAGAATCAACCGGCTACGCCCGCAGTATCATGCATCAAAACAATTATTGAAGGGGTGTCACAGTGAAGCAGTGTTGCTACGCACCACAAATCCCCTCTGCACTGTACCGAATCTATACTGGAGAATCCAGAGTGGCCAGCAAAGAGTCACAACCCGCGGGTATCCAGTCACACTAAGGCATGTCCACCATTCCCCACATATTCACCGTAACAAAACACAATACTGTTTACTATAATACACTTTTATTTAAATTGACTTGGATGAGTCTGTAGAAGAGAACACAATGCACGCACACGCACGCATGCGCGGACACACACACGCACACACACACACATCTAGGTTATAGTGCTATACACGTATCTAGGGTTTAGGAAGCACGAGAATATGTCGAAGCACCCACACATACCCCTTCATGCAGTGTACTTCAGTAGCCGAACACATTACGACCGCTCAGGACCATCACAAAACACATTACGACTGCACTGTTACTACACTACACACACAGTTACTACACTACGCCTGTTACAAGTACTTACAAATAATTTTGAAAACAAATGGCACATCCCGAAGACGGCAGCTCGCTCCAGACCTTCATACATACATCATCATCATCTGTAAAACCAAGCATGAGCGCACACAAACACTATTAGTGTCACGAATACGGAAGCAGGGTAAGACAAGAGGATACGAAACAAGTAAGTATCGCTATAACGAGGGGGATAAGTATACATGTAGACAGAGCAGTGCTTACTTACAGGGTCCTGATACGCTCCATGGCGTCCCGGTAGTCGGACTGCAACAGCAGCCCGACCTGCCGGCCCTCCCAGTAACGGGTTCGATGGGCCGCACCCGCCAGGTGTGCGGCCACGGCTTGGCCTCCCACCAGCCTTTCTCCACTGTAAAAACGAAAGAAACCGCAGAAAGCACAGTGTCATAGAGCTCTTTTGTTGGGGGAGAGAGCTAGGAGCACTGCACACTTACCATTTGTCACAATATATTATGAGAAAGAGGCGGCGCTTGACGCACCGCCTCAGGTGCTGAAACAGGGGTATAACCCCTGTAAGTTCCACACCGCAGTGACATGTGAAAGCCATACTGTAATGATACTGAAGTGAAGGTGTGAACCGCAAAGCAAGGCCTTTACCTTCTTCCTGTCGAATTCGTTCTCCAGCTGCATAACGACATCATCCGCTAAAATCCAATCATACCAAGTAATGCAAAGGTCATCAGTTGACCTTTTGGACTTTTCAACTCTTATCCAAAACCACCAAGAGGAAAAAAAACAGGATAATAATAATAATCTTTATTTCAGGATTACCCAAAGGCTAACGCCTATCTGGGGATGAAGAAGACGTCAGTTGTAGAAGCGTTTGTGGAGGAGTTGTTACATTATTCTCAGTAAATAGATATGGCTGATACATTCGGTGTAGACGTGGACGACCGGTCGTGGTCTCTCACCACGGGTCCTTTACTAATAGAAAGGCGGACGCCAATAAGAACTGTTGTGGACTTGGCAGATCAAAACGCGCAGCAAGAAATTTGGCACGTCGATGGTAGACTCCATCGGGAGGACGGACCAGCTCTTGTTGATAGTAGGGGAGTGTCCGCCTGGTGCTATGGAGGTCGCCTTCATCGCATTAATGAACCTGCTTGGATAGGACGGGGTAGCATCGAGTACTACCTCAACGGCGTCTAGAGCCGGCGGTCCTGCAGTCAGTTATTGTGACGCCACATACTGTATTCTACGGTGGTATCACCACGGAAGGCTCCACAGGGAGAATGCGCCAGCGGTGATACGCAGGGAAGGTAACAATCGTGTACGGGAGTGGTACCGATACAACCTTGGGCATAGGGAAGATGGACCTGCTTTCATCTCTCAGGAGGAGGAGGGTGTCTATCAGTGGTACCTCAACGGGGTGTATTACGGTGACCACCATCAAGACCAGGCAATACACCCCATGGAGCTGCAGTACACCAATGTAGTACCTACTAAGGTAGACTCGTCAGCAATAAGTCATGAGTCCATTTGTGTGATTTGTCAGGATACCCTGGACCGTCCTCTATCCAAGTTGGAGTGCGGTCATGAATTTCACTTCCACTGCATCAAGGAGTGGATCAGTTCTGCCCCCAGCCCTACTTGCCTAACCTGCCGCTACTCCATGACTGCTGAGGACTTGGTTGAGTTCTTGTAGTAATACATGACACAGCTGCATGTAGGCGACTACGAATGACCAGTCATGTGCTACAGACGGACACGGACACGCCACCCTAAGTAGCCATGAGCGGCTCTTTGGACAAGGGCAACAAAGCACCCCGTGGGCGGCCAAGGTTGACACTAGCCACAAGTCTGCTCGCTCAGTTGAATAAGCTGGGTGTGCCCATGAAGACCATGGAAGACCTTTCCAGGTGCCGGCAACAAGCAGAGGACAAGACAGACTGGAAGAAACTGTGCAGCTCGACACTCGAGGACAAATCAGTATCAGCAGCTACTACACCTTGCTGATGATGCTCACAAGACAGAAGTGGGAAAAACACCGAATTTCTTTATTTAGTGCTCAACTACGCGAAATGTGTTATTATTATTATACATGTTCAACTGTACTCAGTCTGGCTGACTGCCATTCTCTACCACACATTACCGGACACTGTTGTGGTTGTCGTCGTTATCGTCGTCGTCATTGTTGATGTTGTTGTCGTCGTTATCGTCGTTGTTGTTGATTTTGTTGGTGGCTGTTGCTGTCGGTTGTTGTCGGTTGTTGTCGTTTGCTGTTGGTTGTTGTTGGTTGTTGTTGATGTTGTTGTCGGTTGTTGTCGTCGTTATCGTCGTCGTTGTTGATGTTGTTATTAGTTGCTGCTGTCGGTTGTTGGTTGTTATTGGTTGTTGCTGTCGGTTGTTGGTTGTTATTGTTGATTGTTGTGGGTTGTTGTTGGCTGTTGGATGTTGTTGTCGGTTGTTGTCGGTTGTTGTTGGTTATTGTTGGTTGTTGTTGGTTGTTGTTGGGCGTTGTTGGTTGTTGTCGGTTGTTGTCAGGTGTTGTTGGTTGTTGTTGGTTGTTGTTGTCGGTTGTTGTCGGTTGTTGGGTGTTGTTGTCGGTTGTTGGGTGTTGTTGTCGATTGTTGGGTGTTGTTGTCGGTTGTTGGGTGTTGTTGTTGGTTGGTGTTGGTTGGTGTTGGTTGTTGTTGGCTGTTGTCGGTTGTTGTCCGTTGTTGTTGGTTGTTGTTGGTTGTTGTTGGCTGTTGTTGGTTGTTGTTGTTTGTTGTTGTCGGTTGTTGGTTGTTGTTGTGTGTTGTTGTTGGTTGTAGTTGGTTGTTGTCAGTTGTTGTTGGTTGTTGGACGTTGTTGTCGGTTGTTGTCGGTTGTTGTTGGTTGTTGTTGGTTGTTGTTGGCTGTTGTTGGTTGTTGTTGGTTGTTGTTGTTTGTTGTTGGCGGTTGTTGGTTGTTGTTGTTGTTTGTTGTTGTTGTTGGTTGTAGTTGGTTGTTGTCAGTTGTTGTTGGTTGTTGGATGTTGTTGTCGGTTGTTGTCGGTTGTTGTCGGTTGTTGTTGGTTGTTGTTGGCTGTTGTTGGATGTTTTTGGTTGTTGTTGGTTGTTGTCAGTTGTTGTTGGTTGTTGGATGTTGTTGTCGGTTGTTGTCGGTTGTTGTCGGTTGTCGTCGGTTGTTGTTGGTTGTTGTTGGCTGTTGTTGGCTGTTTTTGGTTGTTGTTGGTTGTTGTCGGTTGTTGTCGGTTGTTGTGTTTTAATCGTTATTTTGTTCATTACCCAGGAGGATGTTGCTATGATCCAGTACCATTTTTTCGCATATATGAGACATGTTTGTGTAACGTTAGTGTGACGTGGGGTCTGCTGATTGGATGTGAGGTGGTGAGAGTATGCTGATTGGCCGATAACAATTAGTGGAAGGGATAAAGTAATGCGCTGCTTGTGCAGCGTAACCAAACACATGGTCTGTGGGAAACACCCTAGTAAAATAAATAAAAATAATAATAACATGAATTGCCACCGGCACTTGAGAGACTCGAGCCCCGCCACCTTGTTCAAATCGGACTTGGTAGCTTCATACTGGAACTTAATCTTCTTCTTTTTGAGGTATGACCGTACAAAACGCGCTTGGATTTTTTCATTTTATTTTATTTTATTTTTTTTTTTATTTTTTTTTTTTTTCATTGCAACTTTTTTTAGCAGATAGCAACTTTTTTAGCAGACTCGTGAAACAACGGTGAATCTGGAACGAATAAATGGTCCATGTCAAAGGCATGACGAGTCTCGAAGTCTTCACATTCACGATGGAACCTTGTCATGATTGACGCATTCCTTGATGGTGCGCACATGAAATCACCCTGGCTCATCTTTTCCAACTCCATTCTTTTCACATCCTGCAACCCATACCCTACTAGTATCAGTGGGGATGCTAGAATTAGAAGAGGCAAGGCAGCACTCTTCCGTGGATGTATTACTCGACACAACACCACCCATACTTGTTTTCTAGAAGTTTTGACTATAATGATATATTGCAGCAGGAAGTAGTATACAGTCAAATAGGATAGGATAAGAATGAATGATCAACTGTCTGATAAAGAATGCAGTTCATTAAAGACTTATTGGAAGGTCTCTACCAGCTGATCGTCATGTTGGACGGCGACACTGCATAATGATATGAAGCTCTCAGTTAGCTGTTTCAGTTCCGTGGTAGAAAGTGTCATGTGTGCGTCCAGAGAACGATGAAAACATCTGGGGTCCACGTTGATGCAGACGATTGGAGCAACAGCAAGACGTACCTTCAACGCTTGCTCGTCAATGTCGAGGGAGACTGCCCCAGGGTAGATGAAAACATCTTGTTCCACATCCAGTTCGAACCAGCTGGTCGGGACTAGCTTGCTTTCACCGTTGATGTACACCCGACATTGACCGTAGGACGAACGTGATGGGTAGAAGTTGGTCTTGATCTTCTCCACACGTCCTCTTCGGAGAGTGTCACGGAGCGATGGACAAGTCTTGATCAAGTTCGTAATGATGAACTCAGTGGACTCATTCAGTTCGATGTAAACCTGTCCTTGAGCATCTTTGCGAGCTGTTGCCGTACTACCACAGGCTGGTAGAGCTCCTGAAGGGAAGTACATCTTATAACCAGGCTTGTAGAAGGATCTACCTGATGACTTGTAGGACAGTTGCATGTCCTCCTGAAACCCATCTACCACAATCTCTTTGTGGAGCTTGGTAGGAGCAGGTGACACATAGCGACGCTTAGCCGGTACTGCCTTCGAAGAGAGCACAACTTGAGGAGGGTCAGCAGGAAGAGCGGAATTCTTCCTCACCCGCCGCTCGTATAGGTTATCCATCTTCCAGGAAGCGAAGGGAGAACAACTCATCAGCACTGTATTCGATGAACGAATGACTCGACTACAGGACAACCACCCGTATTTATACAAGGCAGAGACGGAGGCGGGTTGAAGTGATAAAATATGTGTCAGCTAGGTCAACCAATCACCATCAAGCCCACCAAAAACATTTGACCACTCAGCATTGAGCCCACCAAAAACATTTGACCAACCAGCATCAAACCCGCCAAAAGTATTTTGTCCAATCAGCGGCATGCCCACCAAAATCATATCTCATCTTAAAGATTCCTTACATGATACCGCCACTTTAGTGAACTGATACAGTATGGAAATAAGATCAGAGTCAAACGTGTGCAAGTTCTGAATCACGTGATCAAGTGAATAGGTTTCCCAACAATAGGCATCAATCAATGATACCATAAGAGATGTATCAGATGGAGATAAAATCAGCAAATTCGTACGCAACGTGGACAGTTGAGAAGAAGACACCATCCTGGTCGACTCCATGAGACGCAGTACATATAGGAGTGGAAAATGCTGAGGAAGAGGTTTCATGATTCGACTGAACCTCAACCATGATACATTGCTACGAGGTAAGTAGGAACGCAGTTTACGTAGTACATCCACATTCGTATCGTATACTATGCAGGATAATGCTATAGCATAGTTTATACTCTTGTACAAACAGGATTTTTTCATCGCAAGTATCTGCTCCCGAAGAGTGTGTACGCAAAGCTGATCGGATAAGAGTTCAGTTTTCGAAAGAAAATGCAAAAGATGACGATCCACACCGCTTAACCGCTCATGTACCGCGTAAGGCTTCTTCATCAAACTACATCTCCTATGCACATCATCTTCAGGGAAGTAAATCACCGCCATGACAAGTCCACACGAAGAACACACGTATCTTCCTTCATGTAAAACATGATCAAGATGTTGACACTGTTTTTCCTCCCCGTATTGATCTTCTTCTTCTTCTTCTTCTTCTTCTTCTTCTTCTTCTTCTTCTTCTTCTTCTTCTTCTTCTTCTTCTTCTTCTTCTTCTTCTTCTTCTTCTTCTTCTTCTTCTTCTTCTTCTTCTTCTTCTTCTTCTTCTTCTTCTTCTTCTTCTTCTTCTTCTTCTTCTTCTTCTTCATCCTTCTCATGAAGTCTCCTTTCACGTACATAAGCAGGTAAGATCTTAAATTCAGAATCCATCTTCACTCCTCACCAAC
>NC_088655.1:7201632-7359632 GCF_964019385.1 Sycon ciliatum | reverse complement strand
CGGCGGCATTTTTTGTTGACGTAATCTTTTCGACGACGCACGCGCTGCGAGTCCTTTGGAAAGTTTTGCCTCGTGCACTTGGCCGGGCTTTACATTACAAGGTCGGTACCTAGCACGTGCTCTCCCACTGCTCTGTGGCAAAATGCGCGTTCTTCTGAAAAAAGGTGACGTCAACAAAAAATTCCGTCGCGGGCGGGGGTATCTGCAGATTGTGCAGAAGAGATCCGGAGTTGCACACTCTTGTCTATCTACTCTTGCTTGTATTGATGTTGCAGTGCCTACATGTATTTGTATTTTTGTATATTTAAGGATTTCCCAAAGGCTTTGGGCCTGTCGAGGGGATCTCCTGCGAGAAGAATGAAATGACAACTCTATGTAGAGGGAGCAGGTCATCGAGGATAGGCTAAGGAAATAGATCGAAGAATACAAAATCTTGTGATTAAGGAGTTGGGATACCGTCAGTGTAATGAATATATCGGTGAAATTGCTGATAGAGAGAATGCTTGGCTTCGGGGAGGCTGGTTATAGAGGTAAGAGAAGGCGGTAGGCAATTCCATAGCATTGCAGCTTTGTTGGAAAAGAGGGAAGAAAAACGCCTACCGTGATAATTGATGTTAAGTTTGTTTGGTCTTCTTGGACTTGAAGACAATGAAAGGTAAAAATGTTGAATGTGTTCTGGAGATATATGTATAAGTTGAAATAGAGTAACAAGAGCTGATACTTGTCTGTGCAAGGACTCTAAGTCACAAAGGGCGTTTAACTGGGATTTCGTTTCGCATCTATCTACATTGACTTTTTTACGTAGCAAATACTTCCTAGCTACTCTGGCTTGTAAAATATTTAAACGCTCCAGCTCAGCTTTGGTGATGGCATAGGACCAGGCCGAGGTGGCGTGTTCCAGGGCGGGTCGGACAAAACCTTTATATAGAAGTAGCTGTATCCTGGTTAACCCCTTATCCATAGCTGAGACTAGATCTTCCATGCAGTTTTCTCCGGAAGTCCACATTTGATCCCGAGTACACATTCTATACAATTTAATGGCATTATAAACATGAAAGAGCACAGTGTCAAGGAGCATAATTTGAGCATAATTTTAGTGATTTTCAGAGCATATTGCAAGCATACTGAAAAGCTTAATCCGTGGGATTTTCGAGCATTATCCGCCGACGTCTATGTATGTGGCCGGCTGTGTTTGATGGTACGGTACGGTACGGGACAGATACGGGATAGCGCCAGGCGTGACACAAACACACAAACACACAAACACCAAATTATAGCTGTGTGGACCCTCGCTAGCGCAAGACGTTACTGAAGTAACGTCTTCTGCATAGCTACGGGAATAAATAGTCATGTACACAGTGTTTTGTAATCGTGGCATGCTTCAAACATAATTATGTATTTCCTTCCTGAGACAAGTGTGAAGATAAAAGTCAATTGTAACTGAGCAGACCAAGTAGGAAATTCACTCTGCTACTACACCAACTAATACACCTACCAATCCGTGGCATTAATGTCTGAGTCATGGCACCTGCATGAAATACAATCCATGACCTTAATTTCTGAGTCATGGCACCTGCATGGAATACCATTAAATTTCAACAAGACGACTTTTTAAACGAGAGAGCTTGGAAGCTCAGGGTCCTACGCTATGCTTTTTTGCCTTGGTGACCTAGGCAAAAAAAGCATAGGGATGTAATAAATTTTTCATTTCTCCTATTTTTGGTTCAAGACATAACCTGGGATTCGAACCCGCACTATCGCCCTGCATGCATCCCCCGATACACTTCGCATACATACTAATTCTTCCAAGTTGCTTCACGTTATGATCTTGCATTTGAAAACCCTATTTGAATGGACTTCTTTTCAATTATTTCTCTTTGAAAGGGTGCAGGTTTTCGCGCTCTGAGGCTCCCACAGTTTCTCGCCAGGAAAACCGGCATCAGGCCCAATTTGGCTTAAAAGCCCAATCAGTATCTGACAGTTGGTAGATGGCCCTAAACCAGAACATGGACCTCGCACTGCTCGAGCTTTCCGCACTCCACACGCTGGCCCAGCAACTCCAAATCAAGAAGTGGAACTAGCTGCCCCGCGCGGACCTTGTTGCCGCCCTCAGGAACTCCGGAATCAGAACGCATCCGCCACACCATGGCTCTCCAGGTATGGATGCACTGATAGGCACAATTACCGATCTGTCTTCAACTATTTCCACTCTAACTACCGAGATGGTTTCTCAGCGAACAGAAAGGGATAGAGAAATAGTATGCATGAAGACAACCATTGACGAGCTCACAGCAAGAGTTCTGCAACTCGAAGAGGGCGCGAGTCGCCAACGGCTGCATGTAACACCCTCAATCGTGAACATCCCCGGGAGACCCCCGTACCAGCCCCATGACGTACTCCAGTGTAGCATTGCATAGTACAAGTGGAATACAGCACGTGCCACATTCTCATCTACATGTAGACGGAGATCTACAACAAATGGGCCACAACTCCACAGGTGCACGACCAACCAACACCAGTGCTGGAACTGTTCAAAACCAAACTGGTACGGGAACGAGTTCGAATGTCAACAACGCCCAGACAGACTCGGAGTGGAAAACGGCTAACTACCGAAAAAGCAAGCCCACCAAAGACGGCTGGCCACAATGCATATTCAAATAGGGCTTTCAAATGCAAGATCACAATGTGAAACAACTTGGAAGAATTAGTATGTATGCGAAGTGTATCGGGGATGCATGCAGGGCGCGCGATAGTGCGGGTTCGAATCCCAGGTTATGTCTTAAAAAAAGGAATTTTTTAAAGAATTTATAACATCCCTATGCTTTTTTGTCTAGGTCATCAAGGCAAAAAAGCATAGCGTAGGGCCCTGAGCTTCCAAGAGATATCCTTAGCTAAAAAAACGCTAACGTAAACGCAAACCTTTCCGTACTTCGGATCGTTCAAGCTGACTTTTCCCTTAGCACAAAGTACGTTATAGTTCAGACGAAGTAGTCGTGACAACCATGGCGATATGAATTTTCGTGGAAACATACGCGGGAAATTCAAAATTTTGAACCAGGGATTAGTTTGCTGTCGTTCCGAAAGAATACCTTGGCGAGGTCTTTTACTCTGGAATAGCAAAAGCACGGCGAAAATGAGCTTTCGCTGTTGCCAGGTCCTTGGAAACCCTTTCCTAAACGCAGCACCGAAGACTGTAAGGGTTCTCCAGCTCCAGCACGTCTGGGAGAGGCCGATGAATTTCTTCCTCAGGAGTGCCATGGAACTGGTCCTTTGTTTCCAAGATGGGATAGAGGGGAAAGACACGAAGCAGGGGACGCAGAAATTGTCAACTGAAAGGCAAAACTCGCCAAAAAAGCTAAATGTCACAAGAGGAAGCAATCTCGACTCTCGATCTCATGTCGATCTGCACGACGTGCTTTTCATCTCCCGCCAGTTACAAAACAATGCGAGTTTTTGCATTTTTTGCAGAATTTCCATAACGAACGTCGGCCCGTTATTTTGAGCTCTGTAACGTTTTTCCGTTATCCGATAACGTCTTTTGTCACGGCTGGGAGTGAGTACCGTAAAGGTTAGCGTTATCGTACTTTTGCTAAGGATGTCTAAGGGGTCGTCGCAAAAGTTTTCTGTCGTCCCTGAAACGAACATCGTTCATTTCGTACTTGGACCCCCTCCCCTCCCTCTGAAACGAACACAGCTTGCTATGCTGGACGACGAAAATCGCATGCATGTACATGTCATATGTACAGTGTCGGTTGACTTGCGATTTTGGCTCGCACCCCCTCCCCCCCAAACGAATCATGTTCGTTTCAGGGACGACAAAAAACTTTTGCGACGACCCCTAAGCTCTCTCGTTATTGACCACTTTACAATAGCCCGAGGACTTAGAACTTTTTCCTCAACTTGGAAAAAATCAGAAATGAAAGAAGCCAAACATTGGGATTCGAACACAAACTATCAGATTCTCAGTCAAAGAACTTGGGGAACATACTACAAGTGACAACTGAAAAATTCTGTTTATAGAGAAGTAATGTCCAATGTAAACGGCATATGTACATACTATGTACTATTACAATAGTATTCTTTTCTTCCTATAAACACAGCTAAAAACAGTTTAGGTATGCTATGTCGTGATAAATCTATTATTGCCCTCATAATCGGTCAATATATGAAATATATGGACCTCTTTAATCGTGCAATAATAGATACATATTCAACCTCTCATTGTTGCCTGTATTTATCGCCCGCCATCTCAGATATCTTCAGAACTTTCGCATTTCTGCAATACATTGGAGGACAGCCTGCAGATCGTGTCCTCCAAGCCTGCATCGGTGTTTCTGACAGGCGACTTCAATGCACGGCCCTCCGACTGGTGTCCGTCTGAAAGTACATCACCTACTGGTCAGAAACTACACGAAATCTTCCACTGCTTCGGTCTCAACCAAATTGTTAGCTTCCCGACGCATGTTCCTAACACCCAATGACACGGTTCCTGCCTCGACCTTATCATTACCAATTCTCCCGAATCAATCTGCGACATAGAACCCAGCGCTCCAATGGGATTGTCGGACCACTTACAAATTCTATGTTCTCTACGTTTCCCTCTCCTATCTACTAATCCCTTGCGCGACAATACACCCTCTCAATATCTCCAATGGAATTCTTCCCGCCCCATTCGCTTTAATTTTAACTTCCGTAAAGCACCACCCCAAACTTGGGACCGTATAAACGAACATATCCAATCCTACGATTGGTCACCCCTCAGCGTTATGCCTGATGTCGATGTTGCTCTTGCGTACTTCGAGCATACACTCCAATACATCATTGACCTGTACTTGCCGCATCACGCTCCCACGCACCGGCCTACGTCTCCCTCAATCAGACCCACCATGGACGACACCGCTCTGCGCTCTGCTGTGAAATGGAAGCACGACGCATTCAGTGTTTCCAGGAAGTATCAAACAGCGGATAACCTGGCTGCTTATCGACGCCAGCGTAACCTCGTGAAGGACTTATCTCGACATGATTATCGCTCTTACATCCCCAGCATCAAGTCCACGCTCTCAAGTAATGACCACCCGTCTCTTTCTCAGTTCATCAGGCGACTACGTAAGCCAACTTCCACCAGTGCTCCCATCACCTCAATGCAGAGACCGGACGGCAGTATTGCTCATGATACTAGGGACATTGCAAACTTGCTCAAGGTGCATTTTACCACTGTCGCACCTAGTGACGACCTACGATGGTGTGTGCCATCTCTTGCCGAACACTCTGCTATTCTGTCCTCACTTGATTCCTTCCAGACCTCCCCATCAACAGTGAGGACCGTCATTAACAAGCTGAAAATCAATAAATCACCTGGTTTTGACGGTCTTCCCAATGAAGTTCTTAAGGCCGCGGTCACACATGAAAAGCTTGCACCGCTTTTGCGGAGGCGAAAAGCGGAACTACCGCAGCCGCTTTAGCGGACCACACGATGCAACGGTCACACATACATGTAGACTACTGTGCTCCTCAACGCTCCGCTTTGGCGGAGAGAATGCAAATGCAGCACGTCCTATGAAATTTTAGATGTTCTTGTCCGAGTTGAAGCGACCTTCGCTTGTACAAGTAGAGCTATCGTGGATCGCTGACAGGCTGCTGAAAGTCTCCTGTCAAGTACACTCGTGGATTTGGGGCACATTCACTGCGGCCCAGTCCAGGTGTATTTGAATATTAGTTTAGTTTACATCAATATCAAATTCAGATAGTTTTATAGCAGGGTGTCGTTGCCTCCTCCATGATCCATCATCGACCCCAGCGACTGCGTGGATGCCTGCAGTTGCAGTGAGGGTGTGGCAGAGTACTCTACTACTCCCTGGTTGCAGTCCTAGTGTTGCATACTCTGGTGGACGCATTGCTTGGAGAGAGAAGGAGAGAGTTGGAGATCGTCCGCGATCGGGGCCAATGAGTTGGGAGACGGATCCCTCACCAACTATCCACTCATAACGATGCAGTATTGTTTGCGAGATCTCCAGAACGTACAGTACATAGGCCAAGAAGAACAATATGAAAACTGAATACCAAACGGCAACCAAACAACACCAGAACTCAGCGCAGAAGTAGCACACCAAACTCCAAAGCCATCACCACGCAGGTTCCGCCGAAGCGGATCCGCGATAGAGGAGGTTCCGCTCGCATATTTTTGGCGTAGCGAAATCCAAACTTTCCGCCAAAGCGTAACGTACGCCTCCGCCGTTGCCGAGGCAACGGCGGAAGCGTAAGCTACGTTTTGGCGGAACCGCCAAAAAAGTGCATGTGTGACCGCGGCCTAAACGTCTGGCACCTTCAATTTCGTCTCCTCTCTCCACCATCTTCAACATCTCCTTTGCAAGCGGCGTATACCCACTTGTTTGGAAGTTTGCTGTTGTCACTCCCATTTATAAGAATAAGGGTTCTCGTCAGCACACTACCAATTATCGCCCCATTTCGCTGCTACCAAGTTTGTCGAAAGTATGTGAACGTGTTGTTTACAATATTCTGTATACACATTTCTCATCCGCGCTTTCTCAGTACCAGTCTGGCTTCTGTCGTGGGGACTCGACCTCGCTACAGCTGACCCGCATTTTCCAGGAGCTGTACACTCAGCGACACCAAAGGCGCCATCAAGGTCTCTGCTTCTTCGACTTGGCCAAAGCATTCGATTCGGTATGGCATAGAGGGCTGATCGCAAAACTACGATCGTGCTACCGTGTCACCCACCGCGCCAACAACTGGTTGTCGTCATACCCGAGCATGCGGACCCAAGCCGTGAAAGCAGGCGGCCTGATTTCGGAGGATCGTCCAGTAAATACAGGTGTACCACAAGGGTCTATTCTTGGCCCCCTGCTTTTCTTGATGTACGTGAATGATTTGCCATCCGTTACTCCTGGCCTCTCTCTTTATGCAGATGACACCGCCCTTCACCGCTCAGCCTCCACCGAGCACGAACTAACGGTATCGCTCCAGCAGGGCCTCGATGACGTGGTAAACTGGATGAAGATCTGGAAGCTACAGCCCAATGTCCAGAAGACAAAAGTTTTGTATATTTCTGCAGTTCCACCATCTGCACCGTTGACGTTTCCGAACTTCACCCAGGCCCTGGAAGTTGTAACTTCTCACAGGCGCCTGGGAATCGTTCTTGACTCGAAGCTATCATGGTCCGAACATGCTGACCATATTTGCCTTAAAGCATCCAGAATTTTAGGAACTCTGAAGCCTCATTGCAGTTATCTGCCTCACGACTGTAGATCTCTGTTTTCTCTTTGTATATTTGTCCGATCTTCGACTACTGTGACGTAGCGTGGTGTGGGTTATCAAGCACGATATCAGACAAGCTCGAAGTTTGCCAACGAAAATTATTAAAAATGCAATTTTGCTTGCCCCGTGATTTCTCCTCTGCACAACTCTATGTTCTCGCTCGTGTTTTCCCCCTTTCTATTTGACGCAGTCTCAACAGCAACATAAACCGCCGCAAAGTGAAGCTCACCCTTCTTGCTCACTCCATAAAATACCAATATGCCCCACAACACATACGCTTGCTCAACACCCCCGCACAAGTTACGGCCCAGTACAGCCTTCGACACGCACGCACTTGGCACCTCCCACCCTCCAGAACCGATCGCTGTAAAGACTCCCCACTGTACAAGTCCCTAGAATACTACAATGCCCTCCCTGCTAGCATTCGTGACGTCTCCTTCCGACCTGCTTTCAAACAAGAAATCTGCTCACTGCTGATTAACTCAATCTGCTCCTGCAGCGCTCACCCTCTCCCATACTTGTAAAGTTCAAAGTGATGTAAATCACTTTCCAACTGTTTAACCCACAATCTCACCTTCTCATCAATTTATCTCTTATTGGCGATGGTGCCATCGTGAGAATAAAGAATTCAAAATTCAAATTCAAACATGCTAATTCAAAAGATAAAACTCGAGAAAGTACCAAGGCATCTCTTTCCCTATGACTGGTTTGCGCGGAGCCGTTCAACAAGGGCACAAGTCTCGCTACCTGCAGCTCGCACTGTCCAGTTTACAAAATCTCCTTTGTTTCATTCCTATTCTGACTGGCTCAAGCTATCAAGCCTCGCCCACCACTGCCACAGCATGTCTCAGTTTCGCCAAGTTGTTTGTACTGAGTTGCGTTTTCCTGCAGCACTCACGCGTGTTTAGCTAAACAATGTAATTTCCGCCTATCTCACTTAATTGGCTGAGCTTTGTTTTCCTCCCTGTTCCTTTCTTTCCACTGTTTTCTTGTTTTCTTTTGTACTTTTACCATGGCTGGTTATCGCCCTCATCTCTGGGGTTGCTCCCCACATTAGCAATGCGTGCACATGCTATGAGATTGAGTTTAATAATAATAATAATAATAATAATAATCTTCACTAGTTTGAGGGAAAATGACAAACGGGAAAAGTGTGAAGAAAAAATTGACCGTCACCACCAGGACTCGAACCAGGGACCCTCGCTTGTCGCTAGCGATGCTCTAACCACTGAGCTATGGTGTAGTCGTCATCCCAGCAGAGACTGTTCAACATTTTCTTCAGACTTCGTAACTCACACTTCCTGTGAATCCACACAGGCGGGTGGGACGCAGCCCTCACTGTACCCACACACTTCACATACACTCTAGCACGCGGGGAGCCCCAAGTCATAAAATCTTCACTAGTTTGAGGGAAAATGACAACCGGGAAAATAATAATAATAATAATTTTAATATGGCAATAAGTAGGACGAGCTGAAGCGACATGTGGACTACTTTATTAACAATGTAAACAATGTAATGTAATGTATTATCGTGTCACCCTACCTTGATTGCTATATTATTTCCTTTGTTCTCATTTTGTTCTTTAGTACAACGGTGATTCCTGAAGAGTGTTGTACGAAAACTTGTTCGAATCATCTTTTTTTCCATTGCCCTTTTTCTTCTTACATGTATTTTTCCTTACCCTTTAAGTTGTTTCTTGCATCATCTCCATCGCTTACATTGTTAATAAAGTAGTCCACATGTCACTTCAGCTCGTCCTACTTATTGCAATAATAATAATAATATGAAGTTGATTGTTCCAACTAGGAACACACGCTTCTTGCCGAACTTGACACTTGACTGAACAATCAACTTCATGACTATTACCGCCGAAGTCGCAACTTCTAAGTTCGTATTGTTGTCCCTCACGCGGACGTGCGACTAGTTGTTGGAGGTGACAGCGTTGCGAATAGCTATACTGGCTCTCAACGTCTGTTTATCACAACTCCATGAGCGACTCTGACTCACGCTGCTACCTGGAGCTTCACGAGGTGTTTGTCGCGCTGGAAACAAAGCGTCTCTGTAAGTTTGTATCCCTGGTGATGGTTTGGCCTGGAGAGCAGTATATAAGTGGTGCTTTTCAGGCACAATCTTCCTCAGCCTACTCAAGCTCAACTGATGAGGGGTGAATTCCCCGAAACACTGTGTATTGAGCAGGGAGTGGTGCTTTCTTGCAGGTTTGCCGAGTGGAAGGTGCGACGTGCTCCTCGTGTGCTCCGGATGGCAGTCGTGAGTCAGTCAAGTGTCAAGTTCGGCAAGAAGCGTGTGTTCCTAGTTGGAACAATCAACTTCATGACTATTACCGCCGAAGTCGCAACTTCTAAGTTCGTAATAATAATAATAATAATTTAAAAATTCGACGAGGAGACAATAATTTTAATATGGCAATAAGTAGGACGAGCTGAAGCGACATGTGGACTACTTTATTAACAATGTATGCGATGGAGACGATGCAAGAAACAACCTAAAGGGTAAGGAAAATACATGTAAGAAGAAAAAGGGCAATGGAAAAAAAGATGATTCGAACAAGTTTTCGTACAACACTCTTCAGGAATCACCGTTGTACTAAAGAACAAAATGAGAACAAAGGAAATAATATAGCAATCAAGGTAGGGTGCCACGATACAATGACAGCACTGGAATATCGAGGTGCGATTTCTCACAAAAGCGTGCAGAACACAAGGGTATACAAGTAAGAACTAAGCGTGACAAGTGTGTATCAGCAACAAAAACAAAAAAGTGAGAACGAATGATAATAATAACAATAATAAACAAGAAGGTGACAAAACACATTTAGGCACAAGTGGCAACAACGTTGCCACACTACACAAAAGAACATTATTTGAACAATTTTAGGGTAATAACACTATCTTTCTGGACACACAAATTCGGCTTATGAATGCGCTGACAAACAGCTTCCAAAACTTGTAACTGCAAAAGATAACCATGACGAGCACGGCACAAAACAGAAAAACAGGAATCAGAATAAGTACGACAACAGTCAGTACTAGAAACCAAATGATTGTATACTGAAGACTTATTACGAGACGGACGCACACAATCTCGACTCACGCGCACACCCTCACACTCACTCTCACCCTCACTCAGCTCACCTTTTCCCTCACTGTCCGAATCAGAACCTGCTCCGTCATCCACAGCGGTTCGACTCTCCTCCTCACTTGCATCGTCCTGCGTCTCACCTTCACCACACACGCCAACCGTGAATGCCGTTGCCTTCATGTCAGTCGTCGTCCTTTCCGATTGTTTCCTTTGTATTTTTACCGTGAATTCATAGGTCCGGTTGTAATCTATGAATTCACGGTAAAAATACAGTGCTGACACCAGTGAGCGTGTACTGTGTTAACAAATGCTGTGATGCAAGCGTGAACCACTTTACATGCAGTTAACTGCTCTGACACCCAAGGTCAACTGGCTACTCACTACACTGTCACGTGCTGCATCTGCCACCCTGGCATCTCAGGCATGGTGGTGGCCTTGTACAAGCGAAACTTCCTAAACTGGTTGTGTTTCTCAACACAATTGCATAGCCAGTTTTGTTGCACATCTGCAATCTTTACTTTCTTCTGATTATGTACTTCAAATAGGAAAATGTGTTTTAAAAAGGATCTGGGAACTAATAATAATAATAATATTCGCGGGATCTGAGTTAGCATCACTTTAATGTTCAGAAACACACAAGCTATAGCCTTCGCTTCCGCGGGCCACCACTATGCCTTTACACCTTAGTGGCGAATGCAGACCTAACAAGTGAGTCAGGGGAGAGGAGGTGAGTCTCTCAACCAATCGGTCGTATAACGGCCCATAACCCTGTAAACTGCATCCTTGTTATCCTCACTCCGAGCTGTGAGTACCCAGTTGACCGTGGGTGTCGGCGCAGTTCAACACGCGTCAAAAGTCTTTTTACATGCCCCCTGCTGCCAGCGCGGGTCTCGAACTCGGGACCTCATGATTCGCAGGCAGGCCTGCAAACCAATCGGCCATATGCGTTGGTGCGTCTGGGAACTGCACAGATCAATAAGACCTTTCTGGTTTCTAGGGATGACACCGCCACATGAAAATACCACATGAAAATACCACATGCAAAGACCACATGAAAAGACAACATGAAGAGACCACATGAAGAGACAACATGAAAGGCGTCAGATTCCGCTTCTTTACGGATGCAGAGGAAAATTCAGATCCACCAATTACAGTATACGGGAAAAGGTGAACACCTACTTTCTGCATCAATGTTGCCCTGTTTTCCACACCTCGTGTTCCCAACTCACTGTGGTGTACAGCACAGTTGAAGCAATCCTCTTCAATTCAGGACTTCATCATGATACATATACCTGTTATTGCACAATCATGGTCAGAGAACTCACTCACTGGGCCGGCCTGACTCATTATGTTCGAAATGGTGCAGTACATTTCACTGAATGTTACCTAGGACTGATTCAACGGTTCTATACTTCATTGTAGAGCAATGCATGAGTAGAACTTACAGTGGTGAAGCGGGTAGGACAACACCACAGCTTCCATGAGCAGCATGATGCTCAGCATGCCCTGATACATTCAACAGTAAAGAACAGAAAGCAGCATACAAAAACTATCCATGTCTCGGTGCAGACAAATTTGATTATCGGAATGGGTATAAATTATAAACTCATTTCATAAAAGGTAAGCATAAAACACATTCCCAACCAGTCATGTATTCACTATCCACAGAGACAATGACTCTTTTTTCGTACAGAATCTCCTGCAAACTGAAGTTCTCTTTGAGACCTGAGCAAGCTCATAGATCAAATGAGCCTCTAGATTCAAAAAGGCGGCTTCTGTCATTTTTGAGCATTTTGAGTGATCTATACCCTGGCATTGCTGTATCTCAGCAGATCACTTTGTAAAAACACCTAGGTCTAAAATTGTCATGTTTCACAGAGTTATAGATGTTTCACAAAGTGAGTTATACATGTACATCACTTTATGTGGAAAACACACAACTTTAAAATACATTTTTCTCAGTACTGCGTGAAACGACATAAGCGTGGATCTTCCCAAGTTGTACTTATTGTACTGTTGAGATACCCAATTCAAATAAATCAATACAATAAGTAAGTAAAGTAAATTATCGTGTCTGTTCCCGAAGGGAGCTGACGACGGCCGCTAACACCCGCTAACAATCAATACAATACAAAACAAAAATAGAAAAAACCTCTTTTTCGGATCTCGAGGCTTAAGTTGTGTTGCAAGATAGTTTGAAGTAGACATTTGCACACAAGTAAACTAACACTAGCATACAGGGAGCACACATGGTGTATTGAGCACATTCAATTTTACAAGCATCAGCTTGGCGAGCAGCAGTGGACTGACTGGCTTGATCAGAGTGTGACTGGCTGGCGGAAGGAACGCTCTCTGCCGAGTCTGATTGAACAGTAGAGAAAGTGAATTAAGAAACTATCCATGCCTCTGTGCAGAAATATTCGATTATAGGAATGTGTATCAAATCCTAAAGGTAGGCATAACACACATACGCAACCAGTCATGTGTTCATTATCCACAGAGAAAAGTATTCTTTTTTCGTATAGTATCCCATGCAAACAGAAGTTCTCTTTGAGACCTGAGCAAGCCCATAGATCAAGTTGTGTTGCAAGATAGTGTGAAGTAGACATTTGCACACAAGTAACTAGCAGTAGCATACAAGGAGCACACATGGTGTATTGAGCACATTCAACTTTAAATAAGCGACGAGGAGATAATAGCTTTCCCTGATGACTGTGTCATGAAAAATGATTAGGAAATTTTGCATTTTGATTCATCATATTATTCTCTTTTTTTTGTTTCGTAACGTCCGCCTTACTAATACTATTCTTGACTTGTTTTATCGGCTGAACGCGTCCTTATCGACATCAAGTTTTTAAGTTGTGCATTCGCCTCATAATGCATGCTGCCAGAACACTCTGGTTGACAAATTTAACCACAAGCAGAGACGGAAGAGCACCGAACTATCCAAGTATGTCTGGAAATTGACGGAGAGACAGGAAGACTACTCGATCCAGTTGAGTATTTCAGAACGAGCACGAGCCTACAGCAACATCAGCAAGACGTGCCAACTTTGCCTCTCGGAGAGGTTCCGATCATAACCGCAGATAGAGAAACATGCCTCAACAATAGAAGCGAGCTCATCTCGAAGTGTAGACATTCCAACAAATTCTCGCTCGCAAACTACACTGGGGTCACTTGATGAGATAAGCGGTGTTTTCACACGCGCACGCAGGCACGCACGCATGCACACGATGTCTCTCTCTCATGCACCCACATGTACACCCTCACTCGTCCACTCTCACACCAAACCACATATTGCGCCATTATCCACACTGGTATCCGCTATGTAACACAAACTACCCAGCCCTTTGGCGTGACACACCTCCCACTGAAACCTACATAATTCCTACGTCGGCTCTACATGTATCTCCCATCTTGGTTATAGCAATATACCTCAGCCATGACACTTGCATTTATATTACGCACAGTGTATTCCAGCGCTGATGTTATCTCCTCAAGCTTCGTGGTTGCAGCACTGCCTTAGCCTACATTACAATTACCCTATATAACTAGCGAATAGCATTATTATGTTTTATCGTCTGATGAGTGTTTTTTGAAACACGAAACTTGGAGTTAAGGGAAAGGTTTTTGGTCTCTGTTGTTCTGCCTTGTGTGGTAAGCTCTGCCCTGGGTGGTAAGCTCTGCCCCTTTTGAGGTATTGAGCACTGTTTGCAGCGAAGACTACAGACACTTTGTCTAGTTTTCGTTTATAAATAGATATCGATATTTACGGATGACCCCTAATACTGACATACGAGAGAGCTTGGAAGCTCAGGGCCCTACGCTATGCTTGTTTGCCTTGATGACCTAGGCAAAACAGCATGGTAAATCTTTCATTTCTCCAATTTTTTTCCAAGACATACCGTATTTCCTCGATTATAGGTTACGCCTTTTTACACTAAAAAGCAAGGGCGAAAAAGGGAGTGCGACTTACAATCGAGCATGACTTACTGCTGAAGTTAATATATCGAAACAATATTGCTCAAACCTGGAAATGGGGGTGCGACTTATAATCGCCATGATTCCGTGATTTTCGGTTGGTTGCTTTTCTAGTGAACTCGCTATATTGATATAATGTGAGTCTGATAGACCAGGGATCAGCTCCACTAACGCTACGTGTATAGATTTTCTGCGTGACCGTATCGTTTAAATCTGGCCGGAACGATCATCTCATGTTTGCTCGGCATTGTCACTTTAGATTGAAGTTTCAACACTCCCTAAGCCAAACCCACAGTACTGATTGAGGCGGGGAGGTAGAAAAGAACATTCGCCCTTGTCCCGACGAAATGGTGCAAGGAATGTGGGATAATACGTCCCGGCCAACAATACAATCAAGTGGCAACCCGTTAACAATTCTTACCCGGTATCAACAGGTTGCATCCCCGAGTTCCAACTGAACAATTGCTGACGCCACGGCTTCTAGTGGTTGTCTGTTGGCACCAATAAACTTCGGGCCTTGGTCAGAGGTTTCCTTTTCCAGCTCCTTGGGTAGGCGGTCGGCAAAATCCTCTGACAACAATGTAGCGGCGGATCCTGTATCAATCACAGCGTCCAATGGACATCCATTCACCGCTCCAGGCACCAACATGTCCGCACGCTCACTCGCATGTTCAAAGAAGACAGAACACATAGATTAGGCTATTGTTTTCTGCCGCAGTCTAAGTTTTGCAGATACTGACTTCAACCCCAGGGTTCCAGTTCCCGGGAAAATCTACAAAAGCGGATGCAAACGACCCCCCGTATTTTGGAGCACAGCCTTGAAGCTGTCCTCTTCGTTAATAATGACAACTCTTGGAGTAAGTTCTCCGACAGACTGAGAATCCGCCGAAAAGGGCACTAGACTAGAGCCATTTCGTCGCTAAAGAGCGGTAAAAACCGTACTCTTCTGCTCTGCTCTTAATCCCCTGAGTGGTTTCTCTGACAATTTCCCAGGGCATGGGGCATACTCCTCCAGCTCATAAGGTTCCAATGGGTCCCTCGGGATCATTGTGTTTTGAACCATTATGTTGGGGGTCTCGACGCCCAGAGCTTGGAAGATAATCAATCAGGCTTCCGGTAAATTCCGGGCATGGTCATCGCAGAATTAGAGCTTTCCGATCTCTAAAGAGCGGTAATAGCACCAGCTACATTCCAGAGGCTAATTCATAGGTTTCTTCTGAGAACTCGCAAGGCCGAGGGCTCAGCAATAATCAAACAATAGTCAGTCTGCAATCAGCCACATGCCCAGAGGTAGCAAGTGCTGCAAAATGCATCAATTTGCAACAAACACAGACTTGTGGATTTTTCCAATTCTTCCTTACCGGCAAGGTCAGGGGACCAGCGAGGATCGCACTATAGGGGCGTCGATTCCACTCCCACCGATGGGGCGGTAGAAACCTACAGCAATGGCTTCAGCTACAATAGCTGCACGAGCATGAGCAGCTGCTGAGACAGCGCAGGAGGTAACAGCAGCTCTTTTTCACAGCAGCTGCTGAACCATAAGGTCACAAACACAAAAACACAAAAAAACACAAACCACAAGGACAGCAGGAAAACTGCTGCCACTGTGCCAGCTTCGCCATACAGGTCAAACTCTCCATTGACGCCATGATCAAACCCTTGACTTGGCGGCGCTCCACATCTGTTTTCAGAATGCGAATGTCCATACCAAGTGACACAAACCAATATAATGGATATACGACGCCACGTGAATTGTCGTCAAACTTACGATCACGAGAAACAGCCCAAGAACAACCATACCTTCTTCTTGATATCCTTGAAGTATCGTAGAAGTCCGGTCATTCGCGGATCGGGCATTCGGCCCGTCCATTCGATCGAACGACTGGGCCATCACAATGTCATAATCATCAATGTCTCTCTCGTTGACAGCACGCAAGGTGTCGGATCCTGTTCCCTGCGCCAAATGTCGTATCAGGTCGGCCCGTGGTTAGATCCACGGCTTCGGTTCGACATGAACTAACTTACTAATAACCTTCACATTACAAGGCCGTGTAGTGGTGGCCACTTGGAGATAGTCCCACCAACAGAATTACTCTTACGCACGCACGCACATATTATACCTAGACATACTCTCACACACACACACACTCAGGCATAATTATACAGACACGTACACTCACACCAGCGTTCAGGTTTATTCACATCTTCAAAGGAGCTGCTAACTTAGTTCAAGAAACGATACTGAGAGCACAAGGCAAGACAGACGAAATCCGAAGCTTCCGCCTGAAGGCGGAAGGTAAGAGAGGGAGAGAAAGAGAGACAGAGAGAGAGAGGGAGAGAGAGAGAGAGAGAGAGAGAGAGAGAGAGAGAGAGAGAGACGGAGAGAGAGAGAGAGAGAGAGAGAGAGAGTGAGAGAGAGTAAGAGAGAGAGAGGGAGAGAGAGAGAGAGAGAGAGAGAGAGAGAGAGAGAGAGAGAGAAGAGAGAGAGAGAGAGAGAGAGAGAGAGAGAGAGAGAGAGAGTGAGAGAGAGTAAGAGAGAGAGAGGGAGAGAGAGAGAGAGAGAGAGAGAGAGAGAGAGAGAGAGTAAGTTACATTTATAAAGACAGGTAAGTCTAACAAATGAGGACTGAGACCTCTACAACAGGGTTTTTACGCCTGAAAGCAGGTGCATGATTTAACAAGCAGGTTGTCAGTCTAGATTTTATGCGCAGATGGAGAAAAAAGCGCAGAATTTTTGTAATGAGATGAAAAGCAGAAATAATAAGAAATAATAAGAAAAGATGAAATGAAAGCCTGCTCACAACCCCGCCCAGCCTTGCGAACTGGGTATGGTGGATTAAGAACCCGGTTCAACGCTCGAGCAAGCGCTCTCCACTCAAGGTGTTCACAGCAACTGATAGGAACTCATATGGGGAAATTATAGAAAAGAAATAATAAGATAAAGAGAATAAATTTCAACGCACCTCAATAAACGGAGCCCCACATACAGTACCTCAGAAAAGTGGATCTTCCGACCAGTGTTTTTGTTGACGCCGCAACCAGATGATGTAGCTGCTTCGCAGAGACGTCTTACTGCACAAATTACAAATAAATTTTATTCTTCGATTAGAAAATCCAAGCGCTTTCAGAGCCCTCCGAAGAGAGTCCGGGATGAAACCACGCACACCTACCTCAACCGAAAAAGAAACGACCTGCCACCCGTTTGCTCGGCATTGATCGGCCAGATCCGCATACCGCCTGTCCTTCCGCGAGTTACTGACACTGAATCTGTCCTCAGCACAAACTGTCAACTCCATCCAGAATACAATCCTACGACTCGTAGAGTACAGAACTATATCTGGTCTTAGGGTGGTAAGTGCAACACAGCTAGGGAAAGAAATCTTTGCACTAACTGAGTCGACAAGAAGTTTCCAGTCTGAGGCCGCTGACAGGAGATCAGTCGTAACCAACTTTCGTCTGGGCTGAACGCGAACTGGCTTCTCTCCCGCCTTGCAAAACGAGATGAAGTCAAGCTCATTTGAATTTTCGGTTTGTACGGTGTTTGCAGCAGTGCGGATTCGAATCTCCTCACGCATGTTCCTGACGATGACCCCGAGTACGTTGTCGTGCCTCCAGGTGTAACGTCCCTGGTCCAGCGCTACGCGACAAGCGCCAAGCACGTGGCGCGTAGTACAGGCCCAGGTACGGCACAAACTACAGTACGGATCCACTACGGTGTTTCCCCAACGGCGTAGGTTCGTCGGAGAAGGTAGCACGTCGAGGGTTGATGCGAGAAGAAATTTCAAATCCTTACCAGTACCACCGTACAAAAGGGATTTCCACGAGAGGTCCTGCCACATCACCGATGTCCACTCCAACCACTTGCCTTGCACCTGAAGAGTCTTCAGCCTCAAAATCTGCTCCTGCGCGTTGATCTCCTCAAATGTTTGAAGGAGATCCTTCCTCGGGGGTTTGGAATGCTGCTTCGGAGCACGAGCACCCAACCCTGCACGATGACTTGAAGATGACGGTGGACGGAGAGTCCCTGAACCTACTGATGCCTCTGCACACTCCAGCTCTATTGTCGCCGCATATCGCTTTGTCAGCTTCGCATCCTTACTCCGACGCAGAGTGTACAGCGCCCTCATGCGCGCGTCCCCACTCGATCGAAGAATGTGCCATTTGATGGACTGGCACTTTTTCCGAGAGAGAGAGAGAGAGAGAGAGAGAGAGAGAGAGAGAGAGAGAGAGAGAGAGAGAGAGAGAGAGAGAGAGGGAGAGAGAGAGAGAGAGAGAGAGAGAGAGAGAGAGAGAGAGAGAGAGAGAGAGAGAGAGAGAGAGAGAGAGAGAGAGAGAGAGAGAGAGAGAGAGAGAGAGAGAGAGAGAGAGAGTGAGAGAGAGAGAGAGTGAGAGAGAGAGAGAGTGAGAGAGAGAGTGAGAGAGAGAGAGAGAGAGAGAGAGAGAGAGAGAGAGAGAGAGAGAGGAGAGAGAGAGAGAGAGAGAGAGAGAGAGAGAGAGAGAGAGAGAGAGAGAGAGAGAGAGAGAGAGAGAGAGAGAGAGAGAGAGAGAGAGAGAGAGAGAGAGAGAGAGGGAGAGAGAGAGACAGAGAGAGAGAGAGAGAAAAAGAGAGAGAGAAAGAGAGAGAGAGAGAGAGGCAGAGAAAGAGAGAGAGACAGAGAGAGAGATAGAGGGAGAAAGAGAGAGAGAGAGACAGAGAGACAGAGAGAGAGACAGAGAGACAGAGGGACAGCAGGGCCTGCTCTAGACATTCAACACAGCCCGGTCAGAGTGTACCTGGCGCATGCAGGCCAGCCGGGTCAAGCCGGGTCAGGTCATCCGGCAGAAAAACAACCAAAAAGCCTGCTCAAAACGCAGGAAAACAGAAAGGCGAATTTATTACCGGAAATCGGAAATTTTAGAGAACAAGGCGAACTATCAAAGTCCCCAGGGGCGTACATAGGGCGGTTCCCGGGATGCCCGGGAACCAGTAAAAAAAATTCGATATTGGTACAGAATTTTTTTGGATCCAGCCTTTTCAGGCCCATGCGCCCAGCGCTCGCAGTGCAAGTGCATGCCTAGCGCCTGGAGTCCGCGCCTGACCATGCTGACGGTCCGAGTACTGTGACTAGTCCAGGTGTGAAAGCGGTGCTGGGACACAGTGTACTGGACTGGGTTCAACAAAGTCTCTACATCGCCGGATTCCTCGATCTCAAGAGTCAAATAATTAATTCCTTTGCAGTTTGTTTTGACGAAGTTCGTCTTGTTTTGGACGATGCTTTCGCTTTGTGGAAAAGAAAAATGAAGCATCCACATCCAGAGGGCCAGCGCTCTATTCAGAGCTATTTTGAGCAGCAGGCAAAGCGTGTAGCCAGTGCTAGTGGCGAAGGTCAAGAGATAGATGAGAATGGAGACGCACCTGACTTGCAAGCGAAGGCTGCATGCATCGAGCAGCGCTGAGGAAGAAATCGTCGGCGAAGCTGTAGAGCGACCGTTGTTACTTCAGTGACATGGGAGTGTGTTGGAAGGGATATGTGTTCGAAGGAATATTCTGAAAGTCGACGTCCACAGTGGAATCCAGTCCCCCGACATTTGCCGGACACGGAAAAGATTTCCGGCGTCACCGACAATCATTGTGCGCCACCGAAGGCGAAGAATTTCATTTCCTGTGCGTGTCCAGATGGATGGCAAACAGCGCCACTTTCAACTATCCTTGTTACAGGAGCTACCTTGGGTAGTCAGTAGTAGTCTTTTGACCGGCGTGCAATGGTGGCCTCTGCTTGCCCTGTGTGATGTTTGCTCCAGATGATTCGAAACTTAGGCAGCTTTCAAGACTGCATGCAATCGTCATGCTGAACAAAACATCCATAAAACGGGAAAAAGTTCAGTCTTTTAAAATCAAAAATGCATAGCAATGACATCGTCTAGCAGCTTGTGGATGAAAATTTCACCCAGTCTGAGGAGAATAAGCAGAAACTCCGTGGGATACAATTGTGTGGAATGTTGGTTCATCAGTTGGCATGGGAACCACTCCTGGAGGCGAGCGGCGTACGCCCCTGGTCCCTGCCCGCAAACGTAGAAGGTAAACGACAAAGCGTGAGTTCTTTTTCTCTTCGCGCCGCTTTTGACTGCCTGCCCCCATCGACTTTGAATGTCCTGACTTCCTGCTCACCGTTGGCCAGATCGCGCTAGAACCAGTTGACCCTAGCAGAGTTTCTGTCGCTTGTAGAGTACATGTAGTGTGTAGATCTACGATTGTGCTAGATTTGCAACAGATGGGGTCCGCGAGTCGTAAAATACCGGTATTTTAGGAATCCATTGTCAGTTTGAGACATTTTTCAGCCAGGTCAGACTGGACCCGGTGTTATCTGTTCAGCCAGGTCGTGCAGTTCCCCAGCCGGGCGCGTGACCCGGCTGACCCGGCTCTCCAGCAGGCCCTGGACAGAGAGACAGAGAGGCAGAGAGAGACAGAAAGGCGATATTGCCATAATCATCTACTTTAACTACGGGCAGAGGAGGCTGATCGCCCGTACGAACTATGTGATAAATAATGAACCATGGTACACCCGCATGCCGCAGTGTACCAATAATAGAGACCTTTTGCATTCCGAATTTCGAAATGTTTTTCGACTGTTCTTTTCGGAACAAAGTGCGTTGCGAAAAACGGCATTTTCATTGTTTTGCATTCCGAAAGTTGTTTTCGACTTCTATCGTTCCGTGTCCATGGGTTGTTATGCAGAGATAAAGTGGCGGAAGTGTTGGTCGAGCAGTAGCAGGGTTCGATCCCTGATGGATTTTTTCGTTACGCTACGAAATTTAGGGTCAGACGAGGCAAGAACTGTGGCAGTTTCCTCAAATCCTGTTGAGCCACAAACGAAGGGGTTGATGACAAACAGAAGCTGCCTGCACATAGTCAAATCCATGTGCAAGTCAAACCGGACTTGTGAACGGCCAGCAGAAGATGGGGAGGGCACAAATCCTACAGCTGTTGCTGCCGGCGGAGGGGGAGGTGAAGCAGACGATGCAAGGTCAATGCTCCCGCTGCGCTCCAAGGAGGGTGGAGATGGGGAAGAAGACGGAGTCGACATGCCTGGAGTAGAAAAACAAACTGCACGCAGGCCTTCCAAATTCAAGTTTGACATTGAAAATGTTCAAGCACCGAGCGCGGGAAAGAACATCAAAAAGCCGAAAAAGTACTTTCGTGAATAATGAACTTTCGCCACCAAACTTCCGAAAGTTCGCCTACATTTTCGACTGTCAAAGTCAGGTTCCGAAAAATATTCCGAAATTCGGAATGCAAAAGGTCTCTAATGTGTATAAACCGTATCACAAATAATGAACCATAGTACACCCGCATGCCGCAGTGTACCAAAACTTAGCAATAACGTGTATAAACTGTATCACAAAGAGCGGGAGCCAGCTAAGGAAATAACAAGGTATACCAAATAAGGAAGGCCCCATGCCTTGTGTGAAGACTAGGCGCTAGGCCCAGACAGATTCTGCTCCGCTTGCCTCGATATTTTGGCGCAAAATGTTCCCGCGAAATCTTCGATATTTTGCCGAGCCTGGCACAAGAACCTCGATATTTTGCTCCATTTTGGTCCTAAAAAACGTGTATTTTATCCACTTCCCGCACAATCCCGTACACAGTTTAATTAAATCGCAGGCTGCAGGGTCGGTTTCTCAGCACGGGTTTCCACGCACGTGTCCCTGAGTTCTTCCAAAATCTCGTCGATCCACAGTGAATCCCAGTGATAGTTCGGTGACATTATCTCATCCTGGGCAGTGTATCCTGCTGAACGGGTAAGAAACAAGGAAATCCAAGTATCAGGCATCGATTTTACCCAACATCTCGATATTTTGCTCCAATTTTGCCGGCAATTTCCGCTCTTTCAATTCTTCGATATTTTGCCGAAAGAATTTGCGGCAGGATCGTTTTGGGAGGTATATTATGTATCAGATTGCAACGACCAGGAGGCTCTTAGTAGTGGCTGCAAATGACCGATATCCGTCATTTGCAGCTCTGCATCAGAGACCTGTAGCTGGCCTGAAGAGTTGTAAAATTACTCCTTCGTAGCCGGGGGAGTCAGAGCGAGGGCGATTCACGGCTTGGTCAAAAAACTGTCGGCCTGGAACGTAAACGTGGATCTGCCGACACAGTTCACCTGGTTCACACGCCTGACCTGGCATGCTGCCTTGCGTGAAAGGAACATTTTTCCGAAAGCAAGCTTCTTCTCCAAAATTCGAAATTTCTTTCCAAAAATGCCGTCGTCCTTGACCTCGAAGCTGAATGTTGTTAGGATAGAAAATTAGCGAAGATGTAGCCGACCCATTCTGGCAAGCCGTGTGCCCTCTGGATATGCAGTTGTTCGCCATGGTCAACAATCTTCTTCTCCTTCGTTCGTACTTTCACTTTCCTGACCACGAATACAAGCGGTACCCATGCTCAGGTTAGTGTTTATTTGTCTGTTTATGCACATACATGTAATACAATGTACTGTTCGTGCTGCAGGCACTGGCCGATCATGGAAATAGAGGAACCAGCCAGCTTTCTTTGAATTCTCATCCTTTCAACAAAAATATGTACACACTTTCCTTGGCTCCTTTTTCCCACCGCCATCATGCATGCACTGCTTTTCAAATTTGTGTTTGCTTTGGCAGTGGTTTCATGGGTATCCTTCAGCCTTCCGTGGCATTCAAAATTCAGAATAGTTTCCACCCAGGTGCTAGTGCCTCTGTTCTGCTTAGCACATTGTAGTAAAATTATTTGCAACTGTCCACCACTGCACTCTTGGCTCACATTCACCACACCATAGCGAGGAAGTTTGTTCTTGGATAGATGTCTGGAGGATGTAGAGCATCTATCCAAGAACAAACTTCCTCGCTATGGTGTGGTAAATGTGGGCCAAGAGCGCAGTGAGGAGAGGTGGACAGTTTCAAATTATTTAGCCACATCCGATCCTTTCTCCGATAATTATGGACATGTTTTACTATACCGGTATATTGAATGGCCACTCATGCTTCTATTGAGAGGTAACACCATTCAGGAAACTGAGGAAAGCCAACCGGTGTTGCACACAGAGTTTGGGAAGAAAAGATGTTCCTATAAAAGAACTGCGAGTACATGGGAAACGTATTATGGAAAGGGCAGTCTGAGTCGAACTAGGATCTCCTGTTCCAGAGCGTGAATATGAATACCGTAAAGTCGCGGATAAAAGCCGGGTTTGCATACAAGCACATCGCAGATAGAAGCCTGAAAATCAAACGGGTCGAATGCATATAAGCCTGTCGCGCGTAGAAGCCTTGCTCTATGCAAGCGCGGATCGGGTGGGTCAAGAGTGCATGCGCTATGTATGGTGCATAGTAAAACTGCCGCCATACCGGTAGTCAGTGGTAGATCTACGCGTGTCACACGTAGAAGCCTGGCATACAAGTCTGGCAAAAATATCAGTGGTGCATAATAAGCATGGTTTGCATTAAAACCTGATGGAGAAAGCGGCTTATGTGCTTATAAGCCCGGCTTTTATCCGCGACTTTACGGTACAGTAGAATGCCGATATTCCGAACAATCACTTATTCGAAATGCCAGTTTTCATATTGAGGAGCTAGAGTGTGTCTAGTTCCTGTGAAGAGAATGTGAGAACTGATGGAAACGTGAAGGAATGTGCAAGTCTTAGATGGATGTGTGACTGCTCCGTTATTCGAATTTTTCCCCATCCGAACCCCCTGGAGAAAGCGTGCGCCCGAGGGGTGCGGATAATCTAAACTCTGCTGTAACAGTTATGTACAATGCGTGCCGATGCACATTGGACAACGTTGCAAATGTAGAATTGTAGGTGGACTGTGGTTCACATTAGACGATCGGAGTACCCCCACCAAACGAAGAGAGCTCAACATCACAAGGTAGAGATTGCATGTACAATCGAAAAAGAGTACATATACCATTAGCTGATGTTGTTAGTGTGCGTTACGAAGTCTGAAGAAAATGTTGAACAATCTCGGCTGGGATGACGGCTACACCTTAGCTCAGTGATTAGAGCATCGCTGGCCTCAAGCGAAGGTCCTTGGTTCGAATCCTGGTGGTGACAGTCAATTTTTTCTTCAGACCTTTCCCGTTTGTGCCTTTCCCTCTAACCAGTGAATATTACTGTTAGCTTCGTACTTTGAGTGATTATCACTTACAGTTACATATACAATGTACTTGATATTTCTTAGCGCATGAAAATCGGAGTCAGTACCACAATATTCCTCCCTCACTATATGAGTCTAGATACTTTGAATGTGGAACAGGGTCCAGGACAGGATCGTCTGCTCTATCCGAATTATGGCCTGGTTGCAATTTGTCTATTTACCAGCAGGTACATCGCACCAGGGAGTCATAGCACCTACACTGTAGGGAGACTACACAATACTTTATAGAATTTTGGTTCAGGATTTGGAGGTTCTCCGTGATCTGCGCAACCAGCGGCCTTGACCTACTGACCCTGAGAGCGGCCCAGGTTAGCAATACCATGTACGAGCGTGTATAGATCTGCCCAATGGTGCCCCAAGGGTGGCTGAAACAGGAACCCCTGGGTCGAACCCCATGTCATTTAGCTTTACAGTCGCCTGTGCCGTCTACCTAGATGCCACAACTCCCTGCGTTGCACCCAGTAAATGCAGCACATCAAGTATACAGCCATGTAGTGTTGGTTGTCACCTGTTCTGATCGTGTGATATCACAAACAATCTTCTACGGTCCATTCATTTTTAACCTGGCACGTTAGGGGCCGTCCATAATTATCTATCTTTAACAGATTGAGTATCTTTGAAACGAGAAAAAAAATCGTTCATGGGCGGGTGGGTCAAGATGGGTTTCGTAATGAAAAATATTGATAGCTGAAACACTAGTCCATTCCAGCTATTTTTCGTTGAGGGGTGAGTAGGTGGGGGTGGGGGACGGTCACAAGTTACTCATAACTAAACTTTTCATTTCGTGAAAATTATCGATAATGCCGGGTCCATAATTGTCGATCTTTTACACGAAGAGAAAAAGTTTCGTTTGTGGGTGGGTCAAGGGGAGTTTCGTTTCGAAAAAATATTGATATTACAGACATCAATGGGGGGGGGGGGGGTGGAGGAGGGTCCTTCTTTCATTTCGTGAAAATTATGGATAATGCTGGATGGCTCCTTTAGTCTATGCAATAAAATAGTTGTTTTCTTCACACAGTACCGTAAAGTTTAAACAATATCCGGCCATGTTTGTACCGAACATTTTTTCGAAAGGTAATTTCTCAAATGTTGCCTTGAGTACGTTCTCAGCAACATAGCGGGCCAGTTTCAAATAATTGGACTGCAAACTTGCATCGCTGGTTGTTGCAGCTCCATCACAGGTCGTATCACGGGAAATTGAGTCCAGCTTCACTTCTAGGTTGGGTGACACGTGATGGGCATCACTTCCTGCATGCTGGTGCATGTGACTCAAGAGCTCTGGCTGGCAAGCAGCTTTAGACTGCAGGTGCAATACAAGATTTTTCTGCGATGTGCTATGCATTGTGCATTGCATTTCTCGAGAGACACTTCACGCTATGTGAAAAAAAGAATTTCGCTCAATGTGGTATTGTGCATCGTGCAGTGCAACTTTCCCACAAAACTGGACTCAAAGCACCTTATAGCTAGCTGTGGTTCACAGCAAAGATTTTCCTATTTGCGACTCTTGGTTTAATGGGTGCAGTAGCATGCATGTGCCTGGTGATATTGTTGCAATGGATCATAGTGAGGGCGTAGCAGTACTTGTGCACTGATAGTTGGTAATGGCATGAGTACATAACCAAGAGTGGGCAACTCGATGATCCCTCTGCCCACGGCAGAAAGTTTCATCACTTCGGTTTTTGTGGGCCATTGGGCTCATTAATACCATCATGCGTAGCCAGAGATCAAAACTTGTACATCACAGCTACGGTAGTTGAAGCAGAACAATGAACTGTGGATCCATGCCTACTGAACCTGATGAAACACTCTATCTACATTGCACATGTAGAAATATATGCGCGCTTGCTCATAATCATTGGATTTCGAAGCCGATCGTACCTTATGTTAGTAGTTGCACATTCTTAGCAGTTATGTAGTTTGATAATAACGTTACGATAGATTATCAATACTGGTGGAAACGTTATGCTGGTTGCACATTTTGTACCCGGTGTGCCATGACCAGGCATGCTAATTCATCGGATATTAGCAAGTTTGCCTGCCTGCTGGGTGTTGTATCTTAGCTTCACTGTACTACAAATACGATAGGCTTAGTTTTCCTAAATTGCTTCTTTATAACATCCAGTTTGTTTTGCTGCAATCTTTTCACGTGTTTTGCAGGATTGTAGCCAAGGGTGAATACCATTATCATGAGCGAAGGTCTCTGAGAACTCATGTCTGAAGGCTGGTCATGTTGGCCCAACGATGACTTTCATTGCCTGTATCCGCCACCTTCATACTGGAATGAACTGGAACATGTTCACTCTCTGTTTCTCATGTGGAAGGACGGAACAGATTGTTTGTCTGTCTCTGTGGATCACCGAAGGCTGAACAGTACAGTTGGAAGAATATTGGATCTCACGAAGTGACTGAATCTGAAGCGGCTGACATGCATCTGCACAGCGCTTTCTTTCTGAGATTTGCTTCAAGGCAGGTTATTGTGTACAATTTTGTCCACAGTATTCCTATATTTGCCAAACGTATTTCTCTGATAGTATTGTGACTACACACGCGCAATGATCTCTCCGTCATCAGTCTTTCGCAATGATGTGGCTCACTGACGACAGCATGCATAGCCATAGATCAAATGAGCAGCTGAGGTAGTTGAATCAGAAGAATGGATCAATGCATCCTGAACCTGGTGTACTGCCTATATGCACCCTCAGTAGTATTTGTAACGTGTTAACTATGAAGTATCAACATTGCTTCTCTTCTATGTGGGTGGTGTGAGTGAATGTCAGATGGTCTGTACTGCCATGGCCGATGGTGTTCACTGGAAGATGTTGGGTTGGACCATTGTGCACTCTTGCAATATGCTGTTGCAGCCTGAAGGCAATGGAAAAGTTCGAATGCTGATCTGCTTTCAAGCGTAGAATGTTACATTATGTGCATTACATATTTGCATAATTATGTTTTGTACTGGAGTGTGAATGTGCGGCAAGGGCATGCACATGTAAGTATATCGCACTGCAAACAGCCTAAGAGTTCACGTGGTGTGTGATAAGTACACTTTTGGAAAGTGCGTGCACAGTCGAATCATGTAATGTTAAAACAGCCTTCGTGCTCCTCCCTGAATGGCTGCACAAGTAGAAATCTCCGTCTTCCTTTGCTTCTTTTTGCTTGAGCTGGCATGGTGGTCGTAGAGTTGGAAATTGTCAAGTATGATAACAATCGTTGTTTGGTCTGGAGACAAGAATGCATTTGGATATTTGTCCCAGGACTGCATGGCTTCCCAAACTGCATGATGAATGCCATAGATGATTATTGTTCGGTTCAAGAAAGGACTCGTGGGTCTGAATGGCTATTGTGAGCTCTCGCTAGTCCATTTCCATAGCACTTGCTCTGGATTCACTCGCTGGAATATTCTCCAGTATAGAACAAGAAATTTAGAAAACCTGGTGATATTAGTATGTTATACTAGTTTCTCCGCACTGTACCGCAGTTTTTGTTATCACACACATGCGGGTTATATAGTTTATCTACAATCCAGCATGATGTTCTTCCAAGAACGCCCCCGACCTAGGCCCTCGGAACGACGTTCTTTGGTGTGCAACATCACTTATAGTTCTAAATCTTAGAATTACCGGTAAGCGCAGGATTTTAGTGATCACGGTTCCAAATGCATGTCATTGCACTTCACCTTTGGGACTTATTAAACATGTCATTGCACTCCACCTTTGGGATTTATTAAGAGCTGCATGCATGCCAAAGCTTGTCATAAAAGAAGAGCAGACTTAAATAGGCATCTTGTACGCATGATTTCTAACATGTAACATCCCTGCCGAAGAGCGTTCTTCCATACTACAGTAGAGTCGAGCGTCCAAGAACGTTGTGTCCAAGAGGTTAGCCTGGGGTGTTCTTATTTTTCAGCCATCCGGCTGCGCTCTTGTAGCATGTTCTTAGAAACAATCATGTTAGGATCATAATTATGTATCCCGAAAGCTACCGGAAAACCAACACCGCCATTCTTTTAAACTTAAGGCGGTGGTGTTCTTAGCATTTCAGGCTGGACATTCTTGGGCAACACGTTCTTCGGCGCCTGACTCTACTGTAGTACTGTACATGAAATACAGCTGCTACAACTGTAGTAATATAGAATGCTGATTATCCGAATGATTGATTGTCCGAACTGCTCAGGCTGCATGGCAGCAGGCTGTCATCAACATGCATCCCATGATAATTTCGAGGAGCTGGAGTGTGTGCCAATAAGAATGAGAAATGAAAGTATGCATGAGGAAATGAGTATGCTTTAGATGAGTGTTTTCCCACGCCCTTATCCGAACATACATGCACTCGATCGCCATAACCCCTGGCACACAGCACACAGCTTCAGAACCTGACAGAGTATTACATGGGTATGTCACAAGTACTCCCAGGTCCCGAAGCTTTCGTCTCAACAAAGGATCATAATCGACGACTTGTAATGAACTACATTTTGGTGGTATAAAACCGTACTTGTTTACGAATGAGTTTAAAAGCATGAGAACTATCCACAGCAGACATTCTCACTGTTCGGAGTTGCCAAAAAAGTGGTGCATGTACAAATCAGGGATGGGTACAATACAGTGTACCAACATCTGAGGTGAGTCTATCAGGAAAGTGAATGTCGTCCACTCTATAAAATGGGGTCCCTCAAGAAAGATGGGATTTTGCAGCCATGGACGTTTCCAGCCAGGTGACTGTATATACAGTGATCTAAGTTATGCAAAGCTTGACATGAATGATTGGCTGGACACGTCGAAGAGAAGGAAGAGAGAAGCAGACCAACCTTACACCAGCTGAGTGTAGTGGCCCAAAACAACAAACTAATTCTATGTGGCCTTAGAGGAGCTGGGCAAGATGTGTACAGTGAATTAAACAATACAGTAAACGTGGGAGAAGAAGTGACAAGACTGAGTATGATACACTGTGCCAGCACAGTGCACATACTAGTGCAACTGTTGGTGTAGTTACAGTTAGCCCACACAAGCAGGTCACTCGATTGTAGATACACAGAGCGCATTCTACATCATACAAAACATGTTGAGCTAGGCAGCAGTGGCTGGCATTTACCGACATGCACCAATGCCAATGCGCGGCTTGAGCAAATATTACAAGCCTCAGAACACCCATACGCCATTTTAGAGACAGAACAAGGCGACGAGTAAGCACCAAAGGATTATATGAATAGCGGCCAGGCAATAATTCAGACCACTGCTGCTAATCAAGGACTAGTTCCTAGTACTAGTATGTTGTCAGTGTACCCTGAAACGATGCAATCACAGCGAACGTGATACATGCACATCATGTTGCCTGGTTCTTGGTTAAAAGTTGTATCCTCAATGCTTGAGGTTTGTGGGGTCCCTCCAGCTTCTCAGAGTCCTGCACAAAAAAGATAAAAGCAAGTGCAGGTAGAATAATAGTAAGCTCACATAAAACCTCTTCGTCTTGCTAACAAATTTCGTGATTAAATCCACAGCATGGGAACGAAGCTACAGGAAAAAAGTTCAACCATAATAATGCAAAAAGGCAACTTTAGCTGATCATATTTTTGGCAGCAACACTATATACTGTTTGTATAGGAGAGTTGGCTTGGTGCATTCATGCCAAATGAACTCCCTATAGTATTGTATTACTGTACTTCATCATTTTACTTGAGCATTCATTCCCAGTAGCCCTAATGTCTTCTAACAGAGTGCGCAAGGTACTGCATATTCGGCGCATATTTTATTTTCGGCTAATATCGGCCTGTGCATTTTTAATTCGGAAAGTGGTGGACATCACGCAACTGAATTGTAAATAAAAGGAGGTTTGTCAACTGACAACCGCATACTTTTTCGACATCACTAATAAAAGAATTTTGCGTCCAGCGCATGCGCCAGGAGTGAATAGCAACTGAATAGAGCGGTTGTCATTTATTTATTAGAGGAAACGCAAAAGGTAACAAGATTACGTAACCAAAGGTGAGAAGGCACTGAACGAACTGTCAACCTACGAATACAACCTCAGTGCAACAACGTGCTCTTTCTGCTTACACAAGCAGAAAGAGAAAGAGCATGTTGTTGCACTGAGGTTGTATTCGTAGGTTGACACTTCGTTCAGTGCCTTCTCCACTTTTATGTACTGGGCATTTGTAGCCTAAAATTTGTTTCGCAAGGTTCAATGTGACAGTGTATACACTATACAGGCATCAGCAGTACAGGCTGAAATTTCAATGTGGCCGAGATGTGTTTTTTGCCCTGGGGAGGCTGCAATTTAAAAGCGTCGAAAATTTGCATACTTTACAACACAGTACTGAGCATGCGGTGAGCTGATGATGAAATGAATTGGAGGTACTAATAATGCTAAGGGATTCGGGGGCGCATCAAAGGGGTCAGCACCAAGGAATGGGATAGATTTGTGCCCAGTTCGGGTATGTATATTGGGTATAGAACGGAAATTATTGGCTAAGCCTTGGGCGACTCCTACCAGTATTGCCACCAATGGCCCATGGCTACTGATCTCTGTGATCGAAATGAGACGTGTATGTGAAACCAAAATATGGCTTTTCAAGATGTACTGTAAGACATGCTGTTATAACGAGTCGCAAATTTAACGATTGTCCAAAATTCAAAGGTTAACGAGAAGATATGTTAACAATCTTGCAGTATTCTGCAGTATTCTGCCATATCCACACACAGCATATATGAAGCAGTACGGCCTCAACGGATCTATTATAACGAAGAAATGTCATCCGTTAAAACGTTAGATTTGCTTCCTCGTTATATAATATATACTGTAAGACATGATTGTATATTATAAAATCATGTCTTACAGTACATATGTGCATTTTGTGAAGATCTGATGTAAGTCATTAGGGACACCTTGTTGGGTCTTGCCAACATTCAATTATTATGATGTTCATATCTATGCAATAACGTTAATGGAATCATCAGCAAGAATCAATAACCCCAAGAGTATGCAGCTTTGCACATGGAGTCTGCCACAACACGTTTACCAAAGTACATGAACCTGGACACGAGCTGAGGAATCAGCTGAGCTACTGCATCATTTATGATCTGCTATAGTTTCCAGTCTCCATGGAGGTTTTTCTTGGAGACGTCGAATCTACAGTATTAGGTGTGAAACTGTTGTACTAAACCGCAGGAGATAGACTCTATTCAGCTCGGACAACATTTCACAAGCATGCCGATCAAAGCTTGCTACACTCCCGTTTAGTCAACTTAACGGCCCAAATAATGCTTGGGTCATGAACTCATCGCTGTTGGTCTTTCGAGGGTGCCTGACAATGGTTGTTAGTGCACAGCACCAGCCGGGCCAAATGACAAGATCAGAGACATAGATCTTCCTAGTTCAATTGCTGAAAGGTGACTTGTGCAAACGTTATGGAGCAAAAGGAACTGTACTCTGGCACTACACGCCATTCACAATAATCAAAAATGCCCACTTGACAAAACAGAATTTCATCAACGGAGTCCCAGGATTTTTTCTTCTGTACATATGCATTATGGAGTCACAGCATAAGGGATACGGCACGGTAGACTTTCAGCCTAAATCATAACGAGGGCCAGCTGGGCAGCTCAAAAGAGAGCTCTATGCACTATTGGCAGAGTGGTATACATGAATAGAGAGTGACCACCCAGTGCATGAAGCTTTTCGTGTCACCCTGGAAAATTTCAAAAATTAATAATGTGGGTTCAACCCTGGGCTGCCAGTGACAGTTGCCCTAACTGCCTTAGGGGCAAGTGCGATACATACATGCTCGCATATAGCATCGCTTGACTGACCCATGCTTGGGGCCAGTGAGTCAAGTCCGCAATCACGAGTTGCATAAACCACAGATCATGTAGAATCTCCATGGATCCAATCTGTGTACTGTAAAAGCAGAAATTTTCGGTGGTGTAATATTTTCGGAATTCTCCAAAATCGGCGATTCGGTGGAGGGAAATTTTCGGTAATACCCGCTTTCCAGGTAAGGGTGCTAGTACCACTAAGTAGTACCGAAAAAGTTCAGTGCATTTTTTCGGTAAAAATTGTCGGCACCGAAGTTACCGAAAATAAAACACCACTGAAAATTTCCGCTTTTACAGTACATCATTTTGGGTATCATGATCTCGTGTTGTTTCCTTGGGTGCTACGACTCCCTGACATCCATGGAACGGTATGAATTGGGCGATTTCAGCCAATCAGTAGACGTTCTGAGAGGGGTATATTCAACGATACACCCCGCTCAGTTCACAAGGGTCGCGCCAAGAGTGAATATTGGAAGGAGTCTTGGGAAAGTGCCCTGGGAGAAATGGATTGCACCATTCTATACATGTACTGCATTCCCCATAATTTCCTCGTGCTATGTCCTCAGGAAAATATTTAACGTGTACCCTTCATATACTCATAGAATAATCCAAACGTATCTGCAGTCAACCACGGGTATAACAACCCACGGATAGTGACACTATCTTCAGACCTAGTAACAATATAGCCGTATATTTTCAACCCCGTGAATGACGACAACTCCCAAATACCAACACTTTTCTCATGCCCGATCAAGGGTCGTTCGTTACTGGCAAAGTTAGCTGGATATCATGTCATGTAGTCATTATTACTTCAGGCAGGGACAATGAAATACACCCCCCCCCCCCCCACCCCTTTCCTGCAGAGGGAACAGTGCTGTGTCCAGGTCCGCATGCAGCATGGAGGTGCTAGTAAGTCACTGGCATTATTTTCTCTTGTGGATCGATGTACAGTGCGTGACAATGCTTCCAAACCGTTAGTGGTGGTGGTGGTGGCGGGAGCATACTGCACTGCAGGGCATTACAGCACTGGCATACTATTATCTTCTCTTGCAGACGTGCCGTGCACGACAATGCTTCTATAGTGGTGGTCACGGTAATGGTAGTGGTGGCGGTGTGGTGGTGGTGGTGGTGGTCACAGTGGTGGTGTGGTGGTGGTGGTGTGGTGGTGGTGGTGGTGGTGGCGGTGGTGTGGTGGTGGTGGTGGTGGCGGTGGTGGTGGCGGTGGTGGTGGTGGTGGTGGTGGTGGTGGTGCTGCTGCTGGTAGTGGTGGCGGCGGTGGTAGTTGCGGTGGTGGGAGCATTCTGCACTGCAGGGCATTAAAGCAAGCTCGATTGTGCATGCATGGTGGCGGTGGGAAAAAGGAGCCAAGGAAAGTGTGTACATATTTTTGTTGAAAGCACGAGAATTCAAAGAAAGCTGGCTGCTTCCTCTATTTCCATGATCGGCCAGTGCCTGCAGCACGAACAGTACATTGTATTACATGTATGTGCATAGACAGACAAATAAACACTAACCTGAGCATGGGTACCGCTTGTATTCGTGGTCAGGAAAGTGAAAGTACGAACGAAGGAGAAGAAGATTGTTGACCATGGCGAACAACTGCATATCCAGAGGGCACACGGCTTGCCAGAATGGGTCGGCTACATCTTCGCTAATTTTCTATCCTAACAACATTCAGCTTCGAGGTCAAGGACGACGGCATTTTTGGAAAGAAATTTCGAATTTTGGAGAAGAAGCTTGCTTTCGGAAAAATGTTCCTTTCACGCAAGGCAGCATGCCAGGTCAGGCGTGTGAACCAGGTGAACTGTGTCGGCAGATCCACGTTTACGTTCCAGGCCGACAGTTTTTTGACCAAGCCGTGAATCGCCCTCGCTCTGACTCCCCCGGCTACGAAGGAGTAATTTTACAACTCTTCAGGCCAGCTACAGGTCTCTGATGCAGAGCTGCAAGTGACGGATATCGGTCATTTGCAGCCACTACTAAGAGCCTCCTGGTCGTTGAAATCTGATACATAATATACCTCGTTTTGGGCCTAGTGAAGACATAACATAAAGACGATTACGAACCCGTTTACGGGAGATAGATAAATAATTAGACATCTAAATAAGGCAGACTTGTCACGTACTTGCAGTAGAGGACAAAAAAGGCAACGTGTCAATAGCATGGATACGACACATGTTTGGAATGTGGATAAAACCTTCTCTATCAACAAGCAGGGGAATGTCAGTGTTCCGATCCCCGCCACGAGCGCACTTTAGCTTCGTCCACCATTCTTTCTCCTTCAGGGACCCATTCGAAAAGCTATGTCCGAGGCTGTTCTCTTTGGAAACTCTAGATCTAGTCAGGGCTGCGATAGCATTGTTTACAGAACGGGTAAACTCAGGTTTCAGAGCAACGTCGTGAGGGTGTATCCTCCAAGTGCGCCAGCGTTTGTGCTTCTCCTTCATTGCGGCTGCACACTCAGGTGTCCACCATTTCGGATCCGTTGACTTCACTGTCAGTGTATTGGACGGAACGAACCGGGAAACGGTTTTCGTGATTGTGTCAGTGACCTGCTGACACGAAGTTTCTGGGTTGGCAGTAATGACGGTTGACCAATCAACCTGGCGGGAAAAGGATCGGAGGCGGTTCCAGTCTGCCTTTTCATAGCGCCAGACAGTTCGTTGCACCGCCGGTTCATGGGTGGGAAGAACACCTGTGAAGTCCGAAAGAATTACAGCGTGGTCTAATCGACCAATTGGGGGCATTATCTGCGTGGTCACTGGGGAGTTCAACGTGGACATCACCAGGTCGAGTGTGTTGTCCCCGCGAGTAGGACACTGAACGTGCTTCGTAAGAAGGTGGGCTGTGCATGTGTCTTCGAGGGCTTCCCCCGCACCAACCTGCCTGCGGACCTCCTGCTTCACGAGCCTCATTCAAGATGCCTCCAAACCTTCAAGGTCAACGTATGTAAGGATCTAATCCGAAAGAGATGGCTGTGGTCCACACAGTACCTGTGACGATGATATTGAGATTTGAGACCCATTTAGTATTTACCTCTCTACTACTACTTGCTTGTTATGATTACTGTCCTCTTTCTTCATTTTCCCTTCTGGTTTAGTCATTACACGTATTAATTTATATTATTTGGTGCAATACTAGCGCCCCTTTCTCGCACCAAATTATTATTTTTGCTACCTGACCATGCACCCCCCCCCTTTTTTCGATGCCAGGTTGCAACGCTAACACCGAGACCCCTGGTCGGTCGAGTTGCTCCCTGTACATCGGCACGTCGTCCCTACATCCCCTGTGTCTTGTCTTGTGTTTGTCTCCACATGTCTCTTTGTAGGGCTGTGTTCCCAATAAAAAAAAAAAAAAAAAAAAGGTGTGGTCTTCGAGCTATGTAGCCAATTGCGGTTATGCACGTTGAAATCACCGGCGATTATGAGGTTGGCACCAAGTGCACGAGCAGAGGGAAGGATGTCGTCAAGATGGTTAATGAGCAAAAGGTCACTGGGCCGCGTCGAACCTGGCCTGTAAGCAGCGCCCACCACTATATTTTGTCCTTGGGACAATTGAATGGATAGCCAAATGAGTTCGTGCTGTGGAGAAAATAACTCATCAATCACCATGGCTGGGAGTGTAGATCTGATCCATACGGCTACTCCGCCACCGCGTGCTGTTTGATCCAGCTGGAAGGTGGTGTAGCCAGGGAATGTGGAGTCAGATGGTGGAACAGTGTCAGGGGCAAACTTTGTTTCCGTCACTGCTGCTATGTCGGGATTATGCTGGCGCAGTGTGTGCTGGAACTCAGGTAGCTTGTTAACTAAGCTAAATGCATTGGTGCAAAGTAGTCTGAGTGAACATTTAACAGTATTGTGATGAATGGCAGAACTAGGCATGGGTGCAAAAATGAAAGGTAAAATAATGTGTATCAAAGCGGTAAGTTTCTGAAGTGACTTACTCGAGGACTTGTTGGCCACTCTCAGGAGATTTTCTTTTCCGTTTTTTCCGTTGCTTGGATCCAGTGGTGGTGGCACTCGGGTCCCGGTCAGGTGTGACGCTATAGTGTGAGCGCTTGGATCGGTTGACTTCCCACCCGCCAGAATCAGGATCATCGTCGCTGTGGCCTCCCAGCTGTGGGCCTAGGGCTGTACATGCATCGCTGTCTGCCTTCTTGGCCTCTCTGTTGGAGTCGCAGGACAAGTTAGACGGCTGCTGGTTCTCTGGCTTGGATAAGCTTTCATTGTCGACCAATGATTCAGTATCAGCAGGAAAAGGCGGCTCTTCAGACTCAGAGGAGCTGAGGTGGCTCTTGTCAGCTGCTGGGAAACCAGCATGCTTAGACATGAATGTTGGGCTTTGTGATTGGGCTATACTTTGCTGGGCTGTCTGGGCTGGGTTTGCGACCACATCAGATAGGAGTCGACGTGTGTGTTCAGTGTCTGTATATGTAGGTATCGTTGAGTGATGTGACTGCTGTGTACTACCCGTACTGGCAGTGGTACTGCGGGCCTCAGGGCAGTCCTTGGCCAGGTGCTCTGGCTTGCTGCAAATTCGACACGTGGGCTTTTGGCCACTATAGTATACGCGGAAAGTGCCTTTCCCGTCTCTGGATTTCACGAACGAACTCGAAGGTACGGCTTTATTCTACCCCAGTACGAAGATTGCAAAACGGACTCCGGTTGCAATGACAATGTTGTCCCGTACCGTTTACCGTGGCGAATGGCGCCCTGCACGGTACAGTATGGAGCAAGTGCGGTTGTAATGTTGTTGTTGTTGAAATTTTATTTTGTATCGCAGACCAAACGGGCAATGGTGCCCAATATTATGATCGCGATAAAGTAACGGCCGAGCGCCAAGGATACAACAAGCAAGCCTCCACGAAAGAGAGAAAAACACAGAAAACACAGACTGCAAATAATCAAAAAGAAAAGAGAAAGGGAAAAAAAGAAAAAGAAAGAAGAAGAAAGCACAGTTGAGTCACAGTTGAGTCACGACTCCAAGTCCAAGCCTAGATGCTGGCTAACCATAAAAATAAACCTTTAAAAGTCTATTGAATGATCTATGGCAGGCGAGGGACTTGAACTCTTGGGGCAGGGCGTTCCATAATATAACAGCAGAAACGAGCGGCCGACAGTCACCAGAGACTCGCCTGGTGGCAGGGACAACATACGCATTTGGATCGTTGATCCGAGTGACGCCTTCAGTCTGGCGACGTAGGCGCTTGGACAGGAGATTACTAATTCTGGCAGTGTGAATACGACGCATGAGGAGGCGGAGTTTACAGTGGGCGTTTTGGATGATGGGGATGAAGCCTAGACGGGTGTAGATGGGATATGTGTGGGAGGGGAATGGCTGGTTGGCAACGCAGCGGATACATCGCTTGTCGAGGACCGAAAGCTGATGCCGTTGGTGCGCAGAGAGAACCGAGAAGAAGGCATTAGATCCATACAACATGTCCGGTGGTATTAAAGATCTGTAAAATAGCAGGGCTTGTTGCTCAGTTAAGCAGGAGCGAATGGCTCGCAGCGCCGTCAGTTTCTGGGAGGTCTTCCGTGTAACAGTTGCAACTTGAGTCTCCCACCGAAGCTGGGTGTCGAGATTTAGACCTAGATATCGAGCATTTGTGGTCTGAGCTAGGGGATTTCTATTGCATTCTATGTTAAGTAACAAGGGCTGCCTGCGAGACGCATGAAGGGCTAGAACGTGGGTTTTGGAGGGATTTAGTATTAAGCCTCTTTCTTCCAGAAAGTTGGCCAGGTTCGAGACTGAACGGGAGAGGGTTAAATTCAAGAATTCGACGGATTGACTGATGGCGTCTAGCAGGATATCATCAGCAAACAGCTGTGAGTGGGCTGGAGCTGTGATCTGTTCTATTTCCATTGTGTAGATGGAGAACAAAAGAGGACCCAGCACTCTTCCCTGAGGAACACCACACTCACAGGGAGAGAGGGCGGACGACTGGCCATTGCTCAGGACGACTCGCTGATGGCGGTCAGTTAGGTAGCTCATGAACCAACTGAGCGCCGTTGAGGTAATACCAAGCTGAAATAGATCTGTAACCAAAATTTGGTGTTTGACCTTATCGAAGGCCTTGCTCATATCGACAAGTACAAGACCTGTATGGCGCTGCTGATCCGCTGCCTCCAAGTATCTGTCTACAGCCAATGTCAGGGCATCTTCTGTGGAGTGAAGTGGGCGATATGCGAACTGGTTTGCGGGGAACAAGGAATTTCCGGAGAGGAACTTACAGAGTCTCGTGTGGACTACCCGCTCTAGGACTTCGGAAACTGTTGGTAATAACGATATTGGTCTATAGTTCTTAGCGACAGCTTTGTCGCCTGACTTGAAGAGGGGACGAACATACGCAATCTTCAGAGATGCAGGAACAACACCAGAAGCCAGAGATGCATTCATTAGTATGGTGAGGGACGGTGCAAGGACAGGAGAACAGTGTTTGAGGATTGCAGCTGGAACCTGGTCGCTGCCTGCAGCTTCGCGCACGTCGATGTTGGAGAGCAGCTTAGCGATCTCTTGCACACTTGCTGGAGCAAATTCTTCGAGGCATTCCTTCTTCGTGGGACCCAATGGGGCTGAGAGACGTAGTGGTCTAGTTGGGTCTGACACAACACCGCTGAATTGGTCACTGAGCTGTGAGACACTGACGGCTGGTGGAACTGAGGACTTGTTACGACCGCTGAGGTAGTTGATGGTCTGCCAGGTTTTTCGTGCGTTGGCCTGACTAGCAGCAAGAAGGTCCCTAAAGTAGGTGGCTCGGAGATGTCGTGACATACGCTTGGCTTCGTCTCGGGTAGAAGTGAAGACATTGCGTAGTGCCGGGTCTGCAGGTGATGCTTTCCACCGTCGATGGGCCGCGTCACGTCGCTGGACTAGGTCATGTAGAGCTGGCGTCTTCCAGGGGAAGGATTTCCGGGTAGGAGCTCTTGGGAGGTGTAGACGGATAGGAGCATGAGTGTTCAAGGCAGCGACAAGTTTCTCCAGCCACATATCCCACATTTCATCTTCTGTCCGCGCAAAGCAGAAGTTCTCTAGATCGCTATTTAGAAGGTGGTGTGCAAATTGACCCATATCAATTCTTGCAATGTTACGGCCACGTCGCACGGTCGGTGTGCAGGACGTTGTGATTCGCAAATCAAGTGCCAGAGCGAAGTGGTCACTGATTGTACAAGGTACTACGACACAAGAGTTCACATGATCGTCTCCGACCAGAGCGAGATCCAGGGTTGTTTGGCTGCCTTGGGGTCCAATTCTGGTAGGACTGTCCACTTGGTTCTTGATGTCGAAAGAGTTACACAGGTGCAGCAAGCTGCTGTTTAGCTGGGGGCTGTCGCGGGAGCTTACATCGACATTGAAGTCTCCAACAAGGACCAGAGGTGACGTGGGAAGTGTAGAGATGACAGTGTCTAGTGCATTCGTCAAATCTTGCCAGAATTGCACAGGAGTGCCTGGAGGACGGTACAAACCACCAAGGAGAACCTTGGAACGCTGCCCACTGACCTCTAACATGAGCATTTCCACCTGGGTGTCAGCCTTCACAATTCGGGCTCGGAGATGATCTCTTATGTAATGGCGCCATCCGACACCCATACAGGAACATCGTGAATGTGCAACTGAACATGAGTGTTTTCTGTCAAGGATTTTGGAAGAATATGTTGTCTATTTATATGAAATCCGTTCTTCACGACTAACTGGGCAAGCTGGATATCTGTGAACGTTAATCTGCATTGGCCTACCGAACTGATCTGGATAGATAGGATGAGCTCGGCTTCAATTGCGTGTTGCTCACGGCAGCTCACGTACTCGGCGAGTTTCACATCCTTTGGAGCTGGAAATATCACAGTTCGGGCTATCAGGTCCCTGGCGCTTACTTTCCGCCATGGGTCGATTTCAGCTGCTTCCCGACATACATCAGTGGCCTCCATGATCCCGGAACGGGCATATGTGGGGCTAAAATGCCCAAACACGAGATTTTTCAGAGCCAAAAAAAGCTTTACGCCACGTCACTGAACAAAAAAGTGTTATTAATTAACTGGCTTGTATACATTTACCTGACTACATCGCTACAATCATAACGTTTTTATGTAGCGATAGTTATGTAGCGTTAGTGCTAAAGGTATTACGTGTCTACACAATCACAAAATCATGCGCCTGTACAATGCATAGTGCTCAAATGCCCGGAATGTGTGTAGCGTAGTACGCAAGAGGGACACAAAAGGAGTAAAATAGGGCTGTTTCGTTGTTACTCAGAGTTTCATGGCAAAAACCAATCATCATCAGACAACATCTCATGATAATGATCGTAGCCGATTATTGCCAAAAACCTGGGATTTCCCGATATTATCCACTATGAAACTCGTTATGCCGCTCAAACCTCATATAATTCTCGTTTTGTTCCTTTCTAATGCTCTGATGCTCGGATAGTCGTATAATGCCGAATATAATGCCGGCATTATCCGCTACCCTAGTGGTGTGAGGGCAATAGCAGTGGCTGGTAAAGATTGCTTGAAGCGAAGAGCTGCAGGTTCCGCTATGGATGCACCGGAACAAAAGAATAAACAGTTTCAAATTGACGCGCCTAAAATTATGATAAAGATTGCAAAGGCTAAGAATGTGAGAATCACTGGTGAACTTATCAAAACCCAATACTATTCTGAGGGATCTATTGAACAAACGGACATACTTATCATAGTTTGAAGTAGAACAAAGAGAATGGATATATGCCTTGCTTGCATACTCAAAGGTTGACTGAACAAAGAGAGTGGATATAAGCGATGCTTGCATACTCCAAGGTTGACTGAATGACACTTTTAAAATAGAAGGTACGACGAGTATGGTATGGCAGAAGATTGCGGGATAAGGGGTATGCACCACGTTGTCCGTTGACAGAGCCTACACATGTACAAGGTTGTCTAGTTGTGGGCCTAAAGTCAAGCTTTTGTCAAGTACAATACCAAAATATCGAGCACACTGCGTGCGGGGAGCATGGACACTATCAACGGTGACAGAGGCAGACATCGGGACATCGGTGGTCTTGCGGTGGAGCAGAATTTAGTTTCATTCGTTTATGAAGTTCATAGTTAACTTCATAAAATCACCGTTCAATTTGTCCACGACTTCTTCAATAGTGTCACCAGGTGCATACATGTTAACGTCTTCAGCAAACTGAAGTACAGATGAGTTTGGTAACCGTTCGTGATGTAGGCCTTGACAGATTATGCTAATATTTTCGTGAAATTATGCTTTTCGCATTGCTGAAACAATTGCAGAATTATGCCATTTTTATGCTAAAAGTTATCATATTATGCCGCATTATGCTCACATATGCTGCTAATGTATAATGGTTCTGTGCAAAATAACAGGGGAATTTTTTTGTAGAGGGCGTTGTACTGTAGTAGCAAAAGTTCAAGGGTGTCAACGCACCGTCCGACCTAGCTACGACCGTCACTGATTGTAGTGGACTGGACATGATATCCAGGGAGTCGTAAACCTACGAATTCCTGGTGCATCCACTTGTACTTGTACTTGTAGAACATGTACAACTGTATGGACTTTGATGCTAACAGGCGGGTTATTCCAATTTTTTGCGATTCGTATGCAATTTGCCTCGAATAATGCGGTTATTCGATTTTGTTAGGAATTATGCGAAAAATTATGCTAGCATAATCTGTCAAGGCCTATCGTGATGCGCCTTGGGTCGTGCGTCGGAACGCCCAGGAGTATTTGTGGTAAGTGTGTGGTTGGCATCCGATAAATATTGCGTAGTTTTGTGTTGCAGATTGACAAAGAATGCCATCCGGATCCTCCGCTGGCAATGGGGATTTAGCCATTGCCATTTGCTTCTTGTGTCTGACTGCCACTTGTTTTAATTTTCGTATTCTACAGACCACTGATTCTACTAAGAATGTCAATGCATTGATCTCAAGTGTAAGTGATTCCACTTGGGCACGTTGTCTCTTTGTGAGTGCGGGCAATTGAGCATCACCATTTTGAAAATTGATCCAATTTGATTTCAAATTTTTCTAAGCACTCGCAGACTCCATTTCAGCCACTCACACATTACAGGGTACCTCACTTCAAACTCTCCAACTACGGTCTCTTCGCTGTATAAGTTCACTTCACTTCCAAAAATAATAATAATAATAATAAGTATATGTTATTGCATGGTTGCAAGGGCCTTATGGCACATTATTGCCCCTCGAGGTTAGCCCTCGTGCCTACGGCCCTCGGGCTAACCTCTCGGGGCAATAATATGCCATAAGGCCCTTGCAACCATGCGATAACAAATTTATCACATGGCCCACAGAGCAGACCATTGGGCTGCTGTTGAAATTAGCCCAAATGCCAACACATTATGACCACAATGTATATTGATGTGCTATCATTATCAAAACAGGAAAAATGAAGATATTACTCCTACACCCTAACAAAAGTCTGCTACAGGCCATCAGAGAGTATACAGCACTGAAAGACGGAGACAGAAAAAAGTGCCGGCACCGCATCGTCATAGCAATAGACATGGCAACGACAATAAAATATAGCAGAATCATAATTTCAGTTGAAAAATTAAGAGTGCTACCACAAAGAGTTTCTTCATGTTTCAATGTGTATCAGGAAGTTGTCAAATACAGTACTGCAACAAGTGCAAGCATTTGACGACTCCCTGGTGTGCAATTCTGAGGACAATTTTTCTTCTTTTTTTTCAGCTCCAGATAGCTGTGTTTTTCATTGCAAAACATTCCTGAATTGTTGTGTTTGTTGTTCAAGCAAAGGTGAAGGCAGAGGACATATGAGCCTGGTAAGAGTTTTGCGTGGCACATGAAGACCACACACAGGCAGTGACTTTGTGAGGATCTGAAAACGCACGACGCTGAGTTGAATTTGTGTTTTTTCAAATAATTGTTTGTGATCACCGTACCACTTCGAGCAGAACTGAATCTTATCCACAAGCTTACCGACGGTCAGGCTGCCAACATGCCTGAACAAATGATCCCTGCAAGCACCACACGGCAGACGTCCGAGGCCATGTCCATTGCCGGGATGTCCATCTCCAAAAAGAATTCCATCTTCTCAACGCTACACTGCGACTCGTCGTAGAGTCGTACAGTCTATAGCTACAGTCTTCGTAGTCACGCGATCACTGAAATAAACTATTTTTTTGCGGGCAAATAAACTATTTTTTTGCGGGCAATATCGCATATTATTGCCCGCGGCGCGAAAGGTGCTGATTCGCTGGAGTACGGGCAACTATCACGTGCCATGTGATAAATAATAATATTATATATAAATGGAATGGACCAATTTTTGGGCATGGCCCATCTTCAGGGTGAAAAACCATTCAACTAAAGCCACAAACACCTTTTTTGAAGAACATTGCAGAAAGGCCAAAGCGCAAGCGCTGGAGACGCCATGGGGAGAACACTATGCAGAACACCACCCACAACAAGCAATCACATCTACACCCATCACCAACGCATCAATTCTCGCCAAACAGCCGTCCCTTGTGAATCGTCGAATACGTGAAGCAATGTTCATTCGTGATAGACGTCCAAGAGTTAACGGGGATCTTGGCTGGAAACTGCTGGACACAGTGTGAAATTATTGTGTTAGATGTTGGTGCTTTAAATTGTGGTAGACTGTGATGTTGGGAATATATAGCACGATAATATTTGATGTTTATGTGTGCTAGCTGATTATTATAGTGCTTAGCAAATATTTGGCGTCATCTTTGTCTTGGCTCCAGCTACATTGCACACTTTGCATTCTAATCTCCATGTCGCACTAACACATATTCACACTTGCAGACACAGCTTTCCAGTTGTCTCCTTCGCTCCTTCCCTTTCTACCAACACACTTCACCATTGCTGCTGGTAACCGCACTTCTCGTTCTTTCCCTTCCTTTCGCCCGACAGCTTTCGCCATTGCTGCTACCCTCCACACATACAAACATTTCCAGCACTACCGCACCACACAGCACATCTACTCGTTTCAGTTTTTGTTGGCTTTAGTTGAATGGTTTTTCACCCTGAAGATGGGCCATGACCGAAAATTTGGTGCATTCCATTTATATCTAATATTGTCATGCAGGTTCTCACACGCAACGGGAAAACTTCGTGGTAGTAAAATAGATTTGGCAAACAACAAAAGACAACCCTTTCTCTCTTCCTTTCGAAGAACCGAACTTGCCGAGCCTCATCGAGAGCAAACTCTGAATCCCCCCCCCTACACTAGTACGTGATTCAGCGCAGAGCAAAAAATAATTATGAGTCATTATACAATGCATGCAGTGTAGCCGTGAAAACTGGTGAATAAAGAATGCAGTAGGTTGGCAGCACGTGACCCGTCGTACCGCAGTACGCGACGGCGTCGCGGCTTAGAAATGAAAGGAAACACTGCGAGAAAAGACAAAACGAAAATAGATGTCCCTTTGTCAAAACTTAGAAGAAACAAACAAAATGCGACCAAGAATCATTTTGAGAGTCAACGTCAATACTCTTGTGCCGTTGTGCAAATTCTTGTCTTGCATTGTGCAACGCAAGAAACAAACAACCTACGAAATAACTCGTGAACTAACTGTAGGCTAAATCACTACATGTACGCGAAATTGCGTTCCAAAATAAACTGAATTTCTGAGACATTATTTTCATATTTCACATCCTGAGGAAATTATTGAATAAATAGTAAATACATCATAAAAAACACATGGCCACGACGGCCTTCCCAACTAATATTATTTATTGATATTATTTTTGGAAGTGAAGTGAACTTATGCAGTGAAGAGACCGTAGTTGGAGAGTTTGAAGTGAGGTACCCTGTATTGATTTCTAATCGTTCGACAATGCACTCGAAGCCTACCAGGAAGTCTTGTACCTCATTCAGGGGCATGTGCCAGGCAATAAACCGGTCCGCATCGTGCTGCTCATGTTGCAGATTTCGCAATATGCATTGAAGTTGTATTTCTCGCCGGCCGAGCGCAGCGAGGTAGGCAAGAAATGATTTCTCGCGAAACATTTTCAGCTGCAAATATGGCATCTGGTGTGTTCTTTATTGTCCCTTCTTTTCCTGACTTCTTCAGCAGATTTGAGTCTCACCAGTGTCCCTGCCCTCCCACCCTTCATTTCTGTGCATATTATCATTGCTGGCTTTTTTATCACTTTTTGCCGTGATGTGCTTGCCATGCCTAAATTATGCCCAATCGCCATTGGGGATATACACCCGTTTTTTTCCCTCACAACTGCGTCCGTCTGCGCGAGGTTTATTTTCCAAGCTGGCTTGGTCCAGGAAAACTAATCTGACGTTCCCAAGTGGTTCTGTATCATGGCCTACGATATAAAACTCGTCATCGATGCTAGCTCAACTCGCTCCATCCCCGCAGCAAAGTTCGTCTCTCTATTGGGCAAGCTCTCTTTTGCTGCGCAGGCGATTGTTCCGGGCGGCACGTTTATGCGCAGATTATGGGACACCGCTAAGAAGTTCAGCAAGGTACCTCGGCATTACCGCATTACCTTGAGCAGCGACTGTCGTAAGGACCTTCTGTGGTGGCAGGAGTTCTTAGCTAGTTGGAATGGCAAGTCGTTCTTCCTGTACCAAGCCGAGACTTCCAGTACCAACTGAGGTCTATACACTGATGCTAGTGGCACCCTTGGTTGGGGTGCCTATTGTGCCAACGAGGGCAGGTGGATGTACAGCCGCTGGGAGCAAGACACCATAGACCTGTCCATTGAGTACAAGGAACTGTTTCCTATTCTCGTCGCGTGTGCCACGTGGGGACATATGTGGTGCCGGTTTCGCATAGCATTCCACTGCGACAATCAGGCTGCGGTTGATTGCATGGCTTCGGGCACGTCAAAGTCTCCACCTGTGATGGCCCTCATCCGCAAACTGTTCTTTGTGTGTGCAAGGCACAACTTCTGTGTCGTAGCCCGTCATGTGCTTGGCAAGTCTAATGCAATTGCAGATGCCCTCTCTCGTTTAAAAATGCAGGAATTTCGGATGCTCGCCCCGCGGGCTCGACAGGGCCCGGACACGCCAGTTCCCCTTCCCTCCTGGGACTAAGCAGCGAAACAGCCCGATACGCGTCCCTTGCCATTGCGCCATCTACCCGGGCAGCATACCGTTATGGAGAACAACGCTACCGGCTGTTCTGCCAGTTATGCCGATGGGATCCGTTGCCGGCAACAGACAGTATGTTATCGAGCTTTGCAGCCTACTTGGCGAGATCTGTGAAGCCAGGTACAGTGGCCAATCACATCTCGGCCGTTCGTAATCTGCATCTCGAGTGTGGCATGGATGATCCTACGACAGGTGCTAACCTGCTACTGCGCGTGCTTAAGGGCATTAAGAGATTGAAGGGCACTGCTCCGTCCATGACTCGTCTTCCACTGACAAGTGATCTGATCCAGTCAGTTGTGGACCGGTTGCGGAATGACCCGACTTCTACTCCAGACGATCGCGTAATGCTGCAAGCCGCAATCCTGTTGATGTTCCACAGCTTCCTGCGGTGCGCTGAGTTTACTGCAAGCTATCACGCACCGTTCGACCCAAGATTTGATGCTGCCGGTGATAGTGTGAAGATCGCGTACCATGGTGATAAGCCCGCGTTACAGTTTGTTGTGAAGCGGTCCAAGACGGACCCGGTTGCCAGAGGCATGATCTTAAACATGGGGCCAGCAACGCCACAATATTGTCCCGTTGCTGCCATGGTCGAGTACTTGTCACGCAGTAAGCCGCCATTGTTGCAGCCATTGTTCCGGTTTAAGTCAGGCGCACCGCTGACTCGCCGTCGCTTCACTGCTAAACTGAGAGCCCTCCTGCAGTTGTCCGGGGTGAGTAATGTGGCTGATTATGGTGGCCACTCTTTCAGGATTAGTGCGGCGACAACGGCTGCTACAAACAGCGTTCCTGTGTGGAAAATCCGTCCTATGGGTAGGTGGCAAAGTGACTGTGTTCTGAGGTACATCTGCACAGATCCGTCGGACTTGCTGTCTGTTTCTATGACTCTTCACATTGGGCCTATTTAATTGCGTGATGTTCCCTGTATTCATGTGTGTGTTGCATGGACTCTTGGCGATGGCCTCATTGATTCTATATTTCGTGCTGAGTCAATGCACGAACCATTATTGCCTCTACCTTACTTCTCACCTTCCACTCTGGGCGACCTCTCGCTCCCCTGCTGTTTGCACAACTGCGCTCGTGGCTTCTTCGGTGCGGGAATTGCCGGCCATTATGGGCCACGCTCATTTCCGGCTATTCAGGGCCCTCGGTCGCCGTCCCTCGGACGCAGACACTTGTAGATACTTGGCTCCGCCAACATTCTGCTTCGGCAGTGTCTACCTTGCCGACCCTGAATCCTCTCTCGTAGATACTTGGCTCCGCCAACATTCTGTTTCGGCAGTGTCTACGTATTTCTTTCCGTAGCCTCTCACTCCGCTGGCCGGCACTCTACCGTACCGCAAGTTGCTGTGTGTTGTAGTTAATGTAGCATTATGGTGATAATGCAGACTAATGGGTGCACGCAGCTTTGTGCTACCGCTCAATCTATGCTGCTATGTTTGATAGTGCTGCTACTGTATGCTCATGTTTTGCTGCTGGCTATGGTCTCTGTGCGGCTTGGCACTCTGCATGATATTGAATGCATCTCTCTACGTGACATTGAACGTGTCTCTTTACGTGGCGTTCATGCGTGTCGCTCGCCTCCGATGCGCGGCGTTATGATGACGCTTGCTTGTAGCTCAACGTGGATGGGTGTGGCGGCGTTATGATGACGCTTGCTTGTAGCTCAACGTGGGTGGCATGTATCGTTGCATGTCTTGCTAGAGTTTGCTCTGCTATATATCTTCGATCCGTTCTGTGCGACGATCATTCTTGCTTGCTCGTAGTGTTTCACCCTCCCACCTCCCATTTCTCATCACTAATTTGCTTTGATAAAGTGAATAAACGGGGTGTTGGCCACGCTCATTTCCGGCTACTCAGGGCCCTCGGTCGCCGTCCCTCGGACGCAGACTCTTGTAGATACTTGGCTCCGCCAACATTCTGCTTCGGCAGTGTCTACCCGGCCGACCCTGAATCCTCTCTCGTAGATACTTGGCTCCGCCAACATTCTGCTCCGGCAGTGTCTACGTATTTCTTTCCGCAGGCTCTCACTCCGCTGGCCGGCACTCCCCCGTACCGCAAGTTGCTGTGTGTTGTAGTTAATGCCAGTATATGTGGAGCGAGAAGCGAGCAGCTCACGGAAATCAGTTGCACCGGTAGGGTGACCGTATCCATTTTCAACTTACCAGTATCACTATTGGCGTCGGACTCTGCATTGACTGACCCAGACGTCCCTCGTTCCGTCGAGGCAATGGGGTTTTGGCACCAAATTTTCATGTCGTGACTCGCAACATCATCGCATCTCCAACCAACAGACATGAACGACATTAGAGAGGTTCCGGAGTACGATTTTTCGTGTTAAAATTCGTAGAGGCGATACGGAATTTTTATAAGTCGTCTTCGAGCAGTAAAATGCACCGCAGTACGGAACTTATGTGTTTGCCTGCATTGCCTAGATTACAATACCAAACACGTCATATCCCCGCTCTTTGCATTTTAATTATAAATTTGGACCGAAATCAAAACTTCCCGCGGAAAATCGATGTTTCTCGTGCCCCATTTGTACACAAAAATCTTTCGGCATTCGATGACGCAAAATCTTCATACGAAACATGGTACCATGGTTCGTATGAAAGCCAGTCCACATGGATTCTCCGTGCCGATCGTCTGAAGTACGCGTGGAAAATATCCGTAGCGTCCATACGGAGTTTGGCACGGAAAATCATACCCGGAACCTATCTATTAATTTTTTGTTGTTGTTTATTTTACTTCGCAGATTCTAACGGGCAAGTTGCCCATTAACAAGAAAGCGAATGCAAAGAAAGTAATAATACTAATAAAAGAAATAACCGGGGGCAGCAGAAAATGAATAATAGCTTTAAGAACTCAGACGGTGAGCCAAGGAACAAATTTACAAACAACGTTTCTTCATTTATGATTAGGAAAGTTTCTTTCTCAATAAAGATCCAAATGGAACGGAAACAGGGCAGCTGCATCTACAGGCATCTGTGCACAAAGATCATGCATTAAAATGGCGACCACAACTTTCATTGACGTGGAATGGTGGAAAAAGGAACTAGTGAAGCGACAAAATAGAAACGCAGAAGAAGTAGCAGTAAGGAGAGCGAATCGCTAAAGTGCACTAGCCTACAGCTAAAGTACACTAGCCTAGTATTGGCTGTAGTTAGTGATCACGTAGTCACGGAGGCAAGTGATCACGTGCACATATACATCATACCAATACGTTATCAGGGTCATGCATAACAAAAAAAGAAAGAAAGGAAAGTCACGCTCGAGCAAAACAAATCAAGAGCGCGTGACTTTACTCACGGTACGAAAACATAACGAAGAATTTGTTTCAGAACGAAATGTAAAGACTAGAGAAACGAAGACTACTTCCGAAGCTACTTTGAAGTGGAATGGAGTCAATCCTTAGAAATGAAGATAGGGAACCAGAATTCTGCTAACCCAAGCGTGGAATCAGCCACAATGTAAGAGAGAGAGTAAGAGAGCACAATCATTGTCATGGTATATACGAAAACACTAATGTTAATCATCGTCATGTAATGCAAAATAGAAATGAGTTATTCCGAATTTATTTTTATGTATTTTTTTGCTACGTTCGCGACAAAGATTCGTGGGAGATTGAGGGCCTGCTAACAAATCCGAGAGCGGCTCAAGAATGCATGCACAATCCGGGATGAAGCGTCGGTAGAGATTTACTAAACCCAGAAAGCGAGGTAGAGAGCAGAGTGAGTGTCCGGAGCAGGGTAGTCCAGCATGACCTTGACCTTCTCTGCCAGTGTCTCAATGCCACCGCCGGCAGTGGCTTTGACATTGTGACCCAGGAATGTCACGGAGGGCTGCATGAAGACACACTTGCTTGCAATGACCACCAGACCATACTCTGCCAAGTGATGGAAGATGGTCTTCAGATGCTTGAGGTGTTCTGCTGTCGAGCGACTCACTACCAGTAGAATATAGACAGTTGACAGTCAAGCCAGGAACGAATAGAGGCCACCGCTGGGCAGGGCAGCTTCAAGATGACGCCTCACCATGTTTCAACACTGTACCAAGGACAAATAACAAGAGAGAGAGAGAAAGAGAGAGAGAGGGGGGGGGGGGAAGAGAGCAGAGAGGGTAAGAGATTGACACGCAGACACACCAGCAGGCCGACAGATATGGTATTCTGCAATAAAAAGACAGGCAGAGACAGAGGGGGAGGGGGTGATTTTAGAAGGGAAAACGGTTTCATCTCCAAATTAGGTTCCCGCCCTCTATTCGAAATCTATAATTTTGCCAGTTCAAGTAATCCTTGGAAGCAGAAGAGTTTTTCCCAGCCGTGGTGCGACTCACTGTGAATTGGAAACTTGTGGTCTGGCTTGAGAAAACATGGTTGTGGCAAATGGGATTTTGGCTTTGACCTCATGTGGCTCTCATCTATCCTCCCCCCTGTTGAGGAGCTGCATCTGACCGCTGATCATGGGTGTTGGGGTCCCGCGGAAGCGCAGGGTTGTAGTGAAAGGGGGGAGGGGTAGGGGGACACAGCCCCCCCCCCCTCCCCGCCTACTCTGTTTGCTCCCGCTTCAGTGAAAAAGTGCTGCCCGTCCTCATTATCCGATTTTTGTGTTTCTTCATGCCATTCAATGAAAATGCAGCCGATAGTCAGTACTACATTTGTACAGGGTTCATAAAGGCACATCTGTCTGGGGTGAAGTCAGGCGTTCGATTCTTACATTACATTTCGCGTTGCAAGACAGTTATTTGGAAAATGGGAAAATCGGTTACGGGGTAACTGTTTTCCCTGCCCCCCCCCTCCCCCCTCCCCCTCCTCCTCTCTACTATTTTGACCTGGCTATAACAAAAAGGCGGTTCAATGCTGAGACGACAAGCTAAGGTGCAGGCAGGATCCCAGCACAGACCGTTCATCACTTTCTCAAACAAACTTGACCACCGGTGACAACCCCCCCCCCCCCCCCCCCCCATCACGCTATCCCTTCTCCCTGGCCCCGACCCGGACCATGTCACCAAAATACCGTATAACAATGATATGAGTCATTCTTGGTTAACTCACTGGAATGTTTTCTCAATCCTTTTCTTCTTTTCGGGATTCAGGTCTAGCGCAATCTTCTTCAACTCGGCCAGGGTGATTTCACGCGTTGCAGCTTGGTCCACGGCCCACCTGATAACACCTTGCATATTATCCGGTATGTTAGTGGTGCCAAGGTCGTTTCTCACGATAAAGTCTTGCATGTCGTCTTTGAAATCGTTGCTGTATTCTGGGTCAATCAGTATTGCAACGGCTTGGGCAAAGTCCTCTGGACACACAGGAGAACAAGGAGGGAAGAGAAAGAAATACAGCATTTCTCAGAGACATGTCGGTAGCCTATTCACGTTCCTAATTCATGGCCTCACACCACAGCAAGTCTAAGCACAGGGACTACAAGTTACGTTATAATGTATATAGTCCGGTTCCAAGTATTTATTTGCTACAGTAAAGAGGTGATAGGAACTTAGCAAGTAGCAAGTAGGAACAACTAAAATAACAACAAACAATGTAATGTATTTAGAGACACAAATATCTGGATGCGGATTATACTCCGGAAAATATGGTGCGTGTTTTGTCTTCGATTCTACATAGATAGGCAGCAACATACTTACCACGTTTAAGGCGGCTGATGCACCGTTCCATGCTTCGGCTGAACCTTCGAAAGTCAGAAATTTCTGACAAAACTTTCATTCTGAAAGAGGACAACATGAAAAGACAACAATGAAAGGCGTCAGATGCCGCTTCTTTACGGATGGAGAGGAAAACTCAGATTCACCAATTACAGTTTATGGGCAAAGGTGAAAACCCATTTTCTGCATCAGTGTTGCCCTGTTTTCCACAACTCGTGTTGCCAACTCACTGTGGTTTACAGCACAGTTGAAGCAATCCTCTTCAAGTCTGGACTTGATCATGATACATATACCTGTCATTGCACAATCATGGTCAGAGAACTCACTCACTGGGCCGGCCTGACTCATTATGTTCGAAATGGTGCAGTACATTTCACTGAACTATACCAAGGACTGATTCAACGGTTCTATACTTCATTGTAGAGCAATGCATGAGTAGAACTTACAGTGGTGAAGTGGATAGGAAAGTACAACAACTTCCATCAGCAGCGTGATGCTCATGGCCTGATACATTCAACAGGAAAGAACAGAAAACAGAATATAAAAACTATCCATGTCTCTGTGCAGACAAATTTGATTATCGGAATGGGTATAAATTATAAACTCATTTCATAAAAGGTAAGCATAACACACATTCCCAACCAGTCATGTATTCACTATCCACAGAGACAATGACTCTTTTTTTTTCGTACAGAATCTCCTGCAAACTGAAGTTCTCTTTGAGACCTGAGCAAGCTCATAGATCAAATGCACCTCTAGATTCAAAAAGGCGGCTTCTGTCATTTTTGAGCATTTTGAGTGATCTATACCCTGGCATTGCTGTATCCCAGCAGATCACTTTGTAAAAACACCTAGGTCTAAAATTGTCATGTTTCACAGAGTTATAGATGTTTCAAAAAGTGAGTTATACATGTACATCACTTTATAAGGAAACACACACAACTTTAAAATACATTTTTCTCAGTACTGCGTGAAACGACATAAGCGTGGATCTTCCCAAGTTGTACATTGTACTGTTGAGATACCCAATTCAAATAATTCAATACAATAAGTAAGTAAAGTAAATTATCGTGTCCGTTCCCGAAGGGAGCTCACGACGGCCGCTAACAATCAATACAATACAAAACACCAAAAATAGAAAAAACCTCTTTTTCGGATCTAGAGGCTCAAGTTGTGTTGCAAGATAGTGTGAAGTAGACATTTGCACACAAGTAAACTAACACTAGCATACAGGGAGCACACATGGTGTATTGAGCACATTCAATTTTACCAGCATCAGCTTGGCGAGCAGCAGTGGACTGACTGGCTTGATCAGAGTGTGACTGGCTGGCGGAAGGAACGCTCTCTGGCGAGTCTGATTGAACAGTAGAGAAAGTGAATTAAGAAACTATCCATGTCTCTGTGCAGAAATATTCGATTATAGGAATGTGTATCAAATCCTAAAGGTAGGCATAACACACATACGCAACCAGTCACGTGTTCATTATCCACAGAGAAAAATATTCTTTTTTTCTTATAGTATCCCATGCAAACAGAAGTTCTCTTTGAGACCTGAGCAAGCCCATAGATCAAATTGTGTTGCAAGATAGTGTGAAGTAGACATTTGCACACAAGTAACTAGCAGTAGCATACAAGGAGCGCACATGGTGTATTGAGCACATTCAACTTTAAATAAGCGACGAGGAGAAAATAGCTTTCCCTGATGAGTGTGTCATGAAAATTAATTTGGAAATTTTGCATTTAGATTCATCATATTATTCTCTTTTTCGTTTCGTAACGTCCGCCTTACTAATACTATTCTTGACTTTTTTTATCGGTTGAACGCGTCCTTATCGACATCAAGTTTTTAAGTAGTGCATTCGCCTCATAATGCAAGCTGCCAGAACACTCTGGTTGACTTTGCTATGAATGTTTCCACAGTTTTCACATCTGACAATAACGAGATTGCTGAAATACTCCTACACCTAGGTACCTGGCTTGGAATTTGCATTCACGGTGCTTGCAATACTTTTCTTTTCTCCAGCACATTTCAAGACAAGATGATACAGTTTGTTTTACATCACCAGACATACACATATGGGATAGGTGTGCAACGAGATTGGTGATCTGTCTACTCATGATTAGTCACAGACTGTTAATCCACACACTTGTGATAAGTCACACACCATTGACTCATGCACTCAGCGTAAGTCAAGCAAGTTCACTTCAGTAGTACCGGTAAGTCATGCTCGATTGTAAGCGAAAGAGTGTAAGGGGTGTAGTAGGTTGCGTGTTTTGAGGCTCCCGTTTTTCCGTAGTTTTTAGATAGCTTTTGGGGACTGGCCCCAACCGCCTGGGTGGGATGGCTAGCCAAGATCACACTGAGCAGCTGGTGACCGCCGAACAGGTCCATACACAGCTTCGCTCATTGCCTGGCATCGAACACAATGTTGTAGAAGTGCTGAGAACTCTAGCTCATCTTGAAAGCCAACTTCAGGACCAGGAGAAACGATATCAACGAAGGATTAGTGGATTGAGCTCCGAACTTTCCCAGCTGAGAGAGGACCTGGCCGACACTCGCCTGTGCCAAAATTCGGACATCGGCAATGTTACGTGTGCGTCTTGTAAATCAAACTCCTCCGCCATTGCAGACCTAGAGAGAGAGCAAGGAACAACCAGCCAGAGGCAGCGCCGAAATCGAAAGAAACGTAGTACAGGCACAGAAAGTCGTTCACAGTCCGCCGTACCCGTAGAGAGTTCACGACCCATTGATCCCGATATGGACCTCACCAGCAGTGTCAGATCCGACGTTGACAGCTCAAACAACAAGCCGTCCAACTCCCGTACACATGGTTCACCCGGACCCAGCTCGGAGTTGACCCCGCCACGTGTGGATCGCTTGCCGAAATTTGAAGAGATGAGTGAGGATTCGGACGCCACATGGCGACTCATCACCTCCACCAAACCCACAGCGAAGAAGAGAGTCCTGTTTGTCGGAAATCTGATGCATGCAATTACTGCAGACCAGCTGAAGGAGTTCATCGCAGCAAGAGCAGCTGAGGCTGACCACAATGTCCAAGTGTTTGACGTAAAAATATTTCAAAAAGAAAAATCCTCCACTGCGCGTATTGTTTCCAGTGCAGCTGACGAATCGTTTCTCAGCAACAAGCGCTTCTGGCCAAGGCCTGTGTACGCAAGAGAGTTGAATTTCGATAAGTACACCCAGTCTGATGCCAGTGGAGATCAACAAACAGCGCAGAGCAGCACCACGACCACCAACAGCAGCAGCAGCCGCACGGACGACAGTAAGAGCGGATACAGCGTGGATTGCGATATCCTAGATGACACCTGTGGAGCACCGGCTCGGACTCCAGGCCAGAAATCACGGGGCTATCAGCGTGACTCGCCGCCCGAGACGCAAGCTGCGAAGTTTAGTGTCACTGCTGGCAACGCATTTGCATCTCTAAGTCAGGATGTGGATAATATAATTATCTGTGCAATGACTGGAAGAAGATTAGGCAACGACCCTGCTGCTCGTGAACTGAATATCCTGTCCATCAATATCAGAAGCCTGCGCCACAAACTGCGTGATGTTCTGGATCTTGCTGAAGGAACAAAATCTGACATACTTGTAATTTGCGAAACATGGCTGGACTCATCCGTCACTCCTGGCGATCTCCACCTCCCAGGCTATAACTTAGAAAGGCTAGATCGCAGCGGAAATGTTGGTGGTGGTGTCTGCATCTATTTGAAAGCTGAACTCAACTGCCAACCCAGGCCTGATCTCGTTTCTCCAGGCATAGAATGCTGTTGGATTGAAGTGAAAACCAGCCATCAGCCATGCCTGATTGGGAGCTTATACCGGCCACCAGGGTGCACTGTTTCATACTGGGACTCCTTTGAAGCCCTGCTGAGTAAAGCCTGCAGCCCAACGACGCAGACAATACTTTGTGGAGACTTTACTGTTGACACTAGTCGCAATTGCAGTAATCATATGCGGCTGGCTGATATTGCTACAAGTTATGGACTGCAGCAGCATGTACGCAGCCCCACTCGTATTGGACTAAGAGGACCACCAACTACAATTGAATTAGTATATAGCACAATGGGATGTGCTTCTCCTGCTACGACTCATTTTTTTTTTTTTTTTTTTACGAGAAACCACGAACCTCGAGAACAGAATACTGCATGGTAGAGGTGGTTGCAGACGCAACTGTGGTGGTGAAAACTGGAGCATCTCCGCCGACCTGAGGTCTCGGCTTCAGCGACACTTCAGAGCACCAAAAACTGGGGAGGAGTAGGCACAGGGGGAGGGGAGGGGGGGGGGGGGGGGTACATTTATATAGAGGAAGGAAAAACGGAAAGATGATACATGTGATAGAGGAAGAAAATAAAAAATAAAAAATAAAAATAAAAAATAAATAAAATAATAAAAAATAATAAAAAAATAAAAAAGGGGGGAGCCAGGGTGCAAGCAGAGAGGGTGTTCAGGGAGTGTTCAGAGGGCATCTGTGGCTGAACGCCAGTCTCGGCTGCGGAGCGACTTGTAGGCGCCTTCCTTGAATGCCTGCATTCCCTTCTGCGTGGGAAGGTTGCGTAGCAGGGCAGATGGGAGACGATTCCAGTCTTGGATCGTGGCATGGGGGAATGATCGGAGAGCACTATTACGGGCTCCGGCGGGCAGTGTCGGTGCTAGTTGGTGCTGGTGCTGGTTCTTTTGCTGGTGGCGAGTGGAGCGCCGGTGCTGGTTTGCAACTGCCCTCGGTGGTGTCATGGTGGTCAGGATTGGGGGACCGTCGATCCAATGCAGCTTGTACAGGAATGTGAGTGCTGCGACTTGACGCCGAACAGTGAGGCTTGGGAGGTATGACCCTGGGCCGATGAGCTTTAGGGCTCGGTGCTGTACCCGGTCCAGCTGGTTCAGGGTAGACTGGGACGCACCCAACCATGAAAGCGGGCAGTACTCAAGTACTGGGCGGACGAAGCCGCGATACACTGCATACTTGGCCTTGCTGTCGAGAATGGGCAGGGCCTTCCTCATGAAGCCAAGACGTTGGTGACCACGGACTGCAACCTGTCGAATGTGGGAGCGAAAGGAGAGGCTCCGATCAAAGAGCACTCCGAGCAACTTCAGCTCCTCCACTTCCTCTATGGCCACCCCATTGAAAGTGGCTGGAGGAATCGGCCAGGGTTGACGGTGATGCGAAATTGTCAAGACTTGCGACTTTGTCGGCTCGAATGCGATCTTCCAGCTCTGGCCCCATTCAGCTAAGGCATCCACAGCAGTCTGGAGCTGCGCTAGGCCAACTGGGAGAGCGGTCAGGGATGGGATGCACTGATAAAGCGTGGTGTCATCTGCATATATGGCGAGCTGGGTTGTGGCTGGGAGGTGGTCCTCCATGTCATTGACATATAGGAGGAACAGAGTGGGGCCCAGTATGCTCCCTTGCGGCACACCTGAGCTGATTCGGAATTTAGGTGAGGTTTGTCCACTCACAACGGCCTGGATTCGTCTATCCGCCAGGTAGCTGTGGAGCCACTTGAGGAGGTTCCCGGACACTCCGTAAGCCTTTGCCTTGTGAAGGACACCTGCGTGGGAGACTTTATCGAAGGCCCCCGCAATGTCGACGGCAACAATACGTACAGCACCGCCAGCAGCTGCTATCTTGCTCCATTGGTGGTGTAGTCCTGTTAGGAGATCAGCAGGTCCTAACCCTCGACGAAAACCGAACTGGTGGTTTGAGAGTATATTATTTCGTTCGAGAAAGTTGGTGAGAGCACGGTTAACAACTGCTTCCATTGTCTTGGAGATGAGCGACAGGAGGGAAATGGGCCGGTAGTTCGATGGGGCTGACTTTGACCGTTTCTTATGGACTGGGACGACACTTGCCACTTTCCAAGACTGTGGTTGTGTCCCCGACGTCATGCACTGGCGGAAGAGCAAGCATAGTGGCACTGCAAGGTGCTCAGCGTTGGCTTTGAGGACTCTGCCCGGAACTGCATCAGGGCCTGACGCTTTCGAAGGATCAAGGGCCCTCAGCAATTTACGGACCTCAGCAGGGCGGAAGCGAATACTTAGGAGACGGCTTTGGGAGCGAGGCTGGACAAAGGGGAATTCAGATTCCTCATTGAAGTCCTGTGGGCCGAGGCTGCACTTATCGGCGAAGTACTGACCAAGGCACTTGGCCTTCTCCTGACTGGTTGTGTACTCAGTTCCATCAGCAGATCGGAGTGTTGGTATATCAGCGCTGCGGCCCTTGCCACCCGCACGCTTGATAGTGGACCACCATTCCTTGTCCCGAAGGCTACCAGTGGTGAGTTTCTGCCGGAGCATGGTAATATGCCGTTCTCTGTTTCGCTGGATGGTACTGCGTGCAGAGGCTGCAGCTGTGCGGTAGTGTGCTTTCTTATCAGCACTGTCGGGATTTGAGCGCATCTGGTGCCACATCTGTCGCTTGGTGTTGACTGCAGCTGTACACTCCGGTGTCCACCAAGGTTCGTCGGAGGGGCGCGATGAGATAACTCTGTTGGGTATGAATTGTGCCATTCCTTCGAGGATCCTCTTGGTGATGTTGTCGCAGCTGAGATCCGGTTCAGGTCCGAGCATGCTCTCCCAGTCTGTTGTTCGGTAGAAGTGGGCAAGCCGCTCCCAGTCTGCGCGGTGGTATCGCCAGACTCTACGCGATGTCTTGGGCTCACGGGTGAGCTTCACAGGAAAGTCAACTTGGAGGACAGCATGATCAGAGAGTCCAATAGGCGGGTGTGCCTTAACAGTTGCTGGTGAAGGGAAATCAGACATCACCAGGTCCAGGGTGTTATCACCTCGGGTGGGTACGTCGACATGTTGACTCAGGCCATGGTAGCAGCAGATATCCTCTGCATACTCTCCAGCTCGGGTGGTCTTGTTGCTGCAGAGCCAGGCAGCGTTATGCACATTGAAGTCGCCGGTCACAATGACATTTGATCCGTAGGTACGGGATGCCTGCAGCGTGTTGTCCAAGTATTCCAATAGCTGGAGATCTGTCTCCGAACAGGACCCGGGCCGATAGGCTGCACAGATAACAACTTTCTGTCCACTCTGCGTCGTGACACTCAGCCAGATGATCTCGTGATCATGGCACTGGATGTGATCAAGATGTTCATATCCTAGGCCAGCCTTCACCCAGACTGCTACTCCACCACCGTGTGCAGAGCGATCCTTGCGGATGGGGGTGTGATAGCCAGGCATGGCTGCTTCAGATTCGCTGCACTTCTCTGGCGTAAATTTTGTCTCTGTGACTACTGCTATATCTGGCTTCAGGGTCTGGAGGGTGTGGCGGAATTCTGCAAGCTTGGACGATAGGCCAAAGGCATTCGTCACCAAGAGTCTGAACATCGTTGGTTGGCTACTGGGCATCGTGCATGCTAGACGATCCCTTGAGGGCACCAGACAATTCATCAGTGTGCTGGAACTCACCAAGTTTGGATTGCAGTCCGAAGGCATTTGTCAGCAGGAGCGTTAGGCTTGGGGGAATCATTTGGATTGCTGCTCAGTGCGTTCCTTAAATCGCCATGGCCTCGCGTACAGGGGCCTTGGCCAGAAATTCTCAGTTGTGACCAGGGTGAGGTCCTTAGCGTCCACAGTTAGGTGGGCAGACACTCTTCCTGCCTCCGTGGTGTGGAGGCTGCAAGTGTGCACCGTTGCCGTACCCCCTGCTGCAACTGCACGCTGGCGGGTGAAGCATTTCAGTCCCTCCTCAGTACAGCTTGAGCTTAAATTGCCTACATACAAAACTGCCCTCCTGGACCTGGGAGGCTCTCCTGACACCAGTTGCCAGCTGTCGTCGTCTAAGACCTCCAGGACTGGCTTGGAGCGATGTTTAGCGCTCCTGCTGTAGGGGCCCTCAATGCCAATGTCAATGATCTCAGAATTACTGTCTTCCTCACCGGACGCCTCAGGGTCACTGCCAGTGTCACCCACGCTACGGGGCTCACCCGTACTAGCAGTACACGCGGCAGCCTGGCCTGTGCGGGTACGGGTACGATTTCTTGACGATTTCGTAGATCTACTCTTCGTACGCTGGCTCTGCTGAGGAGCTTGAATATTTGGGTGAACACTTGCCTTGGCAATGGCGGCTTCCTTGAGGGAGACAACTTCCTGAGTCAGGCCTGACACTTGCCGCGACAGGTCATTGATTCTTTTGTTGAGGCGATCCTCGCGATCGGCCGACTCGGACGCTAAGTTCGCCAGGGTCTTGATAACCTCAATCACAGACGACTCGATACCCGGGAGGGAGCACAACAGTTTTGTCTCTACCTCTGAGAGCCCCTTGAGGGCGGCCTTTGTAGCTGGGGGCATGGCCGCCAGAGGTGGGCCAGCCCTACTACACGATACTAACTAACAAATACTGCTAGTGGTCCTCTTGGCCACGCCGACTGGCTGCCAGAGACTGAAAAACTGCGGAGCTCAAAAATTTGCTTCCACTTCAGAAAACAGCCGGTACCGTTTCATCATGTTTCATGCTATCACCTTCAGCGACCACCATGCTGTGACAACCCCTTTCAACATGGTTCCAATTCGAATTCCTCATGCAGCTCCTGCACAGACACAGACCATCAGACGTATCAAAATGGACCTGTTTCGGCAAGATATCCAGTGTGCTAACCTATGCTCCATGAAGGGAACCTGTACCGAAATGTGAACCCAGTGGCACGAGTGTCTCATGTCACTCGTAGATCAACATGCACCACTCCGGCCTCGGAAGCACCGTGCCCCCAATGTCGCACCATGGTATACCCCGGAGCTCGCAGCGCTTGTACGCAGGCGCAACAAACTGCATCGTAAGTGGCTGAGAACCAGACTTGATGTGGACTACCGCAGCTTCCAGCAGACCAGACGGGAGGTTACCCGCACTAGCCGAGCACTGAAGGAACAGCATTACAATGAAGCATTTGTGAACGCTACAGGGAACCCAAGGCAGACTTGGCGTGTATTAAATTAGCTGAGCGGACGGCAGCCAGTCCACACTCTTCCCAAATGCTCCCCGGATGACATTGGTAATGTGTTTGAAGGCATTGTCAATGATCCTCAACGTCCCCCAGCCTTGACTCTACCTCAAGGCCCCATGTCTCCGAACAGCCTTTCAATCTTTATGCCTGTTACCATTGCCCGTGTGCGTAACCTCCTATCGTCAATAGCCACGACAAAAGCTACTGGCAGTGATGGCTTGCCCGGAACGATTCTTAAATCATGCGCTGACCTTCTTGCACCCTCACTGATGCTCATCTTCAACAAATCATTGTCCGAAGGCCAGCTGCCACCGAGCATGAAAATCGCCAACATCACTCCCGTCTACAAAGGTGGTGACCCCAGTCAACCCACCAACTATAGACCTGTCTCTTTGCTCCCTATAGTCTCCAAGCTTATCGTCCATGAGCAACTCAGTCAATACCTGGCTGAACATGATCTTTACCCTTCCTGTCAATTTGGCTTCAGACGCCAGCACTCTACAGAGGATGCTCTCACAATGGTTACAGACAAATTTCTAAGAGCCCGAGATGGCGGGCTGTCAACTGGCGCTGCTTTCCTGGACATGTCAAAGGCCTTTGACAAGGTCCAGCATCAGACACTAAGTTTTGTCGAAGACCTATTCCAGCTTGGAATCTCCGGCACAGCCCTGAACTGGTTAAGCGATTACCTCTCAAATCGTCAACAAGTCGTCATCAGCGGCGATAGTAGCTCATCTTTCACATGCTCAAGTGGGGTTCCCCAAGGGTCTGTACTGGGACCACTATTGTTTGTCATATATGTCAGGGATGTGGCCAGTGAAGTGGATCAGTTTGCCGTCCAGGTAACCCAATTCGCGGACGACATCATGCTACACGATAGCAGGAAGGACAAGGTAGTGCTGTCACACAACCTGTCTTCAGCCATCACCCATCTCAGCAACTGGCTTGGTGAGCGCAACCTAATCCTGAATAGTCGAAAAATACAAATATTGTTTATTCCTGCCAATCGTCATGACAACAAGACATTGAATGTGCACTGTGCAGCTACACTCCTCGAGCAAGTGACAAGCGCCAAGTACCTGGGCTTGCACATCGATGATGACCTGAAATGGAACACAATGGTTGACCATATAGCCAAGACAGTGTCCTCAAAGATTGCCATTCTCTTCCGCCACAGGCAGTGCCTCCCAATGCCATGCCGCTCAACCTACTTGAGATGTATAATTTTTCCCACATTCCAATACGCATGCAACAGCTTTTCCTCTTCCCTTTCCTCTGCACAACGTAATCGTCTTCAGAAACTTCTCAAGCGAGCTGTGCGTGTTGTCTGCTCTGCTCCGTTCCTGTCTCCAACTGCTCCTCTTTTTGAACGCCTCAGCATTCAACCCCTGCAATCAATGTAGTGCCGCAAACTCCTCCTGCTAACCTTTCGTGTAATTCATAATAACTGTAGTGTGCTTCTTCATGACCTTGTCACACCTCTGTCACACACCCGTCGAACGAGGAGCACAGATGTTCCCCTGCTTCTTTTCCTGAGGATCATATCTGCCGCTGCCACACGCAGCCCTTCATATCAATGTCCCGCTCTCTGGAATAAGTTGCCTGCATCTATACGATCACTGAAGAAACCAGGTCAATTCCGGACCGCTCTCTTACCCCACCTGAAAAATTCACCGACTTATGTTGCTCACTGATCAAATAATTATGCAATCTTTCCTCTGCTAGCTAGCTGCTGTCTTAAATATTACTCTTTTTTTCTATTTTCTTTTTTTTCTTCTTTTTTTCTTTTTAATCTTTTCCTTACATTGTGTGCCTGTTTGTCTTTAGTCGATCTCATATAATAAGGCAACACTGCCTGTTTGTTATTCAACGTTAAATAAACCAATCCAATCCAATCCAAGCACTTTCGAAAGAAGGACATTAAATTTCTGGACAGGCAAGCGCAGCGAGGTAGGCAAGAAAATATTTCTCCGGCAATATTTTTCGGTTGCAAGTATGGCATCTGATGTGTTCTTAATCGTTGTTTCTATTTCTGGCTTCCTCAATCAGGTTTAAGTCTCATCAGGGTCCTTGCCCTTCCAACCTTCATTTCTGTGCACATCAATCTTGCTTTTTCAAACTTTTGCTATGATGTGCTTTGCCTGCTTCCATGATGCCATAAAATCACCATTGGGGACATGCACCTGGTTTTTCCCTCTCACTACTACGTGCTTTGGCGCAAGGAGTTTCACCAGCTGGCGCGGTCCAAGAAATAAATCTGACCGTCCCACGTCCTTCAATTAGCAGCGCTGTTCTGCATTGTGACCCGTCCTTGTAATCATCATGCATACCGTCTTCTTTCCATTTCAAACATTCTGTTCTCAGTCATAACGTCTAGACTTCCCTCGTTATCCAGTTCACATCTATCTGCGGTCAACTGTCCTTTAATTAGTGTGCTGTTCCTATTTATGAATACATGTAGGTCTGTCTGTAAAACAGAGAGGTTCCAGGCTGTCCAAGAGAGTGCTCAATACCGAGAGGTAGAACGGGTTCAGACAATAAGAGAAAAAAGATAGTATTTTAACTATATGTAATATTTATTATTAATAGACTTATAACTCTCCATATTCACCCTATCATCCCTACAGCTCAACAAACGAGTCACGTTGGTCATACATGTACATGTACGCAGAACTAACGTAAGTCGTTGTTACTTCACTACCGACTGGCATGTTCTTGCAAGAATCGGAGAACGATAACTGTGTTCTTGACAGAATCTTGTTCAAGTTTGTTAGGACAGATCGTGGACACGAACTGGTGCATGTGGCACGGGATGCGACGACCTTGGAGAACACGCTCGAGCCAATCACCTTGGAGAGCACGCTCGTGCTTTACGGGAGCCAGCCGATCATCGTCGTTTTTGATGAGAAGATTTGACCAATCTGTGAGCATCATTTTCGGGAGTCGGTTAATAGACAGCAATCTAAGCGATTGTGCCCTCCCATATTTTCTTTTCAGGCAGCGCACCGGAGCTGTTGTGTGCCCTAGAAAAGTTCTACGCCAACATCCATAATCAGAACATTTCTGAGTACAAACGAAATTCCTTGCTTGCCACTCGATCCTCAATCCATGGACATGCCGAGCGTAAAAAACATTGTTTCCTCGCTGGCTGATGACTTGTCACCACCTGGTCACATGCCGATTTAATTTGTACTCAGAAAAGTCCTGTGTGCGGAAGTTAGCGTAGAAATTTTCTACGGCACTCGCCATCTCCGGTGCGCTGACTGAAGAGAAATTAAGCTCAGCACCGAGTACTGCTCTCTTTACAGTACGTATCGAAAAGTGGTGAATATAAGTTGTATTTCTCGCCGGCCGAGCGCAGCGAGATAGGGGAGAAATGATTTCTCGCGAAATATATTTTAGTTGCAAATATGGCATCTGGTGTGTTCTTTGTTGTCGCTTCTTTTCCTGACTTCTTCAGTCAGTTTTGAGTCTCACCAGTGTCCCTGCCCTCCCACCCTTTATTTCTGTGCATATTATCAATGCTTTTTATCATTGTTTGCCGTGATGTGCTTGCCATGCCTACATGATGCCTAATCGCCATTGGGGATATACACCCGGTTTTTTCCCTCACAAATGCGTCCGTCGGCGCGAGGGTTTTTTCCCGGCTGGCTCGGTCCAGGAAAATTAATCTGACGGTCCCAAGTGGTTCTGCATCATGGCCTATTTCTGCTATCCACTGGCACGACTATTCTTTCTGAGACACTCTGTTCTCAGTCCTTGCTTGCTTCCATACCTCACTCGTTATCCGGTTCACATCTGGCTGCGGCCAACTACCCTTCACTTTGTGTGTTGTCGCTATTGCTGTCTATGTCTCTGTGTGTGCCAGTATGTGTGGAGCGAGAAGCGGTGAATATCTAGCAATATCCACCACTTATGTAGATGGCCAATTGCATGAGAGTGAGTATGGAATGAAGTACAAGCCAGTGTATGTAGAGCAAGAAGGTAGAGCAAGAAGGTATGTATTTTTGTATGTTTTCGTGTATGTATATAGCATACAGACACACTAAGACAACAATGGTAACAGCACACAAATTGAAGGGCAGTTGAGTGCAGATAGATGAGAACAGGATAAAGAGAGCAGTATTATGTTAAAAGGAAAAAAACGCACCTGTTTGTTCAGAGAGCTCCGCTTCATTCTCCTCGTACAGGTTTGCAATGCGTTCGTCCGTTGACCACATGCCATGGCTGTAGATACACACGCACACACACACACGCACACGCACACGCACACGCACACACACACACACACGCACACACACACACACACGCACACACACACACACCTGGTCCTGGTCGTGGTAAACACTGCCATTATGGTCACGTTTTCCCACTACGGGGCCGACAATATAGAACGACGAGAGGGACCATGTTCGAGAGAGCCATCTCCAGCAGCTATGGATCTGGCTTATCATCGGAAACGATTCCTCTCACGGCTGCCGCTAGAACTGGTCCATCACTCTCCACAACAGAGCGAGCATTCCATGAGCCAACGCTCAGCACACACACACACACACACACACACACACACACACACACACACACACACACACACACACACACACACACACACACACACACACACACAATACACTCACACACACACACACACACACACACACACACACACACACACACACACATACAGACAAACTCACGAACACATTCAAAACGAACAAATATGGAACAATTCTAACCATTTGATGACATAATTCGATACTTGCACACACACATGTAGATGCCCACATTACTGGCCGCACTCCTGCACACATTCCTGCTCATACTCTTGCCTACGCCCAAACTCCTGCCCACACTCCTGTCTGCACACTTTGCCCACGTTGCCCTTGCCCACACTCCCGGCCCACTCTCCCTGCCCACACTTCTCTGCCCACGTTCCCCCACCCACACTCCCCCTGCCCACACTCCCTGCCCACACTCGCTGCCCACACTACTCTGCCCACACTCCACCTGCCCACACTCCCTGCCCACACTCCCTGCCCACCCTTCTCTGCCCACATTTCTCTGCCCATACTCCTCTGCCCACAATCCCCTGCCCACACTTCCCTGCCCACACTCCCTGCCCACACTCCCCTGCCCACACTCCCCTGCCCACACTTCTCTGCCCACACTCCCCTGCCCACACTCCCCTGCCCACACTCCCCTGCTCACACTCCCTGCCCACACTCCCCTGCCCACACTCCCCTGCCCACACTCCCCTGCCCACACTCCCCTGCCCACACTCCCCTGCCCACACTCCCCTTCCCACACTTCTCTGCCCACACTCCCCTGCCCACACTCCCCTGCCCACACTCCCCTGCCCACACTTCTCTGCCCACACTCCCCTGCCCACACTCCCTGCCCACACTTCCCTGCCCACACTCCCCTGCCCACACTCCCCTGCCCACACTCCTCTGCCCACACTCCCTGCCCACACTCCCCTGCCCACACTCCCCTGCCCACACTCCCCTGCCCACACTCCCCTGCCCAACACTCCCCTGCCCACACTCCCCTGCCCACACTCCCTACCCACACTCCCTACCCACACTCCCCTGCCCACACTCCCCTGCCCACACTCCCCTGCCCACATTCCCCTGCCCACACTCCCTGCCCACACTCCCCTGCCCACACTCCCCTGCCCACACTCCCCTGCCCACACTCCCTGCCCACACTCCCCTGCCCACACTCCCCTGCCCACACTCCCCTGCCCACACTCCCTGCCCACACTCCCTACCCACACTCCCTTGCCCACACTCCCTTGCCCACACTCCCCTGCCCACACTTCTCTGCCCACACTTCTCTGCCCACACTCCCTTGCCCACACTTCTCTACCCACACTCCCCTGCCCACACTCCCCTGCCCACACTCCCCTGCCCACACTCCCTGCCCACACTCCCTTGCCCACACTCCCCTGCCCACACTCCCCTGCCCACACTTCTCTGCCCACACTTCTCTGCCCACACTCCCTTGCCCACACTTCTCTACCCACACTCCCCTGCCCACACTCCCCTGCCCACACTCCCCTGTCCACATTCCCTGCCCACACTCCCTACCCACACTCCCTTGCCCACACTCCCTTGCCCACACTTCCCTGCCCACACTTCTCTGCCCACACTTCTCTGCCCACACTCCCTTGCCCACACTTCTCTACTCACACTCCCCTGCCCACACTCCCCTGCCCACACTCCCCTACCCACACTCCCCTGCCCACACTCCCCTGCCCACACTTCCTACCCACACTCCCTTGCCCACACTCCCCTGCCCACACTCCCCTGCCCACACTTCTCTGCCGACACTTCTCTGCCCACACTCCCTTGCCCACACTTCTCTACCCACACTCCCCTGCCCACACTCCCCTGCCCACACTCCCCTGCCCACACTCCCCTGCCCACACTCCCCTGCCCACACTCCCCTGTCCACACTCCCTGCCCACACTCCCCTGCCCACACTCTCCTGCCCACACTCCCCTGTCCACACTCCCCTGCCCACACTCCCCTGCCCACACTCCCCTGCCCACACTCCCCTACCCACACTCCCCTGCCCACACTCCCCTGCCCACACTCCCCTGCCCACACTCCCTTGCCCACACTCCCCTGCCCACACTCCCCTGCCCACACTCCCCTGCCCACACTCCCCTGCCCACACTCCCCTGCCCACACTCCCCTGCCCACACTCCCCTGCCCACACTCCCCTGCCCACACTCCCCTGCCCACACTCCCCTGCCCACACTTCTCTACCATGGCTCCAGGTTCACGGATATGTGTTTACTGGCTGACATTATGCCATCCGTGGTTAGTGCACACACACAGTCACTGGCCACAGTGTGAGCGGACCTAGCTTCCCCAGTTGACCCCCTTTCAGAAGAACAGTGTACACTCTGCCCACACTCCCCTGCCAACACTTCTCTGCACATTCAGACCCATGCCCACACTCCTAACCACCCTCATACTCCTCCCCTCACTTCTCTGCTGGCATTCTTGATGACACTCCTGGCCTCACTCCTGCCGTCACTCCATCACACACTCCCTCCCGCGCTGCTAAGTCCTGCCCGCCCTTCTTAGTCCTGCCTGCCCTCCTCAGTCCTGCCCGCTCTCCTCAGTCCTGCCCGCCCTTCTCAGTCCTGCCCGCCTTCCTCAGTCCTGCCCGCCCTCCTCCTCAGTCCTGTCTGCACTACTGCACAACTGCCTACAGTACTGTAGGCAGTTGTGTAGGCAGTACTGCCTACACAACTGCCTACACAACTGCCTTCAGTCCTCAGTGCTGCCTGCACTACTTCCAGAACAACTGCTGACAATTCTAACCACACTACCGCCTACACTACTGCCCACACTACTGCCTACACTACTGCCTACACTACTGCCTACACTACTGCCTACACTACTGCCTACACTACTGCCTACACTACTGCCTGCACTACTGCCCACACTACTGCCCACACTACTGCCTACACTACTGCCTACACTACTGCCTACACTACTGCCTACACTACTGCCTGCACTACTGCCTACACTACTGCCCACACTACTGCCCACACTACTGCCTACACTACTGCCTACACTACTGCCCACACTACTGCCTACACTACTGCCTACACTACTGCCTACACTACCGCCTACACTACTGCCTACACTACTGCCTACACTACTGCCTACACTACTGCCTACACTACTGCCTACACTACTGCCTACGATACTGCCTACACAACTGCCTTCAGTCCTCAGTGCAGCCTGCACTACTTCCCGAACAACTGCCGACAATTCTAACCACACTACCGCCTACACTACTGCCCACACTACTGCCCACACTACTGCCTACACTACTGCCCACACTACTGCCCACACTACCGCCTACACTACTGCCTACACTACTGCATACACTACTTTCCCGCACAACTGCCAACAATTCTACCCACACTTCTGTCTACACTACTGCCTACACAACTGCCTACACTTCTGCCTACACGCCTACACTACTGCCTACAATTCTGCCCGCAGGTCTCTTCACACACTTTACCTGACACCAGGCTTTAGGCATGCACTCACCACAATTTTCTGCTGAATTGATAATTTTCAAAACATGTCATTAAGCGAGCAGTGTAAGGAAATTATTGCCACTGCCTACTGACCAGTACTTTGGCCGAGTGGTGTGGACTTTCCTGCCAATCGCAAGGTTCTGAGTTCAAGACCAGTGCTGACACCAGTGAGCGTGTACTGTGTTAACAAATGCTGTGATGCAAGCGTGAACCACTTTACATGCAGTTATAACTGCTCTGACAACCACTGTCAACTGTGTACTCACTACACTGTATTCATAGTGAGGGTAACATAGATGCAGCTAATGAAGTTTGCACCTTGTCAGGCATTGCTTGTGATACTTACTAAGTCACCCTCGCTGTCACGTGCTATATCTGCCACCCTGGTATCTCAGGCATGGTGGTGGCCTTGTACAAGCAAAACTTCCTAAACTGGTTGTGTTTCTCAACACAATTGCATAGCCGGTTTTGTTGCGTATCTGCGATCTTTACTTTCTTCTGCTTATGTACTTCAAATAGGGAAGGGTGTTTTAAAGAGGATCTGGGAACTACACAGCTCAATAAGACCTTTCTGGGTTCTAGGGATGACGACACCGCCACATGAAAATACCACATGAAAAGACCACATGAAAAGGCTACATGAAAGACGTCAGCTGCCGCTTCTTTACGGATGGAGAGAAAAATAAGGATCCACCAATTTCAGTATAATTTTACGGGCAAAGGTGAAAACCCACCTTCTGCATCAATGTTGCCCTGTTTTCCACACCTCGTGTTCCCAACTCACTGTGGTGTACAGCACAGTTGAAGCAATCCTCTTCAAGTCAAGACTTGATCATGATACATATATACCTGTCATTGCACAATCATGGTCAGAGAACTCACTCACTGGGCCGGCCTGACGCATTATGTTGGAAATGGTGCAGTACATTTCACTGAATGTTACCTAGGACTGATTCAACTGTTCTATACTTCATTGTTGAGCAATGCATGCGTAGAACTTACAGTGGGGAAGTGGATAGGAAAATTCCACAGCTTCCATCAGCAGCGTGATGCTCAGCATTGCCTGGAACATTCAACAGGAAAGAACAGAAAACTGAATTTTAAAGAAACTATCCATGTCTCTGTGCAGAAATATTCGATTATAGGAATGGGTATCAAATCATAAAGGTAAGCATAACACACATACCAAACCAGCCACGTGTTCATTATCCACAGAGGAAATTATTCTTTTTTTCGTATAGAATCCCATGCAAACAGAAGTTCTCTTTGGGACCTGAGCAAGCCCATAGATCAAGTTGTGTTGCAAGATAGTGTGAAGTAGACATTTGCACACAAGTAACTAGCAGTAGAATACAAGGAGCACACATGGTGTATTGAGAACATTCAACTTTACCAGCATCATCTTGGCGAGCGGCAGTGGATGGACTGGCTTGATCAGAGTGTGACTGGCTGCTCAAAGGAACGCTCTCTGACAAGTCTGGTGGAACAGTGGAGGAAGTAGCTCCGGCGGAGACCGGCTCGACGACTTGCACCCGACGCTTCCGGAATATGTCCGGGAAATCGGTGGCCAGCTGCAGTGCGGAGAGTAACAAGGATACAAACAAGCACCAAACATGGCTCTGATATCAACATCAGTTAGTGTCAATATCATCCACACCACTGAGAGTCAAATAAAGAAGAATAACACGGCTGAGAAAGGATTGTGAATTGTCAATGTGTGAATGGAAGGTGACAGATGTTTTGTTGAGTAAAATGGTGGAACAACTTGCATACATCAACAGATAGACATAGGCAGAGAGGGGGGGAGGGGGGGGGGGTGAAGTACAGAGAGACTGAGAGAAAGAGAGAGAGGCAGAGAGAGACAGAGAGACACAGAGAGACAGAGACACTGAGAGAGAGAAAGAGATAGACAGAGAGAGGAAGAGACTGAGGGAGACTGAGAGAGACAGAGAGAGAGGGGGGCATGCAACAGGCGATCACACTCACCAGTTCTTCATGCTGCCGTAGCACCTTGCAGATCTTTGCAAAGCGCTGGGCGTTCGGTGATTTCACTAGCAGCTGGTGAAGCTTGGTCGAGGTGTGATGGTAGTCGGTTACTGCCCAGCTGTGGACCAATGCTGCTGCAGCGTGTAGATGATTACTGTGCCCACGTGATGAAGATGATGATGTAAGGCCCAGGCAGGTGGCCAGTGCAGGCAGGTCGGACTCACCAAGGCTTTCTCGGACGGACTCAAAGGACTGTGCAGAGAGCAGTGAAGCATGGTTAACTGGCCATTTGAGAAGAAGCGGGGCACGATCGACGTAACGGTGGCTAGTGGAGAGATGACCCTGTGTTGCTACAGATGATCTGACTTGCTCTGCATCGTACACAGCGAAATCAAACTTGGTACTTGGCTCGTGGAGGTGCTGACGAATGGAAGCGGAGCTGAGGATGCTCGTGGAGTAATTAGTGCCCGGGCTATACTGTGCTGCCAGTCTATCAAACACCATGCGCAACAGAGCCAACAGACAATAGCCATCTAGCGTATCTTCAACTGGCGCATGGACAACAGCGACAGCTTGGCGCAGGCTGTCCGTGACGGAGATGCAACCACGGGCTGGGGAATGGACTGGAGCCACTACCACCAGATTCTTCCAGAGCTCAGCAGGAATGCCGTGAAGCTCGTGGAAATAGGCGTACAGCTCTGTCTGTAGCCGGATAACAAGAGCAGTGGAGAAGCAGTGCTGAGTCCTGAAAGAGACTCCTGCGCACGCCGACTGAGATGATGAATCTTTCTTGGCCAGTGAGCCGAGGCAGTTGTCAGCGGTCGGAAGACGGCTGGGTGCCAGGATCCTTTCTTTCTCCTGCAGCAACACACCTAGTTGTATCACCATCTGCAGCAGCAGAGGGCCCTGACCTTCTGCTCCCTCGCAGCTGTTAAGCTTGCCAAGGACTTCCTGGACCTTCGCAACACCATCTATGAAGTGCAGCATATCTTCATCGTCAAGCCCAGGTGGTGCGAGAATGAGACCAATGACCGTGGAGAGCAACCAATTGGGTCGGTTAACGATGATGTCGTCCAGCTCAGGGGATGAGAAAGAAACAATCTAGAAACAAAAACACGATATGCAAATACATACACATGGCAACACACATAGTTGTAAGCCGACGCACGGTACATGCCCAAACATGGATGCACACACATTCCACACGCATGCGCAGACAGATGGATATTAAAAAGGCCAAAAACCTCCAAAATAAAATAAAACAAAGCAAGTCAACCAGCCAATCATCGACGCGTCATGACAGCACACTTCCCCTGACCCCACATTGAGAGACAATGCGAAACTGTTAAATGAACCATCCTAAGTTTTAAAGAAATGGATGTAAGGGAAACGAGTACAGATGCCCTGGCTTGAGCTGCGCGGAAATAAGTGCCGTATCCTCTCATGGACACAAATGCAACCCTCTGGTGCCAGCCAAAGCAGGACTATGCAGCACATCCTCATAGAAACTCACTGTTGAAGATCAATCCATCAAAGGTGCAAAGCACAATGCACCCGTTGTCAATAATTTCTTTATCAGCCTAAAGCCAGCAATCTGTAGGTGATGTCCCCTGCTGTCAAGCCCCAGCTAGCCATATTGTGCACAGCAACACACTAAACCTGTTCCACAATTTTCACTTCATCTTGAAGTTTCCAGCAGCCTTACACCTACTAGTATCGGTGTATAGCTGGTCTACCACTGAATAATAGATAATAAACTACAGCTAATGGCAGGATGGGCATCATAGTGTTCTAGATATGGGCTTGAAAAAAAGAAGGAACAAATGGAACCACCCCGGTTGCATCTTTCCCTCAAACCAACGGCTAAGAACAAATCCACTTTAGGGGTCTTTGCAAAAGTTTTTTTTTGTCGACCCTGAAACGAGCATCGTTCGTTGGAGGGGGTGGGGGGGGGGGGGAGGGGGCAAAAATCGCAAGTCGACCGACACTACAGTCCATTCATTGGAAACTGTCCCGCTGGCTTTTGAAAGTTCGATTTGGGCCGAATTGAGGATCAAAAATCCACTTTAAATTTCAAGAATATGTGTTTGGGATCTGCTTCTCCACATACTTTGCCATGCATACCTCTCCAAATTTTGTAAACCTGGCTGAATTTCTATTTCCCTGTTCTTGGGCTTTTCTGCCCTCAAATGTGGCAAGCAGTTATTGCACGGGTCACACAATGCAGGATGTACTGTTGTTTTCACGATATCTACAACTATTTGCGGGAGACACCAAAAATGTAGGGTGCCAGTTTCCAATAAATCGGGAAAAAAATCACAAGTCGACCGATACTATACATATGTACATGACTACATATACATGCATGCAATTTTCATCATCCAGCATAGCAAGCTGCGTTCCTTTCATAGGGACTGGAGGGTGTCCGAGTAAGAAATGAGCGATGTTCATTTCAGGGACGATAAAACACTTTTGCAACGACCCCTTAGAGATGTACTTGACGTACATGACATACATCATAACATGAAATACATCTACTGCAAGCAAAATATAAATTACTCAATCTGCAGAGTATGTACATACCAGGCCATACGCATTGAGAATCTTGCGATATCGACGGATTTGTGCGGTGTTCATGCTGTCTGCATTGTCATCATACTCTACGTTGCTAGCAGCACAAAGCTGTCGAGAGAACTTCCGACTCGTTGAGAATGGCTCTTTGATGTTGTCATGCAGTTGTGCCAGTACTTCCTCTGCCTGCCCGAGCACTTTGGGTTGCTTGCAAGATTTCTGAACATGCACATCAACACAGTGGGTAAAGTACTCTCTGTTCACAAACATGATTAATCCTTTTAACGTTAATGATGTATGATTACGTCACTGAGAACGAACCCAATCCACTAATGACGTACTTCCTGCGTAAGCACAACTTCATTGCATATTTACAGCTCAGTATAAAGCATTCTATGGCTACAAACACACTTTGCAAAGTGGAACACATAGCAGCATATGAGAGATTAGTTATTTACAGATGTCACACAGCTCGTTTCAAAGCAGTCCAGCTTCACTCTTCGTCTGAATCTCATGACGACTCACTCCATGATGATATCGAGTCTGCAACCTCGCTGACTTTCGTTTGTTGTTTCGCAGCCTTTACAAGTTGCCAATACACTAATTGATCGTGGAGATCGCCAAGTTCTTTGACAGAACTGTGAGCTTGACGACCTCCACAGTGACAAGTCTGCCTACAGGCTGTGGAAGAATACCAAGTCATCGACGTTGAGATTAGGACTTTGAGCCGGCTGAATGACAACCCGAATATCAAACCCTTTTGCTTTCCCCTGCGCTGCTTTCACACGTGCATTGATTTTGGCTGTGTGTGGACCCGTCACCATCGTGCTGGTACAGCATGCAGTCGCTGGCCGGCTTCTTCGAACAACGCATCTTTTTAACTGTTTCTCATTGTCACACTTCGGTATCATGCGCCTGGTCCTGGGCCTGGCTGGGGTTGTGTTCTGGTGCCGATTTTCGAAAGGACTCCACCCTTTTCGGAGGTTCAAAAGCCTGTCAGAACAATAAACGACACTGCGGGTACCCTATGTAGGGGTCACTGAAATGTTTGTCTAATGCCGACTTGCCACTTTCTGTGCCACACATAATTTTGTGAAGGTCATTCTTGGAACATTGTATAAGGTTGTTTCCAGTTTGAATAGTTCTTTCAAAACCAAATCCACAATTCACGGGAGAGGGGCAAGTGCGGATCACCACAAATGATTATAAACTCTGTCTAATGCGCTGGTGTGCATTGCAGTTCAATATCCGTATCTCTTTAACTCCCACTCGCACTCTCTGTCTCCCTAACTCTTTCTCTCCATCGTTCTGTCCATCTTTCTCTTCATCTCTTTCTGCATCTCTTTCTGCCTCTCTTTCTCTCATTCTCTTCTCTCTTGTTTTTTTTCTCTTTCTCTTTCTCGTTCTCATTATCTATCTCTTTATCTTTCTCCCTCTTTCTCTCCATCTTCCCATCTTTGCCTCTCTCTATCACACTTTATCTTTCCTGATCCCTTTACTATCCCCTAGTTTCTCCACTAGTGGTAATTGAAATATGGTTTACAGTTTTACTTACGCTCAGGATATCTCTGCAGACCTCAGAAAGTTTTACTCTCAGGCGATCAAAGTCTGCGTCATTGACGGTGGCATTGATAGCAAAGCGTCCTCGAAAGTGGAGTTTATCACCAAACTCCTTCTCGACACTACTATAGCTTGTGGCAAGCTTTGCAGCAAGTTTTCCATGATCCTCTCTCTTGATCTCGTCGCGGAAGGTCGCAATGATCATGACATTGAACGGCTGGTCTGTATTTGCACCAACAAGAGATGGGAAACGCAAACAAAAAAATATAATTTGTGGTGAGGAGATTTGAGGAAAGGTGATTTTAAGCAACACACTCTCTGCAATATCATAGCATGCAGCTAAAAAATGGTCAAAAGAGTGTTTTAAAGCAATTGTGCTAATGCTACTTCAAATGAATTGGCGACCGATAGTACGTACTAGGGTGTTATGAGCGGCCTCGAAGATATATCTCGTGAGTGAGGATGGAACCATGCCTGACCTCAATGTGTTCGGTCTCGGGCTGAGAACCTTTGTAATCTACTGGAGAAGTGGCGGCACAGGCCAGTCAGAAGTGAGCGCTGCTGTTTCTGCGACAAACAAAGAAGAAGCAGCTAATGCCGACCAGGCTGATCCTATTATCAGATCTCTGGAGAGCAAAGTCTGGAGATGGAGAAGACAGATGCGAGTTCTCTGAATGTTTCCGAAAATCTTGGCCTCCATCGGGCATAGACAATTATTGTATGGACATTTCGGACGTTGCTCAATTGGAGAAGAGAGCAGAATATTTGAACCAAGGGCACGGCTCTTCCATTCAAGGGTCTCAACAATAAAGGATCTGAACGTTTTCGATCCAGAAGCTGTTTGCTGTTTTCTCACTTGTTAGTTGTGGACTCATTGTCGGTAACCTGAGTGAGTCATGCACTGACGACGACATCAAAGCTTTCACGATGAAAAGGTCAGGCACAGCCGGGACTCCAGCTACTGTCCATAACTGCAGCATCCACAAGGCTGAAAATGGCAAGATATCTGCAAGGATCACTGTGGATGCCACTGCCATCGCACTCATCACCTCACCAAACTTCTGGCCAAGGCCACTCTATGCCAGACCGTGGAAGTTTAAGCAACGTTCAGTTGAGCCTGATCGTGACGACTTGCCTCGCATCCCGGCAGAATGACTACTGCAAGTCTCCGGCTGCTAGTCGCAAACGCCTTTGGGCTGCTGTCCAAACTCGGCGAGTTCCAAAACAATCTGAGTTCAACTAAGCCTGATATAGCGATCGTCACAGAAACGAAATTCACGCCGGACAAGGTTCCACTCGCCATGTCAACTATTCCTGGCTATGCAGCACATATTCGCCAAGACCGAACTGCTTCAGGCGGGGGCGTAGCTGCTTGGGTGAAGTCCAACCTGCATGCTCGGCACCTTGACACCATTGACTGTAAAGGTTTTGAGGTAGTACGGCTCTAAGTAGATTCATGCTCTCATGGCAAGGTTGTAGTCTGTGCTGTGTATCGTTCCGGTTCAAGTAGCCCATCAGATTGCTCCGTCGTCGACTACCTAGACAGCTCATTACCTGCAGCACAGCAACTCGGTGACCATGTAGTCATTGCAGGGGACTTTAATGTCCACAATTCCGCCTGGCTCAAAAGTAGTAAAACAACATTAGCTGGTCTTGCACTGGAGGATCTAGCATCTGCTTATTGCCTCACGCAGCATATCACGGATCCCACTAGAGGTGATGCCATTCTAGACCTTGTCCTTTCAGACTTGCCTGGACATGTGAGCACTTCTATCTGTAAGCCCCTTGGACGCTCTGACGATGCGGTCATCATCGCAGACTTCTTGACAGTTTCTCCCTCAGAGGAGGAGAGCTCTGCTAGAACAGTATGGCGCTACAATAAAGCCGATTGGTCGAGACTGAGGGCACACTTCAGATCCGTAGATTGGCTGCAAGTCACTGCTCCCCATACCGACTGCAACAAGGTCTGGGATGTCATCTCAGAGACAATTCTAGTGGGGATGCACCGATTTATCCCGTGCAAGCAATACACTACAACACCCTCTGACCCTCCATGGTGGAACCCAGAGTGTCTGGACGCAGTAGTCCTCAAGGAACCGGCCTGGCGGCGCTGGAGGAGATTTCCATCTTCTGAGCCTCTGAAGCAGACATTTTTACAATCAGTCAACCATGCCTCAACTGTGATGGACACGGCCCGCCTAGCTTGGGAACGGCGTGTCCAGGCTAAGCTCTGTGCGGGTAATCTGCGTGACAAACAGTGGTAGTCGGTGATGAAATCAGTCGCTGGTGTTAAGCGCTCCTCTGATATCCCAACCCTGATTGATGCACATGGGCAGGAATGCGCAACCAACTTGGCAAAGGCAAACTGCTTTGGATCATTCTTTTCCAAGAAATGCAGTCTCGCCTCCGACATATCAGTGGACAGCCTGCCTGCTGCCTCTGGCGACAGTAAAACTCCATCAGTCACAAGGATCCATTTCCGGGCTGACACAGTACGACGACATCTGGCAAGACTCGACTCCTCCAAAGCCACTGGACCGGACAAAATCCCAGCTAGTGTACTCAAGGAATGCGCAACTGAGCTTGCGGGGCCCCTAGCACGCCTCTTCTCCCTGTCTTTCAGTACTGGCCACCAACCACAGGCATGGAAGGTTGCCCGAGTAGTTCCAGTATACAAAAAGTCCTCCAAATCCGCTGAAAAGAATTACCGACCAGTCTCGCTGCTTTCTATATGTTCCAAAGTAATGGAGTCCATCATCATTTGCCAGTTAATGAACTTTCTGGAGGGACAAAACCTCCTATCACCAAGGCAATTTGGCTTTCGCCGAGGCCTAGGTCCATCCGATCTACTTACGGGACTACATCACAAGTGGTCGGCCACATCTGGCCTTGGTGGATCTGTGGAGGTGCTTGCTGTCGACATCGCCGGGGCTTTTGACAAAGTCTCCCACACAGGTGTACTGCACAAGTTGCGGAACATCGGTGTGAAGGGCCCCCTCCTGGACTGGCTTAGAGACTACTTAACAGGTCGTTCGCTGGAAGTGGTCATCGGCGGCAAGAGCTCCGATCGCTATCCGATCTCTGCAGGAGTACCACAAGGCAGCATCCTTGGACCGTCCCTGTTCCTAGTATATGTAAATGATGCTGATAGCTGTCTGGCTCCAGGGTCTGAAATGGGAACATTTGCAGACGACACCACGCTGTATGCCTGCGTCAATACACGCGATGATGCCATACACCAAGCTGACAGTCTTCAAGCTTCCGTTAATGCGTTACATGCATGGGGAACAAAGTGGCATGTTAAGTTTGAACCATCCAAGTCGCAGCTCCTACGAATCTCCTGCCATCGACAGCAGCCTTGGCCGGTCCCCGCAATAAACTTTGGAGGGGAGGTCATCCCACAACAGCCACACCTCAAGCTCCTCGGAGTTATGGTTGACTCCAAGCTATCCTTTTCCGCCCATCTCCGGTCAGTTGCTGCCAGGGCAAACTCACGTCTTGGCCTCCTACGTAGAGCTGCTCGTGTTCTGGACTGCCGTGGCATGCTGGCCGTGTATCACGGCTTCGTCCGGCCCCTGCTCGAGTACGCTCCCCTTGTCTGGATGGGAGCTGCTCCCACTAACCTTGAACACCTTAACAGAGTGCAGAGGCGTGCCCTCCACATCCTGGGACCCAACATCTTGCTACAGAGCCTAGAGGCCCGACGGACAGTGACGGCACTGACTTTCGTCTACAAGCTGCTGGGCCAACCAGGTCCTCCTCTGCTGACATACATGGTCCCCCTCTCGTCGTCCACCATGCCGCACCTGTAACCCGGAGACAATGCCAACAGTCTGCTTCACACCCCTTCCAACTGGAAAATGTTCTCCCTCCAGGCGCTCCTAACTACCTAAGACGCGCCTTTCCATACAACATCATCAACACCTGGAACGCGCTGCCATCCTCCCTCTTCACCAAACCACCATCTCCTAAGGGCCTACAATCCTTCAAAGCGAACGTCCACTACCATCTTCTTTTGGGCCACAGACTCCCTCTAACAGTTCAGAACTATTTCCATCCTGAAGCCCCCCCCCAAGCATTGCATGATGTTCACTGCATCTGAACTGACTTTGAATCTATTTTTCTCTCTTCTTGTTCTCTCTCCACCCCCACCCCCCTCTCTCTCTCTCACTCACTCACTCTCACTCTCTCTCTCTCTCTCACTCTCTTTCTCTCTCTCTCTCTCTCTCTCTCTCTCTCTCTCTCTCTCTCTCTCTCTCTCTCTCTCTCTCTCTCTCTCTCTCTCTCTCTCTCTCTCTCTCTCTCTCTCTCTCTCTCTCTCTCTCTCTCTCTCTCTCTCTCTCTCTCTTTCTCCACCCCCCTCTCTCTCTCTCTCTTTCTCCTCATCCATTCTACCTCACCTTCTCTTGTCTTTATCGCACTAAATCACCCCCTTCTTTTAGGCTATGGTGCGCAAGCTCACGTTAACGCCGAGACCATAGGTCGGTGTTGTGGGCTTGCCTCACCAGCACAGGCTTGCTTTGCAGCCCCTACTCTCCCTGCTGTTTTGTCATTGTATACTCTGTTGTCTTCTCCCCTTCTGACGAGTAGGTTGTGTACTTAGTAAAAAAAAAAAAAAAAAATTGTTGCAGGAAAGATGAGGCGGTCTATTCCATGCCCAAAAATAAAATCATTAATTTCCTTCTCAAACACAAAGCTCACTTTCCCCGACTGCATGTATGTACACGTGACAAGTCTGTGGACTTGTGCCACGTGATTCTTGTAGCACGATAGTGCGGGTATCCAGTAGACTGGTAGTGGTACATAACTGTATGCACAGACCATAGTGCTCTGTGTGGTAAAACTGTTAACCACTGCACACACACACACAGCGTGAAAAGTCCAACTCTGGAAAGTTCGGAATAATTTGAAGATTTGTAAAATGTCCACTACCCGTGTACACGCCAATGTGCCATGTAGTGGCAGGTTTTTCATTTTGACCCGACGAGACCATACGACGCTTGCAGATCACAGCACGAACAGTTCACCAGCCACACTCCACGAAAGCAAGTAGTAGTACTCCTGACAAGTCTTGTTTTGTTCCATAGAGATAATAACCTAAGATGAAAAACCTGCTACTACTGTATTTGACGGACCTATTGAAGATGGCACAAAGAATCATGTGCCATGTGTCGACACTCTTATCTCATTTTCTAGACTGCCTCCGTGTGAACACGCATGGGCAAAAGGAAAGACCCAGTACATGGGGCAGTGCATGTTCAGCTTGATGTGCAGTAACAATTCATTAGTACAGTGTACAGTGTAGTGCACAGCACTTGTGAATAAAACTATATGTTCATGTGAAAACCAGTCTGATTTCATGTATCCAAAATATCGCCGGGACTACATACTCTCCCGGGCCCATATTGACGCACATGTTCTGGACCATCACCAATGTTTCTACCCAGGGACTTATCACAGGCCTTTACCATGCACGGAGAGATAAAATAGGAGGACAGAGAAAGTGTTTTTACTCCGAGTTTCAAGCACTAAGCGATCATCAGAAAACATGTTTTCTGATGATCGTTTAGTACGTGAAACTCGGAGTAAAAACACTCTCTCTGTCCTCCGATTGTTTGAACCAGCTCAACCACTCGGTATTGAGCACACTCTTGGACAGCCTGGAACCTCTCTGTTTTGCACGGAGAGATAAATATCTAGGGCTGAGTCAGGTAGCCTTTTCTTCAGGTATCGGGTTTGGGTAGTTTTCTACGAGTGGCTCCGATACCCTATCGGGTAATGTTTCCATGGTGACACCACAATGCACCCCTTCCCTTACACACTGGATAGACATGGGGAGTACTTCATGAATTTGTACATGTGCACTGTACATGATGTCATCTGCGACTTCGGGTTTTCAGGTACTATTCTGTACCCGTCTACCCGAGGTCCTCACAGGTTGCATGGGTATCCGACTACCCGTGCACACCACTATAAATAACACACACATGAACACACACACACACAAGAATGCACACACACACACACACACACACACACACACACACGCGCGCACGCACACACACACACACACTATTGGACTATTGGACGCCCATCGCCGGAGGCGATGATAGCGATGCAGAAGCCAGCGATGCAGAAGCCAGCAGAAGCCATAGTAGCTTGTGCTGGGATTGCACCATTCAACAGCTTGCAAGGCTGAAGAATTGGCCGCCACTATTCAGCCTGGTCTACACCACACAGCTATGAAGTGGCTTTTTCTGGCCAGTGAATTCTTACTTTTTGGTCTCTTTTATTTTTGTTCCCGCACACACATCACACCACATACTCCGGCATGCACTGGCTGTTGGTAGCCACCCAGGAGAATGAAAGAAAAGTCAGGAAGAGTCTGAGAAGAGAAGAAAGACATGTGTGACCATAGTCGTCGGGAATCGAACCCGCAACCTATCGATTGGAAATCGCTGCACATACCACTGCACCATATGGGACACACACACACACACACACACACACACACACATGCACACACACACACACACACACACACACACGCACATACCTGCATGCACACACCCACATACACACACATACCTGCATGCACACACACACAATGCCGTCCCTGCACCAGTATACAGAATCAAACACATGCCCCAATCATTCATTCATTCATTTATTCATGCATGTACTGTCGTGGACATGGAAATCCTGTCACACATCTAGCGGCCCCAGGGCACTCGCCGTGCAGCTGTGGACAAGCGGTATACACATGCATTTATGCGCTGCAGCGCGCTGGTCGCATCGGATCAACATGTGCACTGCACGCAGCGTTCTGTACGCCCTTAGGGCGCCGGCCCCGGTCAATCAACTGAATTTCCATGTCTGCTACAGTACATGCCGACATACGGATAAACAGACACAAACAAAAATTAACAAAAACGCATTTGATAAAATATCGCACTGACCTGATGTTACCGACGGTGGCATCCGGCTCAAAAACCGACCGGCTGTGGTGGTTATGCTTGTTGTCATCAGTTTCGCGTCCCATTTACTATTGACAACAGCAATACCGAGGCTTGGTACTGATGTGGATAGGCAGAAAATGTCGTGTGTCGCTGAAAACGCATCCTGCCCAGCGAGATCTTTGATACGCAAATGCTGACCACGCTCATCAGTGAAGTTGGACATCTGGATGCCTCGGGTTCGTTTCGAGTCAGTTGATGTGCCATTGTTTCCTTCTTTTCTCAATGTCTTGATCAGTGTGGATTTCCCAACAAGTTGTTCCCCGCTAACTAGAACAACTAGAGTGTTAGCGTCCACTTGGCTTTCGGAATAAAATTCCTCCAGCTGAAGGTAAGTCTGCGTATATATAATACACACAAGAACAACAATTACAGAGTAGGGGTTTGTCAACTTACAACCGCTCTATGCAGTTGCTATTCACACTTGGCGCATGCGCTGGATGAAAATTCTTTATCAGTGACGTCAAAATATTGTGACGTTTCGGGTCACTCACTGTGAATAGCAACTGAATAGAGCGGTTGTCAGTTAATAAACCCCCTTTCCTTTATAGTGCAGTTGCGTGATGTCCACCATTTTCTTAGTAAATAATAACAATTACTGGATATAAGTGTTGAAGGCAAATTTTCCTAAACAGCTGTGAAGATGATAATGCTCCATAGTTGGCATTGTTCATCTGTTGGACAGTAAAGTATGTGAGGAGAACATTTTGTGGGGATGAATTTTTTTATAAGTCGGACAATGTAAATGAGAAGATCAGCTTGTCCACATGTTATATGGTTCTTTCGGCAAGCGGCATGCACTGCGCACATGTACTTGCCTGAATTTAAACACAGGCAGGAAATAAATCTATGAAGATTCTTGCTACTTTCAACACTAGGATGGTGGACATCGAAAAAATGAGTTGGTGATAGCTTTGTGAAACGTATTGAAAGTACAGACGACTTTTTACCATATGCACAGATTGAAAACGAAACTTCACCCTTATTAACAATTACTATGTACATAACATCAACGAATGACCTCAATTGCAACGATACGCTCCATAGCAACGAGATGCTTGGAATACTCAGTATGACAGATAATAATGACTTTACCTGAAGAGCTCGGATGTTTAGCCAATGTAATCATGTAAAAAATAAATAAAGGGCAAAATGTTACAAGTTATGACCAACTGTCCCACAGTGCAATCAGATAATACACCGTCAGCAAGTGAGCTCAGGTAAGGAAATATCCAAAGAGGGGAAGGAAAGCGCAATGAAGATGAGCATGGGCTCTGTCCCGCAGCAACAAAGAATGCCGAACGTTACTGTATAAAGACTTCACTAGTAAGACAATTGGACGTACCGGTTTTACTACAACCCAACGACGCAAAGTAACAGACCACCCAAATTGGGAGGTTCAAGTTTATTATTGTAAACATGGAAGGGGAATCTGAGCATTCCTAGTCAGTTTTTCAGCTAAGTACTCCTGGTCAGTTTTGTGCCCTTTTTCACACTTGCTGACGGTATAATTATCTGGTTACACTGGTGGACAGTTAGTCATAACTCATAACATGTTGTGCTTTCTATTACCTGAAGAAAACGACGGTTGTGAGGGTCAGCAGTCTCCTTCCCAGCGGCATGTCGAACAATTTCCATTACCTACACGTAACATTGCCAATAGAACACACAGGAAACACAATGACAGATGTAAAAGTAGGAATAGGGAAGAGGTGGTTGGTAGAGAATAGTCCGTAGAGAAACATGGTTGGAGTGAAGTGAGGTGCTAGGAAAGACGGTCACGGACAGGGTAGCAGGAGCAGAAGGAATTCTTTTCTTTTATGGCTATTCACTTAGGGCTTGTTCGAATTGTCATTCTTTGACTTTTTTCCCGAAGGGTTTGGAATAGCTACGTCACGTAGTGCATGGAGATGGTCGATCTTATCGGACGTCATCGACAATTCCACTGAAATCTCTAAAATGATAGAAAACGTTCTAATGGAACACTTCAACTAATCTCTTTGAAATTTTTTTTCCAACAGGTGAAGATGACAATTCGAACGCCCCCTTAACTTAATATACGTGTATACGTAGTACATACAACAAATTGTCGGGGGTCTTTGCTGCAAATAATGCTCAATACCTGAAAAAGGGCAGAACTTATACCACACGAAGCAGAACAATAGAGACCAAAAACCTTTCTCGCAACTTCGAGTTTCGTGTTTCAAAAAACACTCATCAGACGATAAAACATAATGATGCTATTCGCTAGTTATATAGAATGATTGTAATGTAGGCTAAGGCAGTGCTGCAACCACGAAGCTTGAGGAGATAACATCAGCGATGGAATACACTGTGCGTAATATGAGTGCAAGTGTCATGGCTGAGGTATATTGCTATAAGCAAGATGGGAGATACATGTAGAACCGATGCAGGAATGAAGTAGGTTTCAGTGGTAGTTGTGTCACGCCAACGAGCTGGGTAGTATGTGTTACATTGCAGATACCAGTGTGGGTAATGGCGCAAAAATGTTGTTTGGTGTGAGTGTGAAAGAGTGAGTGTGCACATGTGTGTGCATGAGAGAGATAGATAGAGTGTGTGTGTGTTTGTGTGTGTTTGTGTGTGCGTGCATGCGTGCGAGCGTGCGTGCGCGTGCGTGCGTGAGTGTGCGTGCGCGTGTGTGTGTGAAAACACTGCATATCTCATCATGTGACCCCAGTGTAGTTTGCGAGCGAGAATTTGTTGGAATGTCTACACTTCGAGATGAGCTCGCTTCTCTTGTTGAGGCATGTTTCTCTATCCGCGATTATGATCGGAACTTCTCCGAGAGGCAAAGTTGGCACCTCTTGCTGATGTTGCTGTAGGCTTGTGCTTGTTCTGAAATACTCCACTGGATCGAGTAGTCTTCCTGTCTCTCCGTCAATTTCCAGACATACTTGGATAGTTCGGTGCTCTTCCGTCTCTGCTCGTGGTTGAATGTGTCCTTGTGGTTTCCGTACCGGGTCTTGAACGTTGGCTCTGTCGCTCCGAAGTACACTTGCGCTGGGTTAACATTACTGCGTGTCACTTCGGCTTTGTAGACCAGCTGCAAAACGAAGTGTATTGTTGACTCTGACAAGGAAAAGTAGCGGTGATAAATTGTCACTCCAAACGACAAGCTTTTCCTTGGCCCACCAAAATTTTTCGGTGCGACATTTGATGCAAAAAGTGACTGTTTGGCATGTAGTTTTTGAACTTTACGGCAAGAGGAATGATGAAATCACATGCTTCATGATGTAGAATAATGATTTCCGGTTCACAACATAATACACATGATCATGATCGTTCCTGATGTGCTATTCGAAACGGACCATAATGGAGGAGATAAGACGCATCATATTTCCTGCATGCTCTGCTCAGAACACGTAGACACTATCGTTACAGCGCTAGCAGTATTGCATTGGCAAGACCTCTTTGAGATATGTCCTCTTGCAGTAAGAACAAGTACGCATATTTCACATTAGTATCCCCCCACCTCACAACAGAGCAACCGAGTTTTGCATTAAGCTGGGAGTGCCGATTCGAGCAACTGGTATAATGGCTCACAGCTGAGCCAGCAAATGACTCCGCTTGGAGCAGGCGAATGACTCCGCATGAAGCCGGCAAATGACTCTGCATGGAGCCAGCAAATGACTCCGCATGGAGCCGGCAAATGACTCCGCATGGAGCCGGCAAATGACTCCGCATGGAGCAGGCGAATGACTCCGCATGGAGCCGGCAAATGACTCCGTATGGAGCCGGCGAATGACTCCGCATGGAGCCGGCGAATGACTCCGGATGGAGCCGGCAATTGACTCTGCATGGAGCCAGCGAATGACTCCGCATGGAGCCGCCGAATTACTCCACATGGAGCTGCCAATTACTCTGCATGGAGCCGCCGAATGACTCCGCATGGAGCCGCCAATGCCTCCGCATGGAGCCGCCAATGACTCTGAATAGAGCCGCCAAATGCTAGATATATAGAGATGCATAACCAGTTGAGAGCATATATTCCATAAATCGGCACTCCCAGAGCGGATCACAAAGTGCAGCTACGTGTGAAATTTGTAAGCAGTGCAAGCTCGGTAACGATTGACTAACAGGAACTCGATATCATGGGCTGAGGCCATTGCCACAGCCACCCATGCTTTGGCTGCTGGTGGCCTCTGAATGTTACTCGGGCAGACATGGCTTTCCACCTTCCCGCCTCTCTGAATATCGAGTCCGGCAGCTGATTCGAAACGAGTGGCCGGTGTATAACGCCAGGCCATAGCCACAACTGATGAGCAAGATTTTTGCAGTTGCTGTAAAGCCGATCGATTGGCATCTGCAGCTGGTGCCGCTAGCTTTCCCAGGTGCTGCCACAATTGCAAACCACTCTTTGCGATTGGCTGGTCTGCTTGATTGACTGTCCATTGCCCTATCCCCGGTCGCAATTGTTTGCGCACCAGCCAGGTGCACCACTTGCATAGTGAATAGCAGCAAGTCGGGGGACGGCGTCCACTTAGGGTGTAGGAAGAAGGACCGGCCGTTCTACTATTCCAGGAGCTCAGGCCATCAGCGAAGGTAATTGAGGCACTTTTCGGAGAGCTTGACCAGGTAACACGGCTGCCGGTACCAGTTGGCAAGTGACCACAATCTGCAATGTGCGTCCTGGGACTATCACTCTTGTAGCAAACGAGAGCTTTCCCAGAAGATACTCGAGTTGACATTGGGTAGTTGAAGCTGTCTTGAGAGTGGCCCGTAGCAGGTCGTGAAGCTTGGCAAGTTCGTCCATCGGCAGACTGATGTGAGCGCGCGGGTGTCCAGTATGACGCCGATAAACGCCAGGACGTGGGCTGGACCCTCCACTTTTGCTGACGCCAGAGAAACACCGAGGTATGTAAACGCACGGCGCTGAGTAGTGAGTTGCTGGCGAGCTAACACAGGTCCAGAGCATACATCAAGGAAGCACTTTTGCTGACGCCGTAGAAACACCGAGGTATTTAAACGCACGGCGCCGAGTAGCGAGTTGCTGGCGAGCTGACACAAGTCCAGAGCATGCATGGAGACAGAAACGTTAGTCGAGGTATTTCCCGTAATGGGAAGATGCCAATAACGTCAGGACTTGAGCTGGACCCTCCACTTTTGCTGGGGCCAGAGAAACACCGAGGTATGTAAATGCTCAGAGCAGAATAGCGAGTTGCTGGCGAGGTAACACAAGTCCAGAGCATGCATTGAGGAAGTAACGTTAATTGAGGTATTCCCCGTAATGCAACAGGCGTGGGTGTGCGAACTGCCCGCACACAATCCATTCACTGGCGGATGCGACAGAGTTCCATATAGCTTGCCTGGAGCGTAGTACAGTCTGAAGGGCAGGAGGCTCTCATAACAGTATTGATCCTGCCAGCGGTTCACCAAGGGCCACTTCTCCGGGCAGACGGGAATTCGGCAGAATGCACTTTTAACATTGAGCTTAGCAAGATACAGCGGGGCGAGCAATTGTCGAATCATATTTGCAGCATTGTCATCTTTACATTGCGGAGAGATACGGTCTGCTGGAATGTAATCGTTGACACTTCGACCCTCCAGGCTTTACAAAGGGTGTGTCGTGTGTAACTTCCCGTTCCTCTAGGAACCGCATCTAGGCCGGAACAGCGCAGAGACGAGAAAGGGGGTGAAGAACACGGGCCAGCTGTTTCAAGCCTGCTGCAAGAAACGGATCGTTGCGCAGAAATATAATCTGGGTTAGCATGTGACCGTGTTAAATTCAATGGATTCCAGTTAGTTGAGTGGTTGCCGATGAAACCTACCATAACCCCACAATTACGACCATGTGCAACATACCTCCGGAGCATAGGATCAGGATATGAGTCGAGTAATTTTGAGAAGTGAGAAACTGAGTGCTTACACAGTTACTGATGAGGCCTTACACTTTGCCCTGGGGTGCTCCTGTCGGCACTGGAGGTAGCACTGCCTGAGCTGACACGTGCAAGTGCCGTACTCGTGTAGCGGCATACGGTTGCGGTACGTGATGCGGATCTGTACTGCTGAGTAGGACGAAATGCGCACGGAAATGCTGGCGGGTGCACTGAGCTGCACTGCTGGCAGGCGGGTCATGCTGTTTCAGTACACCGCGAGGCGCAGTTGCCACAAGTTGATATTGATAACCTGGCTTTAGAGATTTTATTTATATTTTTATTTTCCATTGCTATCAGGTTCGGCTTACTTCCCTCTGTGCTGCGATGATGAGTCCACAAAGTACGAAACACTTGTCCGCAGATTGAGTATTGATAACGTCCAGTTTCTAGGTGGCAAGAACTGGCGATTGGCCGCGACGATCGTGGCCAAATAAGTCCACAGGCACTCGTGAAACGCGGTGAGGAACAGTGGAACACAGACCATTCATGAACACTGTCCAGCCTGGACTCCAGGTCTCAACTCAAGTGCTACCGTCATGCAGCCTACGAAGCGAAGTTCTGGGTTCGGATTCTAATACAATTAATGCTAGTGCGCCAGAAGAGCAACATATGAGGGGCTACGGAGTTGGAACGTCGCCGGAGCTGGACTGACTGCAACTGTATCGGGCAGCAGGAAATCGAAGTCTACGAACTCGCCTCTCTGGACACGGTCGAGAAGGGCCCGTATAGGACAGTCAGGTTCACCTGCTGTTGGTGCTGCATGCGCATATGGCGGTCGTCACTGCACCGGGCTCCCAGTAGGGTCCGGCCTGCTAGCGGCGAGCGGCGATACGGATCCAAGTAGAGCGAGGAGAAGCTGGGTGGCGTTGGTGGCGGCAGTGGACAACTACCGTTGTTACTTTCAACAGTAAATCAAAGTCCACAAACTCGCCTCTCTGGATACGAATTACGATCGTCAGGCTAGCGCCTGCTGTTGCAGTGGTGGTGCTGCGTGGCGGCCGTCGCTGCGTTCGCAGTAGGCGGGCGGCGGAGCCAGGTAGAGCGAGGCGATCCGGAGAGGCTGGACGCCGATTGGTGACGACGACATTGTTTCAAGGCACAAACAAGGGTCGCTGAGATCGCGTGGAGGTACTTCATTTCAGGAAACCTGATGATGGCGCAAGCTAAAAGTCCACAGTTGACGTTCCACTGTAGACGACGACATTGTTTCAGGCACCAACAGGCGTCATTGAAGTCTGAATTTGAAACGTAGAGATACAAGAATGCAAGCTTGAAAGTCTAACGAACGGAAATTGTTTTGGGAACACCTGTCCCGCAAGTTGCACGCTCGAAAGTCCAAACAGCAATGACATGAAAGAGACATTGTACAGGATTGTACAGTGGGTGCGTGCCCACGTGACTCGCGCATGCGTGCAGGTGGGCCAGCTCGCTGGGCTGGCTGCTAACTCGCGTTAGCATGCTAACGCTCATCTAACGTCGCACACCTCGAACATGGCACAACAGGAACCTTGGCTAGTTTACATGCTGGTGCTTGATGTAGATCTGCAACAGCAAGGAATGCTGCGTCGAGCGTGCCATGAAGGTCGCTTGGAGTTGACCATCACAGGCTACACTGGTTCCACATGGTATGTGCCGTGCCCACATCATAGATTTCTTACGTCATGAAAAACGCAATTTGAACCCTACTCACCCTAGTCTCTGTGCTGCATGTTGAGGGAAAGTCCCGGTTGGAAGGCCTACAACGCGACCAGCGTTCTCTTAAGCCGGGCATCAAAATGCACGTGATCCAATCTAAATATCAACAGGCGATCCTTGTAAGTGCACGTACACTTGATCAAGGTGACTCAAAATAACTGATGAACCGTGATCTACCAGACCTGGCAGTCTGGCGTCATGGGGCACAGGAGTTGAACAGTCGATCTACACCCCAAAGGAAACTTACCTGGAAATTTGAGCGAAATTGGATATATCAACTTGCTCAAATTTTCTGGTTTTCTCAGATATGCTCTCTTTTAATAAATGAGCCGCGACACGACAAAAGGGTGCTTATGGCACGCGACATCAAACTGAGAAAACTCGTAGAAAGTTGAGTATACAATAATGAGAGTGCACATTTTCTTTTTGAATTTGATTAGCTTTCCTTGCGATATATCAAGCTTTTTGATTGCGTTTTTTTGCAACAGAAGCAGTGAGAATTCAGCCATTGCGCTGCATCTATAACTCAGTTCGTGAAAATTTTGCCATAAGCACCCCTTTGGCATGGTGTGGCTCAACTATTATTGCTGGAGTGAGCGATTCAGTATCAGCTCGAACGTCACTGCCCGTATCTCAGGTTTGCCGTTATCTCAGGACAGCTCGTCTACCATGTATTATACCACTTTTTGAAGAAGTGTTTTTGGCACATATTACGCGTATTCAGGATAAAATTGTCTTGATGAAAATGAGTGAATTACACAGGTGGACAGTGATAAACTGACACTAGTGTACACGAAAAATAATTCAAACCCCAAATTGGAAGCAGTTTTGCCATAGGAACTCAAGCTAATGGTGCCCGGTAGAGAGGCGTGCCAGTATCTGAGGCTTCCGGATAAGAGACATTTGAGTGTACTCATTAATATTAATATTTGCAACTATTGCATCATTTCCGCAGTCTTAGTAAACTGCATTGCAGCCATTCATACATTATTGTACTCATTCCAAACACCCACACAGGGACGTTTCTGCTGCGAACGTCACGTTTGGGTCACTAAATGTTTGGGCATAACCCATCATTAGTTTGAACCAGTAACCTGATACTGAGCCATGCCTGAATATTTGGTGAATCAAAAGCGGTGTTTGCAGCAAGAAGACAATGTGTGAGTGTCTAGAGGGAATAGAGTGATAATGTTACCTCATTGGTTACCCAATTTTTCGAATGGGAAATTCATTTTGATGTATTTTCTTTTCTTCTAAGTTGCGCTTACCTTCTCCTGCTCCTCTGGATACTTGCTCTCAAGATGGCGGATAATTGCCCGTAGTCTAGCCGCAGGCTCAGCGTAACCGCTGTGATCACTTGCTACTGCAGAGTCCAGGCATGTACTGTTGTCCTGGTAGAATGAACAATGGTCAATCAACAAGAAAGTAAAACAGACCTCTTCATAGACATTGTAGATAGCTCTGTAAACCAGAACAGCAGTTGATTTTGAATACTTTGCAGATTCAAGAAACTAATGACTAACGCCCATTCTGAAAATTATCACAACTCCCATTAGCACATTATAATAGTGGAGCCAAACTATGTCTTGTGATCAGAAAATTGTACAATTTTTTTTAAATGCATACTTCAAGTATGGTATTGGTCAGAGAAAACAATGTAATTCGTCATTGGTTGATTCGCGTTGTTAAGTTGTAGTTAGACCGGTTTGTACAATGGTCTTACCAATCTCCTTATTATCCTGTTATCTTTGTTCCTGATGGACATACCTCGTGCACATCTTTGTTGCGTTTTTCCCCTCATTGGACCTTTCCGCACGTGAGCCTTCCAAGTAATTTGAGAAGGTTGGTGTTTTTAGCTTCGTAGATTCGTTGGAGCTAGGTGTCAAGTCGTTCAATGTCCCAGTACCCCTGGCAGATTTGTGCCTTGTTTTCGCACTATCTGACTATGTATTATCTCGTTGCATTGGTGGGTCGTTGTCAAAACTCGTAATGTGTTGGTCCTTCCTCTTTTACATGAATATTATTGGTTCACCACCCAAGGTTAAAATTGAGTCACTGTTATCAACACATTGTCTCACATACAACTGCCTTCCTAACTTTGCACAATACTCACCATGTATCTATCTCACACATCGCAAGCATTGTCGTTCTTATCCAATAATTCTTATTGGCGTATTGACAGATTCATTTTCTCTTTTCTCAATATATAAAACCTTAGGTTGTTTCCCATTTTCCTTTAGTCACGAACCTTCACTCATGATTGTGACAAGAAAAAGTTCTGGAGTTAAAACTTCTTTGGTTGCAATGTTTGTGATATGAATACGCACTTGATTCTATTCATCGGCATATTACGATGATTTTTTAGTGACTGTCTTTTCTGGTCATCCCTGCACTCTCCAATCGCCAGGCGAAGATCTTTCTGCTTGCGTGACAGCAACTCAATTTCAGGGGAGAAGTCATGGCGGTGATGTTGTCTCTGCTGAGTGCCGGCCGAATCCAGTGCTGATTTGCTGAGGACTTCAGATAAGGATTCCCAGACTGCTTGGGTGCTGTTGGCTTCTGATGACACGCTGCACTGGACCTGGGTCTCCACAGTTCTCTTGTAGGATTCCCGAATTGCAACATCTGAAGCAAGCTTTCCAGTGTCAGGGCGGATGTTGCCGGCAGTGGTCTTGCGTTGGTGCATACCCAGAACGCCATAGAATCTCGACATGTCCAGTCTCGCCACAACTAGGCGATGATCGGAGAATACATATGTTCCCGCATACGACCTTGCGTCTGTTAGAAGGGGACTCTGGTTCTGACGGCAGCAGATGTAATCTATCATATTGTAAACAGGAACACCGGAATTGTCACGGCAAGGGCCTTGCCACGTTGTTTTATGTCTAGCGCTGTGCTGAAATGCTGTGTTGCCAGCGAACAGGTTGTGAGCTTCAAGGAAACTAGCAAAAACTCCACCACTCAAGTTTCGTTGACCGCGGCCATGGCGTCCAAGAAAGGACTCGCCACTTTTGCGTATCCCTAGCAAAGTGAAGTGAAGTTGAACAACAAGCTCCAGCAGTTCTTGCGAGATGGAACCTGAACGTTAATCCTTCCAAGACAGTGCATACCACCGTCGCCCGATTTCCCGATAGGAACCAAGAAACGTGGCGTACTGTCCGCAAACTAGGCTCCCTCCTGGGTGACGCCGAAGATGCTGCTCGGAGGCGTCAACTGGCTGCCGCCGCCTTCAACTCACTCCTCAAGATCTGGACCCGGAGGCGCCAGATCAGTGAAGGTCTTCGGCTGAGGCTCTACAGCGCCAACGTCATCCCAGTCCTTACCTACAACTGCGGCACTTGGGGCCTACCGATGTCGGAGCTCGCGCGAATGGATTCGTTCCACAGGACCCAGCTAAGGAGCATCATCGACATGCGGTACCCTAAACGAATTAGCAATGACACTCTGTATAAGCGCTGCGGAGCTGTCCCCATCAGCGAGATGATCACAAGGCAGCGCTACAGTCTCGCTGGCCATATCTTTCGTTTGGCCCCAACTGCTCCTCCACAGTTGGCAGTGGATATGTATCTTCGCCTGGCCAACGACGAGGGCACTGAACGCTTCAGGGGTCGACCTCGGACGACTTTGGTAACGGTCTTGCAGACGGAACTGTTATCATGGCATGGACTTACCCTCCACCAGCCGCTAGATGTTGACGCAGTCCGCACAATGGCAGCGGACCGACAGGCATGGCGTGGAGCCCGCCCCACCTAACAGGACTGACCAGACATGTCGTATGCATATTCTATTTTATTTTATACTTTGGATGAAGTTTTCCATTAGTCATATTGGTGTTGTTGCTAACGACTTTTGTTGACGTCACTTCTGTCATTTTATTGTATCGTATTACTCTTCAGACATCAATCCTGAATGGCATAAGCGAAAGTGGCACCCCCGCCACCTACGCGGACATGTAAGTATCTATTATTGCACGATTAAAGAGGTCAATATATGAAATATAGAACGAGTAAAAGACCGAGGTCCCCCGAGGTCTTTTACGAGGTCTATATTTCATATATTGACCGATTATGAGGGCAATAATAGATTTATCACGACATAGCATACCTAAAACTGTTTTTGCTTTGCTATAGGAAGAAAGGAATACTATTGTAATAGTATAATAGTACATATGCCGTTTACATTGGACATTACTGCTGTGTAAACCAAAGTTTTCAGTTGTCTCTTGTAGTATGTTCCCCAAGTTCTTTGACTGAGAATCTGACAGTTTGGGTTCAAATCCCAGCATTTGGCTTCAGATTTTTCTTCTTTCAGTTCTGATTTTTTTCTAAGTTGAGGAAAAAATTCTAAGTCCTCGGGCTAAGTGGTCAATAATAAGTGGTCAATATAAGCGGTCAATATATGCTGATATGTGACCGCTTAGAGATCACAAGTTTCTGTGGGGGTCAATAATAAGAGAGTGATAATAAATAATAATTACGATGATTATCTCGACGCTGCAAATTTAACTAAAAGTGCGACTTACCTTTCTCAAGGCAAAAAGATCTGAACCCTTTTGAAGCAGAAATTCTATAACCTCCGGCGTGCCGTAGTGACAGGCTTGGTGCAATGGAGTTTCTTGATCCTGGAGTAGGGAGAGGTGAGAATATTGAAGATAATTTGTATTGGGGAAACAACAAGGGGAGGGACACAGAGACAAACGACCACATGATTGATCACGACAAGAGAGAGAGGGAGAATGAGAGTGAGCAAGGGAGAGAGCTACAATGTAGATAAAAGGCCTGAGTGCCTATGACCAATACAGGTGCACAAGCAGCTGCTATACAGGAACTCGTCAAGCTTTGTGTACTGGGTGCAGACCAGCAAGAGAAAGGATTTACTAAGAAACAGTACACGGAAGATGGGGACCTAACAGTTTGTTCAGGTTCTGAACAGAGTACTACTACTAGTAATCAGGAAATGTCATGCGCCATAAGAGACCATGTCTGAGAATACCAAAGTATGTGTGCAGGCCGATCTGTGCTTTCATTTTGCTCACAATCCCGGAGGTAGGTTCCCTTTGGGGTGTATATCGACCGTCCTAAGCCCTTGAAAAAGTTTCTTAAGGTAGAACCTCAACACAATGCCAAGGAACATAATTACCCCTCCCCCCCCGAATAAGATGTCGGGATAATCTCTTTGGGAGCCCTTCCGGCTTCACCGTAGCAGTGTGGTACTGCCGTTTGGTGACTCAGTATTTACGAAGGTTCGCGTCCTTGCAATCGAGTCGCTTCGGGCCAGGAGGATACGCAAAGCGATAAAAATTCAGGACATGGGCCCGAGAATAAACGACAACGCAGGATAGAACCTCCTGTAAAGGCATTCCTGGTACAAATAACTGGTCCAGTACTTTCTTCTCCCGGATAGTGTATTCTTTTTCTACTTCCATACACTGCTGTTGCCACCACCTGCCATTATGTGCACATGTACATACTCACATGTACATATTATAAAATGTAAAAAAGACCAAGAAACTACAAGTTACACTATAATGTCCACTAACACCATCAGTTACTAAACAATCAGCTCATGCGATAACATTGCTAGCCAGTTAGTTGTAGAACGTCAATACCATCTGTCAGTGTCGTGCAATGTTATCGCATGAGCTGATTGTTTAGTAACTCGTGGTGCTAGTGGACATTATAGTGTAATTTGTAGTGTCTTGGTCCTTTTTGCTTTGTATAAATAATCCTTGGCTCTCCATCCGAGTTCATACAATACATATACATGCATATGTTCTGCTTGGTGCATGTGCAATGTTTTACAGTTGTCACGTATCATGCTATTGCTGTACCAGTTTTGTGTCTGTTTCTGATGTTTCCTTAACCTTGTTTTCTCTCTCCCCATAGTTCATGCATGTATGAATATTATCTCCTTACGGCACTGCTCATTATCAAACCTTTCCCAATAGTGCCTATGCCCAAATTCATTCTTGATGTCCTTGTTGCTATATCATTCCTGATGATGGTTATTTTATGACGGAAACAATAAAAAATTTTCCTGATATGATTCTGCGTGAGCCAGCAGTGTTGCTCACAATCCACTTTCACTAATGAAGGTGAGTGACGCATCCTACAGGTTCATCCATCTAGTAGTTGTTTGCTTTACAAAACCGTATTACGTTCTGTCCTATCACTCCTATTTCATGTGTATTCGGCCACACCAGGTTATTTCTATGTTTCGCGTCACCGCGCGCGTGTCTTTTCAAATAGTTCATGTTGTGTTCGCCTGGTGCCCCGCAGGAGTCCCTTGTGGGACAAGACAAAGACTAATTATCAACAACGAGCATGCGTGTAATAGATGAGAGTGTTGCAAACCACCAGTTCTCAATTGGGAAAGGCATTGTATTCGTCGCAATGTTGTCTTTCGACTCCGCCATACCGCTGATGTTGCTGCATGGCATACGCTATATGCGCTGTGTGTGTTTTGCTGTATACGCTGTTATGTCCAGTTTTATATGCGTATGTTTTTGCATGCTATAAATAGCTGGTGTTATTAGTGTTCATTGTCAGTTAGTCGATGGAAGTGAAATAAACTGTGTAAAGGAAAAGAGTTGTCCTCGTGCCGTGTGGTCGTACGATCCTGACAATTTAGAGAATCTTAGAGGGTTCACAACAGAGAGAGAGACAATACGGAGAGGGACAATACGTCGACAAACACTATACACAACATCTCCCTTTCCTGGAAAGAAGGGGGGAGGGGGAGGGAGAGAAATACGTATATATACAATATGTCCTTTTTCCCGGAAGAAAAAAATACAGGGAAAATACTATATACTTAAATAGTGCAAATCAACGAGATTGAGCGACGGGCTAGGGCCTACACAACATACAGCAAGTAGCAGGACATGCCTAGCATTTGTACAGCTACAGGAGAGTATTCTTTTGTTTGAAAAAATTAATGAAGAATTTCGAGACTAACAATGAAGAGATCCAGAGTGAATAGAAAGAATAAAGAAGCACGCGCGTCCAGGACTCTCACGTTTGGCAAAACCATCGCAGAGAGGTACAACGTCTGGTTGGACTACAGCAACAGCGACAACAAGATGTGACTGTGTGAGAATGTCTGCACGTCTGGTGTTCAGTGATGTACGATTGAAAATGTACATATACTCCTTCATGAGTCAGAGTCGATCCGGAACGCTCGAGGCCGAGGCACGGACGTACCGTGACATCTCTATCTCTGCCAGACGGATCAGTTGAGCACGGCATGGGGACATGGCGATCAGTGCTCAACAGCAGGCTTTTTGGAGGTGCCGAGATATAGAGCATGCGGGACGACGAACTGGCTGGACAGAGACGATGGTCAGGAGAGACAAGGAGCAGTGGCGTGACAGCTGATGAAGAATAGAGTTCACGAGGAGAACAAAACAAGTAGAGCGTACTGCATGCCGGGCATGCCTGGACTGACATTTGAGCCCCGGCCAGCGAAAACCAGCACTTGTGTACTTGATATCAATCATCAAAATGTGACGTCAAAGTTTGGGACGCGCAGTGAGCTTGCTTTTGAAGATTCTTTTTCGATCGAGTGGGTGTCTTGGTTGTCAAAGGAGTTTCAAGTTTCTTCAAATGAGTCTGGTCAATAGATTTTAGTGCTAGGTGAGAGCTCGTCAAACGGAGATTGAGTTTAGACACAGCGATGGCGACAGGTGTCGCGACAAGGACTTAGGTCCAGAGTTGTCAGCGTGAGACTCCCTGTACGAAGCGGCGCTGAAAGTTAGTTCGCGATCGGAATTATTTCTTTGGTGGCGATCTCGCTGAGTTTGTCCAGCAGTGGCGAGTCTCATATTCATAGCAACGAAGAGCCCTCATAAAATCGACACTGGATACTGGTGGCGACGATAGTCAGTGCTGGAGTAATAGCGACTGCGAGAAGCTGAATGTCGACCCGCTGAGCGATCCGTATTTCTACATCGACAACAATGATGTTCCAGACACTGATGGAGGGCTTCTCACGGCGCAAAACAGAGCGTAGTATTATTAGTACAGTACTCTACCTTGCCAGACGACGCCAAGCTGGCTGCTGCCTGTGCTGAGAAAGGGGATTCCTAAAAAGTCAAACCGGCTGAATGCTTTGGGGCAACATCTTCACGTGCTACAAAACGCGAGTATTCGCTCATATCATCGAAATACAATTATGCTGAAATCATGGTCTTAGTGAAAGTGTGCAAGGGAGTGGATGTCATTGGTATTGGTCAGTACATCTATCAGTATGGCAAGCTTTGGGACAACGCTCAAACTGCCAGCACAGAGGTCCCTGAACACAATTTGGAAGACCAGCCACCAATCATCGTTTTGCACTCTGGTGTTGTAAAGAAGGTAGCGGTGTATACGGAATATCGTCACACTTCTGAACTACTCATGCCTGCAGCACCAAGAGGGCAAGCCTGACTTGCATTCTATTTACTTACATGTACCTGTTCCACATCACAATCAGAAACTGTAGGATCAACTTGCATGGAGTCACTGGGCATGGATGCTGCGCCAACTGTACCGAATTTTGACCTGTGTGACTTCAAACTCTATTTTCCAAGCTTTGGCTTATCAGATTGTCACCAAACTTGATAACTTGAATGATTATTAGTGTAGAATCAATTTCGAGCGAAAAAATGTTTTTGGAAAAAATTACACATGTTCAGGTTTCTGCTGGCTGGGGCTCATTTAGTGTTAACAAAATTTTCAGACTGACGACGACACATGACGATGACGACGATGACGAGACTGTCCCGGAGCTGGGGATGCTCGAACTGCTGGCTAGAGGCGGATGGTTCTTTCCTAATTCTACAGGTGTAGGAACCAAAGCTGCCACTATGTTGTGTTCCCTTGGTGCCACGCAGGAGTCCCTTGTGAGTCAAGACAAAGACGGATGTATTAACAATGAGCATGCGTATAATAGATGAGAGAGAGGCAATACGGAGAGGGACAATACAGCGACAAACACTATACACAACAGTTGACAAGAAAAGAAGAAACACCCAGATGAGTTAATCGATGGCTGTTCTGGTGAACATTCTCTAGCCAGTATCAAATCAAAGGTTAGAAGCTTCTCGATAATCTTGCACGGCGATGTTACTACAGAGAGAGTGTGACTGTGCGAGCGATGAAAATTCTATTTTTCCAAGCCGTACGGTAGGGCCTGGTCAACAAGCGAGCAGAGATTCCAGGGTGTCAAGGACTCCGAGATTTTCCTGGACCGTGATGGAGAGGAATTCTACCGAACTCATGTCAAAGTACAGTATGAGCCATCCATGAAGCGTGTTGCCACATCGCTCCAGCCCAGTCTGCCAACTGTGCTGTGGAGACTTTTTGTCGTTTTGGATAAGAGATACTGTGAAACTGGAAAGTCCAACTACCAAAACGTTTTTAAAGGTGTTTGTAATTTTGGCATGATAACGTGCAGAAAATTTAACGATGGCTACCTGGCTACCCAATTATTGATGATAGTCTAAAGTCACATACACCAGCTTCTCCGGAGTACCGCAGGGGTCAGTTCTCGGGCCTCTGTTTTTTGTTCTCTACGCCCGTGACATTTCGAAAAAAGCGGTCCCCTTACAAAGTTGCGTCCCTGCAATTTGCAGACGATATCTCAATTAGATCTAGCGGCATGAGCACGGATGAGGTGTCCCAAAATCTCTCAAGTGCTGTCCAGCACCTCGCCGATTGGCTTAGGAACCGTGGTCTTATCTTGAATGAAACGAAGACACAGAACATGTTGATATCGCCAGTACGATCTCAAACATTTGACTTGCATGTGCAATGTAATGGACTGCCTCTGCCAACTGTTTGCTCTGTGAAATATTTAGGTCTCCACCTTGATGCGGACATGAGCTGGAACACCATGGTCGACCACGTCGCAAGGGGCGTCGCGTCAAAAGTTGGCGTGCTCAGACGATACGCTACATTCCTGCCTTTTCAATGTCGCATAGCCTATTTTCGTTCTTTCATTTGATCACACTTTATGTATGCCGCTTCTGCTTACTTACCATTTCTCACGGCGTATCCAAGTCGACAGCTTAATGGGCTCCTCAGGCGTGCTGTACGCACAGTCTGTAGGGTACCTCCGGGGACACCCACAAACAATATTCTTACACGCACCTTGCCAAACGTGTTACCTATGCTGGGACCATCTTATGGAACCTGCTCCCTGCTGTGGTCAGGCAAGAAAGAAAACGCAATCGCTTTTTAAAGTCAATGGCTCTTGCCTTTTTGCTTACCAGATAAATAAGCCTCTTTATCACATGGCACGTGATTGTTGCCCGTACTCCAGCGAATCAGCACCTTTCGCGCCGCGGGCAATAATATGCGATATTGCCCGGAAAAAAATAGTTTATCTGCCCGCAAAAAATAGTTTATTTCAGTGATCGCGTGACTACGACGACTGTAGACTGTACGACTCTACGACGAGTCGCTGTGTAGCATTGAGACGAAGATGGAATTCTTTTTGGAGATGGACATCCCGGCAATGGACATGGCCTCGGACGTCTGCCGTGTGGTGCTTGCAGGGATCATTTGTTCAGTCATGTTGGCAGCCTGACCGTCGGTAAGCGTGTGGATAAGATTCAGTTCTGCTCGAAGTGGTACTGTGATCACAAACAATTATTTGAAATAACACAAATTCAACTCAGCGTCGTGCGTTTTCAAATCCTCGCAAAGTCACTGCCTGTGTGTGGTCTTCATGTGCCACGCAAAACTCTTACCAGGCTCATCTGTCCTCTGCCTTCACCTTTGCTTGAACAACAAACACAACAATTCAGGAATGTTTTGCAATGAAAAATACAGCTATCTGGAGCTGAAAAAAAAGAAGAAAAATTGTCCTCAGAATTACACACCCGGGAGTCGTCAAATACTTGCACTTGTTGCAGTACTGTATTTGACAACTTCCTGATACACATGTAAGCATGAAGAAACTGTGGTAGCACTCTTAATTTTTCAACTGAAATTATGATTCTGCTGTATTTTATTGTCGTTGCCATGTCTATTGCTATGACGATGCGGTGCCGGCACTTTTTTTCTGTCTCCGTCTTTCAGTACTGTATACTCTCTGATGGCCTGTAGCAGACTTTTTGTTAGGGTGTAGGAGAAATATCTTCATTTTTCCTGTTTTGATAATGATAGCACATCAATATACATTGTGGTCATAATGTGTTGGCATTTGGGCTAATTTCAACAGCAGCCCAATGGTCTGCTCTGTGGGCCATGTGATAAATTTGTTATCGCATGGTTGCTGCGGGCCTTATGGCATATTATTGCCCTCGAGGTTAGCCCTCGGGGCTACGGCCCTCGGGCTAACCTCTCGGGGCAATAATATGCCATAAGGCCCTTGCAACCATGCGATAACATATACTTATAAATGCTGTATGCACTGCTCTTTCCGTTATTTTCTTCCTCTGAAAGTTACAACTCCTGTTTTGAGTTGTTTTTCTTCTCTCTTTTTTCTTTCCCTACTAGTTGCTGTTACACTCACTGATCCTTATGCACAGATATACAGCATTCCTTCACTAGTGGGACCATTGTTATTAGGCTAGGGTCTGTTTTGGACTTTCCACTCTAAATAAAGAATACAAACAAACAAACAAAGTCTAGAGTAACGTTCCAGGACAGTTAGGCTGAAAGGTTCACACGGAGATGAAGGCGTCGCTGACGTAAATTGCCGAAAGGTTTTTGCCAGGAAGGTTGTAAGTTGGTCGCGCCTCATGTCAAATGCTTTGACTTTCTCCACAGCACAACAGCTGCTATGCTTGTCATCTGCTGCCTCTGGATGATTTCTACTTCACCACCAACGCAGTAAGAATACACGATCGTTGCGATGTCGTTTGAGTACCGTCGGCGAAATCACCTCGAACTTGTTTTTAGCCGTGGGATGCCCATTCAATTTAGCTGTGTGGTCACTGCTCATGCATGTAAGTGTACTATCACGTCGAACGTGCACCCTTTTTCAACATCACTGGTAGATTCACTGAGTATCTGCACATGCATCACTAGCTCTACACTACTGTGTACACGCAGAGTCTACACGACCCTTGCACGTACAGTACTGACTGTCTCAGCATTCCTTGCATGCATCAGTTTGCTGACCCCCTCGATGTTTCTCCAAGCGCTGCTGCTTGTTCCACGAAGTCATTCTCACCCCAGCTAAGGTAAAACAATGATCAGTTTTTGAGTGAATGACTATACTAGTAAGCATGAGAAATGTGCAGATTGCAATGACTGACTGATCTTAGCGAGTCGAAAGTACTATCGCAGGGACATCAGCGAAGACATCGCATCTAGTTCAAAATTTTCAGTTTCCAACAACAGAAAATAGAACTTTGCTGTCACTCTATGCTGATGACTATCGTCTATGTCCGATTTCTTAACTGTGGTGCAACTGTTGGTGATTATATACCCCGTTTTATTTCAAAAGTCAAACTGCGACAATTTCGATGACGCTTAGGAGGTAATTAACGTGATGTGACCTTTTCTCATTTTTTTTTCTAAAACAAAGCCAAGTTCGCGTACATCTGCGCAATTAACGCATCCAGTCCAGAAGACATTTCACATGAGGTTGAAGTAGAATAGTTCGCCTCTTTCTCCACAAGTATTATTTTGATACCATAGTGCACGACTATTTATTGCTTCGAGTTATAGATTTGAATTTGTACGTCGTGTTCTTCGTTTGAGACTTTGCTTACCGTTCTGTTCTTCTATCAATACTCTGCATTCTCCGCGCCTGGTCTGTTCCTTTCTTCTCTTGCTATTATCATGTTTCCTTTCTTCTCTGACTCACACTGACTGTCAATTTGTCTAGTTTCAAATTGTTTCATCGTCTGCCAGATCGCAGAGATCGTTCCTGCATTGTAGTTCACGGTTACTTTTTGTAAACATATTTGCGTAGGCATTTTCACGAGTTTTGTTGACGTCATGCGCTATCAGCTAAGCGTCATTATTGCGAGCATGCACATTGCTTTTGCCTTCTGCCTTATTTGCATGCCACGCTTGCTGCACAGGTTAGCGTCCCCACGCTTGCTGGCCGAAGCCCCATTGACCGCGCCGCGTGCGTACTCGCACACGTCAGCCGGGCTTCTCCACGTCGCCTTGCATCGCCCCCGCCGGTTCCGTGGAGTTCCAGTTTAATTTCTCCTTGTTGATTAGCTCTCCCAAGATTGAGTTGTTGGTTTTCTATATCCTTACCTAACTAATTCATTTCCAAGTATCAGTCCTTTTATGTACACTACTGTCAGAGTCCGTTGTTGTGAGTGCTGTGTGCATGTGCGGAGTAGTAGTGGTGAATAATTGTTGTGCGTGCGTTACACAAGAAGGTATCGGGCGTTTTTCTTCCCTTTCTCTCCAGGATTATACAGGGAATGGCTGAAATGAAACATACTACAACATATAGGGTAAATGTCCTGAGATACAACTCTCTTGACAGGGTTGAGTTTTCAGAAGGAGATATAACAACAACAACAGTGTATTGAAGAAATTATGTAGCATTATTCACACATTGATGAGGAATAGCATCAAACAATTGTACAGACAACAAATTTGCTTTCTGGAAACAAGGCTCAGGATAAAACATAAGTTTGTACAACGCTTCTAACACAGCCGAATGCAATGGACCTCTACCACGTGACAGTACTCCGGACAATTAGCATGCGTGGACAGATGGCTTTTGATAGATGAAGTACCACTCTGGGCTCCTTTCTTTGTTGTCCCCTCCCGTGTCCTGTCATCTATCCTCTGCGTGACATCACAGTACCCATCTCATGGCCTGGTGACGCTCATTGTCCCCTCAGCTGCATCTCCTCCAGTATTGTTTTTCATGGAGCTTCTCACTCTAGCTTCTCTAGTCTCAAAGTTCTGGTTTAATCACGCGGTCTTCCGCGTTGTCTAACATGCACTTTTGTTATCACTTATATTGTAATTCGGTCCTTTCCAGTACGTCTTCACACTTGGCTTAGTGTTGGAACGTTCTCCATTTGTTAGTGTTTGTCTTCGTTTAACATGTATATTACTCCGTATGTCGTAATTGGACACTGCTCGATTATTCTTAACTTGTGCGTTTCACTATTTGTAACGTGGCTCCTCTGCTTCAGTTTTCGTTCTATCTCTCTGGCAGGGGCAGCCACCACCTGTCTGGTGGGTGCCAGCATCCTCCGGCAGTTGCGCTGGGACTCTACGATACATTCTTGTTCTTCGATAATTAGAAATCTGCATTTCTAGTTCTTCGCTGTTTGAATTATTATTTATTTGTGCTGTTTCTTGCGGCACTCGCTTTTGTGTAGATTTGACCTTTTTTGCATGTCCGCGTGAGTACAGATGACATCATGCATTAATTTCGGTCACATGTTTTGCTTTGCGCGTGTCGTTCAAGATGATTGAACTGTGCCCGCTGGCCGATTTTCTTTGCTTGCTGTTTTCTTTGCCAATCAAGCGAGGGGACGCTACGGTGTCATCCTCCTTGGCTGTGTGTCCGGTACGGGGCCGGGTACGTGCGTCCCCAGCTCTCCGTTCTTTGTTCTTTTTGAGTTAGATTCTTCTATGGTGTTTTGAAAACATGTTTGGTAATACAGTCTTCTAAATAGATCGATGCCTCCAATGGTTGTGTCTAATGTCAGTGTGGGTTTGCGAGGGAACCGGTGAAACATTTGGTCCTTCGAGCCGGATCCGACAGGTTTCGACTGGTAGTGTCAGCGATGGTAATTGCGTTTCCGCCACCACCAGAGTTTGTGACTAGTAGTTTTACGCCACGCCATTATGGTACGAGCGTGGGTGAAACTCCTGTTGAGGAACTTGAGGACCGCTGGAAAGAATTGATTCGTCGCAGAACAAACCTTCGTAGACGCCGCACTCGGATTAGTAACCGCTTGCGAACACTGATTGCTTGCTCGTCGCCGTCTCGCCGATATTTGCAGCCTGATGTCCGTGAATTGGAATTTGTACGGTCAGAGCTGAATTTGGTTTTAGAAATTATGCGCAGTATGTTGGAATCCCAAGAGAGTGAACAACTGCTGAATGAGTTGGACGAGTGGGAGGCGAAGTTTGATAAGGAGAGTGGTGTGACGGCTGCTGCTGAGGCGATTTTGGATTCGCCTGTTGAGTCTGTTTCTGGCCAAGTGCCATCAGGCCAACAATCAGTAGTCCCAGAACAGGTTACCCCTGTGCCACCATTTACACCACCGCACATGCGGCCTTTGCCACCGATCCCAGCACCACACACACGGCCGACACCACCACCGAAGCCACGAAGTCTGAGCAGCAGAGCAACGTCAGTTGGCTATAGTGCTCCAATGAGTAGACTTTCTGAGTGGTCTCCTCATTCGGAACCTGCTGTGGAGCCTCATGTGCATGATTAGCTTGTCAGTATGCAACGGCCGCATGGGGTCAGTGCTTTACACCACTTGAAGCCGCTGGAGCTGCCCAAGTTTAGCAGAAACGCGCAACAGTTTGTGTGATGGAGTCAATCGTTCAAGCGGCTAGTGGATGAGGATCGCTACGTATCCGACGATTATAAGCTGGCTAGGCTAAAGGAGGCGCTCCAAGGAAGCTCGGCTGAGGACATTGTGGCCCAGATGTTTGACGGGCCAGGCGCATACGCTACTGCTTGGGCAGAACTTGACCAGTGGTATGGGGGAGAAGACCGCCACCTGGCACTACAGGAGAAGGCAATCCTGAACCATCCCAGAATCGCAGACCGTGATTCAGAAGCCCTGCGGAAATTTGCTGTCAAGCTCAGAAATGTACTCATGAACCTGGACTTGGCTGGAGAGACCCCTGGTAGGGAGCTATTTCTAAGTGCGCTGGAGAAGCTACCCAGAAGCGTAGTTATACGATTTTACGAACCACATCCAGACAGCAAATGCAACGCAACCACATTGTCGTTCTGGCTGGTAAAACTGGTCCAGAACGCGAGATGATGACATCTTTGTGACAGTCGGCACAGAGAAGTTGAACAAGACACCTCCTGCGGTCCTGCCAAAGCCTAGGTCATCTGCTGTGTATGCTGTGGAGTTCAGTACTCAGCAGTGTGCCAAGTTAAGCAAGAGCTATGCCACAGCAGAGTGTCCGGAATTCAGGGCGCTGACAACCAAGCGCCGCTGGGACCTGGCCAAGCGTGCCAAGCTGTGTAGCTGTTGTTTGGAGCATGGACACTGGGCGCATGAGTGCCAGAAGCTGGAACGTTCCCACTGTGGAGAGAGGCACCACTCACTTCGGCACTACAGCAAGTCAGTGCAGCCACAACAAGCTGCAGCGCAGAATCCCGCTTCGATGCGGTCAGCAGCTCCGGCACCTCGGCAGGAAAGTTCTCACCATGCTAGTGTCAGCGTGCCACAGACGACCGCTTTCGCTACCGTGCCAGTGAAGATTATTGGCCCAACTGGCAAGTCGGCAATCTGTACGGCCATGCTGGACTCAGGCTCGACTGTAAACTTCATACGGGAGGATGTAGCCCATGAGTTGGACATGGCAGGTGAAGTTCACATGTTGAACACATCCACGTTTGTTGCACAGCAGACTTCCAGCTATCGGGAACTGGTCAAGGTGCAGATGGAATCCATTGATGGAACAGTGTCATACCCGCTCAAGGATGCGTATATGACCGTGTGACCAAGAAGACGCAGGTCGTCGACTGGAGCCGGTACAAGTCCAGCTATGAGCATCTGAAGTTCATAGACTTTCCCGAAATCTCCAGCACCATGGTCGACCTCCTGATCAGTCTGGACGTCATTGATGCCCACGCATCACTCGCGGAGTACAGAAGCAGCAGCGGTGGACCAATTGCCCGCAAGACGCCACTGGGATGGGTGTGTATGGCCCAACGCCCAGTGCACCCAGTGATGACGAGTTGTCCGTCAACTATGTGCATGCTTTATACGGCGAATGCAGCATAGACAGCCTGGTCCAGAATTTCTGGAATCTGGAGGCAGTCGGTATGAAGCACGAAGGCACCTACATCACCTCTGCAGAGAAGCTGGCTGAGGAGATCGTTGCGAAATCCATCAGCTTCCATGATCAGCGAGTCACCATGGCAGTCCCATGGATCCACAGCAACGGCGAGCCTAGTGTCACCGATAATCGCGCCATGGCAGACCATCGCGTGTGAGCGGCACTACAGCTCAACGACAGCGCTACGGGTAGATGTGGAATACAGTCTGAAGTAGCTACGGGTAAATGTGGAGTGCTATGTGCAGTAAACGCAGGCGGCCACGCGCTGAGAGAGCGTTACGTGCGTGTTAACTACAGTTAACACGCGCTGAGAGATCGTTAGGTGCGTGTTAACTACAGTTAATACTACGCCTCAACTGAGATTTTTAAAACTTATTGGTTGTGATTCGGCTGGAAACCCTCTAGAGGTTACCCTGCGTACGTGCCTGGAAGGTGGAGAAGATGATGTCACCATCAACCATTGTGATCAGACATGCCAATGATGCAGAGTAAGTGGTCAACATTGACCTTATGAAGCTAGACTCAGCTCCTGTATTACCAGACACTGCGGATGTCCACAGCGCTCAGCCGAGCCCTGCCGAGAGTGACAATGAGAGTGACACTAGTGATAGTGGAGCCTGGGGCCTGAAATTTGACGGCCGAGGCAGTGACTCAGTACCAATGCGATATTGTTCTGGAGTATTGGCGTCTGGAGGGAGAGTTGTAATAGATCGACTAAGTAACTGTCGACGCCACCTCATCTATCTATCTCTCTCTCTCTCTCTCTCTATCTATCTATCTCTATCTCTCTGTCTATTCCTTTCTTTATATCAAGCACATTTACTGTTGATCACTACGTACCAATTATTGTTAGGCTTTGTATTATTAATTCGCGCTGTGGTCGTGACGTTCTTCCTTTTTCCAGTATTATTGTGCGTGCACATGATGATGTAGGTCGCCATTGTGTCCGTGTCATGTTGGTTCGCAAGCCTTTATCCTTTTTCTCTAGCTCTTTTAGTTTTATATATAGAGGCCGAGTTTTCCGCATCCGTAAGAACGCCACCACCCTTCAAGGATCAAGGCGCAGATGCAGCTGCAGTTCTATTTCTTCTTGTGCAAAACCAAGTAACTAGCCCAATGTCGAGTGGGCAGTGAGTGTTGCATGTTGGCCAGTGTAGACAGGGTAGTTGACAACAACACCAACCATAATGACATTGCTCTTGTATGTGCATGACTGCTTACTTTCACTTTCTTTTTTGTGGTGCCATACATGCAACGTCAACATATTTATTTGCTTCTAGACCAGGCAGGCACAGTGGGTTGGTCAAAGACCATGATTGAGATACGAGAGGTACCTGGTTCAAGTCCTGCCTGGGAGCGGTTTTTCCAGCTGTGCTGCTACCCACAGTCAACTGGGAACTTGTGGCCAGGCACAAGGGGTACATGGATGCAGCTAATAGGGTCGCACTTGTGCCAGTGGTTGTGAGACTTATCCACTCACCCCCACCGTTAGGCGCTGCATCTGCCGCTAGGATTTATCGGGTGTTAGCGGCCGTCGTGAGTTCCCTTCGGGAACAGATACGGTAATTTACTTCTTTTTTTCATGCTAGGTTTTACACTCCATTTCTCTAATACTATCGTCTTCCATACGGTAGATTGGGAAGTTTAGCTCTGCTCTTTCTAACCGGCATTGGCTACACTTGTTCCTGCTCATTACAAGTCAGCTATGGCTCCTCATTAGCCAGCTGCTGTCCATTGCTTGGTATTTGACTTCACAACTATTGTAAGTGTATTGCGGGTATTCGCGAGCTAGTTCCAGGCATCAGTGTGGCGTTGCATTCAAGCTTGTTGAACATTTGCATGGCAATACAAGTTACTCAAAGCAGCACACTATTTCCCCAAAAGGTCGTGTTTGTCTGTGATAAGCTCGAAGGCATTAGGGATAGGGTAAGAACTTACTACCTCCGCTAAACTTCGTTGCGTTTTTAGTGTTCTTGTCATGATATTTCTGTCGGCATTAGACATACATGTCAGTGATCTATCCCCTACGTAGGGTAGCCGAGTTGTCGTCCATTGTTCTGACAGGCTTTTGAACCTCCAAAAAGCGTGGAGTCCTTTAAAAAAATCGGCGAAGCAGAACCGTTTCTCGACAGGATGTCACCAGAACACAACCCCAGGCGTGCGCGCATGACACCAAAGTACGAAAGTGAGAAACAGTTTGAAATACCGCTGGCTCGAAGAAGTATCCAGGAGCCGGCCAGCGCTCAGGCACTGCTGTACTAGCACGAGTCGATGGTGCGCATCCGCACACAACCAAAATCAATGCACTTTTGTATGCAGCGCAGGGGAAATCAAAAATGTTCGACATTCATGTTGTCATGCAGTCGGCGCAAAATCCTGATCTCAACCTCGACGACTTGGCGCTCTTCCACAGCCTGTAGACAGCCGTGTCACTCGTGGTGAAGGAAACCTAAAAGGAGCTTCTGCAGGGTGTGGAAACGTTCTGGCTGGAATACACCCCTACGAAGATGGGGAGAGTGTGTTGGGGTCTGTATGGCTCCTTCCATGGCGTTCCGGAGAGTGGCCACAACTACCAGCGCCACCGTGGAGGTCGTCAAGCTCACAGTTCGAGCGAAGAACTTGGCGATCTCCACGGTTAAATCATGTCTTGGCAATTTGTAAATGCTGTGGTACAAAAGCTGGCAGCGCTGGAGGTGAAAGTCAGTGAGGATCTGGACTCGATGTCATCAGTGAGTGTAAGTCGTCATCAAAGAGTGAAGCTGGACGGCTTTGAAATGAGCTGTGTGTCATCTGTAATTATATATCTTTCATATGCTGATTTTTTTCCACTTTGCAAAGCGTGTTCGTAGCCATGGAATGATTTGGACTGAACTGTAAAAACGCAACGAAGTTTTGCTTAACGGAGGAAGTATTATAAAAGAAGCCTCCAAAATACGCCCAATCCTCTGCTGCCAACGGCAGGCAATTCAAAAGCCAAGCACGGATGCCTGGAATGAACAAAAAACTGGTGCAACATTGGCATACCCGAGTGTTCTCCCCATGTGGGTTGGTAGATTGGTTTTCTTCAGGACAAGAAAGGACGCCACTGGAAATTGAACCAACCAAGTTTGGCTGAGACTTCTTCATGCAGATTTACACAAACCACCATTATTGTACGGGTTACGCACAAAGACATGACTGATTGTGCTGTTCAACTATCTTACCTGCCACTGGAAGTGTAACATTATGCAGGTGTACAAAGTGCCAAAGAATTCCAATCTAGTAGCCGGTTGCTTTACAGAACCATAATTGTGTTCAGTGCGATTTCACATGAAAACATACACCAAATCTCATCAAGACACTGGACTTATAAGTATTTTTGAGGTGACCCAAGGAACTCAATAGTGTTGTCTAGGCTGTGTTGGCTGTCGACGCGGATTTCATCAGCACAGAGTCTGGCTGGTTGGGTGACCTGGAGCCGGTTATCGGTGACGTCCTCAACGGATGGGCTCTGAAGGTAAACCCGGATAAAACAGAAATTACCGTTCTGGGCCGATCCCTGGACAGGGTGGCGGAACAGTGGCGCACCACCAAGAAGCTCGGCTCACTCCTCGGGGATAGCAAGGATGTCTCTCGGAGGAAACAACTAGCCGCTGCAGCGTGTCGATTGCTCTGGTCGCTATGGAGCCGGCGCAGTACCGTTGGAGAAGAATTGAGGCTTCGTCTCTACAATGCGTTTGTACTACCAGTGCTAGTATACAACGCCGGCACATGGGGACTCATGGCAGCTGCCGAGGGTGGACTCGACGCATTCCACCGCGGGCAGCTCCGTTCACTGATCGGCTTTGTCTGGCCGCAGAAGATCGCAACAACAGCACTCTACGACAGGTGCAAGGCAGAGCCGATCAGCCGCATCATCACCAGAGCTCGGTGGAGGCTATTTGGCCATATCCTTCGACTTCCCAGTGATGCCCCCGCCGTCCTAAGCATGGTCAGCTACTTTCAATGTGATGACCACAAGTGGAGAGGCCGCCCTCGCATCACCCTGCCGGTGAAGCTCGACGACGACCTCCACGGAGCTGCGTGCGGGCGATTGCAGAGCCTGGAAGATCTGGAGCGCCTATCAGACGTAGCTGCAGTTCGAAGCAAATGGAGGCAGCTACTGGATATGATCCGCAAGTAGAGGTTGCGGCGATGAAACCGCGCCGTCACCTTTTTCCCAGATCACGGAAATATCGCTCAATACACTTTAAACATTCTATACACAAAGGATTTACAGCTACGTTTGTGCTTGTTGTCTTTATGTCTCCTATATCAGCTGTTTCTCTTACCATGTCCAGCATAAGCGAACGTGTGGACTGTATTTGTGCATGGGCGACTTGCACTTGCACTGTTGACACTGCCGCGGGAATGCATATAATAATAATAATAATAATAAATAATAATAATTCCCAACTCATCACAACCACGCGCTCTTCAGCCGAACCATACAGACACCAGCAAGGACACTTCCGTTGAGAGATAATAATTATTGGGAGCGAAACAGCTGTCTAGAGGCGTGGAGCAATAATTATTATCTCTCAACGGAAGTGTCCTTGCTGGTGTCTGTATGGTTCGGCTGAAGAGCGCGTGGTTGTGATGAGTTGGGAATGCAATGAATTGAAAATATGGCCGAAAGCTCTGTCGCAATATTTAGTTCTGAAATAATAATAATAATAATAATAATAATAATAATAATAATAATAATATCCAGACCAATGACATTCTGGCCCATGAACAAACTGGCTGTACTCGTAACCGAGGAGGCTGCACTGACCAGCTGCTGATCAATGCTATGATTACCCAGGATGCTAGGCGTCATCACCGCACCTTGGCAATGGCTTGGTTGGATTTTAGGAAAGCGTTCGACAGCCTATCGCAGGAGTGGCTAGTCGAAGTCACACGTCTGTACAAATTCCACCCCAAGATCACTTCGCTCTTGTCTGTGCTCTCATCGCAGTGGCGTACCCGGCTGCGCTTGGGAGCTGACATGAGTGAGGCAATACCGATCCGGCGAGGCATTTTCCAAGGTGACTCGTTATCCCCTCTGCTCTTCTGTCTTGGATTGAATCCAATATCAGGTGAACTCAGCAGAAGTGGCTTTGGATATGCGTGCGGACTTCAGCGGACAACAACCGTATCCCACTTATGGTACATGGATGATGTGAAGCTGATGGCCGCAACCAGTAAGCAGCTTAACTCAATGATCAACATAGTATCGTGCGTTGGGAAATCCATTGGAATGGAGCTTTCTCCAGCAAAGTGTGCTAAGCTTGTGTGCCCACATGGTGCTGTTGATCCAGATCAGCCAGCAACTGTCACAGTAGATCAAGCCTCCAGCATTGCCTCCTTGGCGGATGGCTCCGTGTATGCCTACCTTGGCATAAGGGAGTGTTTTGGCATGGCGGAACAGTCTGTTAAGGTGGCCACCACCAAAGAGTTCAGGAGGCGATTGCGGCTGGTGACCCACACATCTCTCAACGCCTGCAACCTCTCTCGTGCTATTAACTCTTATGTCATCCCAGTGCTGTCGTATGGCTTGTGTATTGTGCCATGGACGAAGGATGCTATTGCAACCTTCGACAGGAATGTCCGAAGTGCGCTCCGCGCAGTGGGAGCACACCACCCACGATCTTCCACCATCCGCTTTCACCTGCCGAGATCTGAGGGCGGCCGAGGGATTCTATCGGTTGAGCACCTGCTGGAGAGGAAATACATCCGCCTGTCTAGGTATCTCCAGGCGCACTCTGACCTGCCGCTGATTGCTGCGCTGCATGCTCATCATGAAAATCTTCCGCCTACAAAGTCGATCATCTCCCGGGCGGCCACGGCAATGGAGCACTTCAACATCCTGGACATCGGAGGTGCAACAACTGACGTTGTTAAGTCTGCTATCAGAACCTCCACCCAAGCTTCTCTGCGGCAGAAGCCCCTGCATGGTCGCTATTGGCAGAGGAGTCGCGGTGTATTGGACATGCCTCTCTCATTCAACTTCTTAAAGTCTCCAACATTGCGTCCATCCACTGAGTCATCCGTATTTGCTGCTCAGGATCAGGTGGTTAATACCAGGAACTACCAAAGATCGGTTATTGGCGACACTTCCGTGGTGGACGTGTGCCGTTTGTGTGGAGGTCCGGGGGAGACTGTTGACCATATTTTGGCATGCTGCCCCGTGTTGGCACGGACGGCATACATTACTCGCCATAATCGTCTTGCCGCTATAGTCCACCGGGCACTCTGTCATCGCTACAGACTGGTATCTCCTGCTCCCCCTGGCCACTTGCCACACTACGTCGAGGATAGTGAAGGCCGTAAGTTAATGTGGGAAATGCCAATCCCTACAGATAGGATGGTTGGAGCAAATCGGCCGGATCTTGTGTGGGACGATGGCAAGTCAGTCCAACTTATTGATGTCAGTGTGCCACTGGATCATAGAGTAACACTAAAACATGCTGAAAAGAGAGCGAAGTACTTGCCCCTCGCAGTGGAAATTGGGCAGATTTGGCAGCGAGAGGCAGTGTCCGTAGTGCCCATCATAGTTGGTGCTCTTGGTGGCCTGACGAAGGAAGCGGCTACCTCAATTAAGCAGCTATGTGGAGAAGAGCGGCACCTTCATGAACTGCAGCAGGCTGCTATCCTTGGCTCGATGGCCATTCTAAGATCTGTTTTGGGTGCAGCATAGGGCTCTTCGCTGTCCCTGGTGGGCTTTTTATGCTTTGTATGTTATTGTATTCGTTTTAGTTTGTAATTGAAACACTGTGGTATATCTGTGGGTATTCGTATTTGATCTTTCTGTGGGTGCGCACTGGAGGTTGTGCCCAGTGATGAGCTTTGCCGGCCTGAATTTTTCGCCAACTTCTGATGCTCCCCTTTCTGCAATACCTGTTGCCATGATACCTCTGAGCTTTAATGCCTGTGATGGTACATGCGCCTTTCTCCCTTCCTCTCTCTCTCTACCTTACTTTTTTCCATATAGTATTCCGTGCTGCTTACCTTTGGCTATGATAAGTCCGGTGAGTTAGTGTAATACCTCCAATTTTTATTTTTATTTTCAATTTGGAGTGGAATAAAGACTCATAATAATAATAATAATAGGCTGTTGAAGATAGTGAAAACTATTGTTCTACTTGGAAAATGTTTTCCAATTGTGCATGTATTATTGTGCGTACAACAGATGAACATGAGACCTGATACACATGCACTATGTACACCCATATAATCTGATTTTTGTGTTCATACACTAACAAGAATGCACCAGGGATATCCTGACTTACATTATCCTTTGGTTCCAACGAATGTCCAGAATTAAGTAGATGTTCTGCTACGGAAACATGATGATTCGATGCTGCAAAGTGTAATGGTGTGCTACCACCCTGGAAGTAGTAATGTTAATGAATACAAACCACGTACACACAAACACACATAAACATACACAAATACACACATACACATGACGATTCACAAACACATAAAAATACGCATATGCATAAACACACACACACACACACATACGCATGCACACATAGACACACACACACACAAATACACAACCATGCACACAACCATGCATGCGCCAAAACACACACACAGGAACAAACAAACACAGCTAATGAGTAAAGGTAACACCGGCAATGGCATAGGGAGTTCTGGATCATTATCAATGAAGATTTCTTTGGGAATTAATGAACAATTTCCTTGGAGACAAGAATACAATTTTCACTAGTATACTTTCATGCCTGATCATCAGGTAAAATACAGGCAAAATCTACTTGTAATGAACATGGCATGGCACATGTTGTGTGTAAGTGTGTGTGCTCATGCATGTCCACGAATGTTGAGCACACACACTCAGGCGTACACATGTGTGTGCGTGCATGAGAGCATGCCGTTTACTTTGCATAAATGTATGTAACTGCAGGTGTGTGTATGTGACGTATTTGTGTGAGCAAGGGGTACTTGTTTGTGAGTGTGAGTATGTCTTTCTCTCTCTCACTCTCTCTCTCTCACTCTCACTCTCCCTCTCTATTCCTTTCTTGATATCGAACGTATTTACTATTGATCATTACGTATCAATTCTTGTTGAGCTTTGTATTATTCCCATAGCTATGCAGAAGACGTTACTTCAGTAACGTCTGGCGCTAGCCAGGGTCCACACAGCTTTAATTCCCGTAGCTATGCAGAAGATGTTACTTCAGTAACGTCTGGCGCTAGCCAGGTTCCACACAGCTTTAATTTTGTGTTTGTTTGTTTGTTTGTTTGTTTGTTTGTGTCACGCCTGGCGCTATCCCGTATCTGTCCCGTACCGTACCGTACCAGCAAAGACAGCTGGCCACAATATTTTTGTTTGTTTGTGCCATCGGCATGCCTGGCGCTATCCCGTACCTGTCCCGTACCATCGAGAGTACGGTACCACTAAGAGAATGAGTATATATGCGAAGTGTATCGGGGGAATGCATTCAGTGCAGTAACATTTTGTGTGGATTTGTGTGCGAGGCCGAGATCCCACTAGCAGGCTGGCTGGGCCGCCTGTCGACCAGCCCGGGAATCGCATGTAGGCCGAAAGCATAATAATTATAACTTATAGATGTATAGGAGGGAGTCGTATTATGTAAACGACTCCCTGCTGTTTGGGGAGATTATCTGGAAAGAAATACGAAGTAGGAAGACAAGTAAATAATGTATTTAGAATGAACGTTAGTTGCCGAATAGGTGTCTGGAAGCGTCAGCAAAATCATACTTTGGAAGAGAGATCCCGTCGTCTCCAAAATAATCCTGAACGGGCGAGTCAGCGCCGGTCACAGGAAATGTCGGAAAAGAGATCCCGTCGACTCCAGAACGCCCGTGATCGGCAGAGTCAGCGCCGGTCAAAGGAAACGTCGGAAGAAAGATCCCGTCGACTCTAGAACATTCGTGATCGGCAGAGTCAGCGCCGATCACAGGAAACGACAGGACAGACATCCCGTCGACTCCAGAACGCCCGTGATCGGCAGAGTCAGCGCTGGTCACAGGAAACGTCAGGACAGACATCCCGTCGACTCCAGAACGCCCGTGACCGTCAGAAACGAGACAGGTACGGGATAGCGCCAGGCATGCTGATGGCACAAACAACCAAACATATTGTGGCCAGCTGTTTGTGGCCAGCTGTCTTTGATGGTACGGTACGGTGCGGGACAAATACGGGATAGCACAAGGCTAGGCGTGACACAAAAAAAGTTAAAAAATAAAAAATAAATACCAAATAAAATATTAATCCCGTAGCTATGCAACAGACGTTAGTTCAGTATGGTTTGACGCTAGCCACTAGCCAGGGTCCACACAGCTTTGACACGTTACCAGGTTACATGCTTTCATTTCGCTCTGCAAAGAGCACCTAGGGTTGCCTGTAAAAAGACGGCAACGTCTGTAGGGATTAAAAAAAAAATTCTACTACTACTACTACTACTACTACTGTGCATGATGAGCAAGCAAAAGGAGAGACAGTACATTTAGAAGGCGGGTAAAGATAAGACAGAGAGTGTAAGGAGGAGAAGGAAAGAAAAGAAGGAAACACGTTATTGGGAGGAGTACGTGGAGCGGAATTTGAAAATCATGGGGTGAGGCAGATATGATGCTGATACTCAGAGATGATCATGTGCCCACGATCAGTCGTTGGTCTTCAAACAGCGATTGGCTGCAACCTTGAAACTTTGTAAGTTATTCTGCAAAATGGACCAGAGAAGACTCCGGCGGGCAGCTGGTTCCTGACAGGGAAAATTGCGCGAGGGTAGGCTCGACACAGGATGTTTCGGGAAGGGACTGGAAGTTCATTTGCCTGTTGGTGTGCATGGGTGGATCTTCAAAACGTACTACGGGTGGAGTGGACTGTTTGGGATTGGGGCTGCTGGGGTGGCAGCATCCTCTGTAGAAGGCGATGTGCATCTGGACAATGCATATTGTACAGGAGGCAAAGGTACGGTCCATCACCGATTAGGCAATGGCCACCCTGTTGGATGAGGCGAGCCAGAGTGGTTTGTGCACGGGCGGACAAAGCGCTTGTAGATCACACAATGACACCTGGAGTCCAGCACTCGAGAGGGATTCCGGAGGAAGCCGAGATACTGCGATCCTCGAATAGCCAACTTGGAAACATATACCAGATCTCTTCAAGACATTGGACTTACGAGCACGTTCGAGGTGACGCAAGGAACTCATTATCGTTTTCCAGGCTAATGGAGCTAAGGAAAAAAGTTGACAGGACAAACCTCCAGCTCTTCAACAACATTCTGAAAACTAATGGTTTCGCGAGTAAACTTCTGTACCTTCTCCTCAGGTGATATACAAGGAAGAGCAAACAAGAGCAATTACAATGAACTATGAACTCGGATGGAGAGCCAATTCAATTTCGGTGAAAAAGGAGAAGGACAAAATGTTACGAGTTATGACTAACTGTCCATCAACCACCATTTTGTCGCACTTGCTGACTGGATAGGATCTGGTTACGTTGATGGACAATTAGTCATAACTCGTAACATTTGTCCTTCTCCATTTTCACCATAATTTTATTGGCTCACCATACGAGCTCAACTTTGCACACCTTATGAGCCGCCATGACCTATACGGCAAAACGTGCGTCATGTGGAACAACTTGTTATTGCACATAACTAGTCTATTATATTTACATGATACAGTGTAGTGAAGTTCAGTAAAATGTTGACGTTTCGGTTTGTCACAATTCGTCTTCGCGTAGCTTCCCCTTTGTTTGTTTACTACATAAACTTGAGCCTCCCAAGTTGGGTGGTTTGATGCGTCGTCGAGTTGTAGTAAGGCCGGTATGTCCAATAGTCTTATGAAGTATTAGTTTTGTCATCATCCAGTAACTTTTGGCATTCTTTGTTGCCGTGGCGCGTAGCTCGTGCTCTTTTTCGTTGGACTTTCCTTCCCCTCTTGGACCTTTGCGAACCTGAGCCTTCCAAGTTGGGAGGTTGTTGGTTTGTGCGCCTCGGAGAAGTGTTGGAGCTAGGAGTCAGGTCGCCGAATGTCTCAGTACTCCTGGTCAGTTTTAAAAAGGGTTAATGAGTACATTGTGCGCTGAGTGTCAGTGTTGATTCCTGGTGTAACTGTCTTAATCGACGAGCACATTATGCGCTGTGCAATATCATAATGAGTCCCAATAGAACTGGCTCACCGAAGGAGTGCATCGGGAGCTGTGCGACGTCTGACGAATCCCGGTGTGGCTGACTGGAAGAGTGCATTGTGCGCTGCGAGGTGACGGTGGATTCCCAGTATAAATGTCTTACTGGAAGAGTGCATTGTGCACTGCAAGATGACTGCGGATTCGCAGTATAACTGTCTTACTAGAAGAGTGCATTGTGCACTGCGAGATGATGGAGGATTCCCAGTATAACTGTCTTACTGGAAGAGTGCATTGTGCACTGCGAGATGACGGAGGATGCCCAGTATAACTGTCTTATTGGAAGAGTGCATTGCGCACTGTCCAATGCCAGACAAACCCCTCTAGATCTGTCGCCCGGGATGATTGCGTTCTACACTGTGCGACGCCAGATGAGTTCCCATATAACTGTCTCACTGGTTGAGCGCCTTATGCACCAATCAACGTAAGGCACGTCCAGCCCGGCAGTGCCCGCCACCTCCCAATATCAATGTCTTACTAGTTGACGTATTGTGCAATGTACGATGTCAGTTGAGTTTCTGTACGATTGTTTCAACGAACGAGTGCATTATGCCACGTACAATGTTGGGTTGAGTCCCAGTAGAATGGTCTTACCGGATGTACGTATTGTTTACCGAGAGTTATATGTCGAGTTCCAGTATCAGTATGTCTCATTAGAGGAGTGCTTTGCATACGGTGTGGGGTCAGCTGTGTCCTAGTCAAAATGTCTTACTGGAGGAGTTCATTCCAGTATGTCTTATTCGCTCATCCGATTGTGTACTATACGATGTCAGATGAGTCCCACTCTAACAGTCTTTAAGGTTGCATTGGGTAGTGTGTAATGTCCGCCACCTCCCAATATCAATGTCTTACTACATGTAGTTGACGTATTGTGCGATATGCGATGTCAGTTGAGTCTGTATGAGCGTCTCGATGAATGAATGCGTTCGCCACGTACCAGGTTGGACGAGTCCCAGTAGAATGATCTTACCGGCTATACGTTTTGGTCACCAAGAGTAAAATATTGAGTTCCAGTATCATTATCTGTCCTATTGGAGGAGTGTCTTGCATACTGTGTGGTGTCAGCTGTATCCCAGTAAAAATGTCTTACTGGAGGAGTTCATTCTATACTGTGTGAAGTCAAATTTTGTCCACTGTACTAGTCAGATTGGACATGTGTTACGTGCACTTTGCAAAACAGATCAGACGTAACTTACTGGCTTCTTGCATGGGCTCTGTGTGTTCTGTGTGAGGCCTGGCGGCACTGTGTGAATATTCCTGGATTAATTCCAACAATGTTATGCTTTGAACTTAATCATGCCGTCCCTATCGGTTTTCACTTGTCCTGAGTCTGTTTGTGGTACAACCCTGTACATGATTCTTGCATCCAGATGACTTACTCTGCTGTTCTGTGTGCTTTTCCTGCTTGTTCTTTCTCCTTTCTCTTCTCTACTCCCTGCTTTAGAGTACTTCAGGGGTTGGCTATGGGAGGATTGATTCTGTTCAGCCCAAACTGAACCGATATATCTGCTATAATATTATGTGATCTTTATAGTCGCCACTTGCTGTTCAGGCAGGTTTGATAATCAGATGCCTTGTTCATGTGCACTGCGTGGACATATCACTATCACCTACCTGTTATTACAGTGCGGCCAGCAATGCTCAGCTTTTCACCGAAGCAGCCACTATCATTCGATATGGTCAAGTCCTGGCTGGCCAGTTCCTGACACCTGAACTACTATTCACACCCTACATGCTCTCACGCTCAATTTGGTGGGTTGTTCCTCATCACTGAACTGGGAGGTAATGCACCAGATCAGGGTGCTAGCTCCTTGGACTATGAGCAACTTTGTGTACGTCATAGCCTACTCGTTTTTGTCATGTATTCTCTCTGTCAGTCTCCCTGTTTTGTTTGCATCTCTCTGCCTTCTTCCTCGTTGTCGCCGCGCTTTGCTTTTTCTGAGTCACATCTGGCTGCGGCCAACTACCCTTCACTTTGCGTGTTGTCGCTATTGCTGTCTATGTCTCTGTGTATGCCAGTATGTGTGGAGCGAGAATCTAGAAGTTAATGGAAGAGGGAACAGAGCTAGAGCATTTTCGTCTTTTGTCTTTAGTTCGTAGCCTATCCATTGCCCACTCCCAGTGAGTAAAGTGCAGGTGGGCATTGACCTTCTCTTTGAACATTTGCGATTCTTTCCTTGTTCATGGGTTCAGCATAACACACTGCTGGAGCTGGTCCCAGACCTCCACAGCATGCTGAGGGAAGGACGAAAGTACATCATTCCGTTCTCTGAGGGAAAGAGTGGGAGCGAGCTGAAACTGGTGTGATGAACGCAGTTGGGTGCTATGGCTTGATGTGTTGGTAGTTCAGGGTGGAAGACGGGCGAGGAGCATATCTGGGCCAGTTGAACAATGGAGCTTGTGCAGAAAGCGTTCTGTGAATGCCTAGGCTAGGGAGGTTTTTTTCTTTCTTTTTTTATTTATCTACATTGATCACGGCTCTGGGGAAAAGACAAAAAAATGCATAGTGGGAGCATTGATGGTGAGGCTTTCTGCCCTCAGCCGACCTGAGGTCTCGACATCATGGGGACATGTTGTTGTTGTGTTTATTTTACATAAAACGTACCAAAAAGAAAGAAGAAGAAAAAAGAAAGAAGTGACAGGTAGCAATTTCAAATTTGGACTTCACGGAGAATTTCAAAGTAATATGAAATCAGAGGCCACATGCCACGTACTGCCACGTACTGCTCTTTTCTCTCTGAAACTTAACACTTGCAAGCCAGATATGAAATACAGAAAAATTCATCAGTCACACCACCGGGACTCGAACCAGGGACCTTGCTATTCGCGAGCAATGCTCTAACCTACTGAGCTACAGTATGACACTTATCCACAGTGATGGTCAATCTATCGTTCTTCGATCAATCCATATCTGGCTTGCATCATACTGACAGGTACAGATACATGATACTAAATGTTAAGATGAGAGACAGTACATTAGAAGGTGGGGAAAGATAAGACAGAGGGTGTTAGGAGGAGAAGGAGAGAAAAGAAGGAAACACGTTATTGGGAGGAGTACGTGGAGCGGAATTTGAAAAATCATGGGGTGAGGCAGATATGATGCTGATACTCAGAGATGATCATGTGCCCACGATTAGTCATTATTCTTCAAATAGCGGTTGGCTGCAACTTTGAAACGTTGTAAGTTATTGGTGCAAAATGGACCAGAAAAGACTCCGACGAGCAGCTGGTTCCAGACGGGGAAAATTGCGCGAGGGTAGGCTCGACACAGGTTGTTGCGGGAAGGGAGTGGAATTTCATTTGCCAGTTGGTGTGCGTGGGTGGGTCTTCAAAACGTACTACGGGTGGAGTGGACTGTTTGGGATTGGGGCTGTGGGGTGGCAACATTCTCTGTAGAAGGCTATGTGCATATGGGCAATGCATATTGTACAGGAGGCAAAGGTAGGGTCCTCACCGATTGGCGATGGCCACCCTGTTGGATGGGGCGAGCCAGAGTGGTTTGTGCACGGGCGGACAAAGCGATTGTAGATCACACAATGACACCTGGAGTCCAGCACTCGAGAGGGATTCCAGAGGAATAATAAAAAATTGCAGAGATGCTGCAATCCTCGAATAGCCAACTTGGAAACATATACCAGATCTCTTCAAGACATTGGACTTACGAGCACGTTCGAGTTGACGCAAGTAACTCATTATCGTTTTCCAGGCTAATGAAGCTAAGGAAAAAAGTTGACAGGACAAACCTCCAGCTCTTCAACAACATTCTGAAAACTAATGGTTTCGCGAGTAAACTTCTGTACCTTCTCCTCAGGTGATATACAAGGAAGAGCAAACAAGAGCAATTACAAATACAATGAATTATGAACTCGGATGGTGAGCCAATAAAAGTTTGGTGAAAAAGGAGAAGGACAAAAATTAATGTTACGAGATATGACTAACTGTCCATCAACCACCATTTTGTCGCACTCGCTGACTGTATAAGATCTGGTTACGTTGGTGGACAGTTAATTATAACTTGTAACATTTTGTCCTTCGCCTTTTTCACCATAGTTTAATTGGCTCACCATCCGAGTTCAACTTTGCACACCTGATGAGAGGTTATGACATATACGGCAAAACATAAGTCGTGTGGAAGAACTTGTTGTTGTACATAACTAGTCCATCACATTTACATGATAGTCTTTGGTTAGCCTCCCCTTTCTATGTGTATTACATAGATTTGAGCCTCCGAAGTTGGGTGGTCAGTTTTTTTGCGTCGTGGAGTTGTAGTAAGGCCGGTATGTCCAAGAGTCTTACTGTTTTCGCCATCATCCAGTAACTTTAGGCATTTTTGTTGCCGTGGCGCGTAGCTCGTGCTCTTCTTCGTTGTGCTTTCCTCTGCACCTTGGAGAATTGTTGGAGCTAGGAGTCAGGTCGCCGAATGTCTCAGTACTCCTTGTCAGTGTTGTGCCATTTTGTCGCACTTGCTGACTGTATAAGTTCTGGTTACGTTGGTGGACAGTTAGTCATAACTCGTAACATTTTGTCCTTCTTCTTTTCAGATTAATACATTATAATTCATTGTTCTTGCTCTTATTTGCTCGTGCCGCTATATCACCTTGGTGATGCGGAAGGAGACAATGTACGGGAGAAGGTACGTCACGACATGAAGAGAAGGCACGGAAGTTTACTCCCAAAAACTATTTAACTGCTTAATTCTTCTTTCTGCTCATACAAAAACGAGAAAGCATCAGGGATAATCTGACTTACATCATTCTTTGGGTCCAACGAATGTCCAGAATTAAGTAGATAATCTGCTACGGAAACATGACCTTCCTCTACTGCAAGATGTAATGGTGTGTTACCTTTCTGGAAGTAGCAGCAAAAACAAAGAAAAAACATGTCCACATATACCCACGAGCATATACATGTTGATGCACACGCACACATGCACGCACGTACATACTCATGGAACGCACACACACACACACACACACACACACACACACACACACACACACACACACACACACACACACACATCCAAAAACACACGCATAAACACATACACACACCTCATTACCCAGATCTCAGACCTGCCCAACGCAGAAGCAATGATAGCGAACAGCTACGTTAGACACAGCAACTAGTGCTGGGATTACACACACACACACACACACACACACACACACACACACACACACACACACACACACACACGCACACATACAAACACACACACACACCTTGACCTTGACCTTGATCTTGCCCATTGCGTATGCAATGATAACGAATGTCGTAAAGTTCAAGTGAGAACGCGAGCGCAGAACTTGGCATGTCGTTTCAGGTCTCCTGGTCGACAAACCGGGCGTTCACAGACACAGAGAAGACGATCAGGAGCGGGCTGTGGCGGCGGAGTGCTACTCGCAACTCGTCTCCAGCCGGGACGATCTTGGCAACTCTCAAGCCAGGTGGTCACGCCGAGGTCCGCCAGGTCAGTCGACACCACATCTCGCCACCTCTTCTTCGGGCCGTGACAAGGACGGGGGGCAGGCAGCTCACCGAACACCAATTGCGCGCACACACACAAACACACACACACACAAACACACACACATCAACTACAACACACAGCAATTTGCGGTACTGGGGAGTACCGGCCATCGGAGTGAGAGGCTACGGAGAGAAATGCGTAGACATGGCCGAAGCAGAATGTTGGCGGAGCCAAGTTTCTACCAGAGAGGATTCAGGGTCGGTCGGGTAGACACTGCCGGAGCAGAATGTTGGCGGAGCCAAGTTTCTACAAAAGTCTGCGACCCTGAGTAGCTGGAAATGAACGTGGCCAACACCCCATTTATTCACTTTATCAAAGTGAATTAGTGATGAGAACAGGGAGGTGGGATGGTCTTAAAACACTTCGAGCAAACAAGAATGATTCAAACACAGAACGGATCGAAATATATAGCCAGGCAAACTCTGGCAAGACACATCGAGTGCGACGTCGAACAAATGTCGCATGTCGCCCACGTTTGTTTGTTGTTTGTATTCTTTATTTAGAGTGGGAAGTCCAAAACAGGCCCTAGCCTAATAACAATGGTTCCACTAGTGAGGGAATGCTGTATATATGTGCATAAGGATCAGTGAGTGTAACAGCAACTAGTAGGGAAAGAAAAAGAGAGAAGAAAAACAACTCAAAACAGGAGTTGCGACTTGCATAAGAAGAAAAAAACGTAAAGAGCAGTGCATACAGCATTTGTAAAAGGCTTATTTATCTGGTAAGCAAAGAGACAAGAGCCATTGACTTAAAGCGATTGCGTTTTCTTTCTTGCCTGACCGCAGCGGGGAGCTGGTTCCATAAAATGGTCCCAGCATAGGTAACACGTTTGGCAAGATATGGAGTTGGGCTGGCTGGGACAATCAGTAAATTGCTGTGCCCACCACGAGTTTGAGTGGTATTACTGCGGCTTAAAAAGTTAGCGAACAACATGCTGATGTTAGAGGAGTCATGGAGACAACGCCAGATAAAAACCAGAAGGTGTATGTTGGCGTATGTGGTCAATGTTTGGATGTTCATGCGTGTAAGAATATTGCTTGTGGGTGTCCCGACAGACTGTGCGTACAGCACGCTTGAAGAGCCCATTAAGCCGTCTACTTTGATACGCCGTGAGAAATGGTTAGTAAACAGAAGCGGCATACATAAAGTGTGATAAAATGAAAGAACGAAAATAGGCTATGCGACATTGAAAAGGCAGGAACGGTGCGTATCGTCTGAGCACGCCAACTTTCGACGCGACGCCCCGTGCGACGTGGTCGACCATGGTGTTCCACCTCATGTCCGCATCAAAGTGGAGACCTAAATATTACGCAGAGCGAACAGTTGGCAGAGGCAGTCTATTACATTGCACTTGCAAGTCAAATGTTTGAGATCGTACTGGCAATATCGACATGATCTGTGTCTTCGTTTCATTCAAGATGAGACCGCGGTTCCTAAGCCAATCGGCGAGGTGCTGGACAGCACTTGAGAGATTTTGGGACACCTCATCCGTGCTCATGCTGCTGGATCTAATTGAGATATCGTCCGCAAACTGCAGGATCGCAACGTTATAAGGGGACAGCTCTTTCGCTATGTCACGGACGTAGAGAACAAACAACAGGGGCCCGAGAACTGACCCCTGTGGTACTCCGGAGAAGCTGGTGTATGGTGAGCTCTGTACCTGACCGACTTTGACATACTGTGTCTGATCTGAGAGGTAGTCTGCAAGCCATTGCAGCACCGTTCCACCAATTCCGACCTCGAATAGGTCCTGAATAAGGGTTTGGTGCTTCACCTTATCAAATGCTTTTGACATATCTACGAAAGCAATCCCCGTGAAGTACTTTTTTGTCTGGGCTTGGCATATGCCCTTAACGGCTAATACAAGGGCATTACATGTGGAATGATGTGATAGCCGAACTGAGTTGGTGGAAATAGATCATGTCGGCACAGGTACTGAGTGAGCTTATCATGGATGACTCGTTCCAAAAGCTTTGAAACTATCGACATTAGAGACACGGGTCTGTGATTCTTTGCTATGCTGGGATCACCACCTTTAAACAGAGGTGAAATGCTGGCCACCTTCATAGGAGCTGGGAAATGTCCCTCCCTCATGGATTTGTTGAACAGTAAGGCCAATGACGGTGCAAGAACATCTGCATGAGCTCGAAGAAGGGCTGCAGGGACGTTGCGCGCCACATACACACCGCAGTGATTACGCATCTCATCTGTCTACCTTTCTGTGGCAGATCCGTCCTCTTCCTGTCCGTACTAGCATGAATCCTGTCTATCTGCCCCGCGATTTGGACACAGCCGCTAAAGTGTATTTGCGCCGTGACGAAGTTGGGCTACCACTCCAACCGCAGCATGATGGTCCTTTCCCCGTGGTCAAGCGCAGTCCCAAGTACTTCACTCTGCGTATCAATGGTAAGGACCAAACTGTCTCTGTTGATCGTGTTAAGCCTGCGCATTTGCTTGATTGACTTGCTGCGCTGCGCATCATCCGCTTACAGCTACTAGTATTCCACTTTGTTCTTTTTTCTTGTAATTTTTGATTTCTTATCATTCACTTGATTGTTCCCGCACTCGTTCTCTGGGTAGGAATACTGTGGCAGTACGACTCTAGACTCGGACCTTGGGCATATAATTTAATACTTATCATGAAATCGCATCAGTAACTTTAATTACCCTTTCCTATATTCGTCATGCATGTTTATTATTCGTCATGCTTGTACATTTGGTTTGTGTCCTATCCTTCACCCATTCACGGCATAGTCCTCCCCTGTCTGTCGCCATGTATACACGGTACGTGATCTCGCACTACCTCAGTGCTACGCACGATACCAAGCTCTGCAGGGCATGGCCTCCCTGACTCTTCGCTATATCTACACTCATCTGTCTGTAAAATAAACCACTTCCTTATGTCAGTACATGACACAACATGGTGTCAGAAGTTAGTCAACCAGGTCTACACTTCGAGTAGAAATGGCCGAGCTCGCGCCGCCTGCAGACTTTGATTTCTCCATTCCAGATGCCTTACCGGCTTGGAAACGCAGGTTTGTGGGATATCGCCTCGCCTCAGAGCTCAGCGCGAAAGACGAGAAAGTACAAATCTCTACGTTGCTCTACTGGCTGGCCCCAGAGGCCGAAACTATCCTCGATCAACTGGTATTCGACGCCGTTGGAGACGAGGACAAGACTGACAAGGTCATGACGAAGCTGGACGCTTACTTTACGCCAGCACTGAACGTGTTTCATCAGACGACCATTTTCCAACAGTGCGTCCATCTTCCAGGAGAGTCCGTGGAAGAAATTGTTCGGAAACTTCACGCCGTAGCTAAATTCTGTGACTTCGGTGACCAGAAGGACAACAGAATTCGAGATCGCCTCGTCGCTCACATTCTGGATCGTCAAGTCGCATAGGAGCTGCAGCAGATTGAGCCCACAAAACTCACCCTCACGGATGCAGTTCTCAGGGCCAGGCAGGCCGAGACGTTGCAGCACAAGCCGCCAGGCCGCAAGTCAATGCTGCATCCCACTTTGGAGGAAAGCAGCAAGATGCAAGAAGTCGTCTCCAGCGCAGTGGCATTCCATCGAAGCCTGCACCAACGCCGTCCATGCAGAGGAAGAGCCGCACTACATCTTCAACAAGTCCGTGGTGTGGCCACGCTGGTTCACACAAGAGCAACCGTTCTGCGTGTCCTGCATTTGGTCGCAAGTGTAATTCATGCGGAAAGAAGAGCCACTTCGCCGCCGTCTGTCTTTCCACTCCAGCAACCTCGCGTGGTGCCGGAGCTGTCGGAAATGAATCGCTTGCGTCCCCGTCGCCACTCATGGGTGTTGTGGCAGAGCTGTCATCCAACACCAGTCCTTCCCAGTCAACTGACTCCTGGTCAGTAAGTCGGCCTGTTTGCTCGACAAATTTGATATTCAAGATCGACACAGGTGCCGATGTATCGTGTATCATGCACTCGACTAACAGGATATCTTACAACGCCCTGTAATCACACCATCCACTACCAAACTCCTTGGTCCATCCGGTGCACATCTATCCATCAAGGGTCAGCTCACTGCAGACACCATGCACAAGAGTGAACTGTTCTCTATGGAGATGGTAGTTATCGTTGGTCCTGGATCAACCAACCTGTTGAGTCGCAGAGACTGCCTCTGACTTCGCCTGATCCAGCGTTTAGATGCAGCAGAATCATGTGCCAGCAAGCCAGCACAGCCCATCGGTTGTATGGTTGGGCCTCCAGCTGACATCAAGCTCGTCAACAACGCCACGCTGTACCACTGTGGTGTTGCCCGCCGTGTGCTTCTGCCTCTACATGACAAGGTCACAGAAGAGCTCGCGCGTATGGAGGAAATGGGCATCATCGTCCGGGAAACGGGTCACTCTGACTGGTGCCGGTACGTAAACCTAATGGTTGCGTACGGATCTGCGTAGAACTAAAGAAGCGGAACGGCAATGTGAAGCGCGAGCACTTTCCTCTTCCGAGAGTTGAGGACACCCTACCTAGGCTCGCCGGCTCTACTGTCTTTTGCACACTGGATGCCAACAGCGGCTGCTGACCCCTCACGGAGTCTGCATCCAAGCTGACCACATTCATCACGCCTGTGGGTCGGTTCGAATTCCTCCGGATGCCATTCGGTATAACCTCTGCACTGGTGATCTTCCAGCGACTTCTGCAGGATGTCTTGTTCCACGTCAAAGGTTCTGACGATCAAGTAGAAGCTTGCTGTGAACCATGTGGTGGTCTGTCCAACGGTTGGCACTGTGCATTACGCTGACATCAAGACGAAAGCGAGAGTGAGGCTGCCTCATGATGATAAAATCTATGAGATGGGTTTGCTTCGTAGCTGGGTGCATCCAGGTCCCACGCCTCGATGCAGGTTTCTGGAAATGGGTGTTCATTACAGAAAGCCTGTTGGTAGCACACCACATCAGAAGCCGCTCACCAGCCTCGCGCACCGTGACCGTATCTCCCAAACACAGCCCTCCATTCGTCTCCCGCGTCATTGCTGCTGCCAAGTCTAGTATTATAGTCACCAAGCAGCAACAGGACATTGTTGTCTGGTACACCATCGACCACCCTCAGCAAATCTGTAAAGAAATGATCTTTGACGGGTGCAGTAGCTTTACTGGTTGGTGCGTACGCACTCACAACTGTCACATACAAATCATTCCTTCTCTGCCATTGGCCATGCTCTTGAAGTTCCCCTGCCTCCGCTAGCTTGAGACGGGCCACAACCAATCTCGAACTTACAGCGCCCCACTGCTCACCAGCACGTCTCCAAGCCTCAATCATACCTGGGTTCAGCATACAGTCGACCTACCCTTATAACGATAACCTCTATAGCGATATTACCCTTATAACAATATTTTCCTACCAAACCAAATCACTCCATTGACTTGTGTATACAATGCCTTACCTCTATAACAATATTGCTATGACAATATTACCCCTATAACGATATAAAATGGGCTGACCAATCGACATTTTCCATTTTATAACAATATCTAGCAGGGAATATGTAGAGCCCACTACCCAAGTAGGGAAAGCTTCACTTGTAGCCCTTTCCCAAAGGTGCTCGCCCTTTTTTCGCTCTTTTTGGCCCTTTTTGGAAAAGCCCGTTTCTTTCGCCCTTTATTGCGTTTTTTGGTGAATATCGCACCTTTGAGCTTTTTTAGCTGAAAAAGTGCTAAAGTCTGTTTGCTCATGCATGCGGTCACCGTTTCCGAGTGCTCGATCTGGATGGGCCTTGGCACGCCGCATTTTCGGGGCGGGGGGGGGGGAACAAGTTGGTGAAGCTTGTACAGAATGCTGTAAAAAGTGGGTTTTTGAACTTTACTTCCTGTTTTGCCTTTCGTGGACCCATAAATGAAAGAGTGCGTATTCATTTCTCAGCTTGGGTTCATATCTGAACATGTATCATGGCTATCCTTCACTGAAAAAATAGCACTTTTTGCCTGTTTTCACTGAAAACAGAGCACTTTTCAGCATATTTTGAGGGACGCGAAAAGCACTAAGTGCGAATTAAAGGAGCACCTTTGGGAAAGGGCTATTCACTTGATAATTCACTGGGACATGACGAAATGCAATGGGGGCACCAGTGGTCACCTTGCTGTGTACATAATGTGCATGTACGACAGTTTTTTATGCTTTGAAGAGTGTAAAAAATGAACAAAATCCATGTACATGTATTATGACGTATGTGTATGAAATGAACCAGTTACCCCTATAACAATATTACCCTTATAACAATATTTCTTGGTCTGACGCAAATGTCATTAAAAGGGTAGGTCGACAGCAATTCCAACACCTTCATTCCAACGCGCAGGACCATCGCCATTTGGTAGACGGCGACCCGAGTGCAAGAACATACAGCCATCAGCTCTCCAGACATCGGACTCGAACCACTTTGTCTTTTGGAACGCAGCTATAACTTAGCGATCCCATATCTCCGAAGCTCCACGACCAAAAAATCCAATTTACGAACCATCGCCAAATTATTATTTTGCCGCTTTCTGCAGAGCCGCTCGTGTCCAGAGTCCTCGACAAAGGAACAAACATTCCACGACACGAAAGCGAGAGCAGCCCCACGTCCACCACTACTTCCTTCCTTTCTCCTCTCTGTCTGGTTGGACTTCATCGTCGTCCTCCTCACCATTCCAAATTCAAATTTTCGAAATTCTCAATTGAACTTTCCGACTACTTGTGCAGTGAGTGCGCAACAACAACTCCGCAGTAGCTTGCAAGGCCACTGGCGGAGGTCACCACAGCCCTGCCCTAGTCTATACCACACGGACAGGGCTGTGCTACGTGACACAAACGACTTGAGGTCAGAGCACTTAAAAATGCAAACAACCACTACTGTCACACACACACACGCACGCACACACACAAACACACACAAAAACACACACGCACAGAGTTTTAAGCATCGAGCCCTCCACAAACACGCAGCAGCACACAATCACCCTACGTTCCCAGTGATGCACTACTGTTCATACGCCCTGGGTGTCACCAGAAGCTGCTCCCGCCATTTGAGCCTGGCTGGAAAGTGGGGAAGAGTGTGTCAACATCAACCGTTGTGATTAGCCATGTCAATGACGCAGAGAAAGTGATCAACATTGACTGCTGAAGCTAGCCTGATCTCCTGTATTACCGAGCACTGAGGATGTAAATGGACGGGTGACCTGAAGTGCCTTACATTACAACTGATGTCCACAGCGCTTAGCCGAGTCCTGCCAAGAGTGACAATGAGAGTGACGCTAGTGATAGTGGAGCCATCGGCCTGGAATTTGACGGCGGAGGCAGTGACTCAGTCCCATGCTATGATCTCCGTGGCTCAAGCTAGCCGTCGACGCCCAATGGGATATTGTTCCTGAGTAGTGGCGTCTGGAGAGAGAGAGGGGTAATTGATTGACGAAGTAACTGTTGACGCCATCTCATCTCTCTCTCTCTTTATTTCTTTCTTGATAACGAACACATTTACTGTTGATCACTACGTACCGTATTTTACCGGTTATAAGTCGACCCCGGTCATAGGTCGACCCCCGTGTCCGGAGGTCTCAATTCTGCGTTTTAAAGTTTTCACCCAAAGAAGCACTACTAACCACCTCCTGCTACTAACACATCAGCAAATCATGTAAATATTCAACATTGGAGGGTATAACATCCCAATCCTTGAAAAATGCCAATAAACTGGCTGTCATGCAGGGTCACACACGCAACGGGAAGACTTGGTGGTAGTAAAATAGTTATTTCGCAAACAACAAAAAGACTTTCTCTTCCTTTCGAAGAATGGAACTTGCCGAGCCTCTTCGAAAGCAAACTCTGAAAAAGCCCTACACTAGTACGGGATTCAGCGCAGAGCAAAAATAATTATGAGTCATAATACAATGCATGTAGTGTAGCCGTGAAAACTGGTGAATAATGAATGCAGCAGCTTGGCAGCACGTGACCCGTCGTACCGCAGTACGCGACGGCGTCGCGGCTTAGAAATTAAAGGAAACACTGCGAGAAAAGTCAAAACGAAAATACATGTCCCTTTGTCAAAACTTAGAAGAAACAAACAAAATGCGACCAAGAATGATTTTGAGAGTCAACGTCAATACTCTTGTGCAGCTGTGCAAATTCTTGTCTTGCACTGTGCAACGCAAGAAACAAACAACCCACAAAATGACTCGTGAACTAACTGTAGGCTAAATCACTACATGTACGCGAAATTGCGTTCCAAAATAAACTGAACTTTCTGAGACATTTCATATTTCACATCCTGAGAGAAATATTAAATAAATAGTAAATATGTAAATAGGCGTCGAGGCGACAATAGTTTTAGAATTGCGATCAACAGAACGAGCTGAACCGACATTTTCACAAAGGCTTTTATTGTATTCAAAAAACGAGTGGGTACGAAGGCAGTGAAGAACATGGGAGAAAGAAAAAATGTTATATGGAAGAAATGATGAACAAAAAATTGTACTTCGAACTAGTTTACGCACAACACTCCTCAGGAAGCTACGTTGTACTAATGAAAACCAATCCAGAAAGATACTAATAAAGAGAAATGGAGTGAGAAGAAACAACACCTATGAAAATGATAATCCTAGCACTAAGGTAATAACAGGAAAAACTGCGAAAGCACTTAAAGGGGAAGTTAAGGCTAAAATTAAAATTTCACCAGTTGTAGTCTTCGGACTGCTGAGTCGAATGGTCGTGGTCCGAGAAAGCTGAGACGCTCCCTTCCTACTTGAATCCCAATCGAACTCGCGCACTTCCACCGAAACTGGGTGACTGCGCCCTACTAGATGGGGATTTGTATGCACAATGTCACTAAAAGCGCCATTTTGTTCCTATAAAAGCACGGATGACCGCGATTGGCCCACATGTTGTAGTCTTCTGGACGCTGAGTCGACTGGTTTTGGTCCGAAAAGGCTGCGATGCAGCATTCCTCCTTTATTCCCAATCGAACATGGTTGAACAAGTGGTCACGTGCTCCTGGGTGCCCAAATCACCTGGTCACCACGCCAGCAGGTGACAACTTTCACACCAAGGTTCAACTCGAGTTCAACTCGAGTGACAGGACTGCACACAAAAAAGGTCCAACAGGCTAGTATGTTGTACCCTGCAGGCGCGGTGACCAGGTGACTGGTGTACGCAGGAGCACGTGACCGCTTGTTCAACCATGTTCGATTGGGAATAAAGGAGGAACGCTGCATCGCAGCCTTTTCGGACCAAAACCAATCGACTCAGCGTCCAGAAGACTACAACATATGGGCTAATCGCGGTCATCCGTGCTTTTATAAGAAGGAAATGGCGCTTTTAGTGACATTTTGCATACAAATCCCCATCTAGTAGGGCGCAGTCACCCAGTTTCGGTGGAAGTGCGCGAGTTCGATTGGGATTCAAGTAGGAAGGGAGCGTGTCAGCTTCCTCGGACCAAGACCATTCGAATCAGCACCCCGAAGACTACAACTGGTGAAATTTTAATTTTTACCTTAACTTCCCCTTTAACGAACTTGTAAGGACTACTAGTATACTGTGACACAAGATATGACACCATGGCCAACCAGAGCCAAACAGACAGAACAAGTTGCTACTAAAACAATTTCAAACGAATAATGCTACCCTCCTGGACACACAGATTAGGCTTATGAATACGTTGACAAACAGCTTCTAACACACTCAACTGCAACTTATAACCATGACGAGCACGGCACAAAACAGAAAAAGAAGAATCAGAATAAACCTTGCAGCAATCAGGACGAGATGCAAGATGCTTATACACTGATGACTTCCTAATTGAAAACACACGCTCGCACCCACTCTTACTCACACAATCATTCTCGCTCTCACACTCACCGGAATCACTGGACTCACTGGCCGAATCCTCCTCAACAAAGTCCTGCCTCGGAGCAATCAGGTCCCGTCTCCTCCCGTGCCTCGTCTCACGTTCCTGTTGTGTATTCCGTTGGCTCGGTACTTCCGTACTGAAATAGGTCATGGTGTAATTAGCAATTGTCCTTCTGGGTCTCGTTGATCTTGTGTCACAGTATACTAGTAGTCCTTACAAGTTCGTTAAGTGCTTTCGCAGTTTTTCCTGTTATTACCTTAGTGCTAGGATTATCATTTTCATAGGTGTTGTTTCTTCTCACTCCATTTCTCTTTATTAGTATCTTTCTGGATTGTTTTTCATTAGTACAACGTAGCTTCCTGAGGAGTTTTGTGCGAAAACTAGTTCGAAGTACAATTTTTTGTTCATCATTTCTTCCATATAACATTTTTTCTTTCTTCCATGTTCTTCACTGCCTTCGTACCCACTCGTTTTTTGAATACAATAAAAGCCTTTGTGAAAATGTCGGTTCAGCTCGTTCTGTTGATCGCAATTCTAAAAATAGTAAATACATCATAAAAAACACATGCGACGACGGCCTTCCCAGCACTGGCAACAATGTGCACACATGGTGCACTCGTGCATGCAGTGCAGGTCATTTTTTGTAAGATACTGATAGTTACCGGTTATAAGTCGAATCCCGGTTGTAAGTCGACCCCCACCCTTTCTCCGGTTAGTTTAAGTCGTAAAAGGTCGACTTACAACCGGAAAAATACGGTATCAATTCTTGTTGAGCTTTGTATTATTAATTCGCGCTGTGTTGTGATGTTCTTCCATTTTCCGGTACTATTGTGCGTCCACACGATGACGTAGGTCGCCATTTTTGTCCGTGTCATCTTGGTGCGCCAACCTTTATCCTTTTTCTCTAGCTCTTTTAGTTTTAGTTCTTCTTGTACGAAAGCAAGTAACTAGTCCAATGTCGAGTGGGCTGGGAGTGTTGCATGTTGGCCGGTGTAGACGGGGTAGTTCACAACAACACCACCCATAATGACATTGTTCTTGCATGTGCATGACTGCTTACTTTCACTTTTTTTATCTGATGCCATGAATGCCAAGTCAACGTAACTGTTTTCTTCTAGCTCATGCTATGTTTTCACCTTCCATTTCTCACATCACATCATCTTCCATACGAGAGATTGGAACATTTAGCTCTGCTCCTCCGATCCGGCCATTGGCTTCGCTTGTTCCCGCTCATTACAAGTCAGTATGGCTCCTCATTAGCCAGCTGCTATCCATTGCTTGGTATTTCACTTCACAACTATTGTAAGTGTATTGCGGTGATTCCCGAGCTAGTTGCAGGCAGCAGTGTGGCGTTGCTTTCAAGCTTGTAGAACATTTGCATTACACTACAAGTTACTCAAATCAGCACACTATCTCCTCAAAAGGTCGTTATTATCTGGGATAAGTTTGAAGGAGTGAGGTATAGGGTAAAAACTTATTTAAAAAAATTTAGCATTCCGCGCACGCAGACAGCATGCAGGCAGGCATACATCATTAGCATTCCGCGCACACCGGCGGCATGCAGACAGGCATACACCACACGAATAAGGCTAGGTTGTGTTGGGTAAGTACTGGTGACGAGGAACTGGTTGGTCTTTGCCGCAAGGTAGGCACGAGCCCGTGAGGCTGCGAGTGCCGCAGAAAGGCAGAAGCCCGGAGGCTGTGATTGCCGCAGGAAGGCAGAAGCCCGGAGGCTGTGATTGCCGCAATGGAAAGGCAGGACCATAAGGCCATAATGCCGCAATAGAAAGGCAGACCAGTTATGAGTGACTCGCCACCAGGTTTATTGTACTTGAAGTAGGAATGATGCAATGTAGTATTAATGGTTAGTGGTGGGATGGTGGGTCAGCAAAAGACAAAGGCAGCAGGATGCAAGTCGGGCATGAGCCAAAGCAGAGAAGACTCAAAACTGAGAATGGCAAGGAGATGTGCCACGTTGCGGACTCGGACCCGATCAAAACTGAATTAATTATTGTGATGGCGTACGCATAAATTAATGTGATGCACAGCAGGCGGTCTTGCCGGTCGCGGCAAGGCGCGCTAAACAAGTGCCGCGGCCAGAACCGTAGAGGGCGCTGTAGCGCAGCAGATACGTAGTTGCGAGATGTGCGCCTACGCTAAACTGAATTCATTACATGAATACATCATTAGCATTCCGCGCACGCAGACAGCATGCAGGCAGGCATACATCATTAGCATTCCGCGCACACCGGCGGCATGCAGACAGGCATACACCACACGAATAAGGCTAGGTTGTGTTGGGTAAGTACTGGTGACGAGGAACTGGTTGGTCTTTGCCGCAAGGTAGGCACGAGCCCGTGAGGCTGCGAGTGCCGCAGAAAGGCAGAAGCCCGGAGGCTGTGATTGCCGCAGGAAGGCAGAAGCCCGGAGGCTGTGATTGCCGCAATGGAAAGGCAGGACCATAAGGCCATAATGCCGCAATAGAAAGGCAGACCAGTTATGAGTGACTCGCCATACCGCCAGTACATACCCATACACAACAGTATTGCAGTGCAGCATAGCATAGTTCATAATGAGGGAATTGTGTGAATTGAGAAATATCGGTGTCAGGGAGATGATCTTACTGAGGATAGTTTGCTGGCCAGCGTTCGGGCCGATGACGGTGGGGTCCGGATGTAGCGTAGGCATGCATCACTGCGCCACCGTCCCGCGGAGCGGATCTGGTGGTCGGGGACGCCAGCAAGGGCAGCAGTGGTAGCGGCCCCGATACGGAAGCTGTGGCCTGCATAGTCCTGCCAGTTTGCCACGCCGCTGGTGCTAAGCAGCGTGCGTACGTGGGCTGTAAAAGTGCTGCGGTTGAGGCGTTGCCCGTTGGCCAGGATGAACACAGCACTGCCTGGACGAGCAGAGGCGGTTGCAGTGAGGTAGGTGAGCATGGCTCTCACAGCGCAGTATGGCGGCACCGCTGGCCCGATCAGCACCGTCGTACCTTCCCCGGACGGGTCTGTCTTCGAGCGTGGTAGGTGCACATGGAGCATCCCTGACTCGAATGTCAAACAGCCGCGCGTGGTAGGTGCTTCTAGCAGTTCACCGCATCTGAAGAAACCAAAGAACACGGCAAGCATAGCGGCATGCAGGCAGCGCTTGTCGTGAGGGCACATGGTTGGAGCAGCTAGGCAGGTGTCAACCAGACTGCAGAGAATAGGAAACGTGATTGGCAGCCTGGGGCGGACAGCGGCTACTCCATGGCAACGGCAAATACCGCGTACCACTCGCTTGAGGAAGTGCGCACCCTCGGTCGGGTCGACATAACCGAGCTCCAGGTGCAGGTTCTTGATAGCACTGAGGTAAACCTTAATAGTCACTGGTCTGACCGACTGGGTTAGGGAGGCAGCAAAACTACTCAGCATTAGGTCTGAAGCGGGAAACGGGGACCATCTTTGAAGTTGGCAGAACTTGAGATACTTAGATTCGCCGGCGGAATACGTTCGTCTGGTGTTGTCGGATAGAGCGTGAGCAGCATATCGTGCTGCTAATTCGTCCGCGGCAGTTAGAATGACTGGAACAGGTCGGCTGTCGCCCGAGCTCCCGGAACCGCCTCGCGAAACGCCTGAATGTTAAAACGAGACAGAGCATCAGCGGCTTTGTTAGTGCATCCTGGAATATGCTTTGCTGACAGAATGAAGCCAAAGTTAGCGCACATGAAGAACAGCCGTCGTATCAGGTCCATGACTGGGGGGGAGCGGCTACAACCATTGGACAGGCATGCCACTACGGCTTCGTTATCGCAGTACACGAGTATGCGGAGCTTGCGCCATTCAAGGCCCCAGGAGGAGCAAGCTGCGGCAATGGCGAACATCTCCTTCCACTCGATGGTGTAGTCGGCTTGTTCCGGCAACCACTGTCCCTGGATCCAGCGATGGCCATAACATGCGCCCCAGCCGATCGAACCGCTGGCATCAGTAAACAATTGGATGTCGGGAGACGGGGTCCAATTTGGCATATGAAAGAAGGACTTTCCGTTCCATTGCGAGAGGAGGCGTTGCCACCACTTCAGGTCTTCCAGGGCCTCGACTGAGAGTTTGATCTTATAGTGTGGCTGACTGTAGCGGTGACAAATATCCCAGAGTCGGCGCATGAATGTCCGACCAGGTATAATTACCCGAGCTGCGAAGGAGAGTTTTCCCAATAGTGAGTCGAGTTCGCGTTGGGTCATGTCGCCACGGTTGATATACTGGTCGAGCAAGGTGCGGAGATCTTGCAACTTGGTGTCTGGTAGCCGGGCCTCCAGTCTGCCACAGTCCAGCTCGATGCCCAGGAACGACAGCACTTGAGCTGGACCTTCCACTTTGTCAGGTGCCAAGGGGACTTGGACATAGTTAAAACAGCGAAGCAGGATTGAAGCACGTTGGTTCGCCACCAGCTCCGATGGAGAAATGCAAAGGAAATCATCTAGATAATGGAGCAGGTCAGTAATAGAAAACTCATAGCGAGCAATCCATTCAAGGCAGTCGGCAATAGAGTTAAAAATGGCAGGGCTGGAGCGTAAGCCAAAGGGGAGCACAGTGTCGAAATAATATTGGTTTTGCCAGTGAATACCTAGCAGAGGCCAGTCTTCCTGCCGCACAGGTACAATGCGGAAAGCACTCCGAATGTCAAGTTTGAAAAGATAAGCAGAACGACCGTACTGCATAATGGCATCGATCGCGTGATCAATAGTGATGTAATGCAAGCTGAAATCTTCACGTGAAATTCCATCGTTAACACTTTGACCCTCTGGGCTAGAGAGATGGTGGATTAAACGGAAGCGGCCGTTCTTTTTCGGAACGCAGCCAACACCGGAGCAATGAAAAAAAGGAAAAAGCGAGGAGGAAAAAGGACCTAGCAGTTCAAAGCGGGAGCAACATTCTTGCAGGTATTTGGTAATAAAATCGGGATGCATCCTCGCAGAAGGTAAGTTAGGGGAGAACATGCTGCTTTGGCGTGGGCCATTGAAGCCGATGTCAAAACCATACGTAAGGCCATGAAGTACATATTTAACAAAAGCTTGATTGGGGTGTGCACGCAGTAAGGAACGGAGGCGATTAACGTGAATAGGTGTGCGGCAAGTGTGAAAGAATGTAGGGTGTGTCCGGAGAATGCTACTATCGAGATGCAGTTCATTAAGCTTTGTTCTGCCGCTGGTTGCCAGTGGAGAAGCGACGCGGGCAGGAGGGGCGGGCATGTGCGCCCTCACATTGGGAGCAGACGTGGGCAAATTTACAGTCGGTGTTGGAGCATCGACCTTGCTGGAAATTCCGGCAGATCTCTTTGCCAGACTTGGTGTAGGCAGACCGTGGTGCAAACTGCTGGTTTGGTACTCGGGAGGCACGAAAAGGGCACTGGCTACCCGATGGAGGGTGAGTGATCCGGCATGTACTACACTGCGGGCGTGAGCGGCCTGTCATTTTCAGTTGCCAGAGGTTGCCGTCAATGGCGTCCCAACGCTTACTGGGGTCAAGAGAGATTGCCAGACGGAACTCCCGGTCATATTCGAGCCAGGCCTCCGGATAGTATGAGGAGTTGGCCGATACAATGGTGGCCTGATATGCCATCAGTTCGGAGAAACGGCTGGGTGCGTGCGAGCATAGTACGAACATATATCTGGAAGTAGAAAGTATTAGGCGGGTACCATATCACTGACGTCATCGATGACGTCATAGCGATTTAACCCTAAAAACCGGGGCGTTTTAACCCTAAATTTTTGCGATTTACGGTAAATTTTTGCGATTTACGGTAAATTTTTGCGATTTAACCTAAAATCGGAGCGTTTTACACATGACGTCATCGATGACGTAATGCGATTTAACCCTAAAAACCGGGGCGTTTTAACCCTAATTTTTTGCGGTTTACGGTAAATTTTTGCGATTTAACCTAAAATCGGAGCGTTTTACACATGACGTCATCGATGACGTAATGCGATTTAACCCTAAAAACCGGGGTGTTTTAACCCTAAATTTTTGCGATTTACGGTAAATCTGTACGTTTTAACCCTAAAAATCGGGGCATATTAACCCTAATAATCCTGGTAACCCTAACCCTATCACCATGGCGATAACCCTAACCCTAGGGCTATCACCATGACGATAACCCTAATATTCCTGATAACCCTAACCCTAGGGCTATCACCATGACGATAACCCTAATATTCCTGATAACCCTAACCCTAGGGCTATCACCATGACGATAACCCTAATATTCCTGATAACCCTAACCCTAGGGCTATCACCATGACGATAACCCTAATATTCCGGATGATGATAACCCTATCACCATGGCGATAACCCTAATATTTCTGATAACCCTATCACCATGACGATAACCCTAATTTTTCTGGTGATGATAACCCTAATAGTTCTATAGACGATAACCCTAGTAACCCTATCACCATGACAATCCTATTACCATGCCAACTCTACTCTTTTTATGTGTGCAGGTACTACAGATCACAACGGCAACAACAACACTCAGCAAACCCTAATAATCATCTTATATGTGTACAAGTCCTATATATGTCCTAGATCTAGTTGTTACGTGCACAGATCCTATCGTTATTCTTATATGTGTGTGTGTGTGTGTGCGTACAGGTCCTATATACCCTATTAGCAAATCTTGTTATGTGTACAGATCCTATCGTTATGCTAACCCAATCACCATCGCAACCCCCCATCAACTCTTTGATGACGTCCGTAATAACCCCATCACATACGTGTCTACAGGTACTGGAGAGTCGGTGGAAAAAAATCCTCCCCCCGATTTACCTAACAGCAAGACTTAGTAAACTATTTTACTCACCTTGCATGAATTTATACAACAATTCAATCGGGGGGAGGGTCAAGCTCATCACCAGGTAAGATGCACATGTGCATTCACACGCGCAGATGTATGACGATAGTGTTGCAGCTGTAAACGATGAAAAGTTACGAAAAAATAAATCAAACGCTGAAAATTACGAAAAAATAAATATCTGCATCTATATATGGAATCAGACTACGATCCGATAGACATGCAATGGCCGACAATCACATACCTTGCACGAAGCAATGCTGCAAGGAGATGAAGAGGGATGTCCGTCTCTTGTCCGACTAAACGACTAGGCTAAAATAATTCCAGGACTACATGAAAAAAGGAACACCGTCACTACGAAATGATTTGAGGAAATGAAGATTGATTCCATGTACGTACACACCACTTGCCCCGACGAGTTTGAAATTTTCAAGTTTGTACGCATCAAACCACAAAGCCAGTCAAAACGAGACCTGCGTACAGGATACACATCAAAAGCGCGCCCGAACCCTCGCGTACGCGGGTCAAAAGGTTACGAGGAGTACGCGCGCACGCGCTGTCTGCATCAGGGAGTAGTAAAATACTATACATTTACTACTCCCTGGTCTGCAGCAATCAGAGAGAGTAGCAAAATGTCGATGGTTTCCTACTCCTCGCGATGCTCAGAGTACGCACAGCGTACTCCGATCAGGCGGAAGTTTCTGGAATCAACTAGAACCAACGACAAGTTTGAACGGGTTCAAACAGAACGCGGGCGAAGTACTCTAGATGCTTTTCCTTTTACTTGCTCATAATTTATTTTCCTTCGATGAAGAAAGGTGAAAGTAAGTTTGTTTAGTTGAAAGTACATTTAGCTACAAGATGTCCCAACCAAGCCGAGTGATGCGAATGTTCGAGTTCGAGCTCGAGCATAATGCGCGAATGCTCAGGAACTACGTCTGCAATCTTGGTGCTGGAGAGTACCAGGATGCTAGCGTTTTGTTGCAGCTGATGGACAGGAGCCTCAGTGAGCTGCTTCGCGATGACGTCCTCGAGTTTGGGAGATACAAAGTAGCTATTGTCCTTCAACTGCGCTTGTTGAAGCAGGATGGTGTCACCGGTGACAAGGTGTTCATCAGCTTCTTCGTGCGCACGCGAACCACCATCATCCTGAATGATGATGATGTTCGGTACAAACTGGATAGTGCTGCAGCAGAGATCGATGCTCAAATCGATGAGTTTGTCCGGAATGGATCGGGGTGGATCGTGGATCACGTCGAAGCCGTATATCTGGAATTGTCGAAATTTGTGCCGATGGGAGGTGGAACGTTCATCCAACTCCCCCAGCACATCAAGGCTAAGACAGCCTGCCTCAACATCATCAGCAACGACAATCGATGTTTGCAGTGGGCTCTGCTGGCTGCAAAACATCACGAGGATGTCGGTGCAAACTACAATCGTGCAACGAAGTACGTTCCATACGTCGACGAGCTGAACTTTGCCGGTGTAGAGTTTCCAGCTAGTATGTGTGCCATCACGACGTTGGAGCAGAACAATGCCGATCTCGCCGTCAACGTTTTCGGCATATCGGATGATGGGAAGACTGTCGTTCCGCTTCGTCTGACCAGAAAAGGCGATCCTCAGGAAGCCATCAATCTGCTCCTGTTTTCTGGTCAAACTGAGGACGAACGTAACGTGCAGCACTGGGTGTTCATCAAGAACATGGGTCGGCTGGTAGCCAACAAAAGTCGTCGTGGGCGGAAGGTGTGCTACCGATGCCTGAACGTGTTGAGCACTCAGGCAGCTCTGGAGAGTCACCAGCTGCATTGTAAAGACCATCTCATCGCGCGGGCGGTGATGCCGCAGAAGGGTGAAAAGCTGCGTTTCACGCAGTACGAGAAGCAGCTTCGTGCACCGTATGTGATTTATGCTGATTTCGAGAGCATCATCACACCTCATGCTGAGCCTAAAAGCATTGGGGGGAAGACGAAGCAGCACTCGGAGCACATACCCTGTTCTGCCGCATACATCGTCGTGCGCAGTGATGGCACCGTGACTGATACGTTCCAGCATACGGGCGAAGATTCAGTAGAGCAGTTCCTGACCTCCCTGGAACTGCAGGAAGTCTCCATTCGTGAAGACTTGGAGAATCGTCGCCCTATGAACCTGACGCCTGATGAGGAGGCTGGTTTTCTCAGCGTCAGGGATTGCTGGATATGTAAACGTCGTCTCGGAGGGGATCGTGTGCGTGACCACGATCACATGACGGGTGCGTTTCGCGGAGCAGCGCACAACTCCTGTAATCTTCAGCTGCGCATCGTACCCGGCAAGGTGAACATCCCGGTGGTGTTCCACAATCTCAAGGGGTACGACGCGCATCACATCGTCAGTCATCTCGGTAAAACGAAGATTGACGAAGTGACGTACCAAGATGCTGGAGACAAGGAGCACACGGAGGAGCGCGGCTCCATCAACATCGTTCCGTCCAACACGGAAAAGTACATCGCTATGATGTGGCGGCAGTTCGTGTTCATCGACTCGTACGCTTTTCTCAGCACTTCGCTGGATAAGCTTGCGAAGGCAACACCTGGAGAAGCGTTCGTCCGCATGCGTGATCTGCATGGGGGAGATCCCGAGAAGACGGATCTTCTGCTTCGGAAAGGTGTATACCCGTACGAGTACATGGACTCGTTCAGCCGCTTCGACGAAGAGAGTCTCCCCCCACGGGAGAAGTTCTACTCGTCGCTGTCCGAGGCACACATCACCGATGACGAGTACCGTCACGCGCAAACCGTCTGGAACAGGTTTGATTGTGTCACTCTGCGTGATTATCATGATCTTTACCTGAAGACGGACGTGTACTTGCTGGCGGATGTATTTGAGAACTTCCGCACCACCGCCATCGCCACGTACTCGCTAGATCCGGCCAACTACTATACGCTGCCCGGGTTTGCGTGGAGTGCGCTGCTCAAGGTGTCCGACGTCAGTCTGGACCTGCTGTCTGACGTGACGATGCACACCTTCATCGAGCACGGCATCCGCGGTGGAATCAGCATGAGTGTGCAGAGGTACGCCGAGGCTAACAACGATCTTATCCCAGACGGGTACGATCCCTCGAAGCCTATGACGTATCTGCAGTACGTCGACGCAAACAATCTGTACGGCTGGGCCATGCAGCAGCCCCTGCCCATCGGCGACTTCAAGTTCGTGGAGGACATCAGCGATGATCTCGTGGCCGACATCGTCATGACGCACCCCCACGATTCGCCCGTGGGATACATCGTGGAGTGTGATCTCACGATTCCCGATGGTGTGCACGATGCGCTAAACGAGTATCCTCCTTGCCCCGAGAACATGTGCGTGACGGACGACATGCTGTCGCCGCATCAGCAGCAGCTGGCGCAACAGCTCGGCTTGGGCAAGCAGAAGGAGAAGAAGCTGATGCTCACTCTGCTGCCAAAAACCCGCTACGTGTGCCACTACGTAAATCTGCAGGCGTACGTGGCGCTTGGCGTGGAAGTGAGTGAAGTGCATCGCGTCCTCCAGTTCACGCAGCGTCCGTGGATGCGCTCGTACATCCAGCTGAACACCGATCTGCGTACGAATGCTGCATCGGAGTTTGAGAAAGATTTCTACAAACTCATGAACAATGCAGTGTTTGGCAAGACGATGGAGAACGTCCGGCGCCGCTTGAACCTGAAGCTTGTCCGCTCGGAAGAAGAGGTGGACAGGCTGCGGCGCGCCATCGTCAAGCCAACGTACAAGCGCAGTATCGTGTACGACAACGACCTGGTGGCGGTGGAGTTCTTCAAGTGTAAAGTTCACTTGAACAAACCTATATACGTGGGTTTCTCCATCCTAGAGTTGTCGAAGGTGCTGATGTACAGCTTCTTCTACGACACTCTGAAGCCACGCTATGGTCAGAACGTACGGCTGTGTTACACGGACACCGACTCGTTCATCCTGCAGTACGCCACGGCCGACCTGTATGCGGACATGAGTGACATGATGGATCAGTACGATACGTCCAACTATCCGACTGACCATCCTCTGCACTCCCTCGCAAACAAGAAAGTCGTCGGCAAGTTCAAGGATGAGCTGGGTGGACGCATCATGAGCGAGTTCGTGGGGCTTCGCTCAAAGATGTACGCGTACACCGGCGAAGAGTCAGCAAAGCGTGCGAAGGGTGTGAAGAAGTCCGTCGTGAACGATACTCTGCAGTTCTCGACGTACAAGGACTGCCTTCTACGCGATCAGCAGAGCATCGAGAGAGAGATGAATGTGCTGCGCAGCCGGAATCACCACATCTATGGTGAGACCATCCGCAAAGTGGCGCTATCACCGTTCGATAGCAAGAGGTACATCCTCGACGACGGTGTGAGCACACTTGCATATGGACATTATAAGATTCCGGCATAACACATCTTAGCGTAGCGGCAGACCATTCGCTCACTTCATGAAATACATAGTGTTCTCATAATATTTTATTCTCACAATATTTTATTCTTACGCAACCGATTAACTTGAGATTTTCTTAACCACTCATCAAACTTGGCTGGATAGCCTTTGAAAGATACTAGAGATGTATTACCCTTCGTTTTAATCACTTTGTTCAGTCTCAGTCCGGTTTCTTTTGCTTGCTGCAATTCATTTTCATAGAAACCGCCTGTAAGTTCTTCACCTTTTAGATCTTCCAACTGATACGTAACCGGATCTGTGAATAGAACCTTCCTGATCTGAAACACTTCCTCACTCCAATTTGGCGTGTAACCTTTTTCAAAGTGGCCTTTCTGTTTCGAGATGCGAACCTTCGCTCCTGTGTGATACTTGGGGGGTTGATCTGTCTGGCGTGTTGCGATGCGAATGTTTTTTCCATGAGCAGCTTCGCTCGGGGTTTGCGAGATGACTCTGTGCTTGGTAGTGTTGTAGCTGTGCAGTAGCCTGGGTAACACGTCGACGTATTTGTACGTTCCGGTTTCCGTAAAGTGTTTCCACATCCTGCTCTTCAGGGTACGGTTGAAGCGCTCGATAACGACGGCCTTCCCCTCGTTGTTAGTGCTGTAAATGTCGATGTCATTTTCACCTCTCCACACGTTCATGGACGAGTTGTAGAATTCCTTTCCTCGATCTACCCATAACTTTTTAGGAATGCGATCGGACGTGTTGACAATTCGGCGAAAAGCATCTCTGACTTCGATGCCTGTTTTACGCTTCAAAGGAATGGCCCAAGCATAGCGAGAGTACAGGTCGATGACGGTGAGGAGAAATTTATAGTTTTGATTCTGTCGTGCGTAAGCTTGCATGTCGACGAGGTCAGCGCTCCAAATTTCATCCACGCCAGTGCTTCGAACGGAGCGTCGTCTGAAATGGATTCGTCTCGGCCGATGCAGTTCTTTGGCAAGCTGATGCCAGTCGGTGGGCTTTCGCCCGCTGACCAACCTATCGAGTTCCCTCTCCCACTCGCTCTCAGCCATTGTAGATAAATATTGAGTGAAATTATTTTCTGATTCTATGATTCATTAGATCGGTGAGACTTTTGACGTTCCGTCTCACATCTCGACCGAACACGCCTGTTCTGAGCATGCACTTGATGATGTGAAAAAGAATCTCGTCGTTATGACGTAAATTCGATCCGAACATTTCTTTAAAAAAGAGAAGGGTCTGCGTTACGCCAAAGGTGAGAAGATGAAGACCTGCTAGAATACAATACCACCCACAAACAGAACTTTGGGAATGCTGTATCGATTGAGTTGTTGTGATCAAATCGTACTTGTATGGGGGAAATCTACTCGCAATGGAGCGGTGAAAGTCCGCCTCATCATAATCGACCCCGATATCATGTAAGCTTCTGCCAAAGCTATCGAAGATGATAATGCACCGCCCGTCCCGGTAGATCGTTATCCAATGATGTCCGCCTTCAGGGGGACTGGTGGTCGATGAGTGCACGTTGTCCGTGTTCACTATGCAGAACTGACCGGTATCCAAATGTGGTAGGTGGTCATATGCACCGACGCCCCGAAAGGCGCGGACATCTTGCAGAACATGATTGATATCATGATTTGTTAGAGCATAGTTCAAAAACACCTTCTCCATCGCTCTTTACGATTTACTAGTATTTTTTTTAATTATTATTATTATTATAATTTTTTTTTTTTTAACAGCTACGGTATGGTCTTGCCCGCAAGGATTTCCTGGACTTTTTTTCTGGTTCTTGTATTGGCTTTGAACAGTTGATGAGCGAACCCTTCATCACTAGTCAGACTACTCTGGATTGGCTTCATGAAATCGTTAACGTTTACGTACTTTGCTTCGTCCGAGGCCGCATAAGCCTGTCGGAGAGCATCGAGAGTTGGAAATTTGTCATATGCGCTACTAACCACGCTGGACAGCATCTCGAGGCTAGCGACTTTAGGGCCTAGATTTACGAAATTGAACTTATCCTTGAAAGTCTCCGCCATTACTCTGAAGGGGTATCGAGCGAGGTATTGTTGTGACACTCGATTGACCAACACCTTATAGTCGTGAGCAGTTTCCAATTCCAATTGCTCTATGTGACGCTCGACAATGCTTCGATAATGTTCGCGATCCTGCTCATACAACCTCAGCAGAGACGTTCTGTTTGTGAAGTATGGGCTTTGTAGGAATTCCCCAGGTATATCCTTTTCTTTGAGCAAATTATCCATCAGCTGAAGAGTCCATAGGTCGAATTCGTGAGGGCGACTCAATCCCCATGAACTGGCAGAAGATGCCGTCGTCACTGTGCCAGCATCAGCTCTTTTCCTTCGCGCATCCGAACGAGAATCTCGTATCTGGCCGCTGCTACCATCGTAGTTGAGGATGGTCGATGCGATCGCATTTCTGACCGAGTCGTACCCTATCAGATCCGGGTTGTGCTTGAAGACATCCTCGTAAAGCCGTTTGATCTGAGCATCTTTTTGCAGCTCCAAAAGACTGACATTTTCCAGCGGATTTCCGGGTACGTTGGAAAGAACTTTTTTGGCATTTTTCAGAAAAGCGTTGTAGCTGTTACCTCCCTTCTGCGTCATCGGGGGAGCGGTGCCCAAGACTTCCCAAGTCCTGCGCCTCTTCACTATTACGTATTCGGGGTGCTCTTGAATGTGTTTTAGAACGAGAAGTCGTTTCTTCTTCGGTATTCTGAACAAACCCTTTTTATTTATAGCCCTTATAGTACTGGGTAACCCCGATGAAAATTGTACGAGTAAGTGATCCATGACTCGCACCGGACGTACTCAAATGTATACGAGGTTTTTTTTTTTAAATTGGTCAAAATTTGCGCTAGATTTTGGGGTGGTCTTCAGGCTAAAATTTAGGCTAAGATTTAGGCCAAAAGTGAAGAAGTTTACAAAATAGACCGATTCATTCGAAATTAACTTTATTGCTTTCTCCATCACAATAAGTTGAGTAGGTGTTCTTAGAACAGTCTATGGCAAGAATTGGTCTCTGACACATAATCAACAGCTTTTCATAAAGTTTGAAAGTCAGCGCAGATTTTACCGATGAGCCGCCAAAAAGCGTATTCAAATACCGCTTGATGTTACTCCTGTCGGTGAAGCGAAACAAGTACAGGAAATTAGCGTTGATCTTCATATCCTTCATGTTGTCGAAGCTCTGGGAAAGGAAAAAGACGTTCAGCTGATGATGATGACTGTACATCGTGAAAAACTTGTAGAGACATTCTCGCTGGCTGCCGTGCTTCAACCCCATAATGCGTATATCGTCTATGATCACGTAGGTTTGAGGTTCCAATTCCATGTCTTCGATGCACTCCGGCATGACGGAGTAGTGCTTGAAGGACTTTAGACCTTCTAGATTGTACTGATCAGCTGACGTGTTCGAAATGACTACGAGCCGTTCGGGCTTCACTTCACTCAAGAGCTTCCTCATGAAGTAGGATTTACCCATGTTGCTTTGACCTAAAAACATCACATTCTGACCCCATTGCTTCAGGGCGGGTATGAGTTCCGAAAACCACGGCTTCCTTTCGAACTTTAATCCGGGCATTTTCAACCCGCTCGTGTGCACGGATGTCGATCGTTTCGGTGTACCCTCGCTTGCATCTTGTCGTGAGTCGCGTTTCAATGCTCTTCGTCCGCTGCCGCTCACCTTGTTTACGACCCTCGACGGCTTGGAAAGTAGAGAAATGAAATCCATGCTTCCTGCACTACTAGTTAATGTTGCGCAGTATTTTTTGTGCGAAAAGGCTTTCAGGACGGGTCATACCGCCGCTACCTGCAATCGATGAAATTTTATCAAGACCCGTGTCGAGTCCGGCGTCCAAACCTTGCGTCAGGCGACTTTGAAGTCCTTCTCGCATGTCATCGGACAGGCCCATGCGGCTGGCCTTGTTCATAGCCTTGTTCAACAGCGCAGTCCCGGCTCTCGTACCGAGGTTTTTCACCAGCGCTCTACCGGTGTCGCTCTTTAGCGCTTTAGCACCAAATCGTGCAGCTTTCTTCAAAAAGCTTCCGAATCCTCTTCCTCGAATTCCCGGCGTCCTCCTTCTCCTTCTCCGGCCCCGAGTTCTCCCGCCTCTTTGAGGTAATCTGGTTGCGGACTTTTTCATCTGCACGTTCAGGACACCTTCGTTCACCGAACTCCCCCCGGAATGGGATGAGAGACCCCCTCTCTGAGTTAACATTTGTAACATTACCGGATCCATCATGCTGCTGCGAGTCACGTCTCTCGTAGATCTAGCACCTCCGCTGTTTGATGGAGGGCGTGGAATGGTACGTAAATCACCCCCCGCATACATTATTCCGACTATCGCTTCATTAATGTTAGTGATAAATTTTTTTTTTTTTTTAATTTTTATTTCCATATTTTTTAAACAACTTCGTACTTGATACCCTGATCCTTGCTGAACGTGTACATGTACTTGTCGAGACAGAGCAGGTTGGCCTTCAAGCTCTTGTTTTGTCCGCTACCGGGTGCTCGGACGGGAGCAGCCTGATTGTCGGTGAACTGATAGTCGATGCTCAAATTACCGCGCAGCTTGGGGTTATCCAGATGCTTGTCTAAATTCAGACTGATCGGTATCATAAAGTACGTGTTGCAGAAGTCCTTGGAATCGATGGGAACCTCTTTCCGATAGCCTTTCCCGAAAAAGTTTTGAACCAGAGACAGAGCACGAAGATACGACGATTTATCAGGATCGTAGTATCCGTCTCCAGCACCTAGCGCCCACTCAAATCGCAGGGGGCTATCGAACACCGGTTCGTCGTTTACCATCACGCGAAGCTGCGTTAAACCTCCATGTACCATTGCTAGACGATTGGAGCAATTATACGCATTATTTCCGTATGCATCGGTCGGGGTTTTCCCCAAATCAAGATCGGTAAAGAAGAGAATCATTCTTCTGGGGATGTCGGCATTTTGCAGAATCTCGATCGTTCCCTGCGCATCAGAAATGGTTTTTTGCACGAGTCTGGGGCACCACGTGTGATAGTATAGCTCTCGAGGTAACGTGATCTTGTCGGCCATGTCTGGATCCAATCTGTACGTAGCGTACACCAAATCCAGCTGTTCCAGATCGATTTGTACCTCTTTCAAACGTGTAGCATCTGCAGCGCCCAAGCTCGAAGCGATTACGTAGCGCGTAAGCTCTTGTTGCGGGAGATCGAATCGTATTTTGACTTGAGTGTTGGGAGGAAGCCAGGAGTCGTCAGCGTTGAAGAACGGAACGAATGGCCTCATTTTAAATTGATATTTTCCTTCGGTCACTCTCCTACCGTTGGACTCGACTGCATCCCCGTATCCCGTCTCCGAAGTAAGATGCATCGTAGGAGTTCTTTTCAAACCGCGATTCGCATCAAAGTCTGGAGCCGCAGCACTGGCACCAGAAGCATTTGTCGCGAACGCATAACCTCGCTTCCGATTCTTCCCATACTGATATTGTCCGAGATCGATATCTTTTATTCCTAGTGCAGGATCTAGTTTTTGAAGACCGTACACGTCCTTGTCCGTATAAGCCAGCCTATCAGGATCGCTTTCCATCATGCTGAGCAAATGTTGTACAATTTGAAAATCGGATACTTTGCTCGATTGCGTGACCTCGATTCCGTTAATCTCGACGCGCATGTTCTTGAACCAAGAAAAGGCGGGAGACGTCGTACACACAAACTTTCCCCAAGCGGCATCGGCCTTGTTCTTGATCGTATACTTTAATTTCACTAGAAAATAGCTTTCGTTGAGGGCTAGCAAATTTGGTGTGGAAATGTTGATTTCGCTGTTGAGCGAAGGAGGGGTGGCATTATCAGAATCGAAAAGACGGACGCTGCGACCACCTTCCAAGAGTGTGACTTTACGCTCGCTACGTTCTTTTATCGACCCTTGCACGATATTGGTCTTGGACAGGAGACCCGTGAAGGCCTCCGGACCCCTGGGGGTGAACACTTCCTGAGCCATTGCACGACCCTGGTCTCTTGAACAGAGGGAAGAATTTTTTTTTATTATTTTTTATTAAATTTTACTTAATCGGACGTATGCGCATGTCCAGATAAATGGGAAAACCGGTTGAGATATACTCCCCCGTGTTATACTTTAACCAAAATGATATGGAATTGAGATTCTCATACGGGAGCATGATACGCTCGTCAGCATTGGAAAACACGTAGTTGTTTACACCGTGTTGCGTTATAATGGGAAAAGCTTTCAGCAGACGAGAATCCGTGTTGTTCTCGTACTCGATAGAATGCGGTATGCTATCCGTGTAGAGGAGGACTTGACGCACTCCATCGCTGAGATCTACTGGATAGGGAAACTCGCCGCCCGGCGCTTGGATGGTATGTTCACCCTTTCCCAAGTTCCCGATGCCGAGGACTTGATTCGGTGAATTGCTGTCAAACACCACTCGAACCCCCTCATTCATAGCGAGACTAAATTTCCCGGTTGCACGCGAATAACTAAACGTTACGCTGTTCAAGCTGCGTTGATTCAGGCGTGCATTTAACATGTCACGCAACTGTTCCGCGGTCTCGTACGTTCCAGTGAGCAGAACTAGGGTGTGATCTCTTTGACGAGGTTTTTTCGATTGCCCTGGGGTGTCAACGATTTCGATCCGGATTTTCTTCGTTCTCGAGGTGATGTTATCTCGATGTAATTCGAACTGGGCACCCTCCAGACTAATCGTTTTATTACGGGAATCAAATTCTCGTATGCCCAACGTAAAATGTGGCGTGTAGAGCCCATCGGTCACACCTGCCGCATTGTTCACGGCCGTGAGAATAACGGACATGGTGGTGTTATTCTGAAGGTTTTACGAGATACAGAGCTTTATAGATCCAAGTTTCTCCGATAGTAAACGGTCCGACGGTCGACGAATTCAAGCTCCTGGTGATGTGCATCCAAGGAATCGAATCTTCAGACTCTGTCTTGAGGAAAGTAAATACTCCGGGGACTTGCTTCGCATCCAACCATACTACACGTTCAGGAGCGCGCGTTTCCCAACATTTCACCAGCACTGCGTACGAAACAAACTGAGAATTCGGAGGTCTTAATCCTTCCAAGAGGATGTCGCTACCCCAGTAGTTACCTGTCAAGTCTGCAGTGCGCTCTATAAGTAGGGGAGAAAAAATTCCTTCGATATCTCTCCGAAGATGTAGCATACGTTTGGTGTTTTCGCTGACGTTATCGGTCGTTTCCATCATGGCGGCTCTGAGGGAAGCGGTTTGCTCTTGTAATGTTGATGAATCTACTTTATTCTCTACGGCATTGCGAACGTGCTCCACCATTGCACCGCGCGTTACAGCGCAAGTAACGCTCCTCACGTCATCACCCATAAAACATACGGCGTTGTAGCCCATGTTGAGTCGTGCATCCATAGAAATTGAACCATCTCTGCGGATGGCATTTTCTTTCAAGTCTGACAACTCTTTGGCTAGGTCTTCAGCTGTTGCAGGATCCCAGGGGGAGGTGTATGCGCTTTGCGTTTGATTTTTCCACATGAGCGCCATTCTTGATTCCGTCGACCGTGATCGTTGGTACATCAGTTTGATAGCAGTATTTATTTTTTTAAGCTATGATCCTGTCCCTCGCTCTTTGCAGCGCCTGCTCCGCTCTAAGATAGTCTTGCTGCAACTTCATATTCCCAGGAGATCTTTCGTGCGCCTTCTTTGCTCTGACATAGGCTTGATACAGCTTCTTTATCTTAGGGGACAACCATCGACCCTCATGCTTTTTCCGATGTCCAAAGACTTTTTTCAGCTTATCGATAATCTCCGGTGCATTCTCAATAAGTTTCATGCCTATCTCAAGACCTGCTTCGGCTCCTTCACCGCCCCCATACTGCAGTCGTCTGCGACGCCCCCGTCGTCTAGCCATCTTTACAACAAGAACACGTCTCTCGATAGTAGTAGGATTAAATATTTTTATTCAAATTGTATAGGAATGATATTGCTATACATCAAAGACTTCGATGACATCATCATCCACCTTCTGAGAGTAGGCCCACAGACCGTACAACTTGGAGAGAAGCGGTGTCACGTCGTCAAACTCGACCTTTTCGTCCAGCGATGGATTGATCGGTCGGAGTTGAGTATCGGCAGAGTCTGCTGGACTGCAACAGAGCTTGACTTTCAACAGGCCTCGGTCGGAGCAGGTTATGGCCGAGACGTAGATGTTGACGGGGATGGTGGCTTGCAGGTGTTGATGAAAGTACTGCATTGCGGCCTGATGACGACTGCTCTTCTCGGATCTGACGTTCATGAAGATTCTCGTCCCGCTTTCCGTCTGTTGACCTCGTTGCATCGGGTAGAAATTCGTCTTCATGCAGGTGATGAATCCCGCGTCTAGAGAAGCTCTGAGGCTCGGCACGGTGGTGAGGATGGCTTTCAGGATCTCTTCCGTGCTCTCGTTGATCTGCAGATACAGGTTAGGTTCCGGCTCTCCGGTCACGCATGGTGATGCTTGCACGCGTGCTGTCGGAATGGCACCCGTGGGAAAGTACGACTTCCAGCTCGAACCGTCCGGCGCCAAGTACTTCTCTCCACGCTTGACGTATTTGACTTGAATTCCTGCAAACAGTCCTTCGGCAATGAGCAGTCTCGTAAACGGCATCGTCGTGGGATGAGGATCCGATCCGTTGCTGCCAAGGTATTGACGTGTCGGAGACTGTGGGGTCTTTGGCTGTCTCGGCTTCCGACCACCCTGCGCCGATTTGCTGCGCTGATACGTTGGAGGCATGTCGACGATGAGAGAATAATAGAATGTTTAGACTGTTTCACCCCTTACATAATGTCGGGGCATGTCTTTGACCCGTCTCGGCATGTCTTTGACCCGTCTCGACATGTTGACGTACGTCTTCGTCATGTTGCTGGGTGCTGGGGCCCGGCTGCCCGGCTGCTGGCCCCCGGCTGCCCGGCTGCTGGCCCCCGGCTGCTGGCCCCCGGCTGCTGGCCCCCGGCTGCTGGCCCCCGGCTACCTGGCTGCTGGCCCCCGGCTGCTGGCTGCCCGGACGTGCCTCCGGCACGCGCTGCCCGGCTGCCCGGACGTGCCTCCGGCACGCTCGAACGTGTCTCTGTCGTATCGATGGCTGTCGATCGCATGCGATTTTCGCAAAGTCGTATAGGATGCACTGCAAGTCCTGATGCTGCGAGTGAAAGTTGTCGATCAGATGGGATAGAGGGTGCGTCTCCCAGCAATAGGCGTCGACGATAGAGAGTAGAATTTTAGCATCGACGTCGCTCAGGTGGTATAGATTTTTACGAGCAGTCGTCACGTGTTGCGGTGTGAGCTGACGCGAACTCTCCATGAAATGAAGACACCAAAGGAGAGAAAAACTCACCGGCAAGGGTTTGAACATTCGCGCAAACCGTAGCCAGGAAACGTTGCTGCGTGGAAGGAAGGCGCGTAAACGCTTCTGAACGATATAATTGCAATCGAACAGGAGACACGATAGTGCAATAGCATAGTTGAGACTTTTGTACAAACAGGATTTCTTCAGAGAATGTAACGTTTCTTGCAGGGGATGAAGGTTGAAGTGAGCTGAGAGAAAGTCACCAATGTTTGTTTTCTTCAGAAAACTAATCAGATGCCTGTCGACGCCTAGAAGGCGCTGTCGAGATTGATAGCATCTTTTTTCTGGCATGCACCGCTTTTGAAAATCATGCTCCGGTGCGTACACGTGCTGATCGATCACGTGCGCACACGACGTGCACACGTAGTGCCCATCTATCACTGCCTCGGTCACGTGATTGCAACCATCGTCACGTGTCGGAGAGCCCTTTGGCTGCCGAACGTAATTGATGAGCGCATCGAATTGATCACACAGATCCATGATGTTTGGGAAATGGCGCCGATGCACCGCCTGCATCCGTCTATAATGCAGAGCCGCCGAGTGTTTATTGGTCGTAGGAGTCGGTATAAAAAGACTCTGCTTGCTTTCGTCATGCATCATTACGCTCGATTCGTCAGCAGGGTTGCATGCAATTTTCATGCTCTCGTCATCATGTCTGCCTCGTGCTCCAACATCTCGTGCGGACTTTCGGAGTTTGTGCATAAATTTGAAGGTGCTAACTACGATAAAGCCGTGTACTTCCACCCGAACGTGAATAAGATCGGACAAGATGCGTGGAGAATCGACAGCGGAGATATCAAAACCTATCTCAAGCCTCTGGTAGGTGAAGAGACCATCATCTGGGCGGGCATTTACAAAACTCCCATGTGGTACCTTCAACCGACAGATTTTATTGCTTTCCACGCTTTCGTCGTCTTTCAAACGAGAAACTGGTGGTGGTCGGCGGAAAAAACAACCGACGGTGTCAGCATATGCAGAGGCAAGACTCGTTCAAGCGTGACATCTTCCTATCGAAGCACCAATCGAAAAACTCCGATAGAGGAGATTATTGCTGACAAATCACATGTAAATCTGCAGGATCTGATAGATTTCCTCTACGACTCCAATCTCGTCAAGGGTATTTACAACGTTGTAACAAACAACTGTCATACGTTTGCCTCCACTCTGTTCAACGAACTTGCAGCTACCCACTACGTCAATCATATTGCACTTCGGCATGCCAAACCCATCGACTCGGAGCATGCAATGGAATGAGTACTCGACCCCCATCCAGACCCACACACACACACACACACATTTAGCACAGATATGTTGATTTTACAAATTTTAATTACATATTATTTATATCGATCTGTGACTGTATCATAATAATTATGCTGTCCATCGGTAAGTGGCCATAGTGAGCAGTAAGCTTGACCATATAATGAGTCAGATGATCAGCGGCCGAAAGATGGTGTTTAAGCTGCCCCAGTGTCCTCCATTGGTCGTCGCTGTATGGGGGGAAACACATCAAAACATGTATAAGATCTCTGGTATTTCAAATAAAGAGAATTGCACGACAGATTACTTACCAGGAACACAGAAACAGAGGCTGGAGACCGGCCTCCAGCTTCCTCCGGTGGTGTTTGGAGCGTAGATGCTCGACAAACGGCCGGAGGCAGGTCATAGTCTTTCCACAAGCCGAGCAAGACAATAGCATCTTGATGATGGTTGAATGGGACTGATCAAGGTGGATCCAATCACTTTTATCCCCGCCCAGTTGTTCGTTGGTTGAAGGGTGCGCGCGCAGTTCAACATTAAAACTCTGCGCGATGATCAAGGAGTCCGCCGCTCAGGATGTGGAGCGGGTAAAGCGGTCCGCGGGTTCTAGTTGATTCCAGAAACTTCAGCCTGATCGGAGTACGCTGTGCGTACTCTGAGCATCGCGAGGAGTAGGAAACCATCGACATTTTGCTACTCTCTCTGATTGCTGCAGACCAGGGAGTAGTAAATGTATAGTATTTTACTACTCCCTGATGCAGACAGCGCGTGCGCGCGTACTCCTCGTAACCTTTTGACCCGCGTACGCGAGGGTTCGGGCGCGCTTTTGATGTGTATCCTGTACGCAGGTCTCGTTTTGACTGGCTTTGTGGTTTGATGCGTACAAACTTGAAAATTTCAAACTCGTCGGGGCAAGTGGTGTGTACGTACATGGAATCAATCTTCATTTCCTCAAATCATTTCGTAGTGACGGTGTTCCTTTTTTCATGTAGTCCTGGAATTATTTTAGCCTAGTCGTTTAGTCGGACAAGAGACGGACATCCCTCTTCATCTCCTTGCAGCATTGCTTCGTGCAAGGTATGTGATCGTCGGCCATTGCATGTCTATCGGATCGTAGTCTGATTCCATATATAGATGCAGATATTTATTTTTTCGTAATTTTCAGCGTTTGATTTATTTTTTCGTAACTTTTCATCGTTTACAGCTGCAACACTATCGTCATACATCTGCGCGTGTGAATGCACATGTGCATCTTACCTGGTGATGAGCTTGACCCTCCCCCCGATTGAATTGTTGTATAAATTCATGCAAGGTGAGTAAAATAGTTTACTAAGTCTTGCTGTTAGGTAAATCGGGGGGAGGATTTTTTTCCACCGACTCTCCAGTACCTGTAGACACGTATGTGATGGGGTTATTACGGACGTCATCAAAGAGTTGATGGGGGGTTGCGATGGTGATTGGGTTAGCATAACGATAGGATCTGTACACATAACAAGATTTGCTAATAGGGTATATAGGACCTGTACGCACACACACACACACACATATAAGAATAACGATAGGATCTGTGCACGTAACAACTAGATCTAGGACATATATAGGACTTGTACACATATAAGATGATTATTAGGGTTTGCTGAGTGTTGTTGTTGCCGTTGTGATCTGTAGTACCTGCACACATAAAAAGAGTATAGTTGGCATGGTAATAGGATTGTCATGGTGATAGGGTTACTAGGGTTATCGTCTATAGAACTATTAGGGTTATCATCACCAGAAAAATTAGGGTTATCGTCATGGTGATAGGGTTATCAGAAATATTAGGGTTATCGCCATGGTGATAGGGTTATCATCATCCGGAATATTAGGGTTATCGTCATGGTGATAGCCCTAGGGTTAGGGTTATCAGGAATATTAGGGTTATCGTCATGGTGATAGCCCTAGGGTTAGGGTTATCAGGAATATTAGGGTTATCGTCATGGTGATAGCCCTAGGGTTAGGGTTATCAGGAATATTAGGGTTATCGTCATGGTGATAGCCCTAGGGTTAGGGTTATCGCCATGGTGATAGGGTTAGGGTTACCAGGATTATTAGGGTTAATATGCCCCGATTTTTAGGGTTAAAACGTACAGATTTACCGTAAATCGCAAAAATTTAGGGTTAAAACACCCCGGTTTTTAGGGTTAAATCGCATTACGTCATCGATGACGTCATGTGTAAAACGCTCCGATTTTAGGTTAAATCGCAAAAATTTACCGTAAACCGCAAAAAATTAGGGTTAAAACGCCCCGGTTTTTAGGGTTAAATCGCATTACGTCATCGATGACGTCATGTGTAAAACGCTCCGATTTTAGGTTAAATCGCAAAAATTTACCGTAAATCGCAAAAATTTAGGGTTAAAACGCCCCGGTTTTTAGGGTTAAATCGCTATGACGTCATCGATGACGTCAGTGATATGGTACCCGCCTAATACTTTCTACTTCTGGACCAGGCTTCTAGCCATGTAACCAGGTCGTGAACATGCCTACGAACTTTCTCGACATGCCCGCCAGAGCTGGGATCCAGCAGCTCAACAGTCCTGGACCCACTGAAATTCAACTGAATCGTGTCACGCTTTGGTGCCCCAAGAGCTTCCGGTAACAGTGTATTCAAATCAACACACTCACCTCGCAAAATCCTCTCTCTCACATGAGACGGCACGTTCAGTGGATGAGATAGAGAGCCAGCACCCGGACCAGTTGGCG